>NC_055689.1:4751385-5355552 GCF_017639745.1 Melanotaenia boesemani | reverse complement strand
GAAAGGGCATCCCCCAGGCTGCTTTCACAGCATAAGTGGCCATGACGCCAGTCTTGTGAGTCATCTTGACTGGAAAGAATGGGGGCATCTTTACATTCATAAATGCCAATACAAACAAACTCATGGATATGAAGTGAGCTCAGATGGGGATACGCAGCGCATGGCGGCGCGTTGACAAAGCTTTATGGCTTGCTGCAGAGTTTATTGTTGCTGCTACTCTTGCTTTTTTTCACTCATCAGGATCAACAGGTTAGTAGGTTGTTTTTGATGCCGGGAATCAATCCTGGTAATATCCATGGCCTTACAGGAATGTGTCTGAACTTCGATGGCACAAAGAAATCACATTCCCATGGTCCAAAGAGAGAAAGTACACAGTTCACCAACCTACCCCCAATACCTTTTCAAGACGATAGTATCCCTGAACATATTTACATGTAAATACACTTAGATACTTTGACAATGCACCGAAATGCATATAATCTACATGCTAACTAGTGCTATAAAGAGTTTCCACAGCTCAATGTGGTTTAGGCAACACTTTCATGTCTGGGTTTTAAAAATTAAATGTGAGGCCTCTCTAAGAATCTCTAAAAGCGTTTTTTCAATTTGATGAGGGATCAGGCGATGACCGAGTTCCCTTACAAAGAGGGAGACCCAGAGTTTAATAAGACTTCAGTCTCATTGCCTTCATGTCCAAGTTGAAGATCTTAATGGCTGCTTTTTTCTTTTTTATGAAGAAACCCACCACGTTAAGTGACAGATGGTAGGTTGTTTTCTAAAATACCAGTTGCTATGGTCCCAGTTTTCCTCCAGGGCTTCGCTTGCCATAGCTGAGCATCCCCTCTGAGGCCAGTGTACTGACTTGGAATAAGCTGACTTGAAACTGCTCAGGTTGTTGTTGACAAACACGATCCCAGATGAGTCTGCTAATCTCCTGCTCCTTTATCCGCTTTTTATTGCCGTATAAACAGGGCTGAATGTGCTAAAAAAGAAAACCCAAACCTCTGTTTTCAGCACTCTCTTATCTCATGCAGGGTTTAATCTAATGCCCTCTACCCTTTTTACATCCCTGCCTCCGCTAAAGTCGACCATATTTTTGATTCAGCGAGTCTCCGTGGCAACCAGTTATTTCCCATCCTTGAGCCCCTGCCGTCAGCTCCTCTTCTCCATTGATACCGCTGCCTCTCCCCCTTATCCCTCCTTTTTTTTTGTCCAAATAAAACAAAGCACTGAGTGAATGTGCTCTGAGGTAGGTAAATGTATTCAGTGACATCAGCCAGGACGAGTCTATTCTGCCGGATTCCTGTACCACTTGTTTCCAGCCTTGTCTGGGGGCCGGACACTCTGTTGGGCCCATTGTCCCATGTGTATTCCACACAGGCCCACAATTAATGGGGGCCTTGTCTAAGGCTTCTGGAGCAGAAACTGCTGTTGGGGAGGGGGACAAAAGGTGGGCAGAGCTGGGGGCTGGGAGTTGCAAAGGGAGAGTCCCCTCCGCCCTCCTCTTCCCTCTTTATGGGGGAATTAAAAGGAAAAAGGGATGGGGAGTGAGCGGAGTGCTGGATGAGATCTTTAAGTGATCCCTTCTGTCTGCGCCCTCCCCTCCTGGCCTGAGATGTTTTCATACCAGCAGTTGATAGGGAATCTTTGCTGTATTTGATGATGAGGATGATCATTTCACTGCCTACATGGCAGCGGGGTGGGTGGGGGGAGACTGGGTGGATGGAAGAGGAGGCTGAGGCTGCTGCTTTTAGGCCAGGTGATGATGGATAAAAGTGAGGCTGCTGTAGTGGGAAACTCTATCCCACTGTTCACATATCTCACATTACATCCGAAATTTGCTCAGTTTTGACTTTTTTCTTGTGTTAAAGAATGAAACAGTTTATAGCACAAAAGTGGTGCAACTTTAGACTGAATACATGACATGAACGCACCCTCTTTGTGCCTACATGCAGATAATCAAACAAGCCTAACTATGTGAAAATAGATATTTCCATTTAGGTAATAATGACTCCATCTATTTGTATTGATGTTTTAGCTGAGGAAGGACCCTGACAGACATGAAGATAGAGATTGGGGAGAAGCAGAGTATGCCAACACTACATGCCGTTTGGAAAGTAAAGGCAGTGTGAAATCATTGTTTTTATTAGTGCTATTTTCGTAAACTTTGTTTAAGTGTGGCTCTGACTTGCTTTGAAGCAAAACTACACTATAAAACAGTCAGCATTAGTAAAACAGGTTTAGAGATTTTCTCACAATCTACATGACAAGGTTTCCATATCTCGAACTTGCATCATGTCAAAAGCACTGTCTATTAATTCCTAAAAAAGCTTTAAAAAGAATTATGCCCTTTCATTCTTCTTATTCCTGTTTTATAAAGATTTATATTCATGTTATATATATAATACAAGAGTTGAAATGATAACCTGACCTGTTTTACTTAGTGTGTATCTCTTTCACGTGTTGAATTTTCTGTGCTTTCTGGAGCCTCCCATCCACGCTGTTCTCACACTGATACAGATCAGGATTGTGCTGTAAACCTCATGTTGTCTTTACCATCTGCACCATGAGGGCTGTTTGTGACAGAGCAGCAGGCTCACTAAAACAGAGCTGATGACACATAATTTATTGTTGCATGCAGAATCTTGTAGAAACCTCTGCTTAAAAACTTCACTGAGGACTGAATATAATCTTTGGAGCGTTGTCCCACGTGCGCCCTTAACGCAAAGTTGTAATTAGTCATATAATAGGTCAGCTGCATAATGGCTTGAGTTTCGACTTGATTTCATTTGGCTTAATTTAATATTGACTCAGGTCAAGAAGTCAGTAGGGCTTAAATTTTGCTTTGCTCATTCAAAGAGGAAACCATGGCTGCAAACACTGCCCTACTTCTGGGGTCATTTCACCTCAGAGGATTTAAGAGTTTTACAAAGAGTATTTGAAGTCCATCAAAGAGGGTGGAGGAGAGATGCTAAACCTGGACTTGAGAGAGATGTCTCTCAAGTCACAAACAGCAAATGCATTGATGCTGCAACTGGAATCGTTCAGAATGTGGGCCAAATGACTGGCCACAAGCCAGATTACTAAGATATTTGTTACAGTCATACTTCTAGAACAATGATAGTAAATAAAATCTTACAAGCTACAATTATAACAATTATAACATCAAAAGCTGAAGGTGACACATTTCTCTTTTCATGAAAATATTAGCTTATCTTTAATTTAAATAACAACTCAAAAAGTTTGGAAGGATCAACAAAATGCTGGAAAAGTAATACTAAGAAGAAACAGCGGGAGGAACATGTTGGAACTAATTAGGTTAAATGACAACAGATGACATGATGGGACTGAAAAAGAGCACTTTCGACAGGCAGAGTCTCAGATGTAAAGATGGATAGAAGTTTAGCAATTGACAGGAATGTGCATCTACAAATTGTGGATCAATATAGATCAATACTTTAAAGTGTTAATTTGATAAGGTTATTGATATTTTGTCACATAATGTACTTAAAAAAACACAAAGACTTTGGAAACATCTCTGTGCACAGGGAACTCGTGATTTTTGATCAAAAACTGAATTGGTTGGTTTGGGGGGGGGGGGGGGGGGGGGGGGGGTAATGGAGACTTTGTCCTTCTGACTAAAGAGTAGAGTGACCATCTGACTTATCCGATAAAAAGCTTTTCTTTCACATATAGAAAGACACCATTAAGGCTGAAACGTCTGGTTTTCATATCTTGCCATCCAAACAGTTCCTTTTACAGAGAAGGTGTTGCTTATTTCAGCAAGACAATGCTGAAGTTCATGCTGCATCTATTACAACAGCATGGCTTCGTAGAAGAAGATTCTGGGTGCTGAACTTGCCCGCCTGCAGTCCAGACCTTTCACCATCTGAGTACATTTAGAGTATCATGAAATGTGAAAAATGACAATGAAGATGCAAGAGAAACTAGAATCATATAACAGATAAGAATCTCCCAAAGATCCAGCAGCTGGTCTCCTTCGTTTCCAGATGTTTCCAGATTGCTGTTAAAAGAAAAGAGGATACTGCACGGCGATAAACATGATCCTGTCCCAGAATGATCAAAATTAAATATAAAAATGTCCCACTTTCAATATTTGATGTTTTTCCTATTTTGAATAAAATGTTTATATAAAATTTGTAAACCAAACAAACAAATGGATTTTGGTATTTACGTTTTACATGGCCTCCAAAGAATTTTGGGAATTGGAAACAAACACTTTAAGACTGCTCTTCCCAAACGTTTTTTGCAGGGGCCCCTTTTTAGTATACGTGGCATTTTTAACATCATAAAGTTTAACTAAATGAAGCCGACTCATTTCAAGTTATTGTCCTGGATTGATAAACAGAAAGGGCAAATCTGATTTTTTCTGTTTCCTTCTGTGTAATTTTCGTCAGATCTTTTTCTTTATTCTTTTTTAATGGGAAAACTACACTTGATTTTAGAATGATGGACAGATAGAATATGAATTTATTTTTCAGATGAATTATAAATAGACTAATTCTTCAACTTCACTCTCTGCACTGAAATCTGATAGGCATGACAGAAAAGATTTGTCAGAATTTGTGGCAAACATTTTCTTCTTCACTGGACATGAGACCTGGAGATGTGTCAGCGCATTCCTCAACATCCAACCCTGAAACACTCAATGACCCACGACAAACTATGGGTGTGACTCCGTACACAAAATTAACTGTACAATCAAGGAGCAGTTATATATACACAAGTAGACAAATGTCTCTAGAAAGATTTTAAAATGTTCACCATATGTATTATTGTTAGTGAGAATGTCAACATGATGTCATGTGCCAATTAGTTTAGACACTAAATTGTAGTCTTGTTTGCTCTTAGGCTGTCCTTCATATGCACACTCGCTTAAATCTAATGCAGGAAAGTGTTTTTTACACTCAAACTGAAGGATCACCCTTTTAAACCATATCTTTCCATTTATAATCCTGATAACCAAATGATGAGTCTTTCCACTTCATGTTGAAATAAGAAAATAAATAAATAAATAAAAAGTTTTGATTTTCAATTTATTAGGCAACATGTAGCCTCTAATGTCCAATGATGACAAATGCAGGTTGTCTATTTTAAACATATCTAGAGCAAAATAACAGTACAGTACTCAATAAAACAGTTGTCCATCAGCCAACATTGTGCCTATATTCGTTAAAATGCCATCTTCAATTTCTCTGACGTTGGCTAAAACTTATATTAAAATTAATTAAATAAATGAGTGAATAAAATAACGAATAACAGAAAATATTTTAAAAATCAAAATACAATTACTATAAATACTACTATTAATAAGTTGAAGTAGAAAATTAGAAGGCCCAGTAATAGAAGGAAATATCCAATGATGAGTAATGTAAGTAAAAAAAAGTAAAGTAAAAAAAAGTAAGAAAAACAAACAAACAAACAAACATATCTAAGGCAGAATAATAGTGTACTCAATAAAATAACAGCCAACATTGTGCCCATACGGGTTTGGCTTAAAACATGTACTGAAATAAATAAGTAATTCAATATTCAATAAAGAAAATAACAAATAGATAAATAAATATGTATTTAATAAATATGTATTTAAAAAAATCAAATCAAATACTTCTATCACTTCAAATAATAATCAACAGAAAAATAAAATATATAGGCCTGGTGAAAACATGAAGAAGGAAACCTCTCTTTTATTCATGAAGGCACAACCAGTCGATGTTTGGACAAAACTATCCCTTCATAAAATATGTGTTTATCTGCTATCAGTCGGTCAAACTGATAAAGTTCAGTAAAATTAATCTTCAGCGCCGCCTGTAATGACGCAAGTTAGCTTATTTGCTAGAAGAGACCGACTTAAAAATTGTTTTAACTCCCCAATAACTCATCTTTGTAAAATGGTCTGTCAGCGATCTGACAGGCAGCCAATGAGAGCGCCTTGTCGCACGAGCCTGCCGCCTCCCCGAGCACCGTGTCCCGCGCGTTCATTGGACAGACGAAAGGAACCCGGGGAGCTCACACACGAGCCGCTCGCGTGCAGGCTGCGGCTCTATAAATACAACCCGAGGCGTTGGTAACAGGAGGAGCGGACTAGACTGAGTGACAGCGAGACGAGAAGACTGAAGTCACTTCTGACGTTTTTTGGTCGGTAGTAAAGGTACCTGTAGGTCTGCCGGGAAAAGGCGGGACTCTGCTCTGCTGTCGATAAGATCCGTTTGTCGCTGTCACTCCCGTCAGGGACCGTTAACTCCAAGATGCCAGCCGGTACTTTAGAAAGAGCATCTCCATCCGCTGTGGCTGCTACCCCAGCGAGAGGCGACTCCACGCCAGAAAAACCCCGGACTCTGACAGAAAGTAGAAAGGTGAGTTTTCTTTATGAGGGTTTTAATACCTACTAAATTATTTAAGACGCTAACAACGCTGCTGTCCCCTTTTTAATGGTCTTTTTAAAGTCTTCCAAACCAATCATGGAGAAGCGGAGACGCGCACGCATCAACGAGAGTCTTGGCCAACTGAAGACACTCATCCTGGACGCCCTAAAGAAAGACGTGAGGAATTTCGCTATTCCCTATAATATATTAAATTTATTAATTATTAGAGGATTGAATTTAAAACTTAATTGTCATTTGCTTGTGTTTAGAGCTCCAGACACTCTAAACTGGAGAAGGCAGACATTCTTGAGATGACTGTGAAACACCTGAGAAATTTGCAGAGACTCCAGATGACTGGTATGTCTATTTTAATTTTAGATAATAAGCGTATTCCCACTAGAAGTAGATTTACTGATTTCATGATCAGTAAATCTACTGTGCATTGCATTTATATTTAAGTGATCAGTTTGTGACATGTTCAGTAATGTTGGATTTTTATTTTCCTCTCCAGCTGTGGCAAGCACAGACCCATCCGTTCTGGGGAAATACAGAGCCGGGTTCAGTGAGTGTGTAGGAGAGGTCACCCGCTTTCTTTCCACGTGTGAAGGGGTGAACACAGATGTCAGGACTCGGCTCCTCAGCCACCTTGCAGCTTGTGTAACCCAAATCAACTCTATGAACTTCAGTGGATCTCTTGTAGGTGCCCTGGGACAGGCTGGTGCACAGATTCCCGCTTTGGCCCAACAGGTGCCCTGCAAAAGCAGCTTGCAGATGCACGTTTCCCCAGAAGCTGTGGGGAAACTTTATGGCGGCTTCCAGGTTGTGCCGTCGCCGGATGGACAGTTTGCTTTTCTCGTTCCCAGTGCAGCTCTGACACCTTTGACTGCTCAAAACAGCCATCACATGTCACCTGTCGCACCTGCTGTCACCTCAGACTCTGTGTGGAGACCATGGTAGGAACAATGTTTAGAAGATACCCCCCCCAAAAAACAACAAAACTTCGAGACATGAAAGATATTTTTGTACATTTTGTAAATATTTTACATAGCCTCCCTGAGAAGTGGATGTAGATACATTTTTGTCTTTTTGAGATTTTTTTGGCCTCTTGGCTACTTGTAATTTCTATTTTTGATATGGTACATTTCACATGCCTTAAAAGCACTGTAATTTCTGAGACAAATAAAATGTTTTTTATGATGTGTAGCCTACAACTTGCTAATTTGATACCATATCCTTCACACAAAGCAACTTTTACATCACCCGTGTTCTTTTACTCGAGATAAGACATTTTTGCGCTACCCATAGAAGATACCACTGTGTGCTCTACTTCATTTCAGACCTGTGGAAAATGACCATCTAAATATATATCCCACCTCCATGTTTGCCTTGTCCACACTTGATGATCTTGTTTGCAGTTTTCTGCCTGGAAATAAATATCTCTTTAATGATGTAAGGAAGCTGAGAGGTTGCACTCAGCCCGGACGGCATGCTGCCAGCACAGAGAGGAGGGTGGGTTAGGGTCTATAGACATGCGCATTCCCTGGGAAATCATGCTGAGACAGATAGGACATGGATGTCTGAGTTAAATAAGGAGAAGACTGGATGCAATCCTGGTATTATGGATTACTGAAGATCATGTTTTATAATAAGTTGACATATTTATGAAGCTGCAAATTCTGCTATCCAAGTCTATACTCACTTATTCCAACGCATCTATCACCGCTGCTATCAGGCAAAAGGCAGGGCACATCCTGGACAGGTTGTCAGTCAATCACAAGGGCCCATGTTGCTTTGACTGTGTGTGTGCTAAGATACCTTATCAACAGCAGTTTAATACTGTCAGTATTATGAGTGTAATAAGAGTTGAGCTCGGTTTCATTTGAGATTAAGAATCTTTTTAAGGGAGTTCTGCCCAAGATTGGCAGCAACAAATGCAACAGTTATTAATTTACACAGTTAAAACAAGAGAATAAGTCAATTTCTATTTTTTTCTGCAACAAATTCCAAGCAGAAGGTCAGAATGGACAAAAGTCCTTCTACCAAAATCTGTAGGGAATATGGGACAGATAGCAAACAAAAAAAGGTTCAGAGAACAGAAAAAAGTCATATTCAGCACTTCTCTGAGCAAGTAAGGAACACATATTTCTTTGGCCCATTTTTGGCCTTGACTTATGACTTTGACTCAATGTGAGTTTAGCTGCCAAAACTCAGCCACATGACCACCAGATGTGACCCACAAGAAAATTGCTGTAATATATATCCAGGCCGGCTCCTCATATTTGGACCATTTCTGGCCCACACAATGCCAGTGCCTTAAGTGAGCCATAAGTGCCACAAGTAGTCTGGATTAAGCCCAAACGTGTTTCGATGGTTAAAGCTACCATGGCACATTGCCCCAAATCCAACAACTCATCAGCAGAACTGCCATCACAGACAACAAGAGTTCTCTTTGATGGCATGTCCAGATGAGTACTAAGTTATAATTAATTACCAGAGTCTGAGGTCATAAAGATGACTATTGATGACCGATGCACACATTTGCATTTATTATTTGTTTCTTGCTGAATATTAAGAACACAATAATTTAAAGTCTAATAATGCATATAAAACTCCACACACACAATTAAGTTACATCTCTGGCTTAGCTAAAGGGGCTCGACAGTCAAGAGGAATAAAAGACAATAAAAAGTGCTCCCCCTCCGATCAGGGCATCCTTTGAGAAGACCCTCTGAAACACAAAAACAAAGACAGGCCCCTCAGTGGCTCAATGGCTCCTCTCTTTGTGACCCTCTCCATCTTCATAAAGGGCTCTCTCCTTGTTTATCCAGGAAAAGGTTTTAATGGCTGTGAGGGGGGAGGACCATGCTGTCACTTTCACCGTGCTAAAGAAGGCTTATTGTTGGCCTGCTCCCCAAGGTCCTGCTCTTAAAGGCTTTTTCTGAAAACTCTTCAGGCCAGGCTGATCTTTTCAGATAAGAAGAGCTGTGAAGTGATGACATATATGTGACGGGGAAGCAAAGCGACTTTGGAAGGAGCAGGTTCAACAGAGTCCGGCCATTCTTGAAAACTTTTTTGTCGTTTATAGATATAACGGCAATAATGACCTGCCCCTTCCCTGTGCTCCATGATGAATGGCCTCCCCACACAATCCCAGCAGCAACAGTGACAGTTTCCCTGCTTGTGGAGATCGTCCTCCTCCGACACACACCGGAAACCTCCTCCACCGCCTCCATCTCTGTGGGTGAATCGCCTCAGTATTATTCTTAGGGTAGTTATGGAGCTTGATGGGGGTGGAAGCAGCCAGCAGTGGCTCACATCACAGCTAATGAATAGGTTATGCACTCAATATCAATGGTGAATGGACAATACTACTTTGTCCCTTCACTCCAGTTCACCCCCTTTTTGATTTAACTTGTTGTTTTTGAAAACCCCAACAACGGAGCAGTGGAAGAGACGCTTCCGGGAGTAAATTTAGGATTAGACTGACAGGATAACACTGCAAGTGAAAAATTTATTACTTTGGAGCCACACAGAGAGATGATGGTGTGACCGGTAAAATGAACTAACTCTGTTACTACATCACAAGTCATTGTGTCTTCAAAAAAGGATGTTGTGTTGAATGCTGGAAGGAGGTAGGGGTGTTTTTTTTCTCTGGACCCTATGGACATATGCCCATGAAGTCTTACATGAAAATACAGTTTTACTGTAAGGATGGATTCACACCAGGATAGTTCAGAGAATTTGATTCCATTGTGTGGGGAATTCTGAAAGAATGTTGCACCTTCATTTGGTTTGGTTTTCTTTTAATTGCACTTTACTCAAACCAAACTGCCTAAAAAACACGTCACATATTTACAACAACTACTTGCGAGGGGTGATATTCCCCTTAAAACCACTGACTAAGAAGAAAGAGGAAGAAATGCATCTCATTTTTCGGCCATAACCGAAAACGACTCATTCATTGCAAGTTCATCTCAAAATCAGGAAGCTTGTTTTATTTTTGTGATAATAGGTCCATTTTTTTCATTACCTTGAAAACCCTGCCTCTTGTTTTCTTCAGATAACCAACCACTGTAACCGGTTATTACAAGATAACAAGCTTTTTCTTGAGATCATGGGATAATCAAAGTGAGCCGAAAGAGAAAAGCAATTAAAACAACTAATTTAACTGGTAATCTATAAAATTAAGTGGAGTTGTACGTATGCAAGAGCTCTCTGTGTTCTCATAGGTTTCCCAAATAATTAAACCTTTATCTTGAGAATGTGTGTATATATTTTAGCTTGTAGCCAGATGTAGTAAATGGAGAAATGTCACTGGAAACCACAGGGGCAGTGTTGAGCAGTATAGATGACTCACAATCAACAAAAGAAAGCAAAAATTTTCTTTTTTTTTGTCTGGGAATGTACATTATCACGATCTCCTCCATCATGTTTATTATCTGAATCTGACATGTTTTGTTTATTTGTTTTTGTCGTGTGGAGATTCATTGCAGAATCTTTTCCTCTTATTATCGGCACTGTGCACCACAATGTTCTGGCTCATAATGTGATGGAAAAAGCAACATGTTCATGTTGTTTTTCCTATTATTTTGGACAGTTCATATGGAGGAAAAATCATGTTTTTCCTATTTTAATTTCCAAAAGCATCATTAAAAATTGGATAAAGAACCCATATCCATTTTCTAACTTGTGCTCATAACAAAAGGAAAAACAAAACAAATAAAAAAAAACGAACATCTGAATTAGTCTTTTTTAATCTAAGACAAGTCACATGACCCAGAAGCTCTCTCCACTTCCTGTATGCTGAATTGACTACACATCCAAAACTGTGTTGAACTCATTTGATCATACATGATGAATTTTTTCCATATATTGTTTCACATGTGAATTAAGACAGTGAGAACTGATTTAATGTCTGAGGCAATTGTTTTTGTTTCCACCTGTCTCTGTGGATATTGAGCAGTGAAGCAAGCTAAACCATCTATGGGTGTTAGCTTCTCTTTAACATTAGTTGAAACAACTATTCACAGGGCTGCCAACTCTGACGCAATGGCCGTGATACTTACACATTTGAGTGAATTGTCATGCTCTCACACTAATCACCTGATTTCTCACAGTGAAACATACATCAAGAGAAAAGTTGGCTAATCGAGAGGTTCGGGAGGATTCAGTGGGCCGCGTTGCTTTTGGGCCGGTGAAACATCTAAATAAATAAGTGGGAATGGGCCTACGATATGATCTATCTGAGAAGAATAAAAGTAGTGATGTGCGGATCAATAGTGAAATATCTATTCAACCTATACCAACATTTATATAGTTAAACGTCCAGGATAAGTAGGAACTACGTCTTTTCTGCCATAGGCATGTTTGAAAGAGATGCAGCATCGCATTGCAGCAGCGTGTTCATCCACTGCTTAGTGATCAGTCACACGCCGTAATGAGTGGAGATATTTCAGTTCCACAAACAGCAGCGGTGCGCAGTTTGATGTGTGTATGAAACCAACAAACTTCATTAAACATCAGAGAATCTACCAGAACACAGAAGCAGAGGTGATGAGGCAAAATCGGAGATGAGGAGGACAAGTGCTGCTAGGGCGGAGACAAACGTTACTCTGAGTCCATTCCTGCTGCAGGCAGGAACTATCAGGTACTATCAGAGGGAGAAAATCTAGAGCTGGTGGATCCTGTATGTGTAGCAATGTCACTGCTTTTTGGGGAAGTGGTATACGGTAACAAATATGTTTAAATGATTATGTTGAAATTTATTCTCCAGTAAATGTCACTGAGTCATGTTTAGTGTTGAACCTGCTGTCTGACTGGAAACTGCCTGACTGGGAACTGTCTGACTGGAAACTGCCTCACTGAGAACTGTCTGACTGGGCACTGTCTGACTGGGAACTGCCTCACTGAGAACTGTCTGACTGGGAACTGTCTGACTGGGAGCTGTTTGACTGGGAACTGTCTGACTGGGAACTGCCTCACTGAGAACTGTCTGACTGGGCACTGTCTGACTGGGAACTGCCTCACTGAGAACTGTCTGACTGGGAACTGTCTGATTGGGAACTGTTTGACTGGGAACTGCCTGGCTGAATATGTCTGACTGGGCACTGTCTGACTGGGAACTGTCAAATACAAATGCTGCGTACATGAAAACAGCTGCAAGAAGAAAACGCTGCAGATTCACTGACACAACGTAAGTGCTCCGGGTTTTTGGGGCCCGCGGTGTGTTTTCACCCAAGAGACAGACAACAGAGATAAAAGGAACTGGTGGGAAGTTTGAGCAGAGCACAGGGAGAGAAACAACATGAAGGTACGTAATTTTTTATTACATTTGGCCTCAATCTTGTACAATATTTAGGTTATTGACATAAGCATAGTAGAAACTTTTGGTAGTGGAGTCTTATGTCTTGCTGCCGTGTATGTGGCAAAATTTTGGTTGGTTCCACCAAATCTCATTCCAAGGATTATTGAAAAGTTGGCAGCTCTGTAGTCACCTCTAATATATGACATTATATAACCTTTCAGTGTGATTTCTGTGGTAATCATAAAATGTGCAGCCCCTTTTGTATTTGTGCTTTTGTTTTTAATTCCCTTATTTTAATTACCGGTCACCTGTGCCTGAGGATGATTTTTCTCTTATTACAGAGTGTGTAAAAAATATTGCAGTGTCCAGCATAAAAACATAATTAATTATTTCATATTGTAAAATAGTCATAATCCACGAGGAATTGAAGAACAGAACCAAGTTAGTCAACGTTTGAAACAAATTACAGCTCGTTATCAGATTTTTAGATTTTGCTTCACGAAATAAGGAAAAAAACAAACAGCGTGAAAATACTCAGACTGGTTTAATGCTGAGACCTCCATGACTCTGTCATTTCTATCTATCTATCTATCTATCTATCTATCTATCTATCTATCTATCTATCTATCTATCTATCTATCTATCTATCTATCTATCTATCTATCTATCTATCTATCTATCTATCTATCTATCTATCTATCTATGGACACAGATTCAAACATTAATGTAAATGAAACTTCTGATATTACAATCCTTCCCGCTGACGTGACCCAGCAGAACAAACGCCCAACTTACAGCAGCACATTAACAAGGACTCCTGACCGCAGACTAGCTTACCGGTGTGCAACCAAGGTGGAGTGACAGCGGGGACAGCCAGTCACACAATGGAGGAGCTTGTGGGTGATCTAACTAAGGGAAATAGGCTTCAGCTTGAGCGTCTATCTATATGTCTCTGTTTACTATAGCAAAACATAGTTTTTGAACAGTAAAAAGTGCAGGGGACCAAAACGGCCTTTTGAAAAAGTGCAGGGGACATGTCCCCTGTGTCCCCCCCTAAAATTACATCCATGGATGTCAGTAATTCTTACACACTGTACCTTTAAATCTTCAGTACCACAGCAGTCACAACATAGACTGGAACCAAACCGCTGATGAGGGACATAGCTGACTTCAGAGCAGTAAATAATCATTTTGTGTCATTTATAATAATCAAGAATTGTCTTTAAACTTGTGGTAAATCTATAACGATCTATTTTAAACAAAAAACAACAACTCTCAAACAGGTTTTGGATTGTAAATATATCCTATTAGCTGTTTATAATCTTCTAAACTAAATACTTTCCAACAACAACCTATTGACATAGAAAAAAAGGTGTGAATTCATTGAAACGTAAGCCAATAAAGACATTTTAAAAGATCAAAAAAAAAAAAGAAAATCTGGATTCATGATTCAATGGAAGAGAAACTTAAAGGGTGATTATGTCAGTGTTTTAAATAAATCATAGTTACTTTCCCACCTTGTGTTAAACAATGGCCACTTCAGAAAGTACTTCTGCTGCTGCAAATTGGAGTGTGGGAGGTATTTCAGTTATTTGGCAGCAACAAACTCCTGAGTGTTTCTGTGACTGTTTACTAAAACAACTGGAAATAGACAATGAAGGGTTGCATGCATGCATGCATAATAAATACTCTATCTGGGTGGTTCAACACAAAACATGTATAGCGTTTTGAGAGTGGGGTCCAGAAGGCCATAGTTCCCAATTCATGCTCCATAATTGTAATGTGATGATAAGAAGCTTATAGGCTCTTGTTATCCTCCAATAGGAATGGTCAAGACAAAGAGTAGAGGACCAGAATGCTAAAAGATTACCATTATGGTGACATCTCCATGTCCACTTAACACCCACATCAGGTCAGCTGTTCTTAATTTGTCCAGCAACACCAATTTAGCTCAAATTCAGGGGTCTGGGTGCACTGAGGGGTAAATCATGACCCTTGTTTGTAAGCAAGGTTCACATTTTCAGTGTGCAAATGACCGTTTTGTGTTCTTGAGATGTTTAGGTCATCGTATCACAGAGGATGTGTGTCACCCTCTCATAAGCTGTGAGAGGAGCTAATAGACACCTGCCCACATGTGAATGAACTCTTTTGAATTAAGCGTAGTGAAAAACAATGAGCATGATGGGTAATGTAGAAAAACACACTCAGATTGTATATCTGAAGAAATTACATATATTGGTCTTTTTCTAAAAACAACATTGTATTAATGATGCTGAAATTGGTGAGAAGACATGTAGACAGATGTGAATTAAGTTCAGATTTTCCAATCAAAAAAGTCTCCTTTTGAGTTCTCGCCTCAGGCTCAGAGCCTCAGCTGACCTCCGGTCTTTGTCCTGAGGACCCTGGCCTGCCCTCTCCACCTTCCTCCTCGCTGGCCGTTCCCAACTCTGTGGGAAACCCCCCAGTGCTTTGTGTTGTTTTGGACATTGTTTGTCCCACCAGATAACATTGCCTCCCCTCTGTTTCTCTCCTTTTCGATCTGAACCCCCATGAGTGGTTTGGAGTGTCCGGCTTTAAAGGCAGCACAGAGAGATGAGATCTGACCACAGGGGTTCCCTGCAGATCACCAGAATCAGTGATGGATGCTGACGAGGGGAGTTAGTATTAAAGATAATTCCATTTGCCTCTCAAGCTCTGATGCTGTTGACAATTGCTCTGGAAAATATTGTATGGATGTTTTTTTTTTTCCCGGTGATACAATAATATTTATTAAATCATATTGTGTTTATTTAAATGATACACTTGAGGTTCCCTGTTAAGCTTTACAGTAACAGATTTAGTTGCCTTGATGCTGTCATTGCATCAACCAGGCAATAAGCTCCACTACTGAACTTTGGCAGATTTTCTCACTGAGGCACCTCCTACAACGGCTAATTCAGCATCCATCTTGCATCCTGTCCTCTGAAATCTCTCTATCCAGTAAATCTTTGTCCGATATAGACTCTGTTCTTAAATCTTGGTCTGTCACTTTGTCTCTTTCTTGTCCTCTTTTTCTCTAATAATGTCCTCTTGGGTATCTTTGGTATCTTGGGTATCAGCCATGCTATGCGTTTGAAATGGCCAGCGTGTTCATATCCAGTTGCTAACGCGTGATGTGGTGCCATAAAGTGAAATGCTACGGTGAAATACTGTGCCGGGATGAAAAAAAAAACAAAAAAAAAACAAAAAAAAAAAACGTTATGAAGTGCAGTTTCTCGGCTTTGTGACCCGGCAGGGCAATGATGACTCCAGGAATGTCTGTTACAAATGTCACTGTGCCATTAAAGTCAGAAGCACAGGATTTTAAAGTCAAAGTACTACTTTAATAATCCAAATTCATTTAACAAAAATTGTAAGTTAGAACCTCTGATGTGATTCTGGGATGCTATTTTTTTAAACAATTCTTAAATACTAAATGTTTTACACCAAAAGCATAATTTTTAAACTGCTTTTTAAAATGTGGATGTGGCCATAAAATAAGCTATTTAAATTCTTTCCCGCTGCCAGCAGGAGCATGTTTACTCTCAGTTCTCTCGTGTTTATATTGTATTCAGAGCTGGTTCGGTCGCTGCCAGGAGCTAAGTATGTAACAACAACATTAAAATCAACATCAAATTAAATTCCCATTGTTTCTGTATGTTTTCAGTAAAAGGGTTGTTCTGAATGGAAAAGCCTGTTTTTTTCACAGTGGCAGAGATTCCTTGTCATGTCAATGAGTAACCACTGGTCAATGTTGTGCTCAGTTTGTTTCTGATTTCAATTTTAAACACCCACTAAAATAAACAGAAAAAACCTTTAGCATGTGTAGCATATTAGCACAATTTGATATTGGATATAATGCTAAATTTCCTTTGTTTTTGCCATCAAACTGGCAAAGACAGCCTGCTGTCTCATCAAATATTTACATGTTAAAGTTGCTGTCAGCTGTCAGCTGTTTTTTTTTTTTTTTTGCTAGCTTAAGAAACATAAAACTGCTTTTCGGTTATGTCATCTTGAAGCACCTATGCTAAGATGTCAGGAAACAAGCAAAGTAAATATTTATTTCAGATTGTCCAGCTATTTATTTATTTATTTTTTTGTATCAAGGATTTTCCTGGGGTCCACAAAAGAGCAACACTACAAGAAATTACAAGAAATTACCCTCAAACAAATCGGTTATGATACCCACAACTCAGAGACCCAACCCACCCCATACTCCGCATCACCCCACACCTAAAAGATAAAAAATCAAGTCTTTAGTTGTTAGTGCTTGATTTATAAAAATCAAGCACTAACAACAATAGACAGTACAGGTGATTATGTCCACATTAATCTATATATTTAAACAGGATAGACAGAATCAGCTTGTATTTTAAAGTCCGATTAGAACGGAAAGGTATGCATTTTGTTTTGGCAGTATTAAGAAACATCTTATTCTTACAGTTACACACAGTACAGGTCACCCTGTCATAAGTCTTTTAACTGAGTCAAACTGTTTCACATTAACATGATTCATATAACTCCAGGGGTAAATCATTACTAAAATTGAGAAGACGAGAGGGCCTAAGCAGCTGCCCTGAGGAACTCCACTTTTCTAATTTCTTTGAGCCTGAAAAACTGCCATTGAAAAATACTAACTGTGCTCTATTAGTTATGTTAATCTATATCCATCTGACAGCCTCTGCACTAAAACTATACGCTGAGAGTAAAAGTTTGTGATCTCTAACTGTGATCAGTCTAGTAAAGCAATTTTCCTTTGATCATTTTGAGAATACTACTCAGTTGTTCAGGTTGAGTGGCCTCAGAACCAAGATTATTTACAGAAATTTTTTTTTAAATTTCAGAAATTACTTATTTTTCCACAGTGCAACAGTCCTGTTACACAAGTAGATGCTTTTCATGACTTCCACGTGTTTAACTGCTCATTAGCTAACAGCCCTGTACTTTAAATGTTAAATATTCTCTTTACTCTGCGGTTTTACCCGAGTGAGGATTAGCTCCAGCTTTTGGGCTGTCCTTCCAAACCTTTTGGAAATACGACAACCAGCACTTTTTGTCCTGTGAATTGGGATGTCATTCACATCGAAATGAGGAGCCAATTGACCCCCTGGCATTTGACCCCTGTTAACCATGCGTTAGAGTGCTGTATTCAAGGTGTAGCCATCTGTGTGCCTTGTTATGTTGAAGCTTCCCTCCTCCCTCTGTCTTTTTTATCCCCAGCACTCAGGAGAAGAGGGGGAGTCCGATCAGGAGGACTGGTCAGTCTCAAAAAACTTTTTAACCTTGCAATGACAGGGCACTTCACACATGTCATTGTCATTTATGGTTTAAAGATTTATGTATGTGGCAAATGAAACCATTACACTGTGACAGAGCAAATACAGTATACAGCATATAAAATCAAATTGAAGATATCAAATTAATAAAAGTAATATATAATTACAAACACAACCAAAAGTTAGAAAACTATATAAAATTTACAAATAAACCAGAGGTTCCAAGACGATTTCTGGAAGGCCCCCTTTTCATCAACAACACTACCACCACCTTTCATCCCACTTCCACTTTCACCCCGATGCTTAATAGAAACGTATGAAGAAATTTGCCACAAAATAATTTTTAGTTTATTGGCAGCTTCTTCGTTAACTACAGTTAAAACATGTCAGTGGCAGAAGGAATCAGTTTTTCTGCTAAAGTGTGAAGCGTTTTAAACCAGGAAACTCCACCATCTCCCTCAGGTGAGTTGAGCTTTCAATGAGACGGGTGCTGCTTTAGGAAAACAGCTCTGCTATATATGACAGTTCCCAAGTAGCGTTATAACTTCAGTCATATGCTAATATTTTGAGACGTACAACATACTGTGGTCTTTCCTCATTACCCACCACTGACCCTTACCATTACCTGACCATTACCTAGTCATACCTAGGACAAGACATACTTTCACAAATTAGTTCATACTTTGCTAGCAGTGAAAAAAAAAAACGTTTAATCATTTAGCATTGCTGTTGCATTGCTAAAACTAGTTGTTACAAATCAAAAACAACTGGAGGAGCATTTGACAACTAATTAGGTTCATTGGCAACAGATCAGTAACATGACTAGGGATAAAGGAACGTTTCAGAGACGCAGTCTCTCAGATTTAATGACTGACATAGGTTAAAAAATCTGAGACAAAGCTGAGGAACAATTTCAGAAAAATGATTCTTGATATAAAATTGTGAAGACTTTGAAGATCCCACCATCTACAGTGTATAATATCATCAGAAGATTCAGAGAATCAGGAGGAATCTCTGTGTGCATGGGACAACATCAAAGGTCAAACTGGATGGTGGTGATCTTGGGGTCCTCAAGCCTTAAAAGCAGACATGATTCTCTACTGGAAATCACGGCATGGAGTCTGCCTGCAGTCCAGACCTTCCACCAATACACAACATCTGGAGTATCATGGAAACAGAAATCCAGCATCAGACCAGAATGGTCTGATGGTCTGATGGTTCCTCTCCTAAAACTCCAGCAACTGGTGTCCTCACTTCCCAGATGTTAACAGACAGATGTTAAAGAAGCGGGGATTTAAAATAAGCTCATATTATCCAAAAAATCTGATATGATGTTTATGTTCTATTGGAATTCAATTATGGCTTGATCTGCATTCTGTTACTGCAACTGGAGTTGTTAAAAAAGATGTTCTATAATAAGTACTTTTACTTTGCTTTATTATTATTTTTTTTGTTGGTACCTCTATTCAAACATAACTGCTTTGACTGTGGGATTTTAATAACTGCCTTAACAAAAGGGTTTCTTGCCTGTTAAAAAGGTTTAAACCAATAATTAGAAGCAGAAAACGTGACATCTTATTGGCTATTTTTACAGAAAGTTTTTATACAGCCACTTGAAAATGACGTTCGCATCCACTCTGCTCTTGTCAGTGATGACTGATCCGTCAGAATGAGGTGAGGTATTAAGCTTACATGAAGGTGATGCAGGAAACTTCTACTGGAAAAAATCACGTAAGCAGACAATTAGCGTCTTACTCGTTGTTAAGCCATGACTGAATATTTGAAACAGAAGGAGCTGAACTTTAAACTTTTAAAGTTCAGCCACCTCTTTTATCATTCAGCAGGATTTATGTATGCTTGTTATCAGCTGGTGAGTGAGAGGTTTGTTTACAGTATTGACCAACATTCAGAACATGTTATTGACTCTTAGTGGGAAGAACGTGCACACTGAACAGTCTTTTAAAGCAGGCAAACTAATCAATGGTGCTCTATATCATGGTTTCATTACTACACTGAGATTCGTTTTTCAAAATATGCTCTGTAATACTGCTATCATCCTCTTCAAGCTGCACTTTAACCATCATTGGGGAACATTTTTTTATTTTACATTTAATAATTAGAATGTCATTGGATGCTTGCAGGCTGCAGGTGCTGAGATCAGGCATCTCATCTTTAGATAGGTGGCACACAAGCTGGTCCCTGTCGATGGAGGTGATGGTGCGTTTCCTCAAAAAGTCTGGGCTCTCACATAGCATCCTGTCCAGCATCTCTATGTCTGGACTATGCTTCATCACCCAGTAATGGAGGTACCACATGTGGCAATCACATTTCCAGGGGTTTCCATGCAGCCTCATAGTGTGCTGGATGACAAAAGGGTCCAGAATGCCTTCTGGGAGAGTTTCCAACTGGTTGTCAGAAAGGTAGAGCCTCTGCATGAACGCCTGGTCCTCAAACAGTTTGGCATCCACCTTTTTCAGGTTGTTCTTGTGGAGGTTGAGAACGGTTAATCTTGACAGATTGTTAAAGATGGTTTTGGGCAGTGAGGTGAGCTGGTTTTCAGACAGGTCCAGGTTCTCTAGGGCTGTAGCATTTCTAAAAATGCTTTCTGGAAGGGTAGAAAACTGGTTAGAAGACAAGATAAGGTCAGTGAGTGAGGTGAGACTGCTCAGTGAGGAAAACTCAGTCAGTTTATTGTCCTTTAGGTTCAGCTCCTTTAGATTTGAAGGCTCAAACCCAAACACTTTATCACTGAAGGTTGTCAGAAGGTTCCCACGGAGGTTCAGCACGCTCAGGTTTGTTAAAAGAGAGAAGATGTTGTCACTAAGCTGTTCTATCTTGTTTCCCTCCAAGTGAAGCTCAGTCAGGTGAAATATATTGTGGAATGTGTCAGATGTGAGATTGCCTAAGAGGTTGTTGTTTATTTTCAGAATCTCTAGGCTTTCCAGACCATAAAAAGTCTCTTTAGTGACATTTTCAAGTTTATTTTGGGACAAGTCCAGGATACGCAGCCTGATAAGGTTCAGGAATAGAAATGCAGGCAGCTCTGATATAACATTGTTCTTCATTTGCAGCATTTCCAGCTGTTTTAATGAATCAAACATACCAGGAAGAACTGTCTTGAATGTGTTGAAGTTGAGCAGCAGTTTAGTTAAATTTTCCTGCTTTGAAAAAGTCCCCAGAAATAAATGCTCCAGAAAGACGTTGCCACTGATCTCCAGCTCCTGCAGCTCAGTCAAACCCTCAAATGCTGCTGAGTGGATGCTTCGCAGGTTATTATTTACTAAGATTAACTTGGTGACCTGTGGGCTCTCCTGTAACGTGTTGGCAAACAGATACGACACAGGTGATGTCATTATAATAACTTCCTTGACTTCTTTAGACATATTCCTGGGTAAAGATGACATCCTTTCATCAGAACACAGCACCTGAACTGGAGTGAAACACTGGCATTTGTACGGACAAAAGGCTTCCAATTCACTGCTTGCTCTCTGACAGACAAGCAGCATCAAGAGGAGAGCAAAAGCCAATTCTTTACCCATTTGTACTGTTGAAAGACAAAAAATGCTTAAATAAGTCAATATGATTTTGGTAAGAGTGGTAATACATGTAGAATACTGAAGAAGCATTTTCTGTTTAGCTGCTATTCATTCATATAAAATCTAACATACCTGTGTGTTAGAGATCCAGTAGCAGAGAAAAAATGTCAGTGTGGATTCAGTCAACAGCGGACGCAAACTGCAAAAAACAAGGCTGAATTAGGAAAGACAAAAACCTTTGGACAGGGGCCAACTCCTGATCTGATTCACTCACAACAGAAAAGTTACGCTTGAGGTTCAGTGGACAGTTGGTAATACTTTTGAAAAATACTTTTTTCATAACTAATAACTAAAACTAAACAAACAACAACAACGTAAAAAGATTCAGAGGGAAAAGAAAATCTTTGTTTCTTGTGGTTTTAATCTGATTATTATTGTGCTTGGAAAACAAATATGACAGAGATACAACTAATGCTGCAACTAACTGAGGTAATAAAAGCAAACATGCTGAACTGGACTTGTCTTTCCTTAAAGCTACAGTGTATAAAATTACTGACATCTAGTGGTAAAGATAAGCAAAGAAATTATATCAAATGCCAAAGCACAATTGTGAATGGACAGCTGCCGTCAGTGACAAAACTATCCCAAATGGTGTTCTAACATCTATCAAACAAAGCCAGTACTGCAGTTTTAAGGCTCAGTGTTTTCTCTCTTCACACACAGAGTTGTTTCTCCATTTAGTGTCATCGTAGTAAAAATGGTGGCAAAAAATGGCAACTGCCATGTTCGTGGACGCACAGCAAGTAGATGTAAATGTTCATTCTGAGACTAAAAACATAAGTAAAAGAATTACAAAATAATAGAAACACAGTTTTTAACTATTTACTACATTTTTCTTTTATTGACCTTTGATTTTGTGATACATTCTGCACCTTTAAGCCATCCCGATCTACAAAAACCAGAGGTTTGCTAAAAGCTGGTGGTTTTGGAAGAATTTAACTTCTGGAAAACATTGATAAGTGTAACTTAAATCTAAATGTATTATCAGAATGCAACATTTCTTTTGATATAAAAGATAATAAAATAATGGGTATTTTAATATTACCCAGTATATTCTATGATCTTCCATAAATCTGCAATTAAAGCTATAAACCAAGCTGCTTTTAAAGAAATAGGAGGATGGGGGCCTTAAAGCTGTAGATTTATTATGTTTACATGGTACAATTAAAATGAACGGGCTTAGATCCTTCCTCAAGAATGAAAAACATCTCTTGGATTATTTCCTTTTCAATATCTTTCTGAAGTTCTAAGGTATCAACCTCTTAAGGTGTGTCTATGACCCTGTGCCTATTTTGGCTTCTAGCTAAAGTCAAAGTCTTCCAGACGGTGATGACTGCTGGCAGCAACAATCTGCTGAACCCGTGTTACAGCAGACCTGAAAAAGCCTTGGACTGAGCACTCCATTGAGGATGTGCAGAGTTGTCCATCATGTTCAGCCACTTGTGCAGAATCACAATCAGATCCAAACCAGTCCCCAGGACAGAACCAGAACTCCTGGATCAGTTTGTTCTCTGGTTCTGCTGCTGGCTCAGCTGATGCTGGAAAGCTGATTACACTTTCCACAACAGACTTTTAGAAGATAATAAACATCTTGGTGCCAACATTGAATGAGCTCAGATTCCTTAAGAAGTAGAATCTGCTCTGTCGCTTCTTCTAGATCAGTGGTTTTCAAACTTTTTGAACCATGAATAAGATGCATTGATGTTCATGACCCCCACCCCCACGTGACGACTTAGTGATTGTGATATATCAAATGGGTCATCTTGCAGCCATCCTCCAAATGTAAGGCTGGAAAATTGTCAGAATTGTCATAAATAAAGAGGATAAAGTGGTTTTTGGCAGTTTATAGCTGTGACAAGGCACCTACATGCAAAAATCAGCTTCTCTTGTGGAGATGATGTCAAATTCAGATTTTTAATACGGCATGTTTACCAACTTTGTTGTTTACGAGGTAATGCGCTATTTTCAAAGATTTATGTCTTCATTAACAGTTTATTTTGACAGTCCTGGTAAAAATCCCAAATTTATTTGATTAATGTAAGTTATATATTTTTCTATATTATCTGGTGACCCCCTAAAATTATTTTGCGACCCCCAGTTTGAAAACCACTGTTCTAGATGCTTCTGTTTTGTATTTCCAGTCCAGCCTGTTGTTCATTTTTGTTCCTCCTGAAGTCAACAGTCTTCTCTTTTGTTTACGTTCAAGATGAGGTAATTGTTTCTGCACCATCTCACAAACTGACTGATCAGTTCTCCGTACTCACCTTCTTGTAATCAGAGTATTTTTGCAGATGACAGGACTCAGAGTTAAATTGGGAATCTGAGGTGTACAGTGTGAAGAGAAATGGTGAGAGTACAGGCCCTTGTGGTGCTCCAGTGCTGCTGAACATCTCCGACACACCACCTTTCAGTCTCACTAACTGTGGTTTGTTTGTTAGCTAGTCATAAATCCAGCTGGTGGTGGAGGTATCCACCTGGAATTGGATAAAATGGCAGATATATTGCAAAATATGGCCTTTACTATGTTTGTGATTCTTGGAAAGTTTTTCATTCAGAAAATAAACTCCATGAATAGCTAAGAATTTATTTTCAACTAGTTAAATTTATGGAGAAAAGCAGTGGCAGACAATGACTGCATTTTGTAAAAGAATTAGAACTTAACAAAATCTCTGGCACATGTACAAGTTTTACGCACTTTTCTCTCCTTATCCCTTTTATTTATTTTTCAGGTGTATGTCATCTTCATTTTATAATGGACAGCATTATCATTGTTGCCATGTTTGTTGCATTGTTGTCAACTGCTGCAGTAGAGGTTCACACACACAAGATGTCACCATTTTCCTTTTGACCTTTATCAGTGGTGATGGCATTCCAGGACACTCCCTTTCCTCCAGGTTTTTCCTTTAGGATGCACAGGTAGACACCTTGATTTGGAGACAATCCACAGAGGAAAATCCACCAGGAAGAACGCCAACCACTTTTTTTTTGCTTCAAAAAAACAACAATTTCTTAAACTTTTCTTTTTGTCATTTTGCACTGTTTTCTTTAGTTTGACGAGTTGAATAATGGCAAATGCAGGCATACAGATTCTAGGCTTTACAATGGCCTTCATCGGTTTCATTGGCACTATAGCATCCACAGTCATGGTGGAGTGGAAAGCTTCTTCATATGCAGGGGACAACATCATCACGGCTCAGGCGTTGTATGAGGGGCTCTGGATGAGCTGCGCTTCACAAAGCACTGGACAAATTCAGTGCAAAGCCTACGATTCGCTCCTCCAGCTGCCAGGTACTGTTTTATACACTGTGTTTTTAATGTGTGTGCTTTTAATTGCTAAACAAATTAGTAGGTCTAAAAGTCACATTTAAACTTTAAAAGTGACCATTAATTAAATCTGATTACACTGACATGAAAATGATGAAAACAGTTAAAATTTCTAGGCCCACTGAAAACCCACAAGATGTTTTCAAGAGTGTCCTTTTCTTCTTTATAGACATCTTGCATGCTGAGACATGTTGGGCAAATACCAGCATCTGTCCAAACAAAGAAAAATCCACCAGAAGTGTGTAGAATCAAAACAAATTTCACACTGTTCTACTATTATCTTTTTGTGTATGTCTTTTTCTACAATTGCATATATATTTTAAGCTTTTTTAGGATATAAATCAGACTCATTATATAAAGCCATCAAGGAAAGTTATGCAAACACCAGCTAGATGTGACTCATACTCAATGTTTCTGTCTAGTTTCGGCTGGAGATGTTGAGTTTTCAGCTTAAAGGAAGGCTCCCTTATTGTTTTGATGTTGCCATAATTTGCACTCCCCGTGCTTACATTTTACTTAAAATGATTTTTTTAGATAGATAGACACTGAAACTGTCATTTACTTCAATATACTTTCATTTGTTTAGTGCTAATTCACAACAAATTCATCTCTAGAGTCCAGGGAAACCTGTTGAGGAAGAAAAAAAATCACAAGTTAATGACAATAACAATTACATATATTTAGACAGAAGAGAGAAAAGTGGTGGAGCCCAGTTCATCATGGGACATCTCCTAGCAGCCGAAGGCTATTGCAGCACAGCTAAAGGGATGGGTCACCAAGCCAACCCTAACTATTAGCTTTATCAAAAAGGAGTTTGAAGTCTGATGTTAAAGATAGAGAGGGCGTCTACTTCCTGAAGCCAAACTGGGAGTTGGTTTTCACAGAGATGGGTCTGATATCTGAAGGTTCTACCTCCCATTTTGGTTTTAAAGGAACCACAAGTAAATGTGCAGTTTGAGCGAGAATTGCTCTGTTAGAAAAATTTTATTTTCAAGTTAAACATAAGCCATTAGAAAGCAGTTTTCATAACCTGGGGGCAAAATCCTAGTTTAACTGACCAAAATCAAAACAAATTAAACTTGACTGTGACTCTAATCTGAGGGGACTCTGTGTCATTTCTCTGTCCATAGGGATTGTGCAAGGAACACGTGGACTGATGTGTGCCTCCATCTTGCTAAGTTTTATTTCCATGTTGGTGGCAGCCGTGGGCATGAAATGCACCACATGCATGTCTTCACAACCACAACTGAAAGACAAAGTGGCCCTGGCTGGAGGGGTTATCTTCCTTTTTGCTGGTGAGACCTGATGCACACATGTAGTCCTCATGTTTTAAAAATCAAAATGTATGTGATGTTTTTCTCCTTTAAAGCAGAAAGCTGTTGCTTTTCACTTTAACACACAACTTGTGTCAAATGTGTTGAGTCTTCTGTAGAAAGATATGTGACGATGACAGAAGATTGTTCAAACCTGTATAAAATGATAATAATGAAACGTTTTTCTGCACTTGGTTGTCCAGGTCTGCTTGCTCTTGTGGGAACAGCTTGGTATGGCAACAGAATAGCAGCGGACTTTTACGACCCCTTCACTCCAACTAATTCCAGGTGAGGAGGTCCTTGGCCCTTAGGGTGAGAATATAGCCTACCATCCCATTCACTTCCCTTAGCAAAAAGTAATTTTCGTTAAGTATACTTGAGTATAAGTATAGCAAGGCTATAGCACCGAACATGCACTTGTGGTGTACTAGAAAGTATACTAACCTAATTCTTCTAAAATTCTTCTAAGTTGGAATATTTTAAGTTTACAAAAGTACACTTACAAGTATACAAGTAAACTCATCTATAAAATACTTCCAGTCCACATTTTAGTTTATTGAAGTATACTTTAAATATACTTTTATGAACTTAAAATAGCTAAAACTAAACATTTAGGAACATAAAGATAATGCTGTTTAGCACACATACTATTTACTGTAAACTCCAGTACTATACATGTTGAACATCTACGTTTATAACAGAGTACTACCTGAAAACAAACGTGTGTAGTGAAAAACATTTTTATTCTGCTAAATGAAATATAAGCACAAGTCAATGACTTGACCTTATTCTGTACTTGGATCAAGATATACTAAGTATTAGTACTGCAGAAAGAAGTAAAAAGTATACGTAAGTACAAGTGTAAGCATTAGTATGAAAGTATAAGTTGTAGTATTAATGTACTTGGTGTCAGACTTTTCTTTATACTTTTCAGTATAAGCTACATATGCTTCTCTGTACTATTCTTAAGTATATAAAATATAGTAAATAAAAAGTAAACTTTCAGTATACTGTCTGTTTTAGTATAAAATAAATATACTCGTAGTACACTTGAATAAACTAGATGTTTGAACTGAGATAGTTCAACATTTCATGGGAAATATCAGCTCATTTTGATTTTGATGGCAGTAACACAGTTGGAACAGGGACAACAAAGGGCTGGAAAAAAGTGGTACAAATAAAAAACTGGAGGAGTGTTTGACAACTAATCAGGTTAGTTAGCAACAGGCCGGTAACATGACTGGGAGCATTTCAGAGACAGAGTCTCAGATTTAAAGATGGACAGAGATTTACCAATCTGAGACAAACTGGGTCTAAATATTCTGGAGCAATTTCAGAAAAAATTTCTTCAATGTAAAAATGTGAAGATTCCATCATCTATAGCAGCGTTTCTCAATCCTGGTCCTCGGGGACCACTACCCTGCATGTTTTAGAGGTATCCTTTTTTAACACACCTGACCTAAATGAATGGCTCTTTAGCAGGAAAGAACTTGACAAGCAGATCAATTAATCAATTAATCAGACCTAAAACAGGCAGTAGTCCCTGAGGACCAGGATTGAGAAACACTGATCTATAGTGTATAATATTAAAAGATTAAGAGAATCGAGAGGTATCTCTGTGTGCATGGGACATGGCCCAGGTCAAAAGTGGATTGCCAAAAATTGGGTTAGTTTTTAAAGATCAGACAAGGTCCATTTATTTTCTGTACCTCCTCAAATCTCCACTAGATAGATAGATAATTATTACTGGACTTAATTGTAACTTAAAGTGTTTATCACAATTATTTGTTTCACTGTTTACATAATTTTATATTCAGCCCTTCTGTATCATTTGCAGGTTTGAATTTGGGAGTGCCCTGTATGTTGGATGGGGAGCTGCCTGTCTAATCCTTATAGGTGGAGGCTTCCTTTGCTGCAACTGTTCCAGTGGTGGCTCCCAGAAAGCTCCACATTACCCGATGTCCAACGCTCCTGGTGGCAGGGATCGCGTGTAGGAGCATATTCACTCCTGCAGCTTCTACTCACAGAGGGCGGCTGAGTTTACAGGGCTCTTGTAAAGTTTTGCAACTTGTTTACGGTGTGTGTCAGTATCTGTGGCAGTTAAAGACAGGACTGAAAATTTTAAAAAACTACATTTTAGAAATTACAATCAATATTGAAACAGGTTTTTAAATGGTTATAGATAACAATGTGGTGAGATAGATTACAACCAACAAGTAAATTACAAACATTTTACTTAGAACTGAACATTACCCTGATAGCAAAAAATGTTTGACCAAATTTGGCCTTGACTTATGGCGTTGACAAAATGTGAATGTAGCTGCAAAACTCAGCCACATGATTGCCGCGTGTGCTTCCAATGTTAGGACCACTTCTGGCCCTTAAATTACTGTAACCCACGTCCAGGCCAACAGCTTACATCTGGAACATGGCCCATGGGAGACTTGCCATAATACAAAACAGGCTGGAAACTGATATCTGGTCCACATCTGGCCCACACAACATTGAGCCATAGCCCGGATTTGGCCCAAACATATCTGCTAACTGGGGATAAATTAGTAACAGCAGAATCTGAATCAGTTTACTTGAAAAAATCTGAACAAGTTTAAATTTTTTCTGTTTTTGTCATAGTCTTTGCAACTAATACATGTCATTAAATAATGCCAAAGCTTTTTTTTATTTTTGTTGCTTTGCTTGATTTAAAATCTCAGCATTATTCTTTTGTATCGTTTTAAATAAAATTCCTTTTATGTTATGATGGACTGTGTTTTATACATAACTCATACTTGTTTGTTGAAAAACCAGCATCAACCTTTAAAAAAGTTAAATCACAGTTTAGCCATGAAAACTTTATATAAGCTAATAAACCAACTAGTTGGTGATTAAGATGAAGATCTGAGGGAAGTTTGTTGATTTTCTCTTTATGTTAAAAAGCTAAAAGGACTAAAATGGTGTGTCTGTGGAGACTTTCATTGCATAGTAACCTTTAAAACCCCCATTTGTGGATACCTCATCTGAGCCTTCTCAGTCACTTTGGAGCATTTCTTTTATAATAATTAACCTTTGCACAGCAGTTTGTGCGTTTCTCAAAACAATTAATACAAATTGCACAACCTGGCAGATAACCTGCAAAAGCGTTTCGCTTGCTAAAAATAAATAGTTCATTCTTTAAAAGAAGTATTTATGTCAATGAAACTGTCAGAGCCACCAAAATGAAAAGTCCTGTCAGCACTTAGTACGAACATGGTACTCAAATGGCTCAGTCATGTTTGGCTATGACAGTCTGATCTGTGTTTTTAAACACAAAATGCCCAAGACAGCACTACATACTGGATGTACAGCCATTTGAAAACTACAGTAAGGTTACAGATTAGTAGGGGAACTGAATACATGACACAGAATACATTTGTTTTACATTTTCACGTCAGACATTCTTTGCCATTTTACAGTAATTTGTTTACAGCATTATGCAACAAAACACACACGTCAGTCACTTATACACAACAAACTTAAAGTAAGAGTTGTGCACATTTGTAAGCATTATATTACTGTAACAGTACATAGATATTACTGCACTGTACTAAAAAAAAAGGTGGAAATAAACCTGCCTGAGTCAGCTCTGTCTCTTGGTTTGGGTATATAATGCCAAAAGCAAGTGTTTGTTGTCCTACGGGATCAGTTACAAATCAGAGGCAAAGCAAACACCTTTCTCTTTAAAGCTCTACCTTAACCACTTATTATTTTCTTAAGATGTGTCGCGGGTCATTTAAAATAATTTAGAAGAATCAGTTAACTTTTAGGAATGACCTGATTTTTCCATGACATGTTTACTTGAAATTCCTTAAAAAAAAGACAGTAGCAGTAACAGATAGAAATATGTTGCCTCAGGAAAGAAAAATCACATCTCAGTATGAAGGGTGTAGACTCCTGAGAGCCTGTCCCAGCATGTCTGCTCACCAAAGACTTCATGGAAACCAGCTTCCTGTGAAACCCTGTGGCATTCACCTCTGCATGAAAGAAGTAGAGTAAATTCTAGTTTTTTTTAATTTTTTTTATTTATTTATTTTTTATATATTGTTGTACATTCAAAGACACAGCATGATTATGTTGATAGCAAAAAATGAGCAAAGAGATTTTAGAGAGAGGGCGCCACCCTGTGGTCATGCATGAGTATAGATAGATAGATAGATAGATAGATAGATAGATAGATAGATAGATAGATAGATAGATAGATAGATAGATAGATAGATAGATAGATAGATAGATAGAGAATATTTATAAAAATAAATGAACCACTCAATCAAACTTTATTTTCTAAGCACCTTTCATCACAAAGTATCTCACATTATAAAAAATGAGTTTTTGCATATTAAAAGCATCTTAAAAACACCAGTAGTCACACACCAAAGTTTATCATAAAAACAAATCAAGACACACACACACCTAAACATGCTCTCACTCACACACACACACACACACACACACACACACACACACACACACACACACACACACACACACACACACACACACACACACACACACACGGATTAAGTGGACACAGAACCCCTCGCCTACAGAACCCCCCTAAAACAAGCTGTCTCTAAAGTAATCGTATAAACGAAAAACACTGGTGATAAAGCAGTTAGAGAATAGAGAAATACTTAAATTAGTAAGTAAATAAATAAATGAAATAAATAAATGTTGAAAAACAATGCAAACAAATCCAAATAGAATAAAATAATTAGAATAAAATAGCCACTGAATCAAAGCAGCAGGTAAGGCCTGTTGACTCTCCAGGCTTTTCCTCGTCTGCCGGAGGTGAATTATTCAACAGAAGGTTAACCCCCTTTATCAAACAAACATAAGGACAATAACCACAATGAAAACACAGAAAACAACATAATTACCAGATTTCTATAAATGCGAAGAATATTCATTGTTAGTGTCAAACTTTTTATTGTTGATTTTTGACTGAAAACAGTTAAATACACTGAAATAGATAAATTCTTTTACCACCGACAGGTCATTATCATTTGTATCAACCTCTCATTTGATCTCTCTCCTTAAGTGCAATTAACCGAATGAAAACTGGAATTATCTGAATGATTCATTTACATGTTTAGACTGTTTTTTTTTTCATAAACTGGTTCTTGTAGGTTTTTACTATATTATTTTTGTATTTTGTCTATGTTCTTTAATCTTTAGGAAAGAAGAAATTAAAAATTTAAGGTTTTTAGGTTTGTTTCCATTTAGATTAAAGTGGTATAATTTCAGGATCCAGCTGTTTCACTTGAATAGTTCCTTAGTTTTTAAAAACAATTAACTAAAAATAGGAAAAAACAGCATTACAGAAGACACAACAGAATTTACAAATACAACAATAACACTATAAACACACATATGTGTTAACCCTTTAGGCACCAACGTCGCAAAAACATAAAAAGCACCACAAAAAGTTACCGCTTCTCCGGGTGCTCCGGCTTCTTCCCACCGCTCAGAGACATGCATGTTAGATTAATCATTTGCTCTAAATTCTCCCTATCTGTCCTGTGTTTCATATAAAACAGGTTTCTATAACCCCTTCTTTAGCCTTCATAATATTCCCACAATGAAGACCACCGTGCATCAGAGTGAAGAGGAGATATTAGTCCATGGATTTGCTATTTCCAGATTGGAATACTGACATTCCTGAATATTGTACTGAGAAGTCTCCGTCTGATCCAAAATGCTGCAGTGATGTTTTTTTATGAGAACTAGCAGCAGACATCACATTTCTCCAGTTTTATCTTTTCTTCATTGGCTCTCTGTTAAATCCAGAGTATAATTTCAAATTATTCTCGTCACATGTAAAGCTCTTAGTGACCCAGCTCCACTGGAGCTTTAAGATCTCAGAGTTCCAGATATTCCCAAAAGAGCACTTCCCTCTCAAACTGATGTTGTTTGTCTACTCGGGTGAAGAAGCAGAGGACCTCACAGAAACTGATGACAGAAGCTTAAAAGAGATCTAACGCAATATAAAAAAAACACAAGGCATGAGCAAAGTCTTGTTGTGTCCTATTAGAGGAACTTTTAAGGCACTTTTGTTCTTTACATGAACTAACTAACAAACCATAATGTTTCATAAACTAACAGCTTCCTATGTTGGGAAAAAAGTTGGAAGAAAAATTTAATGGGACTAAAGCAGCATACTGGATGTAACAGACCACTGTGTGAAAATAAAAAGCTATTTAATATTTTTTTTGGTGAGGAAATAAAGTTTGAACAAGAAATGATGTCTATGAAATATTTTGTAAATGCTAAAAATCTACATTTACACTAACCGTCCACTTTATTAGGTCCGCCTGTTCAACACAAATACACAAAGCAACTCAACACATTTAGTCATGGTGAAGACGACTTGCTGAAGCTGAAATTGAGCATCAGAATGACTTTAAACACGACATGGTTGTTGGTCTGAGTATTTACTGGGATGTTCACACACAACCATCTCTAGGGTTTACAGAGGATGGTCCGAACAAAAGAAAATATCCTGTAAGCAGCAGTTGCCTGCATCACAATGTCTTGTAGATGTCAGGTCAGAGGAGAATAGGCAGACTGGTTGGAGATGATAGAAAGACAACAGGAAGTCAAATAAGCACTGGTTCCTACCAAGGTCTGCAGACCAGCATCCCTGAACACACAACACGTCCAACCTTGAAGCAGATGGGCTACAGCAGCAGAAGACACACCGGGTGCCTCCTGTCAGCTAAGAACAGGAAACTGAGGCTACAATTCACACACACTCACCAACACTGGACAATAGATGGAGAAACGTTCCTGGTCTGATGAGTCTCCATCTCAGCTCCACATTCAGATGCCAAGCTGTAACCAGATGCGAGAACTCAGGAGACTAATGTGTGCTATGGTAAGTGACCTCTAGAGGGCAGCAGAAGACTTCTTTAGGTTTAAATACTTACTAGTTGTAATAACTGTGTTAATAAAAGGAAAGAGTTGGCTCATTATGAAAAATACTATAATATCTTTGGTTATATAATGTATAAACTAATTTAGTGATAATTAAATGATTGGTGTTGGACTGGAATCAGACTGCTTGAGGTGACATTGGCAGAGGATAAATAATGAGCTTAAGAGGTTAAGTGATTGACGCAGAGATGGATGAGATGATAAAGCCCCTCTTAAAACTGGTCTCTGAACATCCTCCAGCAAAAAGAAACGTATCATTTAATCAAATTAAAAAAAGAAAACAAAAGTGTACATTTTTTTTAACTCAAAATGAAAAAACAAAGTTGGAAAAATTATAAATACACCAAATACCCTACAAAACAAAAGGAGAGACATCCAACAGCTTCACTGATAGCACTACTACTGTAATGAGCTCATCTTAATTAGTTGGCAAACGCAGCTCCGCTACTTGCTCACTAACACGTAAGCAGATAAGCCGAAGAGAGTCGATGCATCCCAAACATAAATATTTGGCGTCCTCAGAGGAGCGAGCTAGGTCAATAGATCATGCAAACAATGCACCAGTGATCTATAACATGCTCTCAAATTTGACCTTTGACCCTGTGTACTGTTTATCTTAACACAGCAGATGGTTCTTCTAAGAACCATTTAACTATCTTAAATAAATGTATAAGCTGAACTTAAATCCTATTTTCCAAAGGTTACTGTAGAGCACAAGTTCAATATGAGACACAACGAAGTTTGTCTGTTATTTAAAAATTTGATCTGTGTTTCAGATGATCCATAAGATTGGAGCAATTTAAGGTTTTGAAATGACATTTTTATCTTTGTTTAACAATCCTGAGGTAAAGCTGATGAGGCACATTGACAAAGCACTTAACTCGACGGGGGGTTTCCTCCTGGATGAGATCCAGCTCTTTCTTCATCTGTGTTATCAGCAAAGTGTAGCTCCCGGACGTCACAGAAAAAATCAATAAAAGAGCAAAATCAGAATGGAAAGTCAACTCGTTTCCATCCTTCAGCATTTATCTTTTTTCTTGTTTTTTCACCATGCAGGCCTGATAAAATAAAATAAAATAAAATAAACTAAAATAAAATAAACTGGTGACCTATCCAGGGTGTATCCAGCCTCTGCTGCTGCTGAAAAAAGCTCCAGACTCTCCGCGACCCCGAATTGGACTAAGCAGTATATAAAATGAATAAATGAATAAAAATAAAACAAAAAATTAAATAAAGTAAATCATAAATAATAATAAAATAAAATAAATTTTGTAAATAAAACATAAATAAAACAATAAAATAAAATAAAAATAAAAGTGCATTTACAAATCTTAAAACTTATACAAATGAAATTGTCAATATATTCATGAAGATGAAATCAATGTGATAAAATACCTGATTAAAAAACAAACAAACAAACAAACAAAACAAAACAAAACAAAACAAAACCCCTGAAGATTCACATAAAACAAGTACACACCATCTCAAAGTGATTTGCCACATTTAGTTTAAAGTGACTGAGCTTTTTTGTGGAGAGTTCCACAATATTGAAGCAAAAAGCAAACTTTCTAAGCTCGACACAGACTTCAGGTATTTGTGATTAAAGCCAGTCATTTGATCTGGTGGGCATGATCCAAAACGCTGCCAGATTTGGAAGGAAATGGAAACTGTTTTATGATACTGTGGTTGTGCATTTAAATCTGCAGGTTCATCCTGATGAAAAGCAGCAGTGCACTCTGTTACAGTCACGTTAGCGGTGGAAAAGGATCTCCAGACCCTTTAACTGGATCATACAGATCCCAGATGGGGTCAGATATGATGTAGACTGTCTTAGAAAATGTGAGCATGAACACATTATCGTCTTTTTGTATGTAATTCCAAGCAAATACTTAAAAACTCTTAAAAATATCTTTTCTAAGATGGAATCTTAAATTAGGGACTTGTACTTGCAGTAAAGAACATTTGCCCCTCATCGTTGTATAAAACATCTGAACATTTTGCCCATCACAGCTTATTAAAGCTTTTTTTCTTTTACTTTTTTTTGCAGACTACCAGCGGGGTGGCTCTTCCTGCTGTCAGTTATCAAAGTGAACCACAATCAGTACAAACTCCACTGCATGCTGTGCCTTTCAGATCAAAATAACCTGATCTGTTAATCCAATCACTCAAGTGCTCTACGTGGACAGGCTTTAATCTAAATGGCTGCAGAGCAGAGCGTGGACCACCGTTCAACACTCATATTTGACTAAGTTCTACATCAATAGCAAAAATGATTAATATAATTTGAAAATGAGATGTATATGATTGTAGCAACATAAACTGTGAAAACCAGCAAAACAATACTGACATCAGGTGCTTGCTGACACACTTGTTTGGATTTGTCCAGTAACATTATCAAATTAATGCAATTCTCCATTTGGGAAAAAAAGGACACAATTCACTCATCTTTTGTTTAGATAGTTTTTTAATTAGGTTCTTTACAAGAAAAAAAAGGTAAAGGACTGAGACCGAGAAGATGCACACAAAGACACGCACACAAAGTGCACAAAAGGTCACTGACACTAATTTCATAATCCTTGAAGCTTCACTAATGAGCTCAGCCTTACCTCAAGTTTTCTCATCCTACTTGGCAGGATGTAAATCTTTCATGTGCATGCTTTTGCTCATCCACATGACTGCGAGTAGCGGTGGGTGTATGTGAACTGCTTAATATATGTGTGTGCATCCTATCAACTTACCTCCCTGCCATGTGGCACAGCCTGCAGTTCACCTATTCAGACTCTGTAGACCTTATCCCAACACCTGGATTTAGTTGTGTACACAGCAGATGAGTGTTGCCATGGAAACTGGGTCCATATTTGTCAGGAGAACATTGCAAAGCAAATATTAACTGCCCCATCGGCTGCAATGCATCGACAACAGGGATACAGTTTTGGTAGATCCCAGTAATGCACATGTAATCAAAATGCATGCAAGCAGCCATCATGAGACCACGTAAAGTAAAAAGTTCAGGGATGCTGGAAAATGACAGATGCTATACACTTAACACAGATCAGGTCCACCTGTTCAGCTGTGTATTAGCACAAATATCTAATCAGCCAATCACATGTCAACAATTCCATGCATGTCATGTAGATGTGGTCAAGATAACTTGATGAAGTTCAAACTGAGCATTGGAATGAGGAATTTACTGGGAGTTTCACCACACAACCACTTCATGAAAACATGGATCCATCCTGCCTTGGATCAACGCTTCAGGTTGCTGCTGGTGTAATGGTGGGGGGACATTTTCTTGGCCCACTTTGGGCTCCTTAGTACCAACATGTCCTGGTTTAACCACCACAGCCTCCCTGAGTATTGCTGCTGACCATGTCCATCCCTTTATGACCACAGTGGAGCATCTTCTGATGCTACTTCCAGCAGAATAATGCATCACGTCAAAACCCCACTGTCCCATCAATCAGTTCTTGATCCTTCTGCTTTCACTATGAAACAGCTTTGTTTGTAACCGGCCAATGAGTCCTTTGTGGAAATTTCCAGAAAAAACTCAGCCAAAAAGTGAACGAGAATAATTTACACACACAGACACGCACACACACTTATACACACTGCAACCGTTTCCTGCATGCTTGCTCTCATCCAAGACAAAACATTTCAAAACTCTTCTCCTCTGCTTTCCAAACCCATGCCACACCCTACCTGAAGGAACATATTTGAGGTGGGGCAATAAGGGTGTACCATTTAAATCCACACTTCTTGTTGACTTTTCCCTCCAGCCTAGATAATGTTCTGAACAATTTGTGGTCCATATTTTACAGCTTTAACTCAGTTCTGGTAAACAGAAGGAATCAAATGTTGTTTACATTAAAATTTAATGTAAACAATCTGTGTGTGCTTTATTTCATCAGCTTTAATGCAGATCTTTGCATTTAACAGTAACAACCATTTCTTACAGAGAAAAAAATGCAGGGTTACTCACTGTGGATCTCATGTCATTCCTACAACTTTTGTCCTCGGGGAAGGGTTGAAATATTTAAGCCTAAACAAATCCAGAGAGCTCTCCACGTGGCAGACACATGGTTCTGATCATAAGATGTGGAAAGTCAGAAAATTCTCAGCCCCAGCCCAAAATGACTTCACTGATCTCTCCTACGGGGGAAAAATATAAGAAAACAATCTACTGAAATTGAATATATGATTTTTAACATAGTTTTTTCCTCTGGGTATTTCTGGTACAGTGTTACATTAGATTTATGTTTAATTTTCATGATCTTAAAGCTGTTTGAGTTCCATCTTTTTACAGAGGAGAAAGACTTCATTCACTGAGTAGACACCACTATCCATTTTTTTCTCAACACAGCTGTCATATATGTTTTCTTTACTGAAGAAGATCTATTACACTAATTTTGATCTCTTAAGGTAGTAAACAATAGTTTTCATCAAGAGATAGTTGAGGAGAAATTTCTGTCTCTAGTTGTGGTTTCATTAGAATTTTTAGCAAAATAAAAGCAATTTTTCTAAAATTTTGACAAAGTGCAATTGACAGGTGTTTCCATTAAAAGGTGTTTAGTGCATTAACATTAGTTATTCTTTTAAGCTCTTGTCCCGCAAGACTCCACTTTGAGGATGGAGATTTCTAATTCTTTGTAAAACTCTGCATCTTGCTGTTCTTTGCTTTCAAGGAGGGCAGTTATATTTTTTCTGGTAACCTGTGAAAAAGGTGTTTCCATTACACTGCAGCGATATACGTCGACACGTCTGAAAAACCGCTTCATAAGAGCGAAAAAAAACTTTTTAGCAATATTTGAGAGGTTTTTCAAAATTCTTGGGGTAATGGAAATGCAGCTTTGAACTGTGAGCTCCTTTGACCCAGTGTGTTCAAATGGCTAAGCAAGCTAGCCTCAAGTGTAAGTGGCATGGAAATTGCACAACACAAGGAGTAAAATGTTACAAACGACAGCATAATAAGAGTCAGTTGTAACATTCCTTGTGGTGAAATACGGACAAACTTTTAAACAAAAATGCAAAACTGATATAAATGTTTTTTGCTGCCTGAAGGGATTTCATAGTACAGGTAGGATGCAAGATGGATGTTGAATTAGCTGTTGATGGGGGGCACATCACTGGGAAAATTGCAAAAGTTCTGTAGTGTCTTTAATCTACACAAACATCTTAACATGACATGGTCAAAGTGGACTGGCGACCTGTCCAGGATGTACCCTGCCTCTCGCCTGTTAATTGCTGGGATAGGCGGCAGCTTCCCCGCGACCCGAATTGGACTAAGCGATACAGAAAATGGATGGGTGGATGCATGGTCAAAATGGTTTGGCCCACTTGAGTAAAATGTAGTGTGAAAGAAAACCAAGCCAGTGTGTGAAGATTTTCTGATTTCCCCACCCAATCCAACCAAGTCCTCCTGACTATATCATTCATTCAAATTTAGTTGTGGCCATATGTAACATTACAACACAACATTACAACACAATATTACTTTCTTACCGCATAATAATATTTTCCATCACAAATTCAGCTGCGTTTGCCTCAAAGTAATACTTTCTCACATACAGACAAAGGACTAAACGGAACATGTACAGCGTGAATTAGATGATACCTAACTTCTCCCCGATTGGAGCAATTGCAAGTGTCACAACTGACCCATGTTACTATTTTCTGGTCTCCCCTGCTTGTATAGCTAAGGATCATCAACCCCGGTCCTGAAGGGGCACTGTCCTGCAGGTTTTGGACGTTTCCTGCTCCAACATACCAGACTGAAATTAATGGGTCATTAACAGGGTTGTAGAGAACTTGACAACAAACAGTTGGAGATCCATTACATTTACAAAGCAGCTGACAAATCGCTCTAGAATTTTTGCAACTCAACCAGCTTAATGCTGAGTGGAGAGGAAGATCTGTGTATCTGCTGTCCATAGACTATATATAAAAGCCTGTGAACTGAGTTACCACCGTAGTATGTCACATCTCAAATACCACCCGCTGTGCAAGCAACAGCTGATTTAACCTCCGTGACGTCACCTGTAGGTTTCTGAAGAGCTGAATTGAAGCTCATTGGGCGGTTCCCATCATCGCCATCTTGGAAGCGTCATGCATGTCGTTATTCCTGGAAAATCAAAAAATGGGCAAAGAGGTGGAGCTGAGAGGGAGACTGTAAAGGTGGGGGTGGATGATTGACAACCATCAAACTCTGAGCTGCCTGTAGCTAAGAGCTAACCGAGCTAACCAGGAGCAATGGTAGCTAACCAGCTAACGGAGGTAGGCGAGCTAAAGCTAAGGTGCGCTGTTAGCCGGCTAAAAAACGCAGTTGTGCTGCACTCTCCCTTCTTGCCACGGATATTGGATACCTGACAAGCAAAAGGACACGCCCTTAATTATGCCGAATTTAAAGATTAAATAACATCCAAACGGATGAGTTAGAAAAAAATTCACCCCCCTCACAGTTATCATAAAGGTAAATTTGACCTATTAATCCTAAAATGGATTTTTGTACCAGGCTTTAAACATGTTTATTTCTGCTGTGAAGTTGGTCTTTTTAACATTGGAGTCTATGGGGATTGATTATGTTTTGGAGTCAGCCCCTAGCAGAACTGCAATTTTTTGCACTACACATAGGCTTCACAGTTTTTACAGAGGTTGCCGCTTCGTGCTGTCCAGCTGCTCCAGCAAGGACTGAAACTGCCACTGCATCAGTGCAGATTGCTTCACTAGTTAATAATCTTTGCCACCGTGGGTATAAGTTCATTGAGATCTGAATTCTGAATCAGTTTTACAGCTCCCTTTTGTCTCCCTACCACAGCGGGAGCGTCGTCTGTGGTGACTGCAAACATTTTCTTGATTTTAATCCCTCCTTCCTCAAAATGTTCAATCAATGCCTTGGTTATATCTTCAATTATTGTTGTGTCAGGCATTGGCTTAAAGCAGCAAAGTTCCTCTCTGACAACGGAATCACACCACCTCACCATGACTGTCAAACACGGGATGTCATTCACGTCCATGCTTTCATTAAGTGCAGTGGTAAATACCTTTTAATCCAGCTGTTTGCTGAACTCAAACATTTTCATTCATTTTATCAATATGTTACTGAACACTTCTGGCGTGGGAATGTCCTTTATTCGTGACTTAATTTCTTCTAAAGTTTTCAGAAAGAGCATCTGAGTAAATAAGAAAAGCCTCCCTAATAAATTCGCCATCCGTAAACAGCTTACCAAGCATTGCAATGCGCTACGTGGTAGCTTGCTTCTGTCACGTTATTTTTAACAATGGCAAAAACTTTGAGGGAACTAGCTTGTTTATCATACCTGGACACAACACGTTTAATTGACTCCGCTTTGTCTGCTTGGTCTTTGAAAGTCTTCTTGTGCTTTGTCTCAATATGCCACTTAACACTTGCCGTTAACTTAACACACTGAGAGGTGCCAGTATGTTAGTGTTTGTGTCCTGGGGTGTCACCTGTGGCACGAGTGCCAGAGGTTGCCAACTGCTGTTCTATTTAGACCAAACGTTTTTAGAAACAGGAACTGACGTGAAAGTAATCCAGTTTTGAATAACAACTGTAATCCAATTAGTAATTTTGTCAATAACCTCATTTGATTACATGCAGTAATTTAATTGTATAACTTCGTTAAGCTTAAGTTTGACTTCTGGCTCAAACTTCACTTTGTTGTTAAAAAACATGTGACATGATAAAAACAAAACAGTTTCACAAGTAAAATATAGTGAGAACAGCAGCAGTTAAGATGGTCGGTGAGGCAACAATTCAGAGAAACATGTTGCAGCTTCATATTGTTAAGGCGGACAGGTCATGTAGGATGGGTGGGGTCACAGAGGAAGCAGGTGTCTCATTTCCCTCTTTTCCCCCTAAATAAACAACAATACTAAAACACTGGTGACCCAAGACGGGACAGAGAAAGCAAGGGAGAACAAAGACAAGAACCATGAGAGCAAATGTGTAGTGTTGGTGTAGGTGTCATGCAAAGGTGTAAAACATTGTTGCAGTCATTTATATACTAACACTAATCATATAAACATTCATCATAACAATAAACTCATAATTAAGTCAAAATGATATGTCAAGTCATATTAATAGTAACTTAGCAATATTGCTAATGCTAATACTAATAAAACTGCTAATACTACTAACGATAAAAGTCATTATCACCGTGAACATCCAAGTCACCATTCCCACTGTCATCAGCACAATACATAATAAAATCAGAATGAAATTAAAGAGTTTATTCCACCAAAAGCAGAGCTGAGCCCAGAAACAAGCCAGGGCCGTACTCCAGAGGTTCCATCGTAGGTAGGATCGATCTGGCCAGAGATGTTGCTTTGGTCTCTTTATTGTTTTATTTTATTAATTTATCCATTAATTATTCGTACAGACACCAACAGCCATGAGCTAACCTCAGACCTAGAAGAGGAGGGAGCAGGAACTCATTTAAAACAGATCCTTGGCCCTGGGGAGGGAGCCTGTCTATTACAGATTATGACGGTTCATTCACATTTTCTCCTCTCGCTCTCTGTTTTTAAAGATTGTTAATTAGAAGAAAACTTTGACAAAGCCATAAGCCAAAAGTTGACTGTTGTGCCCATCTACGGGAAGCCGAGGGAAAACACGGAAATGACTCCTCTTCCTCAAGTCTCACGCAGCCACAGACAGAAATAGGTCTCACAGTTACAAAGCTTTATTGTTCACTTAATTAACACTACTGACAAAGGAGATGAAAGAGGAGGTATTATTTCAAAGTGGGCCAAAGCCAAAACAGCGTACAAAACCAAACTACCTGCAATGAAAATAACATATGTCTAACAAAAAGAAAGAAAAGACAACAAATTTACCTCTCTAAACTAAAGAAAGCAGAAGAAAACTGGAAGGAAAGAAAAATGGCAGCCCACCCCTATAAACTCCAAAAATACTCTAAAAATACCAGACAGCTTCATGTCTGTATGGCGGATACACTGGGGCTGGGAGGAAGAGGAGCGGCTACTTGGTCCATGCTCCAGAACTTTATAAGGAGCACCCTTCATCAGCAACCAATCCCTGAAGAGCAGCAAGAACGTACACCAGTCAAGGCCTGGCACCTGCACACTCAGAAGTATCAATTAACAAAAGACATAACATTGACCTACAGGGAATCCCACAGAGGTGGCTGTTATATATTTAACACATGCACCATCTGCGTAGTTTCAGGGAGTGATGCAGAAACAAAATTTTGGTTCTGAAGCAGAAACAGACACAGAATGGATCTTTTACTCGGACAGTTTAGCTTTAAAGCTCTGAAAGATGGTACTCTGTACAAGAATAAGGTACTTTGCATCTGCTGTCAATGTGAACTGAGTTACCACCGTAGTATGTCGCATCTCAAATACCACCTGCTGTGCAAGCAAACAGCTGATTCAGAAAGCCCTCCTCCTCCTCTAACAACAGACCGTGATGAAGCATCTAGTGGAAATGTCTTAATAATTCTACAAGCAGCAACCTTTCAACAGCTGATCTGGATAAACTAAAGAAGTTCAAATCATGCCAGAGCCCTGCAGGCAATTTACTCCATTTTATAGTATGTTTGTAGATGAAGGTGAGGCTATCAGAAGTGTTGTGAGAGAGTATGTGGCCGTGCCCATGTGGTGAGCATATAAAGTCATCCAACCTCAAGTTGGTAATTATAGCAAGTAACGAAAGTGCCTCATTCCATAACTGCAAGTACAAAACTGCTTGAGTATTAAAAACATGATAAATATGCTGTTATGGTACTTTAAAGTACAGTTAAAAAAACTGTGATTATTACACGATTAATCGGGAGTTAACTCAGGACATTCATGCAATTAATCATGATTGAATATTTTAAATGACTGACAGTCCTAATTTAAACATAACATTTCAGAACATATGTCCCTACAAATGCATCTTTTTATGTGGATTATAACCCAAGGAGGAGATCAGGAGAAGGAGGTGTTTGTCTGGCTTGAGTTTTTTACTGTTTCCATTGCTGAAGGGCTGCTGGCCCCCAGGATCGGCCTACTGAAATTACACATGATCTTTAACATGACTCTTCTTTACTCTGGATAATTCTGGTACAATGTCGCATTACATCAATCAATCAACAAAACTTTATTTATAATGAACTTTTGATACAGAAGGTTTGCAGCTTGGTGCTTTCCATCATTAAAAAAGATATGTATATTTAATAGATATGCATGGTAATGAGTTGAAAGCTGCATCACCGTCTCTGGGGTACTTACCTGGGAGAGTGGTGGTAGGTGCTGACCCACAGTGGGTGGTTGTCAGGAGTTGTCCGGTGCTCCAGGGTGTCAGGAGGAGACTCTGTTGTGGGGATGCGTAGTTAATGGCTCTAGGGGGCCTGGGTCCTCATCTTCACTCAAACTAGGCCTCTGTGGAGGCTGCTTTTTACCTTGGCATTGGAACCCTCTTTGCATTTAAATAATCGCACCCATCAATAAACACAACTTATTTCTTATATTTTGCACTCACATTAACACACGTGATCATTCACTAACACACATACTCATACTGTTACTGTGTTGTCCTTGTGGCTTAATTACCTATAGATGCACTTTTGTTTTTATATTGTTAGCTTCATAGTATAATCACTAAGTCATATCTGAAAGGTACAGTGTGTAAGAAGATCTACTGATATCTAGTGGTAAAGAAGGGCATGAAGACGACGTCAAATACCAAGCACAGTTGTGAATGTACAGAGGCTGTCAGTGGCCAAAATCTTTCCAGACATAAACATGTTTTCATCTGTGAGTGGATCCAGTGGCCTCAGGTGCAGCAATGACTGCACCACTGGTAACTACTTCAACATGTGTGCTGTCTTCTTCTATGGCCCTTTTAAGGTGTTTCTTATCCCACGTTGCTCTAACAGCTATCAAACCAAACCAGTACTGCAGTTTTAAAGCTCATAAGGCTTTAAAACATAGCTCCCTTTTGACACTGTGACACAAATATGGACAACAAACATGATTTTGATTTTATTAGGTTTCACCTTTAAAGGGGCAGAAAAACTAAATATTTCACCACAAGGTTTGCTGTTGTGCACTTCATGTAGACCAAAACAAAGTGGGTCATGAGCCACACCTCCCTCTACCTCTCCACCCCCCCAACTCATCAATGAATATGCAAAGTGCAAACACACTGAGCAAATTACTACCACCATTTTGTGGAACATGTCAAAGTAACTTATAATGTTTATGTTACTGTCCGAGAGAAGAGCTAGCTCCGAGTCGAATTGTTGCCTCTTTAGCTCTTGCAGTGCTCTCTACTTTAAAAATACAAGGCCAATGTTAATCTGGGTTATGTCCCTTTCTTTATCTGACAACTGTGTTGCCAACAACCAGTGTTTTTAAAGGTAATTTCGGATCCTGGTCATCTGCAAGTGAACGTTTCGTTCCTACTTGGCCATTTTGCTTTGAAAATATGAGCTGCAATTGCTTGCTGACCATAGACTTTTATAGGGAGAGAGGGCCGAGGGCTTCGAGAGGAGAGAGGAGGCAGTGATTCACATGAACAAACATGGACGTAAAGCCATGGAATTACAACTGCCTGGTAAACACGTGACTGAAGATCAACCCAGACAGACGGTGTGTGACATCATGCTATACTCCAAATGAAATTACACCTCTAATTCTTCACATAGTGATTTTTTAATTTCTTCAATCTAGAAATGATTTTCCGCTTATTGTCCCTTTTCAGGTTTTTAAAGGCAATGATGCACAGTGAATTAGCAGTGTTAGGAGAGTATAGTTAAGCAGACATCACAATTTAGACAAAATATGACCTGGATAATAATGCTATGAAGCTAACAATATATTGGTTGCTAGTGTTTGTGTTGCTTTTGTTTTTTTCTAATTTTGTCTTCCTGTGGGTGCTCTTGATGGTTTTCTGCTTTGTCTTCTTAAAGAGGCCATGTCACGACTAAATGATTACACTAAAGTGTGACCTATTTGAAAACAAAATATTCTAAAAATGAGGCATGGATCAAAACTTTTGCACAATTCTGGATTTGTCCTCAGTCGCTTCCAGCATTTGTTGTACAGTCAGGCATCTGTTAGGTTTCTTTACAGGTGTAGCAGCTGATTGTCTGGTTTTACTGTTTTAGTTTTGGTTGTATAGTTGTTACTGTTCTTTTCTATCTTCTGTCTCTTTGGTTCCTTTCTCTTTTGTTAATGTTTTCTCTTTTTTTTTCCCCTTATCAGATTATCAGCAATAATCTGTCTGAATTAAACAAACTGAAAAGTAAAGAACAACACTTAAGTATCAAGTTGGGCCTTTTATCCACATAGTTTCAATTCCTTTACACCCATGAAGCTCCCCATTAGCAAAGCACATTTGTTTGGGACAACATGGCAGTCAGACCATCGTTCTGCTTGCTATGATGCTGGACAGGACAATGGTGATGTCAGGTAGTAAGAAGAAACGATTTTACTAAAGCATTTCACAGTTCCAACAAAACACTCTATATAAAATTATAAATTAATTGTCTTAGTTTTCCTCTGGAAGCAGCTGATATAAAAAGTAAGATTCCACAACTTTTTTTTTCTCTGTGTCTCTGTCTCTTTTCTCTTACTGCAACATTTTTATTCCTTGTGAATGGGTTATACCACTTTGTAGCCTCGCTCCTGCAGCACTGGTGGTGTTCTTAAGCAGCCACGAGATGCTTTACGGCATCTAGATTCAACCTTACACACTGCGTACCCATTTGAGTCAATTTATAAGGAACATGCGAGTGTCACTCAGAGGACAAGTAGACAAGTACAGGAAGATAACAACAGGGAGCTGTGGGTACACATGCTGTTGTTAAAATCTGAAATTGATAAAAATGCAACAGAAGCTTTGATTTGACTCCCTGCAAACCCAGTGTGCCCAGTGTGTCAAGGACAGATTGTACTGTGTCTCTTTGAAATATCTCACAGAGACTTTAAATGGGAACTAAAGAAACAAAATTCATGAATATACAGTAGATCCAAGAGAGAAACCTCCAACACTGTGGGGAAAACTGTGTTTATGTACATTCATGCTGAAGGATTAGTGGTTCTTTAAATCATTTTGAGAACTTGTGATGACAATTTTTTCACATTCATATCATGACACTGATCAAAATGTATTAAAATATAATAGCCATAGACAAAAACTTAAAAAATACACAAATCTTACACCTGATTACCTGATGACCACTCAGCAGCTATGATGGAAATGCCCTGGGTCAACAGGTCCCTATTCACATAAATCAGGGAGAGAGAACAATATCTGCACCATCAGTGTCCATCAATTCATAAAAATACCCTTTATTTAATAAAATCAAACACACCTAGAAATGTATAATTGGCCCCAAAATAAAGTTTTAAAATGTGTTTTCCTCCATTGATACACTTCAGTTGTACATATATGAGGTGTCTTTAACAAACACTCATCTTCCTTGTTAATCCAGTGCACATCATCCTCGTATTTCATGTTTTTTTAAGCAACATCTCACTTTGCAGTATGCATGATCCACACATGAAACCTCTTTTTACTCCAGAGTTGTTACATAAAGACTGCCTGCTGTATTTTAGCTCCTCAGCATGATGTTTCTGGTCTTAATACCAAAGTAGTAAAGTTAGAAGAAAAACAGAAACTGACATGAGCAGCTCTTGATTAAGTGTCAGCATGGAGCAAGCTGGGAGTAAAATATGTTGAGAACATTGTGAATCTCACTTGTGTTTTCATTAATTCATCAACACAGACGATTTCCACCAACAGATGTGTTGGCCTTGAACAAGATAATTATGCCATTTAATCAGCACAGTTGTGCTCATGTGCTCGTCTGACCTTCAAAATTTGTTTTGCTGGTTGCTTCAAACCTGCTGTGGCTAGAATGGGGTAACCAGTGGACAGAGCTCGGCGTTCTGCCGTCAGCATTTGTTATAGACCTCAGAGAGACGCAGTTGCTAAGGCTAATCTTGGTCTTTAAGCCACAGGTCACTAAGTGTTCATCGAAGAGTGATTCATCCTTCTGTGGAAAATCAAAGTGGCTGCTGCTGTGCCAGCAAACTGTTGTGTTGGCTTTACAAAGGAGATAGCGATTGTATATGAGACCACACACGCACGCACGCATGCACGCACGCATGCACACAGACATGTTGTGAATAGAACCTGAATAAAGCAATACTCACCACAAATCAAAATATGTGAGCCTGTTGAGACGAGTATAAGACCTGGCTGCTGACACTCCAGTGATTGTCTACAGACACACTGATTTTTCTTTCTGGAAAGATCAGTGTGTCTGTAATTTTTGTTAACTTTGATATTAACTGGAACATTAACGCCCTGTCCATCTCATAATGAACCTTGTCAGCGTGAGCTGGACAGGCTACTGTCCTGGCCATAAAACTTCTTCCAGCTAAATATCTATTAACTTAAAGACCGACTCAGTAACTTTCCGATCTTAAAACTGCATTCTGGACTCGTTTAACGGCCCAGTGACACCTGTTATGTGCATTTCTGAAGCCATACACTATTTTCAGGGACGGCTGGTATAAGTGGGCTAACAGGGCTTAGCCCTTCCTAGATTTTTCAGTAAAGATGAGAAAATAATAAACTAATTAATTAATAAAAACTTTGAACTGATTGTTCTAATTCTCGATCAACCAACAACACCTAAAGAGCAAAATCCACACTAAAAAACACAATATCTTTTTAAAATGGGCTAATCATTTACAGCCCAAGCAACAACACAGTTTCACTTGACTTTGCATTGACACATGAGTGACAGGTTGCGTGATACGCCTCCTTCATTTGCTTCTCATTTGGGCTAAATCTGTGCAGCCCAAAACGGGCGGATGTGGACCATTGACGGATGACGTGAGTGAAAGAGTTGTGCCAGAGATTGTGTTGAGCAAACCTTGTAGCAATGGCGGAAATTAGCGCAAACGAAGTGGATTATTTGCTTTTACATCCATTTTCTTCAATGTCTTTAGAGGAAAAACTTGAGCTGAAGAAGCTGGGGGCACACCACCCAAAAGATATCAAAATTACACAGAAAGACACGTGCCAAAATACTTTTGTGTAACTTGGTTTCAGAGAAAAGAATGGCTAACAGCTAGCCAAGCTAAAAAGTCGCTTTTCTGTTTCCCTTGTTTACTTTTTGGAGGAGACACAGCTTGGACTGAGCAAGGTATTGTAGATCTGAAACATTTATCAGATAAAATAAGGAAACATGAATGCAGCACAAGTCATATCGGAAATGGCGTAAAGCTGTCAACTTGATGAGGGCCACCGCATTGCTGTACAGAGACACAACGAACTTGTCAAGAAAAACAGGCATTCATTCATTATCACGTATTGTGGACTGTATTAAGTTTTGCCGGGCACACAAACTCGCTTTACGTGGATCTGATGAATCTTCCACTTCGCTTAATCGGGGAGTGATCCTGGACCTTGTTGACCAGTTCTCCTTTTTAGATAGCCAGTTAGCTGATCACCTGTCAAACACACAGGTTGCAAAGTATACATCAAAAACCAGCCAGAATGAGTTGCTGAACTGCATGCTATCAGTTTATGAAAAGAAACTGGCCGATGAAATATCGCAAGCACCATTTGTGGCTGTGCAAGCTGATGAGACGACAGATGTGGCATGTGTCAGCCAGTGTGTCATTGTGCTCCGGGATATCACTGAATGTTCTGCTGTGGAGTGATTTCTTTGTTTTTCTCCATTAGTGGACAGAACTGCAGAGGGGTTTGAAAAACTTCTGAAAGAAAAACTCCAGCCATATAAACTGGAAAGTAAACTGATCGCACAAACTTATGATGGGGCTGCTATTATGAGCGGCGCAACGTCGGGCTTGCAGGCCAGATTAAGGGAGACTTTTCCACATGCGCACTTTGTGCACTGTTATGCCCATCAGCTGAACCTAATAATTCAACAGGCCTGTTCATGCCTCACACCAGTCAGAATTTTTTTTGCAAACTTTTGTTCAAGACTTGTGGGGAATTGTAGGTTCATACTGGGTCAAGAAGACACTAATGTATTTTGGTCTTAAACCATTAAATACTTTATAGACCAGCAGCAGAACTTTAAAGTCTACCCTCTGATGGACCAGCAGCCAGTGTACAGACCTCAGAGCTGGACTGATGTGGTCCACTTTCTTGTTCTTAATGAGGACCCAAGCAGCAGAGTTCTGAATAAGCTGCAGGTGTCTAACTGATGTTTTAGGTAGAACCTGTAAAAACACTGTTACAATAATCAAGCCGACTAAAGATGAAAGCTGGACTAGTTTTTCCAGGTCCTGCTGAGACATCAGATCTTTTACCCTTGATATATTCTTAGTGATAGTAGGCTGATTTTGTAATTCCCTTAATGTGTTTCTCAAAGTTTATATCTGAGTCCATCACTACACCCAGATTTCTGGCCTGGTTGGTGGTTTTTTAAATGTATAGACTGAAGCTCTGGGGTGACTTTTAATTATTTCTCTTTGGCTCTAAATACCATCACCTCAGTTATGGTTGTTTTTTTTTTTTTTTTTTCAACTAAAAAAGTTTAGACACATCCAGTCATTAATCTCCTCAATGCATTTACCAAGAGCCTGTATGGGGCCTCAGTCTCCTGGTGACATTGTAATATATATCTGTGTGTCATCTGCGTAGCTATAGTAACTAATTTGATTCTTCTTTATGACCTGACCTTTGCCAGTGAGAGCATGTAGATGTTAAACAGAATAGGCCCCAGGATGGAACCTTGGGGGACTCCACATTTCAATTTTGTCTGCTTCGATGTAACGTTACCTATTGACACAAAGTACTTTCTATTCTCTAAATACATTTTGAACCAGCGTAATGCAGTCCCAGAGAGGCCCACCCAGTTCTCCAGTCGTGAGTAATATATTATGGTCGACTGTATCAAATGCAGCACTGAGGTCCAGACTGACATTTTTCCAGCATTTGGATGTCATTGATCACTTTGGTCAGTAGCCGTTATCTTTAGTTAAAAAGTCATTTAGCTGATGAAAAATGGCTTTTTCACTTATCTTACTTAGAAAAGGAAGTTGCTCATTTGTGTCTTGTCTAGATTGTTCCTTTTTAGCAGAGGCTTGATTACAGCTGTTTTACAAGTTCTGGGAAGACGCCATAAATTAAAGATAAGTTAACAATCTGTAACAGATCTGGCTCCACAGTTCTTGAGACTTTTTTGAAGAAACCTGTGGGCAGGATGTCCAAACAGCAACAGGAGTTCAGCTGACGTAAGATGTCCTGCAGATATTTGCTGTTAATGGGATTAAACTGTCATGGTGCTTAAACTGGTTTTCAATGGACACAGTATGTCTGTTGAACCTGCTGTTGATGAACGAACTACTTGTCTGATATTCTAGATTTTTTCTGTGAAGAATTTGGTGAACTCATTGCCGCCTTTGTGGAATAAAGTTCAGGTCCTACTGACACTGGAGGGTTTGTTAACCTGTTGACAGCAGCGAATAAGGAAAGAAATAGGACTTCCTTGCATTCCTCATTTGTACATTATAATAAAGAATTTTCTCTCTTTATACATGTCATAATTAATCTGTAGATTTGTTTTTCTCCATCTGCGCTGGATTTTCCAAGACTCTCTTTTTAAATTTTTCCACCAATGTGGAATTTCTCCATGGAGCCTTTTTCCATCCAGAGACAACCTTCACGTTAACAGGAGCAATAGCATCCATAATATTTAACATTTTACACATGTGGACAAAATTATTGGTACCCTATGGTTACTGAAAGACAGAAATAACTTGAATCTGACAAAAGTAATAATAAATAAAAATTCTATAAAATTTAACCAATGAAAGTCAGACATTGCTTTTCAACCATGCTTCAACAGAATTATTAAAAAAAAAACAACTCATGAAACAGACCTGGACAAAAATGATGGTACCCCTAGAAATGACTGAATATAATGTGACCAAAGGTTAATCCAGGGTGTGTCCACTAATTAGCATCACAGGTGTCTACAATCTTGTAACCAGTCAGTGGGCCTATATATAGGCTACAGGTAGTCACTGTGTTGTTTGGTGACACGGTGTGTACCACACTCAACATGGACCAGAGGAAGCAAAGGAAAGAGTTGTCCCAGGAGATTTGAAAGAAAATTATAGACAAGCATGTTAAAGGTAAAGGCTATAAGACCATCTCCAAGCAGCTTGATGTTCCTGTTATAGCTGCACATATTCAGAAATTTAAGATCCATGGGACTGTAGCCAACCTCCCTGGACGTGGCCGCAGGAGGAAAATTGATGACAAATCAAAGAGACGAATAATACGAACGGTAACAAAAGAGCCCAGAAAAACCACTAAAAAGATTAAAGGTTAACTTCAAGCTCAAGGAACATCAGTGTCAGATCATACCATCTGTCGTTGTTTGAGCCAAAGTGGACTTAATGGGAGACGACCAAGGAGGACACCATTGTTGAAAACAAACCATAAAAAAGCCAAACTACATGTTGACAAGCCACAAAGCTCCTGGGAGAATGTCCTATGGAAAAAAATTGAACTTTTGCCAAGGCACATCAGCTCTATGTTTACAGAAGGACAAATGAAGCATATGAAGAAAAGAACACCGTCCCTACTGTGAGGCTCTGTTATGTTCTGGGGCTGCTTTGCCACATCTGGCACAGGCTGTCTTGAATCTGTGCAGGTACAATAAAATCTCAAGACTATCAAGGGATTCTAGAGAGAAATGTGCTGGCCAATGTCAGAAAGCTTGGTCTCAGTCGCAGGTCATGGGTCTTGCAACAGGACAATGACCCAAAACACAGCTAAAAACACCCAAGAATGGCTAAGAGGAAAACATGGACTATTCTAAAGTGGCTTCTATGAGCCCTGACCTAAATCCTGTTGAGCATCTTTGGAAGGAGTTGAAACATGCCGTCTGGAAAAGGTATCCTTCAAACCTGAGACAACTGGAGCAGTTTGCTTATGAGGAGTGGGCCAAAATACCTGCTGAGAGGTGCAGAAGTCTCATTGACAGTTACAGGAATCGTTTGATTGCCGTGATTGCCTCAAAAGGTTGTACAACAAAATATTAAGTTAAGGGTCTGTTGAATCCTAAGCTTTACCTGGTCAAGGATTCAAGTGTTCGTTGATTTGGGAATAATCAGGAGAGAAAACAGTAAATTTCATTCAAAATATTTATTATTACAATTCAGGTTACACCAGAAATAGAATGTGCTGGTGCAGAGCTCTGGTTGTTCTCACTAGCAAGCAGACAAAAATGTGTCTTTGCTCATGAGGAGAAGAACGAAACTTAACTAGAGCCCCAGTGGTTTTATGCAGGTCCAAGGCCAGGAGGCAGCCCCACCGCACCCAACATCTGACTCCAGGTTGGCTTGCATCTGTTGTTGGGCAGAGTTTCCTCTTATCAGTCACTGCTCTTCTATCTGGACTTGTGTGTGTGTCTGGAGACTCACAGAGAGTTTGCACACCAACTTCTGCAGTTATTAAAATAGTTTCATGTGTGTGGGTGTCCTAAGCCTGTATATCTACTTTGTTATATGAGAAACATTCCACCACGTAAATAGCCCGAAGTGTATCGCACAATATACTGAGCTGATTAATATAATTCTACAAGCTAATAAATGTTTATCATACAAAATAGTGAAACATACTGGCTATATTCCCCCCTGTTGATCTCTGAGAAGCATTTCCGTCCAGGCCTGTTTCATGAGTTTATTTTTGAAAAAGATTCTGTTGAAGCATGGTTGATGTCTGATTTTCATTGGTTAAATTTCATAGAATTTTTATTTTATTATTACTTTTGTCAGATTCAAGTTATTTCTGTGACCATTGTGAGGTTTTCTTTCATTTTGTCCATGTGTGTAGCATTAAAATTAGTGACAAGCTCATTGACTGAACCCCCTAACAGGGCAGGTGTTAAAGAGAAGACCTGGTTAAACATCCATCTTGTGTTTTCAGTTATACACCATTTTGTGATCATCTCCATTGAGACATTTGTGTGAACAGGAATTGTACTCTTAAAGAAAATAAGAATAAGAAAACCTTCCCTCAGAGGGGAAATTGCTTTGTTGCTTAAGTATTGATCAGACAGGCCCACATCACACACTGTAATCTTCGTAAAGTCCAAATCTATCAAAATCAGTAAATCTAGAATGTGTCTTTTATTGTGTGTGGGCTCTGTTACATTGTGAGTCAGTCCAGTGTTTCCCTGTTAAAGACCTAACATTTAATAAAGCTAACTTGATGGGTTTAGAATTGTTAACCCTATGGTTTTTTTTTGGGGGGGGGGGACCCTGCAGGGTATGCTAACTCTACTTGGAAACCTTTTAGAAAGCAGCTCTCTGTGTTCATACAGAGCTACATTTCTCCTTCTGTTATCAAACAGTAAAAAATTTTTTAAACCTTCTAATAAACAGGGATCCAGCTGGTCCTGGGAAAAATCATGACTGCCGTTATCACATTATACATTATTATACATTATTTGTGTAGTCTTGGTGTTCCTGGTTTAATGTTGATGTTGAAACCTCATTTGGTTTTCACAAGAATCTGTCCAGTATGAGCAGTGGGAGAGGCAGTGGGTTATCCGACATGTTGCTCTGTGTCCTACATCACCTCTTCTCTCTGGTTCACTGGATTTTCTTTCACACTGTTTTTGTGAACAGACAGACAAACTGAGACCCCCAGCTTTCAAGTTGACCACAGCTCCCTTCTTTTGTCCGCAGGAGTGTGAATGCATGTTCACATTGCTGCAGTTTATTTAAAGTGGACCAAACATTTCCATTTACAGCCTAAAAAACAAACAAACAAAACAAAAAAACCCTACGTAAACACATCCTTATACACTGTGTTTTTCTGTATTATCAAACAGAACTGGTCTGACTTTAGTTATGATTCTTGAAAGTATTTCTTCTTTTCAAGAAATGAAGGTGACAAATGAGACAACATTGTACATGAATATGCTTAAGTTAGAATAGAATAGAATAGAATAGAACTTTTTCTATCATTAAAACAAAAGTGCAAGTAAATTACAAAGCCCTTCAGTCAGTGCAAAACAGAATAAGAGAATAGAATAAAATAGAATAATTGCAGCAACATAAAAAAAGAGAAAATACAGTGTCGTACATAATAAATCAGATAAAATAAAGTAAAAGTAGCTGTCAGAGTATAATACATAATATATAATATAGTTATTGCATAATATAGTATAGAGTTATATAATATAATAATATAGTTAGCTGTTAACTTTCTGTCATCAGTGCTGGCCGCCTTCTCACACCCTCATTTGCTGTGTTGAACAATGAAACAGACTCAATGATGTTGATGATCACCTTAGTTAAGGTGAAAAAGAAGGTTATAGTTGCAGATGGGATTCAAACTGACTGCAGTAAAAGTAGGATACTCATACCTGCCACCTTACTGAAACTCTTATTATTATGTAGTGTAGAATATATAGAAATACTTTATTAATCCCTTTGGAGAGTCCTCAGGGAAATTTGGGGATGATGCACATACTCATACTCATACTCATCATTACTGTACATTTTTTATTAAAATACGCTGTTATGAAAAGTTAATGACGTAGAAAGTGACATTTTCTCTATTAATGTGAGGGATTTTTTGTCATTGTGAGAAGTGCCAACAGCAAAAGTAAGACTGTATCTTTCTTTGGTAGAAATAAAACATGAAACCAAGTGGCATTAGATAAAAACAGTATTTATAGTAGCTTGTAAAACACCCAAAAGTGTGTAGGTTTAATGGAACACATCAAATCACTTAGAAATGCTGATGCAATGATGTTAATGTGACCTCAAGCTATTTTCATCAATATGTCAGATGTTTAGGAACAAATTAAAGTGTGTGCAAGCAGGTTTAAAAAAAACAAAAGTATTTTAAGTCATGCATGCAACAGTGTGAAACTGACATCTGCTGTGGCCTTTTTATGTTGTCTGCCGAGTGTTCTGCATCTTGTATTCACACCACTGTGGCGGAAATAAGTATCTCACCAAAACAAATATACAAGCAGCTCGCTCCATTTGGTGCTGATAATAACTGAGCCATTTAAACCACTGCATCATATGTCTGATCTGTCAGTTGCAGTGGAAATCTACTGTAAAAGGATAGGTAAACTTGCAGTGAGTAGGTGGTGGCTGTCAGATAAAAACTGGATTGGCAAGTTTTCCACACGACTCCAGTTAGTGAATGTTTTCGGGAGGTCTTGTAAAAGTTAATTTTTTTCCAGGGAGATTCACCTCCTTGGCAACGTTAGACTTCTTGCTACAACCTTGTTCTTCTTACCTAATTTCTAAACACATTGATAGTCAACCCATACGGTCAGTATATAGGTTCATTACGCTCCACGCTCTCCCCCATCCTGACAGAGGAATGTGATCTCTCAATCCACCCGGATCTCCTGTGGACTGTAAACTGTGCATGAACTGTTTCACCTGCATGAAGATTGTCAGCTCCCTTAAAAAACAGATTCAAGTGAACAAAGTTCCCATAATGAGCATTTTTGTGTAATTATTTCTATTTCTTTAAAATAACTAAACAAGTTGCATGTTGCCTGTGAGCCAGCATGCTCCTCCATCAACATTTGAAATCTGGAAAATGGAAAAACTCTGCTCTTATTTAAAACTGAGCACAAGGTACAGGAGCAAGCAGTGTGGATTACAGCTGACATGATCTTATTATGTTTCCTGCTCCTTGCCTTTTGTCCATGCTACCACACCTCTGAGCAAGCTGACTCAGGCAGGACACTGAGTTGTCGTAGAGGTTCGTCACTAGAAGGTGTCAAATGCATTGAACAAGCCAGCAGACACCAAATAACCCCCATGATAAGTTTCATGTCTGGCAGAGCACTCTTTCACACCTCCCACTTGCTTCTGTGTGGGAAGGCTTGTTTATCTCTAGGTCAGGTTACACTTACTGAGTCTTGTGAAACCAAAGAGATGACCTCGAATTCTATCCTGTGACCCCCTGGTTAAAAGAGGCTGCACTCAAATGATGGTTTTCTTTCTGCCTGTCTTTCTTTTTGACTTCCTTTATTACTTTAATATACAAATAAAGCAGAAATCCATAGATCTACAAGAATCGATAACAATCACTGGAACTCTAAGAGGAATCTTCCAAAGGCAAAACACAGCTACACATCACACACTATCATATTTCAGATCAAACTCCTTAAACTGGATTTACTACCTTGTGTACAGACCGACCTTGAATGGTGGGAACGTGAGCCAGAGTTGACACAAGGGAAACAGTCTCTTTGCAAAGTACAGCTTGTTTACAGCATTATTAACAAGCGAGTGCTCAGCAGCGGCAGATAACGGAGCTTAACAGAGATTAAAAATCTTTTGAATTCTTATGACCACCGTACAATGAACAAGTGACTGTAAGAGCACCTCTCAGGAAGGACTTGTTGATTAATTTGAAACTGAATGCTAATTTATGGGCCACTGTTTTCAGACCAGAAGGTTGAACCACATCCCTGCTCTCTGCACAAGTTAAATGTTTTTGGTTTTTGGTTGCTGGGTTTCAATTCCTCAAGTGTTGTTATTCTCCAGTCTCTTATGGAGCTGATTTAGATTTTATGTAATGATGCAAATCATGTGGACATGATAGCAATTTTGGCTTTCTGTAATGGTGAACTGATCACATTGCTGCATAATAACCTCAGTGCTGGAACTCTTGTGGTGAACGAGTGAATGTACTAAAGAAAACACAAAACTGAAGAATTTCCAAAGATTTTAGACCTAATGTGCTTCTGAAAAAGTACTTTATATATGATGATACCTCAATATTTAGGCAAATGTGCTTTTTGAAGAATGAGACAATTCACATGTGTATTTGTGTGTAAATACTGCAGCTTGTTGGCTGGAGACTATTTAGGATGAAATCAAAGGAAAGAGCTTTTCTGTGATTCCTCTGAGTCCAAAGGTGACTGAATCTGTACTCCAGGAAATAGAAAGCTTGCTAATAACCACATTATAGCTCTTTATGGTTCAAACAAAAGCTTATAATATTGGTGAACTTTTGGATGCAACTAAATTAAAAATATCAGGTCTTATCCCAGCTATAACCATATTTGTCGCACTTTTGTATGTATGCATATACATATATATATATATATATATATATATATATATATATACTGATTTTGGCTTCAATTTTAAAAGAAAAATAAACAACAAAAAAAAAAAACCTGAAAATCTAAATCAGAAAAGCTTGAATGTGGAGAGAGAGAAAATAAAAATAGAAGAAAGTAGTAAATTCAGTTTTTAATTTTTTTTTTTTTTTTAGTGAGTATTACCCAGAGATATTTTCTCTTGTCAACTTAAGGGAAAATAAATACAAGAATAAATGAATAACTGAATATTTGCATTTTTATATATAATTTATTAATGCTTTCATATACGTTTTTGTATCCTTTCCACATTTCTTTTGTGTGTTGCTTTTGATATTGCTGTTTGTTTTGACAATTTCTGTAGTTTGTTGTAATTTATAATGTATTTTTATTAGCTTGTGTTTTTTATGTTGCTGTAGTTATTTCTTGGCAGCTTTTTATTACTATTTCTGTATTTATTTTGCTTCTGTCTGTTGCTTTTGATATTATTTGGTTTGATCATTTCATGATTTATAATTATTTTGTTAGTTTTGATTAATTAACAAATAAATTAATTTATTATTATTAATAATAATAATAATAATAATAACAGCAAAAAAAACTACAACAACATTTTAATTTTCCTATTTTTCTCCATTTAATTGAATTATTTTCAGTTTTGCTTGTTTTTTTTTTTTATATACATGTTTAATGTTCAGTTGCTTTTACTACTTTTTCTTTTTTTGCCGGTTGATTTTCATACTGCTTTGACAATTTCTGTAGTTTATTTATTACTTTTCATTTTTAGTTTTTCTTAATGTTTTTTTTATGTTGCTTTTGCTTTAGCTCCTTTTACAATTTCTCAGTTGTTGTTTCTGACACTTTAGCCTGCTCTGCAACCCTACAACATTACATTGCAGTTGTAATTTCTTGGTTTAAGTCTCCAACCATAATAAATCATTGAGGTAATGATTAAACTGTTTACACACTTAACTGTGGAACATGTTCCTGTGGGAGTGGTATCATATAACACTGGTATCATACAACACCAGAGGGATCTTACCTTTATTCTAAAGTTCTTTTAGCAAGTCAAATAAACAGAACTGGTCAAGAAAACTGCTGTTTCTTCTACACTTTGAGCAGAAAGATGAAACTGAAACACACTGGCATTTGTTGCGTTTAAGAATCCAAGTAGTAAAACATCAAAAGCTTCAATTCAGAAAGGAAGATTAAAAGCATAACATCTGTTCTGAGACTGACTCTCCCCCTTTCTTTTCATCTTACACCAACATTCCTGAAAGCAGCAGTGCATATATTTAACTGTCAGGCACAAACAGAGCCGTGTGGAGAAGGGCAGATCATAGTTTTAGAGCAGTTTAGACATTTAAAATGCTCAACTTTGAAAGAATGATCTGGAATTACACATTAATCTAAATATGAAAGCCTTGTCCTGTAGATTCAACATTATCTTTGTTCTTTTGCTTTCAGAGAAAAACCAGCCCTTTTGTTTTCATTATAAATCGCAAGTTTTAATGTTCACGTGTTTTAAAAACGACAGATTTTACCTCCTCAGCTTTATTATTCTCTGGTGACAGCTCTGTGGGGTAAGACTTAGAAAGAAGGATTCTGTAAACTCACCTCATTGCTTCACATGCAGTTTTTTTTAAAAGGTTCATTTTCCAGAAAGACATTATGCATTAAACAGACATTAACAGGGGTTATGAAGAGGAAGCCCTAATCTTGCATTTGTCCAGCATTTGCTTGCTGGGAATCACCAGTGTGCAGCAAACATGTTGCATGGTTCATGTTCACGCAAGGTTCAGGGTGAGTGGGAGGTATGAACATGCATGGAATACTTTCCTTCTGGTTACCTGTTTGCAGGTTAGGTTCATGGTAATTTCCACAGAAAACAACCAAAGGAAGGGGTTGAATGCAAGTGGAAATGTCAGATTTCCAACTAAGATGTTTCAAAAGGTCACACCCACAAAGGTTACTTCATTCAAAAATCTGAACACTTCTCAACTTTTCAAGTGAAAAAGACTTAATTATTTGGTGATTAGACTGATAGTTATTTCCTTCTTAACATGAGGTGAAATTAGCAGCGTCTTATGTTTATTACTTGTTGTTTTCTTTTAAAGGGACTATTTGAATAAACTTACCAAGTTATTCAGAAAGTTTTAGTGAAACTGACTTTATGTGCAGCCCCAGTTCAAAAAAGAAAGTTGGGTCTGTGTGGAAAATGTAAATAAATACAAATTGCAATAACTTGTAAATCTAATGACTCCATATTTTTATTCTCAATAGAAGATAAATAACAAATCAGATGCTGAAAATGGGAAACATTTCATGGAAAACATTTAATGTGATGGCAGCAACACATCTGTTGGAACAGGGACAACAAATAACTGGAAAAGTAGCTGATATAAATCCAAAATAAATGGAGGAAACTTTGATAACAAACTGTTAACTTGCAACAAGTCAGTAACATGGCTGGATGTAGGAGCGTTTAAGAGAGGAGGAACGTCTCATATATAAAGATTAGATTAGATTATAAAGATATTCACCAATCTGAGACAAACTGGGTCTAAAAATGGTTCCTCAAAATCTAGAAAAATCTTAATAAAATTGTGAAGACTTTGAAGATCTCACCATCTACAATGTATAATATCACCAAAAACTCTGAAAATCAGGAGGAATCTCTGTATGCATGGGACAAGGCTGGATGCTGGTGATCTTCTGCATTAAAACCAGACATGATTCTCTACTAGAAACCACTGCGTGGACTCAGGAAGACTTCCAGAAATCATTGTCTGTGAACACAGTTCACTCTGAAATCCACAAATCAGGTTAAAGCTACATTATGCAAAAAAGAAGCCTCATGTGAACAGGATCCAGAAACTCTGCTGTCTTCTGTGGACCAAAGCTCATTAAAATGGTCTGAGGCAAAGTGGAAAACTGTTCTGTGATCAGATGGATAAAAATGTGAAATTCTTTCTGGAAAGCATGGATGCAGTGTCCTGCAGACTAAAGAGGAGAGGGAGCTTCCTGCTTGTTAGAGGACAGTAGAAAAGCCTGCATCTCTGATGGTATGGGGGTGCATTAGTGCCTAAAGCGTTAACAGACAGTTGTTAAAAGAAGATGAGATGCTACATTATGCTAAAAATCACCCTGGAACTACTTTACGTGTTGCTGCCATGAGATTCAAAATCAGCTCATATTTTCCATTAAATGGTAAAATGTCTCAGTTTTAACATCTGATATGTTGTTTATGTTCAATTGAGAATAAAATAAGAGCTGATTAGATTCAGAAATCATTGCCCTTTTTTGTTCTGTTTTTTTTTTTTTTTTACATTTTACACACAGACCTAACTTGCTGGAACTGGAGTTGTATTTATTGTAAACTTTTATTCTTTTTCTAATGTTGCCTCTTCACTCTGTTTGTTATGTTGCTTAGAGACAAAATGAAATAATGTTTCTCTTTATAAACGAGCCTCACTCATCTCAGACCTAATTAAGGCTAAATCATTTATTTTGGTGGAATTTCCAACAGAAAACTTCCCCTCGTCTTCAAAAAATAGAAAATCAGGATTACATTAATCTTTTGCACTTAATTTGTTTGACATTTCTAAACTGCTTTATTTCTAAATGATTTCCTCCCCAGTTAGTATTTAAAGTCTTCTTGCTTTACTAGCAGTTGGAATTTTGTTTTATGGGGCTAAAATTTCAATGTTTGTTTAAACGTTTGAAAGAAACATTTTCATCGTAAAAGTGACAATGATAGCTTTGTTCAAATTGGACTGGCTAGAATGTTACATAACTTTGTTATATTTGCCAATATTTAGTTATGGATATTTCAACTGTCTATGTGATTAGAACTGTGTGGAACAAAAACACATTTTCATGTCATAATATTATCATCTTGTCTTTTTTCCTTATTAGTTTTACATTTTTTATGCAACTTCTCATATTTAGCATCTTCAACACCAAAGACTGATTCATCTCTTCTTTCTTGATTTTCTTTCAGTTCCTCTAAAAAACATTAACCAGCTCTGAAATTGAAATTTCACCAGCGTAAGTTCAGTCTGGTGTCCTTGGGTGACCAGCCTGTGACTTTTCTACTGTCAAAGACAATATTTCTTCACTGACTCACCAGGGTGAGACGAGATAAATCTCTTGCATCTTCAGAGATCATGAGTTAGCGTATCTAATTCATACCTAAAATCTGGATTAGCTGCTGCTCAGTGTGTTTGTCATATGAACAAACCCACAGTGTTTGCTAATGGCAACCAGACTACAACTAACAATATTAGCTCTTTGCTTACTTCAAGCATCACCCGAGCAAAATGCAGCCAGCAGAGCGTGTTGTCTTTTAATGTTTTGGATTCCTTTAGTAGTGATGAAGTATCAATTATTATTAAATTCCCAGCTGAAGATGGTTTTTAAGGCTGGAATAAAATCCTTGAGAAAAATTAGTGTATCTCAAAGAAGGCTATACCTCAGTGCACAAATATGGGTGTGTTCATGTACACACAGCTAAAGTGCTCAGGGAGCAGCTACAATAACATGTAGGTAATACTATCCTTTCTTTCAGAAGTTTTACAGCCACTTTTACTGTCCTTTCAGAAAAGAACCCGAGCCTTTCATTAGGTGGGATTGTGCTTCTCCTAGATTCTATTGTGTTTTCAAAAGTGGCCAAATTTAGGATTAAATATAGTCAGTCCAGCTTATTGCTGGCTCACGTTTGGCCTCACTGGATGACAAGCATGTTCTCCTACATCATGGTATATATAATCAATTAGATGAATTAACTGAGGTCAAACAGAAATAGATCCAGCTGTATTTTTTATAGAATATGTATATTTTATAAATATTATAAAATTATTTTATAAATATCTCTAAAGAATATATAAAACTACAATAAATAAATTGTAAAATGTGATAAATACATAAAAAGCATGACAGTTTATGTCTGTAGAAGGCATAGATATGAAAAATTGTGGCTCTGTTGTTTTAACCCTTTAAAGTTTAAAAACAAGAGAAAAATGCTTTGGTGCATCTTTTCTTTTCCTTTGGACAATAATAATCAGTTTTTTTAACAAATGGTTGAGATGACAGTAAATAATATGGTATCAATAGTCAAACGTTCAAAATCTAAAACACTGACACAAAAAAAAAAAAATTGAATTTGCTGTACCAAATGTTAGAGTGGGTTGTTCTAGAGTTAACTCTTTATCAGGCACTCATTGAAAAGTATGAGTTAAATTATTATGAAAATGTATTTTCATCCATAGAAAAGAAAGTTAATATTTTTCTAGAGTCTATTACAATAAAAGGCAAAACAACAAAAATTACAACAACAAAGGAAACAACAGTTTCTTTTTATTTTTATGCTGAAGACCGATATGATTGAGGTAGCTGGGATGTAGTCTGATCTTTAATGAGTGGTGTATGTAGTATGTAGTTTTTTTAGTACATGGATTAGCATGCAGAGGCATTTTGTATGTCCACTAAAGAATAATATGTTTATTTGTCCAATAAAAGGTTAATAATTTGTGCATCTAATTGTTCTTATTGCTAATCCTACATAAGTTATGTGAACTTTGGAGCGCAAAATGTTCAATAAATGAATGTACTTAAGTTGAATTAATGTGATTAAGATGAGTACACAGTGCACAGTTCACTGTAAGAAATTTGTCACCTTTACTTTTATTTTGGGAGCTCAGTAATAGTTGAAATTACACAGTGCTTTTAAAAAGTAATTTTTGGAGGGATGGGCTCCAAAAAACATACAGCAAACTAAGATTTATTAAGTTTATTTAAGTTCAACAAACTCAAAATATTCTAGTTAATTCTACTCTGTCACTTAAGCATTTACTGTTTAAATTGTTGGGGGATTGTTTAAAAACAGTAAACTAAATCCATCTTTAAAATGGCTCATATTTCAGTGGCACCTGTTCACGCGCTTTGTTTTCTGTTTTACTTTAAACCTTGAAAAAGCAAACCGAACAGGTTATTACCATTTCAACACATCAGTAGACTGTTGGGGAAACAGAAGGAAATTTAAACTGTTGATTACAAAAAGACGTGACCTTTTCTGATCAGAAATTGCATTACACAGTCAAATCTGCCATGTTAAAAACATAGATATAGGTAGATATGACTGTGTCATGCAAACATGAGAATTTTGTTGCGTTTGTATGGATTTGATTTTTAAATATGAAACCAGCATGTCACAATTGTTTTCTGAAAGCAAAGTCATGAATGGAGAATTGTTCACAGTTTCCTCCTGCCATCCTGTCATTAAACTCAAGGTTGAAGTGAAAGACGACAGTTCGTTTTCCTCATCAAATTTTTCCCAGCTGCCCCATTGTCTAGGTAAATTTCCAGTGTTCAAATCACCTCAGAGACACCCAGCATTGCATCATTTTCTCTCTCATACACACACCCTACCCTTCCTCCTCGAGAATTTGCTGTTAAACAAAGGGAGAATCCACTTTAGTGACACCACATACCCTGGTACTTTTCCACAGATAACACTGTGTGAGACGCTCAGTGTTGCAACAAGTGTTTGTTATGACTTCACTCATTTATTGCCTCACATTCCATATAGTCACAGTAGACCATGGTTTATGCTCCTGTTAGTGGAGCTGTTTTGTTCTATTATCAACATCTGAAGTTTTCCACTCTGTATCATAACAGCTATCTTCATTCTCAGGATGCATGCATAAAACAGGTTTTGAAATGGCTTGAGTAGTAGTATCAAGGGAAAATTAAAAGAATAAACAGAAAAAAGCCCTTTGTTGATGGGACATTGCTTTTTTACTTAACAAATCTTTGTCTGGTTAATTCTGTTAACTGGTGAAAAGTTGGTGTTGTCCTCAGACAGTCGTTGACACACATTTTTTGTTCCCATAGGGACATTTGGCTTGGACCCATGCTGTTATATTAGCTGTCTTGTCGACATTAATGCACTACACAACACAATAGCAATTTGGAACTGGATACCTTCTACCAGAAGCAGGGGCACTGCCAGGGATTATGGGCCCCATGAAAAGAAACTCAAGACTGCAAGACAGATACTTTATATTCCAAAACCCATCTCTCTTTTTTAAATACTTAAACAATAAGTTATCTTAAAATCAGTTACTTAAAATACAAAACTTAAATACAAAATAACCTCTTCCATGAAAATGAAATGCATTTATAATCTGTGGAGAAACAAATTAAATCTCAGCTAAAACACCATCAAAAACAAAATGATCGCTCATTTTTTGATTTACTGTATTGTGAGCATTACTGAACATCATTGGCTACGTACGTACGTCAGATAGTAATGTCTATTAATGAAGAGTTTTGACAAAAATATTTAAGTGTAAATATTTATTTCTAAGTGTGTTTTGACAAGTTTCAGACTCCTAATTAAAAAACAAATTACACTTAATAAAATTAAACTAAAAAACAAAGAAAATATTGACTGAAGAATTAAATTTTATTTTATTATGTTTTGCTGATCAGATGAAGACGTCATTTAGCGACTTCTAGGAGTTTTAGGACAATAGCTGCTTTCCTTACTGAGGAGCTGGCAAGAGTGCATCTGAAGCATTTCCACTCATAGAATATGCTGAGTCAGAAGATGAAGAAGATCCGGGGCAGTCGGGGGGCTGGCCTGGGGCTGGGCGGCCGGGTTGCTGTGGTGGGGGCCGGGTGCCCGGGGGTCTGGGGGCTGCCTCCCTCCAGCTCGGGGGGCCCTTCCTGGGCCTCGGGGGGGGGGGGGGGGGGGGGGGGGGGGGGGGGGGCTTGGTCGCCCTGGGCATGCCATCGGGGTCGGGCTGATCCGATGCCGGGCAGGTACCCTTGGGATTACAATGTGTCCGTTGGGACTAAGGGAGGGGTAGGGGGAAGGGGGGCGGCGGGGGTCCTGGTGGGCAGTGGGGGGGATTAGGGCTCATGGGGGTGGAGTCTGCTCTCCTTCTCGCTCTCTCCCCTCCCGCTGGGGGCTCCTTCGGGGTGGATGGGGGCGCTGTGCCTTGGACCCGACCAGAATATGTGTGTGCAACCTGGGGCTCTCTGGTCCCCTGGTGTGGTGGCATGGGCTGCCGGGGGTGGGTGGGAGTCCGGGGCACTGATGCGTTAGGCTCTTGGCTGGGCTGGGCGTTTGCCCCTATTCCCTCGGGTGGTCTTGGGGAGGCGGGGGCGCCTACAGCAGCCAGCTGAGGAGTTGGCTACCTGGGACAGAGATCTCTCTCCCAGTTGTGCCCCTCCCCCAGCCCCTCTCCTCCCCCGCCACCCCACATCATACACACTACACATAGGGCACTGTGGGGCGGGTGTGACCTCAGGGAAAATGTATGTGGTTGTGTGGGTGTGTGTATGTGGAGAGGGTGGGTCTGGGGCCCACCAGACCCTAGACTTCCTGGGCTGCCCCTGGTGGGGGGGGGGGGGTTGGGTTGGCGTGGCCCACAGTGGTTTTGCCTAGGGCGGTCGGGCCCCGTCGGGTTCCTGGGTGGGAATGGGTGGCCCTTGGGCCTGTGGGGTGCCTGCCCTCCGTGCGGCCCGCACCGCAACGCCCGGTACCCGCTGGGCCTGCTCGCCATCGCCCTGGGCTGCCCGGTGCCCCTGCCCCTCTGCTCTGGTCCGGGTGGGCCACTGCTCTGTCTGCTTTGGCTGTCCCGGGCTTGGTGCTCTGTGGACCTGCTGGGCCTTTGGGGCCTCGGGCTCCCCCCGTCCCCCACTGATGCTTCGGGGTGCGGCGTGATCGCGGCCCCCTTGCGGGTACACATTTCCTCCTTGTTGCATGGCCACACATGCATGTTAACATGTGCATGCTCACAAACGTGCTCGCCTCTCCATCCACTTCTCACTAGATGTAGCTGATGTTTGTGTGTTGGTACGTTTGTCTGCAGATACGTTTTATGACTATTGTAATTTTTCATATCATCATCATCCTATTTTTCTTTTGGTATCATGTAGTACTGTGGTAGTTTATATTGTTTTTTTGTGATATGTTCTGGGCAGCATAGACAACTGTTATTTCCACATTTTAATCCTGTCCTTTTCTCCCCCTTTTTTTTTTTTCCTCTCTTCCTCTATCTCCCTGTCAGGTTCGGCACTGACATAAAAAGACTAAATAAAAAAAGATGACAATAAAAATAATAAAAATATCAAGGGCAGCCATGTATATAACATGTCTCCCTTGGTAGAGCAAATCTGTCAAGCAAAATATGGCACACAGACCACCGTTCTGTATGTTAGGATGCTGGACAGGACAGGGTAATAAAAAAAAAAAAAAAAATAAGAAGATGAAGCACCAGTTGTTGCTCTCTCTTTTTTCTGTTTATGGTAGCAATTCTGACCACTTTTATTTTTTAGCCTAGTTGAAGCACCTTTGTTTAAATCTATAAGAAGAACATAAGTCAATGTTATAGTTTAAAGTTAAAGCTATTAATACAGAGAATGGTAAAAGTTTTATTTGACCTTTGATGGTGATTTCAAATATCTTTGTTTGAAGGCTATTTTAGCTTTGTTAAATAGAAATAAAAGGTTAACATTAATTTATTGTACAGTTTTTATTTCTAAAATGTTATACTGGAGGAGTTTCATAGACTTGCCAAAATACTTTTTAGTTTTATGGGCAACTGTTGTGGGCTTTTTTGAGGCTTTTATATTGTTTATATCCGTATCAGAATTATATTGTATCAACCGAAATTAAGAAATATATTGTGATACAAGTTTTCAGCCCTACTGTTGATCCCTCTGTTCTTTCTCCAGTCTTAGCTTTTTTCATTTTTTGTTTTAAATTCCAAATCCACAAAACACATGTAGATTGGTTGGGCAAACTCCCATGCCCCCTCGAGGACCCCAAAGAGGGTGTAGAGCTGGTCCACTGTTCCACGACCGGGACGAAAACCACACTGCTCCTCCTCAATTCGAGGTTCGACTATGCGACGGACCCTCCTCTGCAGCACCCCTGAATAGACCTTACCGGGGAGGCTGAGGAGTGTGATCCCCCTGTAGTTGGAGCACACCCTCCGGTCCCCCTTTTTGAAGAGGGGTACCACCACCCCAGTCTGCCAGTCCAGGGGGACTGCCCCCGATGTCCACGCGATGCCGCAGAGGCGTGTCAACCAAGACAGCCCTACGGAATCCAGAGCCTTAAGGAACTCTGGGCGGACCTCATCCACCCCCGGGGCCTTGCCACCAAGGAGATTTTTAACCACCTCAGCGACCTCAGCCCCAGAGATAGGCGAGCCAGCACCAGCTACCCCAGACTCTGCTTCCTCATCAGAAGACGTGTTGGTGGGATTGAGGAGGTCTTCGAAGTATTCCCTCCACCGCCTCACAACGTCTCGAGTCGAGGTCAGCAGCCCCCCATCCCCACTGTACACAGTGTTGACGGAGCACTGCTTTCCCCTCCTGAGCCGCCGGATGGTGGACCAGAATCTCCTCGAAGCCATCCGGAAGTCATTCTCCATGGCCTCTCCAAACTCCTCCCACGCCCGAGCTTTTGCCTTAGCTACCGCCGAAGCCGCGCTCCGCTTAGCCCGCCGATACTCATCAGCTGCCTCTGGAGTCCCACAGGCCAAAAAGGCCCGATAGGACTCCTTCTTCAGCTTGACGGCATCCCTTACTGTCGGTGTCCACCAACGAGTTCGGGGGTTACCGCCACGACAGGCACCGACGACCTTACGGCCACAGCTGCGGCTGGCCGCCTCGACAATAGAGGCACGGAACACAGTCCATTCAGACTCAATGTCCCCCGCCTCACCCGGGACTTGGTTGAAGCTCTGCCGGAGATGGGAGTTGAAACTCCTTCTGACAGGGGACTCTGCCAGACGTTCCCAGCAGACCCTCACAACACGCTTGGGCCTGCCAGGCCTGACCAGCATCCTCCCCCACCATCTGAGCCAACTCACCACCAGGTGGTGATCAGTTGACAGCTCCGCCCCTCTCTTCACCCGAGTGTCCAGGACATGTGGCCGCAAGTCCGACGACACGACTACAAAGTCGATCATCGAACTGCGGCCTAGAGTGTCCTGGTGCCAAGTGCACATGTGGACACTCTTATGTCTGAACAAGGATTTGGAGAAGGCATTTGACCGTGTTCCCCGGGGACTCCTGTGGGGGGTACTCCGGGAGTATGGAGTGCCGGACTCGCTTGTAAGAGCTGTCCGGTCCCTGTACGACCGGTGTCAGAGCTTGGTCCGCATTGCCGGCAGTAAATCAGAATCGTTTCCAGTGCGGGTTGGACTCCGCCAAGGCTGTCCTTTGTCACCGATTCTGTTCATAACTTTTATGGATAGAATTTCTAGGCGCAGCCGAGGTGTCGAGGGGATCCGGTTCGGTGGCCTCAGGATTGGGTCTCTGCTCTTTGCAGATGACGTGGTTCTGTTGGCTTCATCGGGACGTGATCTTCAGCTCGCACTGGAGCGATTCGCAGCCGAGTGTGAAGCGGCTGGGATGAGAATCAGCACCTCCAAATCCGAGACCATGGTCCTCAGCCGGAAAAGGGTGGAGTGCTCTCTCCGGGTCTGCGATGGGGTCCTGCCCCAAGTGGAGGAGTTTACATATCTCGGGGTCTTGTTCACGAGTGAGGGAAGGATGGAGCGAGAGATCGACAGGCGGATCGGTGCGGCGTCCGCAGTGATGCGGGCTCTGCATCGGTCTGTCGTGGTGAAGAGAGAGCTGAGCCGAAAGGCAAAGCTCTCGATTTACCGGTCGATCTACGTTCCTACCCTCACCTATGGTCATGAGCTGTGGGTAATGACCGAAAGAACGAGATCTCGAATACAAGCGGCCGAAATGAGTTTCCTCCGCAGGGTGGCCGGGCTCTCCCTTAGAGATAGGGTGAGAAGCTCGGTGATCCGGGAGGGGCTCAGAGTAGAGCCGCTTCTCCTCCACATCGAGAGGAGCCAGATGAGGTGGCTCGGGCATCTGGTTAGGATGCCTCCTGGACGCCTCCCTGGTGAGGTGTTCCGGGCACGTCCCACCGGAAGGAGGCCCCGGGGCAGACCCAGGACACGCTGGACAGACTACATCTCTCGGCTGGCCTGGGAACGCCTCGGGATCCCTTCGGATGAGCTGGTGAATGTGGCCGGGGAGAGGGAAGTCTGGGTTTCCCTGCTTAGGCAGCTGCCCCCGCGACCCGACTCCGGATAAGCGGAAGAGAATGGATGGATGGATGGATGGATGGTTTTAAATTCCAGATTTTTGAGGCATCCTGCCGTCTTAGCAGCCACTCGCTGTCTGTCTGTAGCGCTGAGCTCTGCAGCTGATGGAGCAGGTGGACTGAACCATTTAAGGGAAATATAGAGGGGAAGTTGGTGTTCATAAATGTTTTAAAAACAAAGAAACTTAGTGATACCACTGCATTGAAACTAAAATGCTTGCGTGATTTTAAGTTTATCATTGAGTATTAGATCATTAGATTTGTTAGTATTACAATTGCAATGAGGGCCCTTCTGGGCCCCTGTCAGTCATGGGCCCCTAGAAATCTTTTCCTTTACCCAGCCTTTTCAGCGCCCTAGACCAGAAGGTAATAACTCATATTCAAGATAAAAGATGTGTGAGGGGTCTGATAAAACTATCTGTGCTTGTTTGAGTACAGACTGGCCATGGATAGATTGGAGGGACAGGTTTCCAGTCCTCCTCCCCCTGTATATGACTTAATGGACAGAAAAAGAAAGGTTACTCTTGGAAATGTTTAATCTATTTAACCACTTAGAAGCAAAGAAGCATATTTGGTTTTGGCACAACAAAGCCACCATTCATGAGCCAGCCCCCTTCCCAAAGCATTTTGATCAAGGCTGGACCATGAGAACACAAGTCCTCATCCTCAAATGACCCAGAGCAATGAGATGATCCAAATAATGTGGTCTATATTTGGTCGGCGTTGAGGAACATTGCAAAATTGGCCTGTTTTTTTGGCTGAGTGGACTCTCAGCAGCTCATTGTCCAGTGCTGCATCAGGAGTTTTGATGTTAATTATTTGTTACAGTGAATTAAATCAGCTGGTGAAACACGTGGTGTCTTGTTGTTTGTATTTTAATAAAGGATCCTATGTTCAAGATGTGACTAAAGTGTTCTGGATACTTTTTAGAGCTTGAGCTCACAGTCCTACAAAAAAACACTTCAACTCTAACAAAAGTGATATGAGGTGTAAATAGGTGAAGTTTATTTTTACAACACATTTACACAGTTGTCCCAAATGCATAATAATTAAAAAAAATATCGTAATATTAAAAACAAAATTGAAAATAGTAAAAAGGTCAAATAAATGTAAAACTCAACAGTGTTTAAAACCAAAAAAAAAAAAAAAAAAAAATCAAACAGGTGTATCTTAAATAGCTTAACCCTTTAATGTCTGAATTAAATTACAATTATATAAAAACAGAATAACTACATAAAATAATGATGGAACAAACCAAAAAAAAAAAAAAAAAAAAAGATGGAAATGTGAAACTACAACTAACAAATAAGTAAATAAGTAATATAAATAAATTTATTTATTAAATCAACAATAAATAAATAAATAAAAGAAACAAACTGAAAAACCATCAGATGCCGTTATTAAACCTGAGAGTGTCTGAGCAGCTCTGATGTGAAGAGATCGACTGCACCACAGTTCAGGAGCAGCCATGGAAAAGTTTCTGTCAGTCCTGGATTTAATCTTGGAATACTGAAGACTTTATCAAGGGGGGGCGATAAGAAAGGAAATGGTTGTATTTTTCTCCCTAGAACACATTCATGTCCACTGCTGTGATAACTGTGGTCACATGAGAGAGATGGGAGAAAAAAAGGCATCTTTACATTAATAATCTGGATCACTAAGTAGAAATATCTAAAACAAGTTCAAAAAGCTCCACAGAAAGGTAAGTTTGTTGTTTTGGGTGCAGTATGTGGCGCTTGATGTGGTAGTAGGGGAATTAATGGCTTCTCCTTCTAGCAGTTTATAGCCTATTTTCAGCTCTAATGTGAAACTTTTGATTATCTGAGTTAACATTCACTGAAAACTAAACATGACAGTTTCCACACATTAAATTAGATTAAAACTAATCTAGTGCTAGTATATAACTAGATTAGCACTGCTTTGTAGCTTCATGCTAACAAAAGGGTAATAGTCTTACATAACATTACTAGTTGTACTTGCACAGGGACAAAATCAATTCTAAAAATGTGCAGTCAAATGTAAATATTTTTAAATGACGACTAGGAAACTGCTTTAAAATTTACTTCAAACTGGTGTAGTGATAAGGCCTTTTTATGCTCCCTTATGTGAAGCTAGTGGGCATTGCTAAGATCAGAATTCACTCCAACGTCAGTTACAGACACTGCAAAGTTGTTTCCAACCGTCCAACACGCCCTTAACTCTCGCATAGCCTTTCTTCACAAGCCCAAGCAATTTTAACAGCTGTTGTCCTCTTCTTCATCCTTCTTTTTGTTTTTTTGTTTGTTTTTTTTTTTTCTTCCTGTTCCTATTTTTCTTCTGTGGTTTGTTTCATTTGCTGGTTGCATGTCACCTATTTTGCTCAGCACTGCCCCTGCAATTTCTGGTGGTATTGCTCCGTTTCCTTTGTCAGTCGACGGTTGGCTTAGCTTTGTGAAAATGGACCAAAATATGCACAGAACCACCGCAAAAGACGGACAAAACTGTCCATCTGTCTGCGTATCCGTTTTCTGCTCAGAGCATAAATCGGCCTGACTGATGATCCATACAGGTCTAGATAGACATCTCTGCCCTCCTCCTCCAGTGGCCTGTTGATCACCTGAGGTAATCTGGGGTGTTCAGTCAGATTTCAGTAGGACTGGGTATTGTCACTAGTTTCCTGTATCAATCCGCTTATTTTGATTTGATTAAATCTGTTTCGATTCAATATTGATTCATTTACAGCTAATTGTGTAACACCATCTATTTTCCTTGAATATTAATAACATTCTCACAAAGCTATTTTTTATATATAAAACACAAAGTGCACTTACTTGACAATCAAAGGTCAAGATCAAGATCAGATTACTGCAATAATGTGATCTGACACATCTACATGCACTTTTGAAATATCAGAACAATACTGTGTTTTCCCAGATTCACAGCCAGAAATTCTGTGATGAAGAAAAAACGAACAATTAAATGAAGTTCTGATGAAACCATTTCAGAACCGACTCAGAAATTCCTTCCACGACGGTAGATTTGGCTTGTTCAGCTGTGAACGTTGCCATGACAACCGTGATGCTAAGGCCGTAACACTGGAGCAGGAGAAATACTCCATCTGCTTCCATCTTCACCTGCCTGAGAGAATTTAGAAAACTCTCATATTTTTATGTGATTTTCAGCTGGTTGTCGTGTTTTTCAACGCATGCACTCTTTCCTAACGGAAAACTGCGTGTGCGCACATGTGTGTTTGTGTGTGTGTGGGTGCGCGCGTGTGTGTGTATGTATGTGTGTGTGTGTATTTGCTCACTGTTGCGGACACAGAGAGCAGGAGCAGCTATGGCATGCCGTCATGTAATCAGATAAATAGCATCAGACTTGTTTACTTTTTGCTAACAGGACGAAATGTAAACCTGTTCTAGAGAAAAGGTGAATTTAAATGACCATGTTGAGTTTATTTTCATTTATTTTTTAATGAAACTTTATTGTAAACAACAAAATTTACAGCATATGTGAACATAAATGACAGTAAGTCAGGAGGAAAGGTGCACAAACATAATCATATAAAATAAAAAAAAAATGTGAGTGGTAATACCCTACAAAAGACTTTACAGATGAATGTAAGTCACACTGGAGAATGAAAATATCTGAATGTGACATTATCTTGGCAAAAGATGCTGATTTTGGAAAGAGGCAACACAGGAAACCAGTTGTGTTTATATATATATGCTAAGATCTTGCCGCTTCTCAGTAAGTCATGTGAGAGTAGGGTCACATTACCGGAAATTACATAAAAAAAATCAATCTTCAAGTTTAATGAATCAATATAGTATTTTTTTCCTCTGAATCAAATAAAATTTGCTAAATCAATTTCGAGTCCTAGATTTCAGAGGTAGCCAGTGCCACCCTGGCCTCCACTTTAGCTCCACCCCTGTCACAATGCACAAAATTACACCTACTATTCATTCTGTCGCCTGCCATACTTCTTTCTTTTTGCCCTTCAGCTGTGACTCTAGATTTCACTCACAGATTGAAGCCCAGCTACAGAACTCTTTCAGATTTTCACATTTTGGCATTTACAGCACCTATCATATCATGTCTCTTCTCTAAGCTCTCTCCAGTCAGTAAAAGTCAGTCTGATTTTGACTCTTGTTGTGCTCTGTCCCTTCCTCTCTTTCCCTTGCTTTCTTTCAATAATGTCCTGTTGTGTTTCTTTGATGAACCAAACTCAAAATGGTCAATGTGTTGATATCCAGTTCCTAGAATGAGATGTAGTGCTGTGTAAAGTTTCTCAGCCTCTTGACACTACTGGGCAATGGCACACATAATGAATGTACATAATGAATGTCTGTGTGCCACCAAAATGAGTCAGAAAGATGTATTTTTAAGGTCAGAAATTTACATGGTGATACTTTAAAGCATATTGATCAACAGTGACCATATGACAAACTGCTCAATCTCTGTATCACAGGGGTAACTTTAGTAACAGAAAGGATGCAACTTCAAAACAACTAGCAACAGAAAGATGGTTAAAAGAGAGGGCCATTGAGAAAACAAACCAAACTGCTGTCCTTAAGAAACTCTAGTGTGGGAACACAATAACAGATGACAACACATTTAGCAATGGTGCAGGACACAAGTCAGAACAGTCAGTAAAAGCACTGTTCTTTGGTCAGATTTTTGCTACAGGTGCACTTTGTTGGCTGTCTGCTGCAGAAAGTAATCTATTTAATATTTTAGATTATTGTTTTATATTAGCAACCTGTTCAGGATGTGTCCTGATTTTTTGCCTGATAGCAGCTGGAATCTAGTCTCCAGCCACCAACTACCTTGACTCTAAAGGATAAGGCAGTTATAGACAATGGATGGATGATTAAAATTTAATCACAGGCTCGAAAAATCTAAACTGACTTATATCATTAATGTTAAATGTTTCACATGTGTGCAGGCATGAGGATCCAGTGGTAGATCTATGATTTTTCTAAGCAATAATTAGTCATATTTCAAAAGGGGGAAAGAAACAGCTTCTCTGGAGGTATTAAACTGTTGCTATATTGTGCTTACTGCAAGTGGACACATAGAAGAGCAGAAAGTATAATAAATACAACTATTCATCCCTGGTGTCCACAGCTGTTTGTTTGCATATCTGCAAGGAAACATAAATCTGGCCTTAGCAAAAGTATATCCCCTGTGGCTTCTCTGCTCCAGTGCCAGGCTCTGGAAACCACAGATATTTGAACCATGAAAAGCAGGATTAATATTTGATGCCAAAGAAGAAAACTCTTCTACATTCATTTTAATATTAGACTTATCTTTTACCTCTACCCCTGGCAGACCACATCAGAAGCCATGCAAATAATAGGTTTATTTTTAGGGTTTTATTTCCCAGATAATACCTTTGAAGATAATTTCTTTACATGAAAATATGGAGTTTCTTTTGTCAGTCAATTGACCATTGACATATTCTTTAACTAACAAACAAAACAAACTTTAATTTTATTTTTTTTTACAATGTCTACTTTCTAGACTCTTCTCATAATGAAATAAAGACCTGAGCAAAAAAAAGAGCAAATCAAAAGTTTTTGTTTTATTTTGTTTTCTTTTAACTGAGGATACAAATTGTCCATTTTTTGTTGTTGTTGTAGAATCTGTGTTCATTCTTGCTGAATTTCAGATTTCAGCTGCTCATCAGACTGTGTTTGTCTCTGATCTGGACAGCAGAAAAGTCAAACACACACACTGCCTCTGGCCCTTCCCACACTGGACAAACAAACCCACTAATACTGGTGTCCAGTTCCACTATTGCAGTACAAGCAGGGATGTATAGACTCTGGCTTGGCATGCCACTAATGGGAACATAACGGTCATGTGCTAATTTTCACTAAGGATGCTGCAGCTGGGGCTACATGAATGGATGCAATCCACTACTTCTTTACAGAAATCACAAAAATTCTTCATGTAGATCAACCGTGATGCCTAACATGAAGACTGAAACTGACAGCAACAACTTGCAGACAATCAATCAATCACCTTCTGTAACTCAACTCTCAACTTTATTTATAGAGCACTTTAACACGTCAGTTGAAGAAAGTGAAAAAGACAGCGTTGAAGAAATACATTTAAAAGTAAAATCAAATGCAAAGTAAAAGCATAAACAAGAGCAGTGAAATGATAAAACACTAAAAACAAGTCATGAGCTGGTTTTTTTCATCAACCTAAAACAGCAATACGTTCTGTGTTGCTGTTTTAGGCTGATGTCCATCGTCATGTTCATAATCATAACCTAAACTAATTATCTCAGAAAATCAATATTATCAGAAAATATGGTTCAACACATCCTGCAGGATACATTGCAATGCCATTCCTACATGTTGTCATGGTTATAGGCTTGTCCCCTTTGATGATAGTTGTAGTAAAAAATTATTTAACTGGCTTGTTTTATGTGTACATACATTTAAAAAGCTGCTTACACATGATGATTTTGGTATAAAATAAAGCCATGCTACTGTAAGCAGTGCAATATAAGGGTTTTCTTTCAACTAGCAGCTTACGACTCTGTTCAGTTCATGACTGATTTTAAATTGGTTCTAGCTAAAAACTGGTTTGTTTTCCACAACCAGAGAACAACCACAGAGCCACGTCATTATGTCTCTTGTAAGATGTGTGAATCTCACTTCAGTGTGTTTTCTGTAAAGTTAATTTTTGTAAAGGAACACAACACAAGGAAATGGTGTATCTGCACAAAAACAATAACAAATGACAGCATTTGTTTAACCTGCAAACTGATGTCTCAGTATCACCAGTCTAGCTTTAAAACAGTGAGTTTGTGGATGTTCTCTGTAATTCAAAATAGCATATCCAAACACTAACCAATATTCATGTACAGAAAAGCAAACAGGATTTCAATAGGATGTTTTGAGTGTTAAATATATAAATACCAGCTAACTTTTTGTAAAGACAAGATGATGTTCATTAATCTAGCTGAAATGTATCTGCAAACAGGGTTTGTGAATGCAGCTCTATAGTAGGATGCATTTACGTTTACAGACACAACTGACCATAGAAAATATGAAACAGCAGAAAAACAAGACAGTCACTGAGTTCATGTTCTTTGCTACTTTAATTTCACATCCATTATAAAGTTCAATTTTTTTCTTTTCTGTTTGTTCTTTCTTGAATTGACCGTGACATTTGACACACCTTACTAGACCAGCTAAAAAAGTGAGTAGGACTTTCTAGCAGTGCAATTAATTGCTTTGAGTCCTTTATAAAAGATATGGGCTACTTTCTGTCTATAGGTAACAATAAATCTGAGCAAATTCAAATAACCTTTGGAGTTCTCCAATTCTCTTTCTTGGGCTTACTGCTGTTCAAGTGATGAAAAACAACATAATATGTTACCATAGTTATATTGATGACACACAAATCTACACTACCATCTCACCAGGAGAATATTGTTTGACCAAACACTGATCAAATGCAAATTCAAGACTGAATGTGCCAGAACTTCCTTCAGTTGAAGACAAACTGAATAGTTTTTGGAGCCAAGGAAAAAAGATTAAAAGTCAGTACTCTGTTTTAAACAGCTAAGTTCAAAACTAAAAACCAAGCCAGAAATCTGGGAGTAGTCCTGGACTCAGACATGGATTTTAATAGTTATATTAAGACAGCTAAGAAGTCATACTTTTATCACTCATTCGGGATTAAAAGACTGATCACTCAACAGGATTTGGAAAAACTGGTCCATGCATTTATGTTTAGTAGACAGGACCACTGTAAAGCTGTCCTCACAGGTCTCCCTAAAGGGTGCATCAGACACCTGCAGTTAGTCCAGAACGCTGCTGCTCCAGTCCTCACTAAGACCAGGAAAGTAGATCCTATAACTCCAGTCCCCAATAATACCAGGAAGTAGATCCTAGAACTCCAGTCCTTGCTAAAACTAGGAAAGTAGATCCTAGAACTCCAGTCCTCACTAAGACCAGAGAAAGTAGATCCTGGAACTCCAGTCCTCACTAAGACCAGGAAAGTAAATCCTAGAACTCCAGTCCTCACTAAGACCACAAAAGTAGATGTTAGAACTCCAGTCCTCACAAAGACCAGGAAAGTAGATCCTGAAACTCCAGTCCTCACTAGGACCAGAAAAGTAAATCCTAGAACTCCAGTCCTCACTAAGACCCCGAAAGTAGATCCTAGAACTCCAGTCCTCACTAAGACCAGGAAAGTAGATCCTGAAACTCAAGTCCTCACTAGGACCAGAAAAGTAAATCCTAGAACTGCACTCCTCACTAAGAACATGATAGTAGATTCTAGAACTCCAATTCTCACTAGGACCAGGAACGCAGATCCTAGAACTCAGTCCTTACTAAGACCAGGAAAGTACATCCCAGAACTCCATTCCTCATTAAGACCAGAAAAGTAGATCTTAGAACTCCAGTCCTCACTAATGCCAGGAATGTAGATCCTAGTACTCCAGTCCTCACTAAGACCAGGAAAGTAGAGTATAGAGCTCCAGTCCTCACTAGGACCAGAAAAAGCAGATCCTAGTACTCCAGTCCTCACTAAGACCATGAAAGCAGATTATAGAACTCCAGTCCTCACTAAGACCTGGAGCGTAGATCCTTGAACTCCAGTCCTCACTAAGACCTTGAAAGTTGATCCTAGAACTCCAGTCCTCACTAAGACCAGGAAAGTTGATCCTAGAACTCCATTCCTCACTGAGACCATGAACGTAGATTCTGGAACTCCAGTCCTCACAAAGAACATGAAAGAAGATTCTAGAACTCCAGTCCTCACTAAGACCAGGAACGTATATCCTAGAACTTAGTCCTTGATAAGAGCAGTAAAGTAGATCCTAGAACTCCAGTCCTCACTAAGACCAGGAAAGTTGATCCTAGTACTCCAGTCCTCACTAAGACCAGGAAAGTTGATCCTAGAACTCCATTCCTCACTGAGACCATGAAAGTAGATTCTAGAACTCCAGTCTTCACTAAGACCATGAAAGTAGATTCTAGAACTCCAGTCCTCACTAAGACCAGGAACGTAGATTCTAGAACTCCAGTCCTCACTAAAACCAGGAAAGTAGATCCTAGAACTCCAGTACTCACTAAGACCATGGAAGTAGATTCTAGGTCTGAAGTCCTCACTAAGACCATGGAAGAAGATTCAACATCTCCAGTCCTCACTAAGACCAGGAAAGTATATCATAGAACTCCAGTCCTCACTGAAACCATGAAAGCAGATTCTAGAACTCCAGTCCTCAATAAGACCTGGAGCGTAGATCCTAAAACTCCAGTCCTCACTAAGACCAGGAAAGTAGACCCTAGAACTTCAGTCCTCACTAAGACCTGGAGCGTAGATCCCAAAACTCCAGTCCTCAGTAAGACCAGGAAAGTAGATTCTAGAACTCCAGTCCTCACTAAGACCTGGAGCGTAGATCTTAGAACTCCAGTCCTCACTAAGACCTAGAACGTAGAAAATAGAATTCCAGTCCTCACTAAGACCTGGAACGTAGATCCTAGAACTCCAGTTGTCACTAGGACCAGGAACGTAGATCCTAGAACTCCAGACCTCACTAAGACCAGGAAAGTAGATCCAAAAACTCCAGTCCTCACTAGGACCAGGAATGTAGATCTTAGAACTCCAGTCCTCACTAAGACCAGGAACGTAGATCCTATAACATTGTCCTTGCTAAGACCAGGAAAGTAGATCCTAGAACTACAGTCCTTACTAAGAACAGGAACATAGATCCTAGAACTGCAGTCGTCACTAAGACCATGAAAGTAGATTTTGTGAACTCCAGTTCTCACTAAGACCAGGTACGTAGATCCTAGAACTCCCCTCCTCACTAAGACAAGGAAAGTAGATCATAGAACTCCAGTCCTCACTAAGACCAGGAACGTAGTTACTAGAACTCCGGTCCTCACTAATACCAGGAACATAGATCCTAGTACTCCAGTCCTCACTAAGACCAGGAAAGTAGAGTCTAGAACTCCAGTCCTCACTAGGACCAGAAAAGCAGATCCTAGAACTCCAGTCCTCACTAAGACCATGAAAACAGATTATAGAACTCCAGTCTTCAGTAAGACCAGGAGCGTAGATCCTAGAACTTAGTCCTTGCTAAGAGCAGTAAAGTAGAACCTAGAACTCCAGTCCTCACTAAGACCATGAAAGCAGATTCTAGATCTCCAGTCCTCACTACGACCTGAAGCGTAGATCCTAGAGTTCCAGTCCTCACTAAGACCAGAAGAGTAGATTCTAGAACTCCAGTCCTCACTAAGACCTGGAGCGTAGATCTTAGAACTCCAGTCCTCACTAAGACCTGGAACGTAGATCCTAGAACTCTAGTCCTCACTAAGACCTGGAACGTTGATCCTAGAACTCCAGTTCTCACTAGAACCAGAAAAGTAGATCCTAGAACTCCAGTCCTGACTAAGACCAGGAACGTAGACCCTAGAACTCCAGTCCTCACTAAGACCATGAAAGCAGATTCTAGATCTCCAGTCCTCACAAAGACCTGGAGCATAGATGCTCGAGTTCCAGTCCTCACTAAGGGCAGGAACGTAGATGTTAGAACTCTAGTCCTCACTAAGCCCAGGACAGTCAATACTAGAACTCCAGTCCTCACTAGGACCAGGAATGTAGATCCTAGAACTCGAGTCCTCACTAAAACCAGGAAAGTCAATACTAGTACTCCAGTCCTCACTAGGACGAGGAACGTAGATCCTAGAACTCCAGTTCTAACTAAGACCAGGAAAGTAGATCCAAAAACTCCATTCCTCACTAGGACCAGGGCAGTAGATTCTTGAACTCCAGTCCTCACTAACAACATGAAAGCAGATTCTAGAACTCCAGTCCTCACTAAGACCTGGAGCGTAGATCCTAGAACTCCAGTCCTCACTAAGACCATGAAAGTAGATTCTAGAACTCCAGTCCTCACAAAGACCAGAAACGTAGATCCTAGGTCTCTAGTCCTCACTAAGATTAGAAAAGTAGATTCTAGAACTCCACTCCTCACTAAGACCAGGAAAGTAGATCCTAGAACTCCAGTCCTCACTATAACCATGGAAGGAGATTTTAGGTCTCAAGTCCTCACTAAGACCATGGAAGCAGATTCTAGATCTCCAGTCCTCACAAAGACCTGGAGCGTAGATGCTAGAGTTCCAGTCCTCACTAAGACCAGAAGAGTAGATTTTAGAACTCCAGTCCTCACTAAGTCCTGGAGCGTAAATCTTAGAACTCCAGTCCTCACTAAGACCTGGAACGTAGATCCTAGAACTCTAGTCCTCACTAAGACCTGGAACGTAGATCTCAGAACTCCAGTTCTCACTAGAACCAGAAAAGTAGATCCTAGATCTCCAGTCCTCACTAAGACCAGGAGCGTAGACCCTAGAACTTCAGTCCTCACTACGAGCTGCAGCGTTGATCTCAGATCTCCAGTTCTCACTAAGACAAACGGACGAAGATCTTTGAACTCCAGTCCTTACTACGACCAGGAAAGTAGAACTTCGAACTCCAGTCCTCACTAAGAGCAGGAACGTAGATCCTAGAACTCTAGTCCTCACTAAGACCAGGAAAGTCAATACTAGAACTCTAGTCCTCAGTAAGACCAGGAAAGTCAATACTAGAACTCCAGTCCTCACTAAGACCTGGAGCATAGATCCTAGAACTCCAGTCCTCACTAAGACCAGGAGAGTAGATCCTAGAACTCCAGTCCTCACTAAGACCAGGAACGCAGATCCTAGAACTCAGTCCTTACCAAAACCAGGAAAGTAGATCCTAGAACTCCAGTCCTCATTAAGACCAGAGAAGTAGATCTTAGAACTCCAGTCCTCACTGATACCAGGAACGTAAATCCTAGAACTCCAGTCCTCACTAATGCCAGGAACGTAGATCCCAGTACTCCAGTCCTCACTAAGACCAGGAAAGTAGAGTCTAGAACTCCAGTCCTCACTAGGATCAAAAAAGCAGATCCTAGTACTCCAGTCCTCACTAACACCAGGAACGTAGATCCTAGAACTTAGTCCTTGCTAAGAGCATTAAAGTAGATCCTAGAACTCCAGTCCTCACTAAGACCAGGAACGCAGATCATAGAATTCAGTCCTTACTAAGACCAGGAAAGTAGATCCTAGAACTCCAGTCCTCACTAAGACCAGGAAAGTAGATCCTAGAACTCCAGTAATCACTAAGACCAGGAAAGTTGATCCTAGTACTCCATTCCTCACTGAGACCATGAAAGCAGATTATAGAACTCCAGTCCTCACTAAGACCTGGAGCGTAGATTCTTGAACTCCAGTCCTCACTAAGACCTGGAGCGTAGATCCTAGAACTCCAGTCCTCACTAAAACCTGGAAAGTAGATTCTAGAACTCCAGTGCTCACTAGGACCAGACGAGCAGATTCTAGATCTCCAGTCCTCACTAACACCAGAAACGTAGATCCTAGAACTACAGTCCTCACTAAGACCAGGAAAGTAGATCCTAGAATTCCGGTCCTCACTAAAACCTGGAAAGTAGATTCTAGAACTCCAGTCCTCACTAAGACCAGGAACGCAGATGCTAGAACTCAGTCCTTACTAAGACCAGGAAAGTAGATCCTAGAACTTGAGTCCTCACTAAGACCAGGAAAGTAGATCCTAGAATTCCGGTCCTCACTAAGACCGCGAAAGATGATCTTAGAACTACATTCCTCACTAAGACCTGGAGCGTAGATCTTAGAACTCCAGTCCTCACTAAGACCTGAAACGTAGATCCTAGAACTACAGTCCTCACTAAGACCAGGAAAGTAGATCCTAGAATTCCGGTCCTCACTAAAACCTGGAAAGTAGATCCTAGAACTCCAGTCCTCACTAAGACCAGGAACGCAGATCCTAGAACTCAGTCCTTACTAAGACCAGGAAAGTAGATCCTAGAACTCGAGTCCTCACTAAGACCAGGAAAGTAGATCCTAGAATTCCGGTCCTCACTAAGACCAGTAAAGATGATCTTAGAACTACATTCCTCACTAAGACCATGAAAGTAGATTCTAGAACTCCAGTCCTCACTAGGACCAGACGGGCAGATTCTAAATCTCCAGTACTCACTAAGACCTGGAGCATAGATCCTAGAACTCCAGTCCTCACTAAGACCAGAAGAGTAGATTCTAGAACTCCAGTCCTCACTAAGACCTGGAGCGTAGATCTTAAAACTCCAGTTCTCACTAAGACCTGGAACGTAGATCCCAGAACTACAGTCCTCACTAAGACCAGGAAAGTAGATCCTAGAACTCGAGTCCTCACTAAAACCTGGAAAGTAGATTCTAGAACTCCAGTCCTCACTAAGACCAGGAGAGTAGATTCTAGAACTCCAGTCCTCACTAGGACCAGACGAGCAGATTCTAGATCTCCAGTCGTCACTAAGTCCTGGAGCGCAGATTATAGAACTCCAGTTCTCACTAAGACCAGAAGAGTAGATTCTAGAACTCCATTCCTCACTAAGACCTGGAGCGTAGATCTTAGAACTACAGTTCTCACTGAGACCTGGAACGTAGATCCTAGAACTCCTTTCCTCACTGAGACCATGAACGTAGATTCTGGAACTCCAGTCCTCACAAAGAACATGAAAGAAGATTCTAGAACTCCAGTCCTCACTAGGACCAGACGAGCAGATTCTAGATCTCCAGTCCTCACTAAGTCCTGGAGCGCAGATTATAGAACTCCAGTTCTCACTAAGACCAGAAGAGTAGATTCTAGAACTCCATTCCTCACTAAGACCTGGAGCGTAGATCTTAGAACTACAGTTCTCACTAAGACCTGGAACGTAGATCCTAGAATTCCGGTCCTCAGTAAAACCTGGAAAATAGATTCTAGATCTCCAGTCCTCACTAAGTCCTGGAGCGCAGATTATAGAACTCCAGTTCTCACTAAGACCAGAAGAGTAGATTCTAGAACTACAGTCCTCACTAAGACCTGGAGCGTAGATCTTAGAACTCCAGTTCTCACTAAGACCTGGAACGTAGATCCTAGAATTCCGGTCTTCACTAAAACCTGGAAAGTAGATCCTAGAACTCCAGTCCTCACTAAGTCCAGGAACGCAGATCCTAGAACTCAGTCCTTTCTAAGACCAGGAAAGTAGATCCTAGAACTCCAGTCCTCATTAAGACCAGAGAAGTAGATCTTAGAACTCCAGTCCTAACTAATACCAGGAACGTAAATCCTAGAACTCCAGTCCTCACTAATGCCAGGAACGTAGATCCTAGTACTCCAGTCCTCACTAAGACCAGGAAAGTAGAGTCTAGAACTCCAGACCTCACTAGGATCAAAAAAGCAGATCCTAGTACTCCAGTCCTCACTAAGACCAGGAACGTAGATCCTAGAACTTAGTCCTTGCTAAGAGCATTAAAGTAGGTCCTAGAACTCCAGTCCTCACTAAGACCAAGAACGCAGATCATAGAATTCAGTCCTTACTAAGACCAGAAAAGTAGATCCTAGAACTCCAGTTCTCACTAAGACCAGGAAAGTAGATCCTAGAACTCGAGTCCTCACTAAGACCAGGAAAGTTGATCGTAGAATTCAGTCCTTACTAAGACCAGGAATGTAGATCCTAGAACTCCAGTCCTCACTGAGACCATGAAAGCAGATTATAGAACTCCAGTCCTCACTAAGACCTGGAGCGTAGATTCTTTAACTGCAGTCCTCACTAAGACCTGGAAAGTTGATTCTAGAACTCCAGTCCTCACTAAGACCTGGAGTGTAGATCCTAGAACTTAATCCTTGCTAAGAGCAGGAAAGTAGATCCTAGAACTCCAGTCCTCACTAAGACCAGGAACGCAGATCCTAAAACTCAGTCCTTACTAAGACCAGGAAAATATATACTAGAACTCCAGTCCTTACTAAGAACATGAAAGCAGATTCTAGAACTCCAGTCCTCACTAAGACCTGGAGCGTAGATCCTAGAACTCCAGTCCTGACTAAGACCAGGAGAGTAGATTCTAGAACTCCAGTCCTCACTAGGACCAGACGAGCAGATTCTAGCTCTCCAGTCCTCACTAAGACCAGGCACGTAGATCCTAGAACTCCAGTCCTCACTAAGACCAGAAACGTAGATCCTAGAACTACAGTCCTCACTAAGACCAGGAAAGTAGATCCTAGAATTCCGGTCCTCACTAAAACCTGGAAAGTAGATCCTAGAACTCCAGTCCTCACTAAGACCAGGAACGCAGATCCTAGAACTCAGTCCTTACTAAGACCAGGAAAGTAGATCCTAGAACTCGAGTCCTCACTAAGACCAGGAAAGTAGATCCTAGAATTCCGGTCCTCACTAAGACCAGGAAAGATGATCTTAGAACTACATTTCTCACTTAGACCTGGAGCGTAGATCCTGGAACTACAGTCCTCAGTAAGACCAGGAAAGTAGATCCTAGAATTCTGGTCCTCACTAAAACCTGGAAAGTAGATCCTAGAACTCCAGTCCTCACTAAGACCAGGAACGCAGATCCTAGAACTCAGTCCTCACTAATGCCAGGAACGTAGATCCTAGTACTCCAGTTCTCACTAAGACCAGGAAAGTAGAGTCTAGTACTCCAGTCCTCACTAGGATCAAAAAAGCAGATCCTAGTACTCCAGTCCTCACTAAGACCAGGAACGTAGATCCTAGAACTTAGTCCTTGCTAAGAGCATTAAAGTAGTTCCTAGAACTCCAGTCTTCACTAGGACCAGACGGGCAGATTCTAGAACTCCAGTCCTCACTAAGACCTGGAGCGTAGATCTTAAAACTCCAGTCCTCACTAAGACCAGGAAAGTAGATCCTAGAACTCCAGTCCTCACTAAAACCTGGAAAGTAGATCCTAGAACTCCAGTCCTCACTAAGACCAGGAAAGTAGATCCTAAAATTCCAGTCCTCACTAAGACTAGGAAAGTTAATCTTAGAACTCCATTCCTCACTAAGACCATGAAAGTAGATTCTAGAACTCCAGTCCTCACTAAAACCAGGAAAGTAGATCCTAGAACTCCAGTCCTCATGTAACACGGGGAGATGGGGCCCGGATCGTGACTGGGGGCGGGACCACAAGAGCCCACTGGTAGACCAACCCAATTCCCAAAGAATGGTCTAGGGCTCCCTATTACGGAGTACGCAAGTTGGATCTGGCCATTAATTTATAGAAACAAGACAGTGTAGAAAAAAATAATAGTCCTCACTTAGTCCAGGAAAGTAGATCCTAGAACTCCAGTCCTCACTATGACCAGGAGAGTAGATCCTAGAACTCCAGTCCTCACTAAGACCAGGAACGTAGATCCTATAACTTAGTCCTTGCTAAGACCAGGAAAGTAGATCCTAGAACTCCAGTCCTTACTAAGACCAGGAACGTAGATCCTAGAACTGCAGTCGTCACTAAGACCATGAAAGTAGATTTTAGAACTCCAGTCCTCACTAGGACCAGACGAGTAGATCCTAGAACTCCAGTCCTCACTTAGACCAGGAACGTAGATCCTAGAACTCCAGTCCTCACTTAGACCAGGAAAGTAATTCCTAGAACTCCAGTCCTCACTAGGACCAGGAACGTAGATCCTAGAACTCCAGTCCTCACTAATACCAGGAACGTAGATCCTAGAACTCCAGTCCTCACTAAGACCAGGCACGTAGATCCTAGAACTCCAGTCCTCACTAAGACCAGAAACGTAGATCCTAGAACTACAGTCCTTACTAAGACCAGGAAAGTAGATCCTAGAACTCGAGTCCTCACTAAGACCAGGAAAGTAGATCCTAGAATTCCGGTCCTCACTAAGACCAGGAAAGATGATCTTAGAACTATATTTCTCACTAAGACCTGGAGCGTAGATCCTGGAACTACAGTCCTCACTAAGACCAGGAAAGTAGATCCTAGAATTCCGGTCCTCACTAAAACCTGGAAAGTAGATCCTAGAACTCCAGTCCTCACTAAGACCAGGAACGCAGATCCTAGAACTAAGTCCTCACTAATGCCGGGAAAGTAGATCATAGTACTCCAGTCCTCACTAAGACCAGGGAAGTAGAGTCTAGAACTCCAGTCCTCACTAGGATCAAAAAAGCAGATCCTAGTACTCCAGTCCTCACTAAGACCAGGAACGTAGATCCTAGAACTTAGTCCTTGCTAAGAGCATTAAAGTAGATCCTAGAACTCCAGTCTTCACTAGGACCAGACGGGCAGATTCTAAATCTCCAGTCCTCACTAAGACCTGGAGCATAGATCCTAGAACTCCAGTCCTCACTAAGACCAGAAGAGTAGATTCTAGAACTCCAGTCCTCACTAAGACCTGGAGCGTAGATCTTAAAACTCCAGTCCTCACTAAGACCTGGAACGTAGATCCCTGAACTACAGTCCTCACTAAGACCAGGAAAGTAGATCCTAGAACTCCAGTCCTCACTAAAACCTGGAAAGTAGATCCTAGAACTCCAGTCCTCACTAAGACCAGGAAAGTAGATCCTAGAACTCCAGTCCTCACTATGACTAGGAATGTAGATCCTAGAACTCCAGTCCTCACTAAGACCAGGAACGTAGATCCTATAACTTAGTCCTTGCTAAGACCAGGAAAGTAGATCCTAGAACTCCAGTCCTTACTAAGACCAGGAACGTAGATCCTAGAACTGCAGTCGTCACTAAGACCATGAAAGTAGATTTTAGAACTCCAGTCCTCACTAGGACCAGACGAGTAGATCCTAGAACTCCAGTCCTCACTTAGACCAGGAACGTAGATCCTAGAACTCCAGTCCTCACTTAGACCAGGAAAGTAATTCCTAGAACTCCAGTCCTCACTAGGACCAGGAACGTAGATCCTAGAACTCCAGTCCTCACTAATACCAGGAACGTAGATCCTAGAACTCCAGTCCTCACTAAGACCAGGCACGTAGATCCTAGAACTCCAGTCCTCACTAAGACCAGAAACGTAGATCCTAGAACTACAGTCCTCACTAAGACCAGGAAAGTAGATCCTAGAATTCCGATCCTCACTAAAACCTGGAAAGTAGATCCTAGAACTCCAGTCCTCACTAAGACCAGGAACGCAGATCCTAGAACTCAGTCCTTACTAAGACCAGGAAAGTAGATCCTAGAACTCGAGTTCTCACTAAGACCAGGAAAGTAGATCCTAGAATTCCGGTCCTCACTAAGACCAGGAAAGATGATCTTAGAACTATATTTCTCACTAAGACCTGGAGCGTAGATCCTGGAACTACAGTCCTCACTAAGACCAGGAAAGTAGATCCTAGAATTCCGGTCCTCACTAAAACCTGGAAAGTAGATCCTAGAACTCCAGTCCTCACTAAGACCAGGAACGCAGATCCTAGAACTCAGTCCTCACTAATGCCAGGAACGTAGATCCTAGTACTCCAGTCCTCACTAAGACCAGGAAAGTAGAGTCTAGAACACCAGTCCTCACTAGGATCAAAAAAGCAGATCCTAGTACTACAGTCCTCACTAAGACCAGGAACGTAGATCCTAGAACTTAGTCCTTGCTAAGAGCATTAAAGTAGATCCTAGAACTCCAGTCTTCACTAGGACCAGACGGGCAGATTCTAAATCTCCAGTCCTCACTAAGACCTGGAGCATAGATCCTAGAACTCCAGTCCTCACTAAGACCAGAAGAGTAGATTCTAGAACTCCAGTCCTCACTAAGACCTGGAGCGTAGATCTTAAAACTCCAGTCCTCACTAAGACCTGGAACGTAGATCCCAGAACTACAGTCCTCACTAAGACCAGGAAAGTAGATCCTAGAACTCCAGTCCTCACTAAAACCTGGAAAGTAGATCCTAGAACTCCAGTCCTCACTAAGACCAGGAAAGTAGATCCTAGAACTCCAGTCCTCACTATGACCAGGAATGTAGATCCTAGAACTCCAGTCCTCACTAAGACCAGGAACGTAGATCCTATAACTTTGTCCTTGCTAAGACCAGGAATGTAGATCCTAGAACTCCAGTCCTTACTAAGACCAGGAACGTAGATCCTAGAACTGCAGTCGTCACTAAGACCATGAAAGTAGATTTTAGAACTCCAGTCCTCACTAGGAACAGACGAGTAGATCCTAGAACTACAGTCCTCACTTAGACCAGGAACGTAGATCCTCGAACTCCAGTACTCACTTAGACCAGGAAAGTAATTCCTAGAACTCCAGTCCTCACTAGGACCAGGAACGTATATCCTAGAACTCCAGTCCTCACTAATACCAGGAACGTAGATCCTAGAACTCCAGTCGTCACTAAGACCAGGCACGTAGATCCTAGAACTCCAGTCCTCATTAATACCTGGAGCGTAGATCTTAGAACAGCTATTATTAGAACATTGGCTTTCTTTTGAAAGAACTGACTTCAACATCCTGTTGTTAGTTTACAAAGACCTGAATGGTTTAGGACCAGAATACCTTCAGGATCTTCTGGTTTCTTATGAACCAACCAGATCTCTCAGGTCATCAGGGCCAGGCTATTTTCTGTTCCCAGAATTAAACGTGCAGAAACAGCGTTCAGCTTTTATGCTTCTCACATGTGGAACAAACTCCTAGAAAACTGCAGGTCTGCTGACTCAGCAGTTTTACATCAGGGTTAAAAACTTTTGTATTTGCTGCTTTTTATAAGACCAGCTGTTAATTATTTAATGCATTTTGTCTATTTATTTTAGCTTTTTCTGTTTTTTTTTGTTTTTTTTTCATTCCTTTTATTTCTTTTTAAAGTTTGTGCTTTTTAATACTTCCTGCACCCTGCTGTAATGCTTTTAGTGTTTTATGTAAAGCACCTTGAATTTGCTTGCCTTGAATTAAATTAATTAATCGCTATACCTGCTCCGGAGAGCACCTGTGTGTTGGTGCTGGAGTTGGAGCTCGGCAGTCAAAAGAGAGAAAAAAAATGTTATAAAGAACATTGAACAGGTGTCCACTGTCTTTCTATCCATATGAGAGGAGCTTATGTCCAGATATCTCATCAGCATTTCTAAGCAGAGGTGATATATGGATTCCTACTTGGTAACAGTTAGTCCATTTACATGACCATCAGCATCCGATGTCTGAGGGTAATCAGATAATTGTAGTAATTGTATCTGACATGTCTTCTTCTGAAATGCCATATTTAAAATTTTCTTGTTTATATTTTCCAACCCACTGAATTTCTTTTGGATTACGTACGGATGTATGTGAGTAGATAGTGATGTTTTTTTCAAAACACCTAATCTTTGTTAAAGGTGATGAGGCCCACAGTCTTAGCTTTGCTGCTACTGTGGGAGGTAATACGCTACAAATTAGGCTACACATGAATATTTTACTTAGTTTGTTTTCCAACTTTCCACTGCTGCTTCCATCGTTTCCATCTTCTTATTGGAAGTCTTTGAAAGGACGGAGGTGACTCAGTTTTTTGCACATGCACAAATATAAAAAAAAAGCAAAACAAAACAAATCAGATATACAGGTCCACATGCACAAAGACATAGGAGTAATGGCAAGGCAAGGCAAATGTTTTTGTATATCACGTTTCATGTACAAGACACTTCAAAGTGCTTTACATAAAACATTAAAAGCCTTACAGCAGGGTACCAGAAACAATACCATGTACATTTAAAACTAACTTTAGAAAAAAATAAAAGAAACTGAATAAAAACAGCAAGAAAAACATAAAGTTCCAGTGCGAGGAATTAACAGTTGTTTTGATAAAAGGCAGTAAATATAAAAGTTTTTAACCCTGATTTAAAACAGCTGGGACTTTCAGCAGACCTGTAGTTTTCTGGCAGTTTGTTCCACATTTGAGGAGCATAAAAGCTTAAAACTCCTAAATTAGGATAAAAATTTGGGGGTATTAATCGGATTTTTCACAATCAGATAACTGCCATTTCTGACAAAGGATATCACATAATATTGTACAAATGACCATTTAAATAATCTATATCTCCCAAAATTAGTTATTGATCAGATTTTTGGTGTGCATGTTAATAAGCTCACTGTTTCAGGTCACATTTCTGAATGCAGCACACTGTGCTGAGTGAAAATAGTTTTCCAAGGTACTTCTGAGCCCAATTAGTTTAGCTGATCATAGAGGCATTACAGTTTCTAACAACTTGAAGGAAGGTAATATATATTAGGTTTCCAAAGCTTTTCAAATTTGAACGCACCAGTATGCATCAAATCTTTATAATTTATTATTGAGAAATATGTTTCCTGAAGCTGATTAAATTTTCTTTTGTGGAGTTTAGCACAAAGTTCCAATAAAGTTTCCTTTGTTGGAAAGACTAAGTCTTGAGTCGATTCTCTTTTTTTTTTTACCCAACCCTGGCACCCACACCAGTCACTAATTAATTGGATGGCTTGTATATCTTCTAAACTTGTTTTTCTTTGCATTTCTCCCAACATTTTTCTCCTTTTAATCTGTCGTTTGAATCAGATTACAGATTTTTATATTTTATGATAACAATGGAGTTAATCAGTGAAGACAGAAAATATTTTTCTTTGTACTTGTGACCATTGTTCTACTTTTTATAAACACCTACCTTTTCTGGAAACAGGGTTTGTATCTTCTGTGCTGTTTGGAGATAACTTCTACTTATCTATGCACAAAAACACATTATTGGTAGCTTGACACACTATTCTTCATGCATTAGGGTCATCTGAAGTTCAGCATTTATTACCACCTGCAGTTTAAAAATAGACTTGGTGAGCCTCACACAGACCAAAGCAGTTCAAAGTTCACTGTGCTTTACTCACATGTACCATAAGAACAGTTTTCGTCAGTAGTGTTTTTTTAACAGTCTCTGGAAAAACACAACACTGAAATAAATTATACTATTGTAATGTATTTTTCTTTAACTTATACATGTTGATATGACAGGTGTTTACCATGTGTTTTGGTAACAGCCTTTATGTATGTTGCCAAGCCAGATTTTCTTTTTTCCTTTGATGGATGCTACACCCCAAATTCAAGTGCATGTTACTAGTTCAACAGGGATAACTACTTTCCTCTTTCCTCCTCAAAGGAAAAAAGGGGGCAAAGATTGAGCAGATTTCAGTCATATTTTACTGACATGACCTTTGATCCCTGTCAGGCAACCATGTGCCTGGATCATGTTTTGGGACAGGCATGTTGCTATCCATCTGAGTCTAGGCCCCAGGTCAGAGGAGTTCATGAGAGGGGGTGGGGAGTACTTGTTAACACACAGTGCAGCCTTTTTAACCAGCCAAGCAGGAGAGAGGAACAGATTTGTTCCAGAGTTGGCTGGAAAAAAAAAACACCAAAAAGTGCTGTTTTCATGACATGTATGGCATTCTTTAGCTGGGCCCTGCAGAAAGATTAGAGAGGAGAGAGTTTTGCTTGATGAAAGGAGAAACAAGATGCAACTCATACTCAGAAACAAGTTGCATGTTTATTACATATTACTTATTTATTTATTGCTCACTTTTTGTTCTTTAAAGGAAACTTCACCTATTTCTATGATAACAGTCTGTGTGTCATGATCATTACCACTCAATCAGTAAGAATCATTGTGAAATACTGTCTTTGCTTCTGGAGGCCCCTTTACAAAATAAATATGGCAATGTCATAAGGATCTCATCATGGCTATGTAAGATTTAAGATTTAAGAAAAGGGCATTTACCAAAGGACTAATGGAAGAGAGAGTCATGTTGCATCATGGGAAATGCTTGATGAAGAGAATATCTTGTAAAAAGGCATAAATAAAACAACATTAAATCAATGTGTGATTAAGTGCAATGTATCCTTTAGCTTAAAGTAAATGCAACAATGCATTTTTCTGGCAAAGTAAAATGTGAACTTCCTTTAAAGGGAAAAAAAGAGAGAGGTACATTTTTACCTTGCAAAATAAACAAAAACTGCCATGTCTGTATGATGCTATCATGTCTGATGGCCTCTTGTGCTGATAACCACCACATGCAGCATTTTGTTCCATGTCTGCTGTCTGCTTTCACAAGCTTGCAAAACCCCTTAACGTCAAGCCGAAGATGATGCGCTGATATAAGCAGCAAACGACTGGCTAATCAAATCTACACATCCTCTTTGCTTGCAAATGAACAGCCAAATCAGATGTTTATGTTTTCCAAAAGTTCTGCAGTCGACTGACCAAGTTTTGTCTGCTCTCATTTAAACCAGAAAATACTGCCTCATTTAGAGAATGTGGAGATAAAAGGGCCACAGAAACCACAAGGGAATAAAAAACTCTGTTAAAAACATGAACTACAAATAGACTGCTTTGTTGCCATAGCCACATGAACTGCTTTAAATTACCTGTTGAGCTGCACTGCACATTTATTTTATGAAAAAGAATTGTTCTTTTCCTAAATGTGTAGAAATAAATTTATCAGCCAAAGTTATTTCCTCCTAAATGATCTTTAATGTTATTATCTTCAAACTTCTTGTGCACTGCATCCTGTTTGTGAGCTGCCATGTTTTGAAGCTTCACTGGGATTTATTGAAAGCATATATGAATATTTCAAAGTCAACAAATGAAAGTCAAACTGTCATTTTCACACCATTACATTTTACTAAGAAGGAAAGTAAGTTACAGGAAGTCAACATGTGCTTGTTTATGATGTGTCACTAGTCAAAACAAAGGTAATTTAATTAAGGGGGACGACATTATGTCCATTTAAAAAGAGAATAATGTACTGTAACACAATATCCATCATAATTAGCTTCACATGAGCCAACATTTTAAGAAAAAACCCTGCACATCATGATCCTGGATAAAGAGTTTTAATAAGGTGCTCATGTTTTGTGTGAATGAACAGGTTGGATTGAGTAACACTTTACATAAGACACAAATTCCTGAACACTTACTGTGGAACTAATAAGCTAAATGACATGCTAAAAGGGTACAAAAATAGCAGCAAATACGCTGTTTAATAAGGAGGTAGTAGTAGCAGTAATATGTTAAGAGTTGGCTGATTTTATCTAATCAGGATCAGGTCACAAGGAAAGGAAGCACAGTACCAGTCAAAGGTTTGGATACACTTTCCCATTAAATTCAAATGGGAAAGTATGTCCATACTTTTGACTGACTATGTATAAGAACATGTTACCTTATGTGTAGCAGCCTGCTCCAAATGATCACTCAATCATATTGTTAAAACAACAACAAGGTCTTGATTCAGGCCTTCTTGTTGCTCATTTAATTCCTGGTGTGTTGGCGAATTAATTTAGAAAGAATTTATAACTTTTATTGATTGATTGATTGATTGAGTGATTGATTATAAGTGTTTAATATACAGCTGTGGTGGTGTGACTGGAAGTGAAGGGGGCGCAGACACGTGCGAATCTTGAGGACTTTACACATGCAAACTCATTACATTCTACAGCACGTGTGGCATTAAAACAACAGTTAGTGAAACAGTCACACACACCCACAAACCAGAGGTTTTTACTTTTTTTATTTATTTTTTGCAAATAATGTACATTTACAAATGAAGGCATTTCAGTAATACACGGTTTTACCCGTCTTTAAATCTAACCTGTTAAATGAAACTTTATTTAGAAAGACAGTTGGCATCCATTACGTCAGACAGATACAGCAGACTAGTATGTCATTCGATATAGTTTCCTGAGCCACACACGAGGATGTGCAATCCGTTTAGTCACACACAACATAATTTATGTGGATTAAGATATACTTTCAAGACCAGACGTTCTGTCTACATGAGAAAGTAAAGCACTCAACACAAGTATGCAGCAAAGAGAAATGGAAGGCGTGATACAAACGTGTGGCAGAGCAATATGAGAAATATAAATATGATACAAACTGGGCGACACCGCGTTGTTTATTCTTGGAGTATATGAAGCCGACTTTTTAACTATTTAACTGCTCAGACCTTGGGCCAGTTCAGCAACACTATACACTCCATTCCCCACGGTATTTATAACTTGGTCAGCTGACCTTGCACTTGGACTCATCCATTACGTGTAGTATTGGTCTATTATAATATAAAACAAATTGTCTTTGTATTTTTTAAAGGTCCATAATTAACACAAAATTTTTTCGTTTAGATGGCGTGTTTATTTAATAATTTATTTGGATGCTTCTCGAAATTGCGAGCAATTTGTTAGAAAAGGCACAAACAGCTCCCCCACCTTGGTGAGAATGGTTCAGTCCTCTGTTGAAATTCCGAGAATTAAGCTGCTGCGTTTCTTAGAACTGGATTCTCAGAACTGGTGATGCACAGAGTTTCGAGGAAACTTTTACAAGGTGACTTTTTTTTTCCCCTTCCTATTTTCTCAGCATTAGGTCAGAAGTGTTATGAAGTGAGAGGTGGTTCATGTAGCTGCTTCGACTTCAATAGGGCGAATTGTTTTTTGTTGTAATTGTTGTTTCCCCCCTTTGCTGAATTGTGTGTAGCCTTTCGCTAAAAGTGATCTGACATGTTTGAACTATGGTGGCTGATTTTGACAGCGGAGTAGTTAGTAGACGGAAGCACACGTTTAAATGATTTTATTGTTGTCATTTATACATGAGTTAGACCTGTAAACGCTGCCGTTAAGGGTACAAAGTGCTGTTTTGCTACGTTAACCGTAAGATTAGACAAGCTATTATTAGCCGTCTTATTAGTCTGCCTCGTTTTTTCCTTCGGCCGTTACAGCTGACACAGTTTCACAAGTTTCAGGCCGCTCGACGTCTAATGGCGCAACAGGCTGGATCACAGCTTTATTTCCTCTGAGTTCTTCTCTCATGGACATAAAATATGTTTATTCGTGTATTTACTTTTTGCTAACTTAATCAGACGCGTGAAATTATTGTAAACACTTCGGGATTAAAGAAAGAAAAACGTAAATATCGGGACAACGCTTCTGCAGATTTTAATGGTTCTTAACTTGACAGGACTTGTGCTGGCCTGCTTGCAGCGTGACTCTGAAATAAAATCCTAAAAACGAAATGAATCTGATACCATCTCAGTTTGATCTAATATTAAAAGGTATAGAAATAATTCGGGTGGTTGACTCAAGTAAAAAGGAAGTGAAATATTAACGGGACTAAATAAGTTTTACTTAATGGAGGGGCGGGAGGGGGCATTGGCAAGTTAATCAGAGCAGGCAGGACGGAATGTGCTCAATGTCAAACTGCAGGCTGCCAGCAGACAGTTTGGTCTTGTTTGTGTGCAGTCCTTAAATCTGCAGGAGCAAAGATGATACAGCCCTGCTTCAGTTATTCTAAGATATAAATGTAGGATTTATGTCTGAATGGTTTGTAATCATATATTGCAACGCTACTTGTTTTAACCTCTGTTTATAACGTAGTTACACTGCTTCTGTCTAAATGATTTCTGAAACAAACAAGTATTGATGATGATCGTACCCTGTATACTACTCCGTCTTTAAGCTCAAGTAAAGATAAGGAAAGTTATGAAAGATTGGTAAAGCGCCCCCCTTCTCACCCCACAACTTTTTTTTTAGCGTTCTTCTTTGCAATGGCGCCACCTTCTGCTCAAACACTGTCAAAACACTTGTTTGTTTCAGAGGCTGCTGGCTTGTATTATTCAGTTATGAGTGAGGTAATATTCTACTACGTAATAATACAGCTTATTATTTTTTACTCGGAAGATAATAAAGCAGGGATTCTAGTCTGCAAGCCTGTTTTTCTCCTTCATATCATCATCAAATGTAAAATAAAAAAAACAAAACTAATCTTTGCATATTCCAATGTGAAGTCATACCAATACTATTACATGTATCTCTCTCTCTATCTATCTATCTATCTATCTATCTATCTATCTATCTATCTATCTATCTATCTATCTATCTATCTATATATATATATATATATATATATAATTTATTATTTTTTTATGTGCACAGATTGCAACAGCATGGCCATGACTGCAGATGGCTGCATTCAATTCACACGCCATGCAGGCGATGTCTTGCTCAACTTCCACCGCCTGCGCAGCCGAGACATGTTGACAGATGTCACCGTTCAGGTGGACGGACAGCGTTTTCGTGCTCACAAGGCCATCCTAGTGGCCTGCAGGTCTGTGTGATCATCATATTTTCATTTAATTTACAAACTTCCAATATTGTTAAATATTTGTTAATGATCATTGTTTTTATTTCTATCTTTCAACAGTGGCTTCTTCTATTCAGTGTTCATGCAACCTGAAAATGCAAACCTTAGTGCCATCAGCTTGGATCCCAAAGTGGACCCCAAAGGTTTCTCTCTCCTGCTGGACTTCATGTACAGTTCCTGCCTGAACCTTAATGACAGTGTTGTCTTGGCGACCTTGAAAACAGCCATCTACCTCCAGATGGAACATGTAGCTGACACCTGCCACAGGTTCATGACGTCCAGGTAAAGGAAACTAGAGACTATAATGAGACACATTTTACTTTTTCTATGAAAACTGTCAGAAATCTGACTTGATGTTGGCTTTGTTTCTCCAGGCATCAATCTCTGAATATGCACATAGAAAAGGTACAGAATAACTCAACAAATCAGGCTGATGACATCTCTGTTGTGAGGCCTGTTGAAGAGCAAGAGACAGATTTTAGACATAACTACTCATCAAGCATGTCCCAGCTACAGGAGGGCAGGGCTTTTATCCCCAACGTTTTCAGGGGGATCAACACCTCTGGTTCCTATCATGTCTACGGTGACCTCTGTATCCCTGCTGGAAACCTTGAAGGGTCTCAGAAGATCAGCCACTTGCCCAGCACAGCTCACCATGATTCCACTTCCAACATCTCCCACTCCACTTTCCTCTCCGCCATCATCCCGCCGGCAGTAGCTTACGGCAGCTTTCAAGGCCCAGCTGCACCCATGGATGAAGACAACATTCATCATCCACAAAGTGGCCATTTCAGATTATCCCCAAGCTTCAGCAAAAGTGTCATTTGTAGCCCCCAAAGCCCCCTCAGATCTGACTGCCAGCCAAACTCACCAACTGAGTCCAGCAGCAGCATAAATGCCAGCATGGGCCTCAAACAGCCCACAGACTGTCCCAAAGATGCCAAGGCCCGCAACTGGAAGAAATACAAGTTCATTGTAATGAACCAGACCTCTGGGGAGAGTGGAAAGGAGGCTCAGGGAAGCAGTGCAGATGTCGGAGCGGCGTCCCCCTCACCGAGCCCCTCCAGGAGCAGCGCAGCAGGTGGACACAGTGAGCTCCAGACAGACGATGGAGACAGTGAGCACAGGGAGGAAATAGCTTTGCATCAGAGCATCTGCAGCAGCAGTAGCACCTGCAGCAGCATCAGGTACTGATAACACCTAATAATGAATTAACTGTAAATCTTAATCTGTTAATGGAACAAAACCTGACTTTCCTCCTGAACTCAGCCCTCACAGGTGCTCCTCCTGTAACTGCGACAGCCCTGAGCGTATGGAAGCTGGTCGCCTCTCACCGGACTTATACAGCAGGGATGACACTACAAAGATGCATGCAGATTACTCTTCTTCTAGCTGTGGTAAGTGAACTCACCAAGAACCATACTGTTAACTTGCATTATGGTTTTAAAATGTATAATAATCAAATTCCTTTTCCCTTTTTGATTGATTTCTTTCTGAAGAAAACAGTTACTTCTGCAATGGGTGTGACTCCAAGTTCACAGAGGAGGATTCCCTCAAGGACCACATGGTTCAGGTCCACAGTGACAAGCCATATAAATGTGACTGCTGCCAGGCAGCCTTCCGCTACAAGGGAAACCTGGCCAGCCACAAAACTGTTCACACCGGTAGGTCTTTTATTTCAGCCCTTTTTTAAAGTCCCAACAAGAAGATCAAGTGTATCTCCTCATCGCTGACCTTGTTTCCGTCAACTTCCAGGAGCGAAGCCATACCACTGCAACATTTGTGGTGCTCAGTTTAACCGACCAGCCAATCTCAAAACCCATATCCGTATTCACTCTGGAGAAAAGCCTTACAAGTGTGAGACATGCGGCTCCCGATTTGTCCAGGTAGAAAGGAAAAGAAGGAAAACTTCCAAAAAAAAGTCCAGATTGTGGCTTATTTGAATATGGTTAAGATTTTCTTTAAATTTCCCTCCAGGTGGCTCACCTTCGCGCACACGTGCTGATTCATACAGGAGAGAAACCTTATCCCTGTGAGATCTGTGGAACGCACTTTCGCCACCTTCAGACGCTCAAGAGCCACATGCGTATTCACACCGGAGAGAAGCCTTATCATGTAAGCTTCCTACTCAGTCGCCCTTCCTTATCCACCACGCCTTTCGTCTAAATGGAGAGTAAATCCCGTCACCCCATGTGATTCATACACCTATGAATAGCTTAAAGTCTTGAGTGGTAATCTAAAGGAGCTATGAACTATTGCTGCTGCATCGAGGTGCGAAGCCCTGGTTCTAAATCATGTTTCTTTTTCTTTTTTGTCTCCTTTTTTTCAGTGTGAAAAATGTGACCTCCACTTCAGACACAAGAGTCAGCTCAGGCTTCATCTCCGACAGAAGCACGGTGCCGTTACTAACACCAAGGCTCAGTATCGCCGGTCTCCCAGCAACCTGACAGCAGGCCCGGTGAACTCCTGCTGAGCTGGCTGCAGACATGGTGTTTGTCTGACACCGACGACAACGCTGCCAAAAAAAACCCAACGACTTAAATCTAATATATGTTTGCCTTTTATGTGCACATTACCTAAAGTAAGCTCTTTGATATTTCAAAGACTGTAGTGCTTTCATGTTGAATGTCTACCAAACAGAATGTACATCTTGAATGTGAATTTTTTAACAGGTTTTTCTCTATTTTTGTTAAATATCTGGACAGTGTCTGCACTGAAGGGCCGACCCGCTTGTCCTTCGTGCCAAGAATCACTGTTACACTTTTGCTTCAGATTTTTTTTGCGTGTGGTCTCACGCAGTCATTTGCAGTTATTTTGCATTTGGCTGTTTCTGTAAATAAGATAATATATATTTTCAGATTTGCCATCTGCTGGCAGAGTACGAATATATTTATGTTGAATATGTTTTTTTTCTTACCTGCAGTAGGCTTCACTGTCAGTAACACGAGGGCTAGTTTTTTTTGCCGTCACGGTTTGTTGTACATAGTGTAATATGTAGAGGTTTGTTTAAGGATTTGCAATGTATTGTACATATTTTCCCTTTTCAATCATTTTTGAGGTTGATGTTTGTATTTTGCACATACTGGTGATGCTGTAATCTATATATGTTTATACTGTTTATTCATAATTTCCATTTAAAATGTTCTCAACAGCTCGTTAAACCCCATTTCCAGCACTTGTGGTCTTATTATATTTGTACGTTTTCTGTGGTGTTGAGATGCAGTGATCCACTCACAGTGGGATCATCAAACTTTGATTTTTTATATAACCTTCACGCTTCATACTGCACGAACCTGTATAGCACAGTCATAGCATTCATGGTATTGGTTATTTCTCCAGACTGATGATTAATGCATTTTAATTGTGACATTACGAAAGCCCCCTGGTAGTTATCAGTTGCTTTGATGATGTATTTCTATTTTTTTGGTACTTGGTCCTGTCATACAACACATTGTATGCATATTAAGGTACTATTGGTTTGGAAGCTCATAATTGTATATGTGAAGCTCTTAAAATGCAGACACCAGGCCTCAAGCTAAAACACTCAGGAATATTAGTGATATGTAAGCAAATGTCTTTGTAACAGCAGATTGTGCATATATAAATTCTATTTAAATATATCATGGTAATAAAATGTACATAGTAAAATCACTGTGGTTTGTTATTTTCAACAACTGGTACTGTGAGATGGTTTGAGCTACTAAAAAATGTTTGATGCTTTACACAATATTATAATCTCTTTTTTTGTGGGTGAATGGAACGTACACAGCACACGTTTAACAGCTCACACTGACTCAGCGTTTGAGTGAGCTCAGAGGGTTTCGTTTTGACTGTTGAAAGGAAAGTCGGCTCCTACAGAGGCTGAAAATGACTATATTCATATGCATTAGAATATTATAATGCAAAAATCCTGAGCAACACCTCATCAATCAAGAATCAAGGAATCTTTATTTTCCCGTGAGGGTAATTTGTTGTACAGCAAACAGTAAAACAGTCCCAATCACACAAACAGCAATAAACATCTAAAAGGACTATAATATATAGATAAAAAAAAAGAAAAACAAAAACAGAAAAATAGAGCTACTTTTTCTGCTGCAGCCATCGCCCATCACTTCTTCATTATGTAGTCTAGCAGGAATAAAGAAAATAGGTGTAGTGATTTATTTAAATGTGTAAATATAAATGGACATACAGGATATAAGGTTTTAAAAAACAGATTGTACAAATATAATGAGTCTGAAAGTTTTATTCTGTCTGAACCATCTAAGAAAAACTTTCTGTCCTTCAGGAACAGGAAGAAGTCTTCGGGAATAGTTCTCCAGACTTGAAGGACTTTTCAAAGGTCTTCTTTGGATGTTTCCTCCCTTTGTTCCATTCTCTGTGCAGATGATCCCACACTGCGTCAGTAATGTTGAGGTCTGGGCTCTGGGGAGGATTCATCCCTCCATGAGAACTACTGCTACTCATTGTTGTGTGACATATCTCAGCCTTTTCTCCCTGTTTCCTTTCCTTAAGAATGACTTCTTGACAGCCATGTTTCCATGGAGACCATTAATGATGAGGCTTCAGCCAACACTAGATGGATCAACTGAAGGTCCAGATGCATCTCTCTTTAAGTCTTTGCTGGATTTATTTCCATTTCTTAAGGACATCCCTTTCAGAAACTGTGTATCTGCTGGAGAGATTTTTTTCATTTTCTTTGGGCCCAACATCTCTTTTGTCCTCATCTTCTACAGTTTTCAGATAATAGCTTTCGGGAAATCATCTCACTAAAAAAATACTATGTTACATCAAACTGAGTCTAAAGAAAGGGAACAAATTATGTGTCTTTGTTACAGGCTGTTACAGGCAAACTTGAAGATCCAATTTATCCTCCTTTGACCTAATATTTCTTTTTGTTGTCTGCACCATTATATTTAAATGTGTGTAACAAGAAAGCTGTTGTAGACACACATGGACAGTTACGATGCCATTTGGTGCCATTAAACAATCCTTTATTTAAATCTTTATTTAAACATAAAACATTATATATATATGTGTGTGTGTATATATATATATTCATATATATATATATATATAAATATATAAAACACCATATATATCGAAACTAGCTGAGGTTAATTTTAATCTTAAGAGGTTAAAATGTTTCTTTACAAAGATTTCTGTTATATGTCAGAATGAATTATGTCTTTGTTTCCATAACTCTAAAATTGAAGAACAGAAAAACAGTGAAAAAGCAGCCTATGTCCAAAGACAAATTTTTAATTTTAAAGATGTCGCTGAAGACGACATGCAACAAATATTACAATAGTCTAGCTGCTTGGAAGTAAATTATTTTAAAATAAATGTCTGATCAAAACCTTTACACAGTGCTGTTTATATTAATGTAAAAATTTAAATAAGTATAAAACAAAAATAAATGGATCAGCACAGATTTGTTTGAAGTATCTTTAGATTCCTCATTTCTTGTTTAATTAAACAGTGAAAGCTGCTGAAGTTGATCTCTTACGGTATTATGCTGTTTTCAGCGCCCCCTGCTGGATGATCAGGTTCAAATCTACAATCGATGTGAAGCTGTATTCATTCATGAATACTGTAGTTGTGCTTAAATGAGCCAAATGTTTCTCACCAACTCATGTCATGCTGTACAAAAGAGTGGGAAAAATACACTTCTGCTTTACGCATCCTCCTGAATGAACATATATTATTACCTAAAAGTTCTTTTTCAACTCGAGTTGTAAATAGTCCCAGGCGTGACAGCTGTTCTGCACCCGTGAAATATTTATCTTCAAAGATATCCCAGAAACATGAGCTGCTTCTTCATGGCATAAAAACCAAGTAGTAGTGCTTTTCCTTTAAACATGAGACGGATGTTGTAATCATTTTATTCAGATGCCAGACATGTTATTTATCGTCTGTTCTGTGAAGATTGAACTCGGTCCTTGTCACCAGGTCACACATCTATTTGGTCTGAAGCACGAGGGCTGCTTCGCATCACATTATACTCTGAAGACATTAGTGATAGAACACCATTTTTACTTTAAGTGTTTTTAACAAGAGTCTCTAAGCAGAGATACGTTTAGCTCCAACACAAAGGCCTCAGACTATTGATGATTGATAAAGAGCTGTGGGCGCTTCAGAACATGACCTACATGAACACAAGAGGCTGCTTTTGGCATCTTTACCTTCCCATCCAGACAAACACACGTCATGTACACATTCACAAACAGTGGGGCATTTACAAAAGTCATGAGAATCAAAAATAACAACATAAAAACTCATACAAATGGACATTTAAATGTATTAGAAGTATAGTTGCGGCTGATAAAAAGAAAAGTAAAATGTAAATGAATGTTGCTGGTGGCCGGAGAAGCTCAGCCTTCTTTGTCTAGGATGGCTTTCACATCAGCAAACACCTGGAAGGGAACAGCAGAGAGGCTTTGATTTGTCAGGACTCAAACATTCACTCTTTTCACTTGTTTCATAAACGTGGGATATTTTGTCCTTTAAATCTATTCATGCAGAGACATATTTACTTTAATATTATACTCATCTGCCACTTTATTAGGCACACCAGTTCAATTTCTTGTTAATATAAATATCTAATATCTAATCAGCAAATCACATGTTTTAGACATGTAGACGTGCTGGGATTTTCACACATAACCATAAGCTAGGATCCGAAGAAGAGAAAATATCCAGTGAGCCGCAGTTGTCTGGACCAGAATGTCTTGTTGATGTCAGAGGTCAAAGGAGAATGGGCAGACTGGTTGGACATGATAGAAAGGCAACAGGAAGTCATTGATTCAAACCAAGGGATGCGGAATAGCATCTCTGAAAACGTTACTCCAGTTTGACCAGGTCTAAACTGGTTGTCTGTTATTATTGTTGTTAACCAGCTACGTGACACAGCTGCTTCACCTACGTAACCCCAAAAAATCAGAGATCAACCAGATGCTCCATGTGCTGCCGAGTTCTCGTTTAAAGCGTTAACAGGAACAAGTTTCATTAGCAAACCCATCAACGCTGGAATAAACTGTCACTCAATATTCACACAGCAGTCTGAAAAGTCACTTTATTTTTTTTATTCTAGTTTAGTTTGAGTACCATCACGTTTTTATGCCTCGTTGTTTGAACTCACTTAATTTTATTCCGTTTATTTCATTCTGCATTAGTTTCTTGTTTTTAAATGAACTTGTACATCACTTTGATCAAGTCAGTTGTTTTTAAATGTGATATAGAAATAAATCTGACATTGACACTGAAAGGACATAAGTCAGTGTTACATGGCCAAAAAAGGACATATATTCCTCTAGAAATGTTCAAATAGAGTAACTAGACTAAAAAGAGTGAAGAAGCAGAAAATTCCCTAAGAAAGCTTTTGAAAAACCTTCAGAAAACTGGACGTTTGTTCAAGGGCACTTTCCCAGCTTCCCAGGAATTATAATATAAAGAAAATAGTCCTGGTTCAAGACTTATCTCCTGTCAGCTAAGAACAGGAAACTGAGGCTACAATTCACACACACTCACCAACACTGGACAATAGAAGATGGAGAAACGTTGCTGGTCTGATGAGTCTCCATTTCAGCTCCACTTTCACATGCTAGGCTCAGAATTTATCATAAACAAGATGAAAACATGGATCCTGTACTGTATCAATGCTTCAGGCTGCTGCTGGTGTAATGGTGTGGAGGATATTTTCTTGGCCCACTTTGGGTCCCTTAGTACCAGCGTGGCCTGGTTTAACCAGCACAGCCTACCTGAGTATTGTTACTGACCATGTCCATCCCTTTATGACCACAGTGGAGCATCTTCTGATGCTACTTCCAGCAGGATAATGCACCATGTCACAAAACTCAAGTCATCTTAGACACATCTGCAGCAACTGTGTGATGCTATCATGTCAATATGGAGCAAAACCTCTGAGGAATCAACTCCTTGCTGAATCAATGACACGAAGAATTAAGGCAGTTCTGAAGGAAAAAGAGGGTCCAACCCACTACTAGCCAGGTGCACCTAATAAAGTGGTCGATAAGTATATATTTTAAGAGTAAATTATTTATTTAGTGCAAATTTCCTAAAGGTTCTTTTTATTTATCAGCTCTTTTGCTGGTTGTTAGACAGACAAATTTTATGTCTGCATAATTTGCTTATAGTAACTCCTCATTTACTCACCTCATCCACAGAGCGAGAGGCGTCTATAGTGTGCACCTTGCCGTGTTTCTCATACAGCTCAATGATTGGTCGTGTAGACTGCAGATAGGTTTGAATTCTGCATGCGGAGAGAGAAATACGGCTGGTTATTGGGGTCGGTCGACACAGGGGACACAAAAGAGACGCAAATTAGGTCAAATACACATATTCAGGTATCCAGCAGTGAGTTAAATGGGTCAAAGGAATCTATACTGATCAGGCACGTCTGGTGGAGAACGGAAGGGAATAAAACATTAATTTAAAAGTTTAAAGTCCCCCAAAAAATCCAAAACATACTTTAAATTAGACCACAATCTAACATAGTATGTCACAATAAACAGCTTTCTGAATTAAAGTTTCTAACACCAGAACTATGAAGACTTTGAGGCTGCCTATAAAACTCAGATTAGAAATCACATCTATAATCCAAGTTGAGATTTACAATCAAAGTTGAGAAGCAAATCCAAGGAAAACGGCAGCAGAAAAAGACAGTGACCATGAAACTTTACGGAGTCTGAGGAAACAGGAAACATCTGATGAGGAATCCAGGAAAAGGACAGATCAGAAATCTATCAATACGAATAAACATCGATCCACAATCCAACAACTTCACATAAAAATGATCAGCTTAATTATTATTAAAGGCTCAAGTCTGGTTGAGGAACTCCAAATAAAGTTATCAACCATTTTACTGTTTTATTTACTGGGAGGACACAGCAGATGATATGGTTTAGATGAGGAATCACACACACACACACCAATGTTTCATATTGAGATGGCCACACCAAGCACAGCTCCATCATGACTAAGTTATTGAAATTAAGTAATTGTACTTTCTTATATTTGTCTCATCTTTAATCATTATTCATTTGAAGTAACTTAGTTTTGTTTATTTGTTAAATTATTTGTATTTCTTTCCCCTCATGCGTCAGAGGGGAGGGATCAGCCTGTGTATCAGGATGCTTTCACACCAGCTTTTATAAAGTGAGTCACAGGCTGATTGCTCAGAAAAACCGGTTTGTTTGGGGAGGTAACCGAAGTCCGGTGCGCATCAAAGAAGCAAACTCCAGTCCGCCTGAAACCGCTGGTCATGGTTGGCTTCAGGTGAACTGAATGCATTTGACTCAGTGTGAGAGAATCAGAAGACTGTTGCAACCCCCAGTTTAACGGAGTCCCTAATCGTAGCGAACATCCGAGCTATTAGGTGTGAATGCATCTTAAGTTTCCTTTGTTTCTAGTGTGGGAGGCCAGTTTGGGGTGTCCAAAGTCAGTCCTCCAGGGCCGCTGTCCTGCAGGTTTTGGATGTTTCCTGCTTCAACACACTTGATTAAAATGAATGGGTCATTGTGCAGAACTTGAGAACAAGCTGTTGGATTCATTTTGTTTGGCTCAGGTGTGTTTTAGCAGGGAAACATTTAAAACCTGCAGGACAGTTGGGTACCCATGCATCAAACTGCGAGTTTGGAGTTACTTTGTTGTTATGATTTCACTTCAGTTCTGGTCATGAGAATTCTTTTAATGTCTCTTTGTAGTTGGTAGATTTTTTTTTTTTAATTTTTGGGGTAATAAAACCCATTTTGTCCAAAATCACTGCCGTGTCCTCATGTCTAACTAGCTCGGTCCCTCACACACATATTGAAAGTGCATTTCATTTCATCCTCTCCATCGCTTTCAAAATATTGCTTGTTCCTGTGTCATCTTCTGTGAAATACTTGTCATTTAATGACCAGATTCAAACAGACAAAACTGGGGATTTCTAATCTTGGTTTATCCTCCACATCCTCTGAAGCTTGGTGCCAGTGACTGACAGTGCTGGTCACCGGAACAAAAGAGTCACAGTTCGTGAAAGGCTGGTGATGGAATCACATGAACACAGAAGTTAAAGTATCTGAAGGAGGAGAGTGAAATGAAAATGGAGATACTGGAATTGTAGATGAAGGAGACAGAAAGAGACGATGGTCTTTCAAATATCACAGTAATGCTGAAATCTGATATGAATATTACTTCATTAATTTATGTTACATATCTTAGGTGTTTCTTTAAAATATTGGACAAAATATCTACACTTTTAGTATTTATATTCATTAGCATAGAATAGAATAGAATAGAATAGAATAGAATAGAATAGAATAGAATAGAATAGAATAGAATAGAATAGAATAGCCTTTATTGTCATTATACATGGTACAATGAAATTTAAAGAGAGAAATGAAGAGAAATTAAATCAGCTCTTTAAGTGTGAAATACATATGTTCCCTCTAGAGCAGTGTTTCTCAACCCTGGTCATGAAACATGCAGGAGGGAGGTCCCCCGGGACCAGGACTGAGAAACACTGCTCTACAAGTATAGGAATAAAAATAACCAATTAACTTCTTCTGGACTGAAGCCTCCTGTACAGGAGGAAGCATGAGATACGTGCAGTACAGAAGATGTTTGCACACTAGGAAGTAGCAATCCTAACATGTAGCATAGCAAAATAACAGGGAGAAACTCAGCTAGAAGACTCCACCAAACCAAACCCAGTTCAACCACCAAGCTATTATATGGGAATTTGGCAAAAACATAAGAACAGCGCAGTCCACTTTAGAGCTTCTGCTGATTTCTCCACACAAACAAGATGTCATATGAAAGCAGAAACTCTGCTGATTACAAACATGTCTGTCTCTTCACTGTGGGGCAAAAACTTTGGGAGCTAGCAGCCAGAATCAAAAACCATGTCGTACTTTTGCTGTTCTGTGGTGAAAAGTTTCATTCTAGCTCTAAAAACTCTGCTAATGTGTTCTCCTATGACTGCATTTGTTTGAAACGAATCATGAAGGTCCTGCTGGTTTCCATGGAGATTAAGAAGGTTTATATTGAAGTATTCATTCTTCCTGTCATTGACTATCTTGGGCTTCACTTCCTTCTGGATCCTCATGGTGTTTCTAAGGTGAATGTGGGAGCTGTGCTCCAGGTAAATTTACTCGGATACAATAACACATATCTTGATTCTGACACTTCTGTAGCAATATCACATGTCTATAGGCCTCATGAAGAAGGTTAAGTGGCCCGAAGCAACCACAGCTCTAAATTTCTGTGGTACATCTGGATTCGTGTTTGGAAGAGCTGCTGCAGTATCTTCTCAGTGTAAATTGGTTTTCCAAACACCAAACATGTACTTAATGTCAAGATAAACCTGTATTCTGGGAAACTTCATTTCAAATCAAAGCAGCTCTGATCTTCCTTCAGGGAATCAGCTTCAGTTCAGGACAGGTTTAAGACCATGACTGAGAAAGCAGATTGCTGTTAGTCTGCGCTAAAAAGCCACTTAAATCTTGGACTAGCCTTAATCTCTATCCAGGAGGTCAGTCCTTAAAGTCTGCAACCAAAAACAGACTGCACCTTTTCTCCAAGCTCTCTCTGTTGTCGTCTGTGCGTCCACTGCTCTTCCCTCTTTCTAGACATCTGTTGATACAGACCTGCACACAAAAAGAAGCTCAGAGGGTTTCAGAGGCACAGCATGAAAAAACAAAGCTGGAGGAGTTTTAGCTCTCCAGTTTCCATGACGCACCTCATTGCCACAGTCAAAGAAAAGCACAAATTTGACATCTGCTTTGCCATCCATGACTCGGCTCCAGCCCTGCAGGTTGTCCTCGTTACGGGGGAAACCGTCTATGAGGAAACGGTACTTTTTCTCGTCTTGCTGCATGGTCTCCTCCATGGCCTGATAAAGCACAAAAAACAATGAAAATTAAAAATTTGACAACTAGTGAGACCTTACCTGGAGGTGTTCAAGGTTTGCATAAAACATGCTTGATTGTGGTTCAGACAAGGAAACTGTTCAGTCCCACAGAGCAGCTGGAAACGGCTTCTACAAATACTTTCAGAAGACGAAACATATGTTCAAACAAGTTCAAACTCTGGTGCAGCCATGTTTATTACCATGTCATTAACAATGATCTATGTTAATGGTATTAAAGCAGTGTAACTGAACTCGGGCATATTTTCACTTTTTGAAAGATTCAGCATCATCTTCATCCCATCTCTTCTCTGAGATCTCTCCAGCCAGTACAAGTCAGTCTGATGTTGTCTCTATCTTATGTCTTGCTCTGCCCCTTTCTCTCTTTCTCTGATAATGTCCCGTTGGGTGTCTTCGCCACGGTGCGTAGGCCTGTCGCGATAAGTAATAAATCAATTAACTGCAAGGTAAGAAAAAATTTGTGCAATAAGTTTGCAGGCTGCGATAATTTTTATTAGTCGGAGGGATCTCTCTAGTGTCATACTTGACAGCAGCATGTTGCAGCACGAGACCATGATGAAGCACCTGTGCGAGCCGGTATGCGGCATTTGTTTTGCAGGGCTGCCAACACACATTGGCCGTGAGACTCTCACGCTCTTGCGCTAAACCTCCAATTCTCATGCTGAAATATGTAAATAGGTCGATCGGAGGAATAATAGCTGCGAGTACTTCCTTATTTATTGGTTTGCTGCTCCCCACATGTAGGCAGAACACACACATGTAGCCTACGATGTCAGTACAAAGCCCCCACTTCCTGGTCTATATACTACCGTATACGACAAAATACACATCAAGAGCAATGCTGGCTAATTGAGAGGTTTGGGAGGGTTGCCAGTGTGCCGCATTACTTTTGGGCTGGTGTCCCAGCGTATGTGAAAAAGGCGCAGCGTGGCATCGCAGCAGCGTGGCGTCGCAGCAGCATGGTTCACTCACTGCTCATAGATCAGTCTGACATGCAGCAATGAGGGGATATATTTCAGCTTTACAAATGATGCGCACTATGTATTTATATATTATTTTATTGTAATAAAATTATACTAACTGGCAGTTTTGACGGTTTTCCCTGTCTCAGCCTCATGTTTAATATTTTTTTAATATATTTTTTTAAAGGCAATTTTGTTTACAGAACAGACTTTATTATCTATCATACTTTTTGTGTTTCGTTGTGTTTGGTTTTCATTCATTGTTAATGAGACTGAGAGTCCATTCTATTTGTTTTTGTTTTGTTATTTAAAATTTCTTCCAGGTCCAGTGTAAAATGTTCTTTAGAAATGAAAGATTATTGATCTTTGAAAGGGTGTACTTGCATTATTATGGCATTGTCATTATATTAGTTGAAAATGGTCTCAAAATGACAACATTATGGCTTTGTGCAATATTATCGTTTATTGCGATCATTTCTGAGAAAATTTATCACACAGCAAAATTTGTTATCGTGCCAGGCATGAGTGCATGTTAACTTGTTTTCATACGTTCAATTTCTTATTATTTACAGGCGTAACGGTGCGCATTTAAAACAGCCATCAACAACTGTTGGTAATCAGTTGCTGGTGTGTGATGTGGTGCTGTAAAGTGAAAAACTGCTGTCATGTGATGCTATGGGCTGGAAAAAAAATGTGTTTGTCAGCCTCAGGATGGTGAAGGATGACGGCTTCAGGAATGTGCATAATAAATGTCAGTGTGGCATCAAAACAAGTCAGAAGCAGAGTTTGAAGGTCAGAAAGTTGCATAATGTTGCTGTAAAATATAATTAATAAATTGCAATAATAAATCAAAACCAAACAAGAAAAAGCTTCATCTAAATCCTCACATTCACCACAGTCTGGAGAAGAAAAAATTTTCGGTATTTAAAAAAAAAAAAAAAAAAAAAAGCATAATAACTGTTTGACATCCCCAAAAGGATTAATCCATTTGGTAGTTAAAGCACCAAACGAAATTGAGAAACTATTGTTATTTAATGTTAATTAAGTAGACAATGTCAGTAAAGCCCTGTTCCCACCAAGAGGTCTGGGTCGGGTCGGGACGGGATGAGATGGTTTGCTATAGCAAACTTCGATCTCTGTTGAGGTTCCACAGTCAACGTGTGATAAGTTGGGTATTAGCTTGGTAGGCGGCGTATAAACCGGGTAGGGATATATGCATCAATGATGTAAAAGCAAGACGTCATAGCAGCGCGACACCTTCCTTGAATTATAAAGTAGAACATGACACAAACACAGGAGGAGAATGGTGGACGTCCAGGAGTTTGTGTTCTTTCTTCTTGGCATGTGGCTTTAAATAATAAATAAACCGCTGTATAGTTAAAAATAGAGCTGTTCCTGCTTCGTTCTTATTCTCAAATTGCACAGGAAGTGACAATTCTTTTGACCAATCAACAGTTTGCAGTGGGTCAAGCTCCACTTGTTGTCTGTCCTGTCCCACACTCCTTACCTGTAGGGGTGGAAATGCACACTAAGCGTTGTTTGCCAACAGCCAATAAACTGCAGAAGAAGAAGCTCCACTCGTTAGGGTTGGATTGGTAAGATTGTGGAACCCCAACGGAGGGGTCCCAAAAAAGTAGGAAAGCTCAGATCAGATATTCTGGCATCTTTTACAGATTTTGCCTGTGGAAACACAAAATAGTGTGTCCACCCGTACCGTACCAAGCCAGACTCGATAGTGGGAACGGTGCTCATGTCTTGTAGCTGGACCTGAGAAGAGATTTTGTTCTGGCATGTGGCAAACACATCAGGATTTTCCAGCAGTCTGGATATCCAGCCAGCATCTGATACACACCTTCCTGAGTAGGTTGATGGTAATCTCCACAGGGACGATTTTTCCTTCCTTGATGTAGTTAGAGATGAGCTGTCCGAACTCCGAACCTTCTCTAGCTCGCTCTGCCCTGAGCAAATCCCCGGCTGACAGATGAGTGTAGTTGTAGCTCTGAGAAACACACACACACACACACACACACACACACACATGAAAATAATACATATTTTTCCTTTGATACATTGATCATGTGTTCTAAAAGCATCCCAAATAAAGACAATCATCAAGGGAATTTCTGGTGATAAAAACGTGTAGGTTTTATTTTTCCACAAATTTGCACATTTTATATTAACAGTGAACTTGTCTAGTTAGTAAAAAGCTTTATATACACAAATAAATCCTTCCCCTCAGACCAGGAAAAAGCTGACCCTTGTGTTCAGAATGAAAGGAGCCTCTATGATCTATCCACCGCACTTGAGGAATGATAGCAAACACCCAGTAACGTCTGCAAAAAACTTCTCTGTACCAAAGAGACACACACTTTAAATTATATACTGTATATGTATAAGGAAGGAAGGAAGGAAGAGAGAGAAAAAGAAAGAAAGAAAGAAAGAAAGAAAGAAAAAAACGACTGTCAGGAAAATACCAAAACAACATCCAGCCGCAGATTTCAGGCTTTTCAAACTGATGGATTACTTAGTGAACATCAGTTTCTGACTATCCCCAGTGAACAAATACACTATGAGGGAGGGAAAAGGTCACTTGATACACAACATATTTGCCAATTCAAATATTTGCTGTGCTCAGAATTAGCCTTGTTCTAAAGCAAAAGCCAGTTCAGTGACTTAATGGCAAAACAAGATGAGGAACTGTCTGTCTATCTATCTACTGGACATAAAAAAAATAGATTTTTATGACATTAAAAAAGTTGAAACCACAACAAATCATTTAAAACTTAGCCGACATTTAATGTGACTTATAACCCAACCAATTCAATGTACAAATTTGTTCTGGTTGTGTCCTACATGTGACAAAATGTCCTGTGGTCTGGACTATGGGGTTGGGTTGCAAGTCAGAGCTTGACAAAGAAATGGTGAAAAAACAAACAAACAATAAAAAAAACAAACACCAAGCCTCTCAAAAGCATGCAAGAAAATGTTTCAAGACCAAGGTTGAACTTTTGAGACATAGTCCTTAAAAAAAGAACATTTTTCATCCAGAAAAGAACAGCATACCCACAGTAAATGGACGAAAAACAAAGCGTTTCAACACTAGATGTTATATTCACCCATTGTAATGTAACAATGGGTCACATTACATGTAATTCACCCATTCACGCATAAAGCACTTGTATAGTTATAAACTAAGTGTTTTTTCCTATCACACATTTATAGCCCTGATACACACATCGGTGGGCAATGTGAGGACGCTTCAACATGTAGTCAGGGGAAGCCTGAAATCGATCCACCGACTTTCTGGTTGGCAGACAACTGCTCTTCTTTCTGAGCTACAACCAATTCTGAACAGCTCCAAATACCAGATTCACTTTTGGTCCAAAATTTTCAGATATCTGCTATAAAAGAACTGAATGATGGAATTAAATTAAAATGTGATTCAACACTAAGTTTAAGGGCGTCCAAACTGCAATTAGCTTATTTAGTATTTTTTAGTTTTATACGTTTCCCTTGCCAGATGTATTTGCTTCTTAATAGACTTGTACAGCTTAGAGGTCACATTTAAGGTGGGAACAGAATAACAGCGGTGTGGACATTTTATATCCACTGTATCAATCAATCTCTCTTCATGATATCACTGTTCAAAGGTGATGGGTAGTCACTAACTTGGTCTCACTCTTACATAACTCCAGCTGTATAGATAAATCAATGATAGGGCTACAGCAATGAAGACGTGTCGATAAGGGATATCCTGTTGGATCGGTTTGTTGTGGGTCAAGTTCACCAACAGATATCAATCTAACTCATTCATTCAGGTGTTAGTACAGAATAACTTAGGGAGGTAAATCACATTTCCTGCTTTTTTTAATCAGAAAATAACGATAAAGGGTTTCTGAAGGATAAAACACATTGAAGATGTGTTTTGTAACTCCTAAAAGTTAGTCTTTGCTTGTTACTAATCATACAACTGTTTATTCTGTGTGGCTACCTAGCTAGCTGGCTTGCTAACATACAGGTTCATTTTTAGAGGACAACCGGAAGTCAATTAATTTAGGTAATTACATCATAATAATAATGTAAACAGAAGGCACAGCCACTCTGAATTTAACGGAACACCATTCTCACCATGGCACGATCAATTCTGACCCCCAAAGTCGACAGTTTTCATTGTCTTTCTCTCCTACCTCCACGATTTTGGAGCACTGGGTCCCTTTGCCGGCGCCAGGCCCGCCCAGAACGAACACAACCTGCGGCTTCATTATCAGCGACACCCGGTTCAACAAGATCGGCACCCTCTGAGACACGTTAGCAAACAAACGGCCGAACATAAACCAACACCGGTACGGTACAGCAAAGCGCCGTGATGACCGGTGATTGCGTGTCAGAGTCGGTCGATGGGCCAAACGACACCACTTCCGCAATTGACTTCACCGACCAATGGGATTCAGGATAGAAGTGATGTAGGCAAGTAACCACGCCCACATGCACTTGTTATTTTTTTCAATGCAGAGGTCGGGTGACGCCCCTCCCCTGCCTCTACAGCATCAGCACCTCAAAAACGAACAAGGCGACTAGCCGCTAGAAGAGGATGCTCTCCGGTCTCTGGTAATCTCAGTAGCTCGAGGAGACATATCCCGACGATGAGACGGCTAACCGGCAGGCTAACGGTATGCTTCATGCACGTTTATGCTGCCTCGCTGCCTCCATTCATGGTGCACCATTCATGCATCCTCGCGAATGGAAAACATTAAAACAGCTCGTTCCAGCCCCGCCGACTCTCCTTCACGTGAGCACACGTTCTCGTTCCGTTTGATGACGCTTCTTTTCATGTAGGTCAAAGTGATGAAGACCCCGATTTTGTCTTTTGAGGGCGCCGTGTGAATACAGGGCTCATACGGGGGAAAGCCAGGCAAACAAAAGGCATCCAGCCCTCCTCCTCTGACGCACCTGGCTGCCCTGTCGCTGCTTGACATGACAGCGCAGAGCCGGGAGCAGAGCAGCAGGATCAAGGGGCACCGACGTGCGGCCGGACGCACGGACTCGACAAGGAGCAGAGGAGCCTGCGGACGTTCGGTGGAGAGGAGGCAGCAGCCCAGGAGAGGCCGAATTGCAGTTTCTGGGGACGAGCGCCAAGGGCAGTGCGGCAGTCAGCAGACAGACCGGGGGGAGGAGGCTGCAGAGATCTGTGATATACTCTCCCCTCCAGTCAAACCTCCATATCACCCTTAAAATATGATGGCGTTTGTACACTTGATCCGTGGTGACTGTGGTACTCTATGTTCTCTTCTGTTACTTCCCAGCCAATCACTGATGATGTGCAATTAAAAGATTAGATCTGCTCTTCAGGCAAGGGTGGAACCCTGAGGGGACTGATGAGCATACTGGCAAGGTATCACTTGCTCCCTTCTTCTCTGGCTTTGCTCATTTTGCTTGTCGCCTGCACTATGGGCTGTCTTCAGAGCATCGCATGCAAGCCCCGCATCAGACGGGAGAACATTGTGGTTTATGAGGTGTCTGCCTCTATTGACCAGTGTCCCACAATCGTTGAAGAGAACTCACCAATTGTGCTCCGTTACAAGACGCCCTACTTCAGGGCTTCAGCAGGAGTTGTGATGCCTCCAGTGCCCCGCAATGAAACCTGGGTGGTGGGCTGGATCCAAGCTTGTACACAGATGGAGTTCTACAATACCTATGGTGATGTTGGCATGTAAGTGCATTAGAAGACACCATCAGACTTTAACTTGATAAACCTGTGTGTAGATGTTTGTACTCATCTCCCTTTCTGTCCTCCACAGGTCCAGCTGGGAGCTACCAGAGCTGCGGGAGGGTCGGGTTAAAGCCATCAGCGACTCCGATGGGGTGAGCTACCCCTGGTATGGCAACACTACAGAGACAGTCACCCTAACCGGCCCCACATCCAAACCATCTCGACTGACAGTCAGCATGAATGACAACTTCTACCCCAGCGTGACTTGGGCAGTCCCCATCAGCAACAGCAATACACCTATGCTGACCCACATCACCAGGGACCAGAGCTTCATCACCTGGCTGGTCGCCATGAACTCCATCACCAAGGTGGGAACAAAATACAGAGAGCAGATTACATATTTGTTGACAGAACTTTCAGTTTCTTTTATTTTCATATCAACAAATCATGTGTTATTCAAGTTCAAACAAAAGTTCAAACTACGCATCCATATTTCAAACAGACCATCTGTGTTGTAATCAGCTCCTTCTGTGCTTTTCCTTTCTGGTGTATAGTTACAAATGACCTCATCATTTCCTCAATCTCTCCTCAATACAGCTCCTGCAGTGGCCATAAAAACCCAGTTGTGAAAAATGCATTTTCTTTATGATCAATAAGCTAATAACAGGTGTATCATACAGTTTGGTTCCATTTACATGAACGTTCTGCAGTCAGAAAATTTTAAATAAAATCCTGGATTAAACGAAATGATAAGGGATCATTTTGTCTTCTACTGGGTGCATTAACCACACATTTATTAGCAGCTGAAGACATAATGATGTAAGCAATGAAGTGGTGTCAGGGCACTCTGAATTCAAACCCAGGACAGGTGTTGGAGCTGCTGTCCTCTAGAAGGAGATTTAGGGCATCGAGGTCACGGACAAACAGACTCAGGGATGATCAATTCAGCACTTGAGCATACCTGATCTCCTTATCTTATCTTATCTTATCTTATCTTATCTTATCTTATCTTATCTTATCTTATCGTATCTTATCTTATCTTATCTTATCTTATCTTATCTTATCTTATCTTATCTTATCTTATCTTATCTTTCCTTCCTTCTTCAGGAGCGTATTGTGTTGCAGACAGTTCGATGGCGGATGCGGGTCGACATTGCTGTGGATCCGGACATGCCTCTGGGCTCTCGAGCCTCATTGGTGGGTCGTCCCTACCAGGAACAGCCACACATCCTCAACTACCAGGAGCCCATCCCACCCAATGCACTGGGAAGACCCAACGCTAATGATGCCCAAGTGCTGATGTGGAGGCCTCGGAGAGGGGCGCCACTCGTGGTCATACCTCCTAAATAACGGGGCCAAATCAGTGCAGTGAAGTACAGGTGTTACCCTTTAGATGAAAAAAGGGGGATGTAATAGGAGAAGATGGCAATGAGGTTACAATACCTCATTAAAGCTGTGGCTCCTAATCTCCAAGTTCTTCACATGGACCGTTATGATAAGCCAAAGTGGATATCTTTGATCTGACACAGCACAACGTCAGAAAAATAACCCTACAAAAGTTACTGTTAAGGACCTGGAGTGGCATCCAGGCTTGTTTGAAGCCCACTAAGTTTTGGACTGCATAAAGAGCTCTGCCTGCATTTTAGCAAAGAAGAAACATACTTTTTAAAAGTACCACAGAGGTATTAGCCAACGATGAGAACTGCATCCTGCATCCTTATGTAGATTTTATTGCATGAGAGCAAGAAGAAGACTATTAAAAGAAAAGAAAAAAACTGTCCTGAAGAAGTCTAAGAAAAGCATTTTTTGTATAACTTGATACCTGAAGACATTTTGATTGAAAAAATCAGCCAAAACAAAAAAAAAACAAAAAAAAAAAAAATATGCTGCAGGCTGGTTAAATCACATATGTGCCAACAAAGGCCTTCAGCACACTCAGTACCAGTATTGAAGGATATATCGAATAATTTACAAAGAGACATAATATTATATGAGTCTTTATAGGTTAAGATTAAACTCCTACATCCATCAGATTGTATTAAGAGCACCCACTTTGCATAAAAAAGTGATTAAGCAAGAATCTGCTTTGGTTTTCAGTGGAGTTTTTGCTTATACACCAAACTTAGGCACCTGCGTCTTAGCTACACACACCTCTGTCGTGCATCTGATGTTGTATTCAGATGGGTGACAAATCATTAGAGAGATGAGCTGGCTCTGTTACTGCATTAAATAAATCCTGACAGACATACTTTCAATAAGTGCGGTGTAAATGACTTGGAAAACAGCCATACAACCCATTTAAAACAGGAGGGTGATGATCAGGCCACATTTATCATAGCTGGAGCTGTTTTCAGACCAAGTTTTAGACTGGATGTGGGGCTAATCATTTAGAGGATGTTAAGCCTATCTTCCAGGTGTAGAGCTAGAGATGTTAGACAGGGTGGCACTGGCCACCTCTGAAATCTGTTTGGACACCCCAAATGCTACCTTCTGTGACTGAAAGGTTACTGAAAGGAGGACTGAAACATCTTTCCAGAAATGGATCACCAATGTCACTACACTAGTCTGTGGTAAATTTTAAAATAGTTTCCTAATTAATCTTCTTTGGCATCTAGCTGCACATTTCTAGAAAAGATTTTGTCCCTGGGCAAGTACAACTACTAATGTTATATAAGGCTAATAACCTGATGTTAGCATGAAGCTACGTAGCAGTGCTAATCTAGTTATATGCTTGCATAGTTTTGAGATAATGTCGGAAAAGCCATGACACATTTAGTTATCAGTGATGGTATTTAGGGGTACATTAAGGAATATTTACAAGGTTTTTGCAAATAGAAAGGAGACAGCTTAGGTCGAGACAGATCCCAGCCCTAATGTCAGCAGCCCAACAGCTCCCATTGTGGAGCTGGCCACACAAGTCACTGTGGGCAAATACAAGGATCCAGTCTACCACCACCACCAGCCAGTAAACCAGAACTACTAGGTGGAAAAGCCAGTAATCCACCTACCACATCAAGCTCCACATACTGCACCCCAAAACAACCAACTTACCTTTTTCTGGAGCTTTTTTTTAACTTGTAAATATTTCCATTTGGTGATCTAAATTATTAATGTAAAGATGTTTTATTTCTCATGTTTTATCTCTCATTTCACACAATTATTTCCTATGGCCCCGATGACAAAGTCTTGCCCAGCCTCTGGTCACCCCATATATAATAGTCTAGCTTCGCCACTACCATCTTCCTGCAAAAAAGGAATCTAAATGTTTTCTTGGAAGTTTTCTTGGTGTGGAACTGAGCTGCTTCTTTGTTAGGTTATAGTCTGTCCAGGTCCTCGCCTGCCACTCCACATGAAAGTCACATGACTCATGTGCCATCTGTGCTTTCTCTCCAGGTTCCTGCCTCACCTTCCATGTGGTCTCACTTCTTCTTCCCGTCTGTCCAGCTTGTCACACACACACACACTCTCATTGTGGCAAATTCCCAAATCCTCTCAACAATGTGAACATATATCTGCTGAACCCAGCGTGCAACAGTTTCAGTTCTGCTCATGTCAGCCTCATTGCTGGATGAAAACGCTCCTAACAACCATTTTAAATTACTCAGAGGTTAAAAAAGGCCACATTAATTCAGCGTGTCTACATACGCTGCAACACCTCGGCTCAGTCAGCCATCTGTTGCTATAGAGACTGGTATAGTTTTTCCAGATCACTCTGCAACTGGAACTGAAAACAGATAGATATTCATGGGTGTGCCTGGCTCTGTATGTGTGCATGCATCAGTGCCAGGGTGCACACACACAATGACACACACTTTGATGTAAGAGAAGATCAAGGCATGGCTGTCTTTTCTTTTAAACATGAAAGATGCTTTAATGCACTTATTTATAAAGAGCTTTAATATGCATTTATATAACTGCAGAACAAATGTTTTGGGTATAAATAATAAGACTGTGAGCAGCGAAGTGAAAGCAGAAATTTTCCTTTCATTTTAGATTTATTTCATCTAAAAAAAAATAAATAAAACAAAGGACATTCAGTGTCTGGATAGAGGAAACCCCTCCTCTTTGCAGCAGGTTTGCTCCTCATTCCACCACCAGATGGCAGATATGTTCTTTTCTCTTTGACGTCGGCATCTCCGTTGATACCCCTTTTTGTAAATATAATATATAATATAATCCCATTCCCATTTCCCATATCATATAAAAACACAGCTAAAATACTGAACTTATAAAAAATATTTGCCTCCATCTTTTGTGCAAAGCAGCACCACAGATGTGGTCATTTGGCAGTAAGAAGCGGTGGTACTCTCTTCATTTCTTGCATCTTTTTGTTTTTTAGAGTTCAACAAGGCAAAGTCTTGGCCACAGCTTGTAGAGTCCTGCTCCATCTGGTAGGTGGTGCAGCTCCCAGAGCTCCGAGACTACACTTTGATGGAGCTGCTGCCGCTAGCAGGTTTGCCCGGGCAGCTGTAAAGAAATGTGGCAGCAATAACCAGCACTGCCCCAAAGAAAAACACCCTGGAGAAGAAGCAGAAAGAGAATGAAAAACAATTTAGTTAAAAAAAAGAATCATATAAAGTTAGTTTGTTCAGAAGATTACCCTGTGGGGTTAAAGTCCCTCAAGAGGAAACATGAAATGAGTGTTGAAAAGATGATTGACAGAGAGGTGGCAAATCCTTTGAGGATGTTGTCCGCATATTTAATCACCACTGCAATCACCAGCCCCCCCAGAGCCTGCAGAAAAAGATAACACATGTTAAAACACATTAAAGATGCTCTCAGCTTGAAACTTAGAGCTACTGATAATGTTCATTTTATCCACAACTTCACAAACATGTCATCATCCGTGTTAAAAGGTCCACCTGTTCAACTGCTTCTTAACACAAACATCTAATCAGCCATTCACAAGGCAGCAACTCAGTACATCTAGTCATGTAGACATGGTGAAGACGACTTGAAGTTCAAACTTGTGTACTTGTGTAAGGGATATTTTAACCCAAGTGGGAACCACTGCAATAGAGCAGTTTGGGATGTGGTGGAACGGGAGATTCTCATCATGGATGCAGCAACTGTGTGATGCTGTCATGTCAACATGGAGCAAAACTTCTGAGGAAGGTTTCCAACACCTTGTTGAATCTATGACACCGAGAATTAAGGCAGTTCTGAAGGAAAAACAGGGTCCAACCAGGTGCTAGCAAGGTGGACCTGATGAAGTGGCTGGTAAGTGTAGATGACGAAACGAGAATGAACCACAAAGATAACAAACCTGCAGTAGTATAACTATACAGGTAATAGCACTGTAGCCCTGAAATATTCCTGACTTCATCACACTGTGGCCGTCGTACACCATCATTCCTATAAAGCCAAACACAAAGCTGAACACACCTAAAAGGAACAAAAGAGAGCAGAGGTGAGTTGTTTGTTAGAGATATTTACAGTCATGTTGTAATTCTGCTACCATTAAACAAAACAACCACCCTGAAATGTCACACTGCCACAGAGAGTCGACACGTCTCCTTTCTCCTCAATGTAAACAGATTAAACCTGAAAAGCCTTCAAGGTGGCTGAGTCTGTAAAACCTGTTTGTTTCATTGCACCTAACGAAGGTACTATTCACTGGAACAGACACAAACGAAGGACAGACAAAAAATGTTCAGCCTGAACTAAGAAGAGTAAAGTGTGTAGCTGATGCAGTTTTCCAGACAGATCGTTATCTTAAGCAAAGTCACCTTGATATCTTTACGAATATCAACATAACATTAAACAATAAGAACAGAAGCTGCAACAATTAACATGTTAACGTAATTCCAGAGCTTTGATTTTTCCTTTTGTTTCATTAAGTGAGATTCACCGAGCTACAAAGTGGATTTTTACCTTTTAAGAAGTATAATTTGCAGGAACCATTGCTTATTTATGTTTATGTTATGTTACATTTTCTCTTCATTTTTTGCCTTGCTAACAAAATAACAGACTATTCATAGATAAGCACGTCATTCCAGCCTGACACACTCTCACCCAGCTGGATGTTTCGGACCCACACACTCTGCTTTGTCTCCTTGAGGATCTTCTCAAAGTAAACTCCGGCAAAACCACTGGACACGCAGGCCATCAGCACAGCCATGAATCCCACAAACTGGGAGCCCGCCGTCAGGATCTTCTGCTCGGAGTCTTTTCCAGAATCTGCAGGCCACTGCGGATCAAAACCATGGGCGATAACACTCAGGAGGAGAGACAGAGTGCTGCATATCCACAGACCAGTTCAAACTTTTATCTACACTGCCCACAAAAGTCAGGGGTATTATCTTTTTTTATGTGATGTCAGAATGAGCTTAAAACGCACTATAACCTTTCCAGGTGGTTTTTAATTAGACTTTTTCTAAACTTTTAATCAACATACACTATACAGGGTTAGAGATTTTCTATAAATTTCACCCAGAAGTTTTAATCCCAAACTTTTTGTGAGTGGTGTATGTACTGGGTTCTTCTTGTACCTGCACCAGAGCGACTCCGGCCATGAGGAGGAGCAGGGAGAGCCACTGGTAGAGGCCCAGTTTCTTCCCAAGCATGGAGATGGAGAACAGCGCTGTGGTGAGGATCTTCAGCTGATACGTGACCTGTGTACACCAAAGACACTCATGACCACACGTTTGCCAGCAGGTTTGTGTGAGCAGCCACTGGCAGAAGTAGTTCGACTACAGAAAACACACAAAAAACTATTCTGCATGGTATTAACTTGGCTTCCAGTACTAAAGTTAAGCGCAGTGAAGACCAGGATCTGTCCTTAAAATCATACATAAAACGCATTACTAGGGCCACCTTCTTCCACCTGCATAATAATGCCAAATTAAGGATCATCCTGTCCCAGAGTGATGCAGAAATACTAGTCCATGATGTTTTTACTTCCAGATTGGATTTCTGTAATTCCTGATTATTGTTCTGTTCTAAAAATGTTCAGAAAATGACTCCAGCTGATCCAAAATACTGCTTCAAATGCTCTGATCAGATTTCTCTCATTTTAACTTCTCTCCATCGGCTCACTGTCAATCCAATTTTAAATTCTTCTCCTTACATATAAAGCTCTTAGTGACAGAGCTCTATTGGATCTTAAAAGTCTCATAGTTCCATATTTCCCCAACAAAGCACTTCAGTCTCAGACTGCAGGTTTACATGTGGGTCCTAGAGGTTCTAAAAGTAGAATGGGAGGCAGAACCTTCAGCAATCAGACACCAGCTCCCAGTTTGGCTTCAGGAAACAGACACCCTCTCTACCTTTAAGATCAAACTTATAAAGCTTATAGATCAAGTTTATCCATCACTTTAGATATGCTGCTATAAGCTTAGACTGCTGGAGAATGTCCCATGATGCACTAGGCTCCTCTCTGCTCTCTTTAATCTCCATGTAGAAATATCTGACATTGTTGTTGTCATTCATGTGTTTCTCTTCTTCTTTCTCAGTAGACATCTCTGGCTTAGAGTTATGCTGCTTGTCGACCAGTATTCCCTGTCCTCGCCACCTCAAACTGGTCCAGACAGAAGGCTGTCCTTCCAGGTTGGCCATCTGTCCCCCACCTCCAGAAAAACTTGGATATTGGAGACTTGTGAAATGTCTTTTTGATTTGGTTATTATTTAAGAACTCTTAATCACTGCCAGCTCTGTTTTTCAGTAAAAGCCGTAGGAAATTTTCTGGTGTGTAAGTGTAACAGTTTGTCTGGTGATAGTGTGGAATGAAGGGTCGTTGCCTTCTGTCTGTGGTGTTTGTGCCTTCTCTTGACTAAACTCTAAAGTCTGTGAAACAAATCGCATGTCTTTCAGTGACACACACAGTGAATTTGTGGCTGTCCCTTGGTGTGTTACCTGATAAGTGGCTGCATCGAGATTGGACAAGGCAACATAGAGCAGATTGTTCTGCAGCGTGTAGATCCCTGCGGGCACGGCCAGCTTCATGGTCTCCACGGGCTTCTTCACAATCTCCTCCTCCAGCAGCAGGTTCATGGCCCGCAAGCTGAAATCTGACAAAGAAAACATTGTTAGTAACTCAACTGTAGAGTGTGTTATAAAGACAAGGGAGTTTTTATGTTATGTTGCAATATCAAATCAGATAATTACTGAAAGTAAGTCACACACACCCCATTCCCTCTCTTTCCCACTCACTGTTCTCCATGAAGACAAGACAGATGCAGGCGAAGATCTTGAGCACTTCGGCTAACACAACAGCCGAGGAGGCCAGGTAGCGAGGACCGTCCTCCTTCAGCGTGCGGGAGTAGCGCATGGTGAGCACCAGTGAGGTGGTCTGCAGCACCAATACACCTAGAGACAGGTACTTTAGCCGCGAGGAATGTGATGAGACCATTTTGGGTGGCCCTTCTTTTGAGTTACCCAGCAACGGATGAGTCTTGAGGATGCATACAAGACAAAATGAGACAGATTCAGTCAGAGGAAGAGTAGGTTTGATTGGTTTTGTCATGCTTGTCCAAGTTTGTCCCACCAATCTACTCATCTTCAGTGTTAAAGGGTTCTAGCCCTGCTTTTGAGCTCTGTCATTACAGACCATCAGCTGGCAGGCCAATCTGCACTACAACAAAGAGCTATCTTATTATAAGGAAGGAAAAAAAAAAACATTTAAAGGAGCAGCGTGAAACCAAATAAAGGGTCAGCGGCAAAAAATGTCATTTATCATTTAATATTGTGTTTTTTATTGCTATGTAATCATTTTTATTAAAATAACTTATGTTTTTATTGTCTTAGAATGATCCATTTATATTTATTTACCGGGGATCCACTTACATGGCAGCTGCCATTTTTGTGCCACCATTTTACTACGGTGTCTCTAATGGACAAACAACTGTGTGTGAAGTGAAAACTCTGAGCTTTAAAACTGCAGTACCAGCTTTGTTTGATAGCTGTTAGAGCACCATTTGGAATAAGTAACAGCTTAAAATGACCATAGAAGAGGACAGTACACATTAGGTGTGGGAAAAATTCAGATGGCTGCGATGCGATTAGACAGCAATTATTTATGCATCTTTTTTCTTTGTGTGACTACTCGACTAAGACTACCTTCCCAGTGGAAACATGTAAGATGGTTTCACATATTTGTTGTAACAAAACACAAAGAAGAAAACCTGTTTGTTTGGTTAATGCAGAACAACTTGTTTCCATCAGAACAAAGCATGGAGATGCATCAGATCCTAGCGGCCTTGGGTTGGTCATATTTCAGCTCATGAGAACTTTTACCGTGTTCTTCCACATCTGACAGTGAACGATTTCTCCCAGAAAAAGCCACCAAGCGTCTGAGACAAACATTTGCTTTAGTTGTGTTTACCCACAATGCCTTGAGTTGAACCCATAACATCCTCTGTGTTGTAGTCGGCTTCCTGTATTTGGTTCACTTGACACTTGTAGGTGGACCAGAGTTTGCTTCTTTGATCTTTTTTAGGATTTAAAATTTTTTTTTTTTTTTTTTTTAAATTAGTACATCAAATCAGAATTATCCACGGCCACGTCCACATCAGAATGCATCTAAAAAAACTACTTTCCCCAGCTCTAGTACACATGTACACAGTGAAGGAGTTTCCTGCTGCACCTGAAGCCACATACATATGAAAACATGTTAATGTTTAGAGGGATTTTGGCCACTGACGGCCACCATGCTTGTGCTTGGTTATTTCTATGCCCAGCTTCACCTCTAGATGTCAATAATTCTACACACTTTACCTTTAAGCTGAGAAGATTTAAACCAGGGGTGCCCAGGTCCGGTCCTCGAGATCTACCATCCTGCAACTTTTAGATGCAACCCTTCTCCAACACACCTGAATCAAATGACTGGCTCGTTACCAGGCCTCTGCAAAGCGGAATGGCATGCAGATGACATCTGATTCAAGTGTGTTGGAGAAGGGTTGCATCTAAAAGTTGCAGGATGGTAGATCTCGAGGACCGAACTTGGGCACCCCTGATTTAAACTATAATCAAGTGAAATAATCTGCTAGTACAGTGAGATAATTACACTTGTTAAGATTTCCTGATATAAAAGAAATTTTCATTTAGACAAGGGAGAAATAAAAATAAGATGCCAAATGCTCACTCACTGACTGAAATAAATAATAATGGATCAGATTTATTCAGTGCTTTTCAAACCACCCAAAGCACTTTACACTGAATCCATCATTATCACTCATTCACGCCACATAGTGGCTAGTACACTTTTTTATGCTGTTGTCTGCTGGGGGGGGTAACATGACAAAAAGGTGTGCTAACAGGCTGGAAAAACTCATCAGGCGGGCGGGCTCTGTGGTTGGCATGAAGCTGGACTCCCTGGTGACAGTGGCAGAGAGGAGAACACTAAAAAACTACTGGCTATTGTGAATGATGCCAGTCACCCTCTGCACACTGTCATCAGTGCACAGAGAAGCCTGACCAGTAACAGGCTGCTCCTCCCCAAGAGTAGGACCAACCGGCTCAGAGACTCCTTTGTCCCCCGAGCCATCAAACTGTACAACTCTGCATTAGACAGGAAGGGGAGAAGGAGGGGGGAGAGGGAGGTATGCAGTCCGCCTGATACAACACATGCACAATAACCCATACAAACAGTTGCAATAACTTATATGTGCAATAGTGAACTGGGAATCTGTACCACCTCTACTGTGTGCAATGCTTGTTTATATTGTTTTATTAACTTATCTTATTGTTATTTATTGCATTCTATTTATACTTTTCTTGCACCTTGTTGCCTCTATTTTGCGTTGTACCTGTATATATTGTGTCTTGTGCTTGTCCTGCTTTACTGTTGGTGTTGTATTGCTGCTGGTACCCAAATTTCCCTGAGGACTCTCCAAAGGGATTAATAAAGTATTTCTATTCTATTCTCATTCATACTGGTGGAGGTATGCTACATGAAGCCACAGCTCCATAGACAGAATCTGTTCCAGTAGCCTCTCTGACCACCACCAGTCATACACCAGAACAGACGCAAGGGGGTGAACAGTCTTGCTCAAGGACAGTTTAACTGGGATGAAGGGTGAGATGAACCACCGACATTCCCGCTCTACCGCCTGAGCCGCTGCCACCCCCGACTGTCTGTGTGCATTGCTGCACAAGCAATTCTAGAATGAAGAAAATCACTGAAGATTTTTCTCTCAAAGTGAGAAAGAAACAGCACTAAAAGCTGCATTTGCATTTTTTTTGTTTCTTTTGTTTTTTTACTTTACGTTTAGAGACCCAAATGTTATGAGACCTTTTGAAAAAGGACAGCTTGTAATTTTTGATAAATATCTATAACAGGAAATTTGTTGTCATTTGTAAAGAACCACTAATTTATTTCTATTTTTAGGTTTTAAAATAAAGAAAAAAGCACATCTCATTGCTAAAAAAAAAAAGGATAGATACATTATCTTTTATGGGATGTAGATAAGCCCATAGTTTCCAACCTAATGACAAGTAAAATAGATATTGCTGGCACTTTTATTGGCACTATGTTGTGGAAATTCAATGCAATTATAAAAAAAAACACAGAAAAATGCTAAATCCTGCATTTTTAAACATCTATATTTAAAAGCATTAGTTGTTTCTTTATCATTTTTGGCCAGTGTTATTAAGAGCCATTGTGGAAGGTCCAAAGAGCTTCTCAGAGCTCTGGAGCCACAGGTTGCAGACCCCTGGTCTAAATCCTAGATATTATTATTTCAGGAAATCTTACTGAGTTAATTGCACTAATTATTTGACTTGATTATAGTCTGTCTGTGTGCGAATTGGTATGGGGAGATCTTAAAACAAGTTTTTAAAGCTAAAATTGGAAGTGAAAGATACAGTGGGATCTCAAACAGTGTCTCCATGAGATGATTTACTATATTATGCCTGTAAAATAAACAATTTTAGGATTTAGTAACTTAAGAAAAAAAGGACATAAACCCTCAAAACCGTTTGGCTGGATATAAAGTTGTAAGACTTGGTTAGACAGCCAGTTTTTGGAATATAAGTTCTAATCTCACTCATATTTCATCTGATCCCTGACAGGAACCAGGAACCAGAAATGACATTTTGCCACATGAGAACCAGCTTGAGCCCTTACTGGAACAACTGGTCACAATAGAATCCTGGATGAAACAAGAAAAGATGCCAAAGATGGAATTTAAAAAAAGAAAATACAAAGACACACCTGCTTTCACACATATTCCTCTGAGGAAACTACTACTGATCAGCCTAGCCCTGTCAGGTTTAGCAAACGTGGATAAACACACATATAAACGCAGGTTTAACAGGATGGCCGACTTAACCCAAATCATGACTCTTATCACGACTACAGGTCTGCACAGGTTGTGTGTTTTCACCACAAAATCTCTCTTAAGTATCCACACACACACAGAGAGAAACCCGCATGTGTGATTAATATGCAGGGCTTGAATACAGCCACCAGTCAGCAAATTTACTTATGCTTTCACTTAAACTTGAAGAAATGGAAAAGACAGTAAACCTTTTCCTGTGTGTGTGTGTGTGTGTGTGTGTGTGTGTGTGTGTGTGTGTGTGTGTGTGTGTGTGTGTGTGTGTAATGGTAAATGGACTTGTACTTATATAGCGCTTTTCCAGCCAGTTTGACCACTCAAAGCGCTTTACACTACTTATCACATTCATACACACATTCACACCCCGATAGGCACATCGGGAGGCAACGTGGGGTTAAGTGTCTTGCCCAAAGACACTTCGGCATGTAGTCAGTGAACCTTCCGGTCGAAAGACGACTGATCTTCCTCCTGAGCTACAGCCGTGTGTGTGTGTGTGTGTTGCTCACACATGACCACGAACAAACAGGAAACTTAACAGATGGAAGTTAAGCATTACCAGTTTCATATTTCCGGCATCCTGGAAGTCTGCAGACTGACATTCTTCAGTCATCGGTCGCGCGTTTCCTGGAAGCAGCATCTTATCCCTTTACAGCTTTCTGTGTAAGCTCCGCTTTTCTCTGTCACCTCACCCACATGGCCCTCAAAACTGAGAGATTCCTCACACACAGAACAGTTTAGTAAAACAGACTAACGACGCTAAACCTGTGCTGCTGAGGAGAGCCGTGTTAGTGGTGGGAGGGGTTTAAGTAGCTCGTATAGTTCTTTCAAGATAAACCGGCTGGGTTGGTTCAGATGGGCAGCTCGCATTGTGTGTTTTTTCTTTTGTCCCTGCTGATATCACAACCTTTGTATAACTACTGTTTTCAGAAAATGGTGGTTTAGTAGATCTTACTAGGCTTGTAATTCCTCTCCACTCTCGCTGTTAAGCTTTATTGTCTTATTTTAATGACTAGAATTTAATTTCCTTAACAGAATTGATTTGGATGAGTTTTGCTGTTGCATACACTGTGCTGTACTGCAAAGAGAATGTACAACAAGTCGTGCAGGCCAAAACAGTGTTGACAGAACAGGAGGTGTGGTTTCTTTACACACGGACTTCCTTATGTGGCAGCTGTGCTCATAGGGCTTGGCTGCACAATTACCAAAATAAGCTCTCACTAAGAACATTTTAAGAACTGTTTTTTTTATGTTAGGAGCCATTTTTGCTCTCTATGTTTGGCAAAATTTACTTCTAAAGAACAAACACTCCATGTTTCAGTGTTAAAGGGTTTATCACTGTAAAGTCAAAACATCTGATGACTCAATCATTCATGTTTCCTTTTTGGGAAAAACTTCTACTTGCAGCCAAGTGACCACAGTCAAGTTTCTGTTCTGTTTTATGAGCAAAGACACACTTAATTTCTTTATATATTTCCAAGAAAACTAGAAATAAAGGCAGGGGAATAAAAAAAAAAGTATAATATTCAGATGAAAGTGAATATTTGGTCCGAGCAGATTTTTTCCTCTTCTTTTTTTAAGTCATGAACATTAACAAAAGAAATGTAACGTGGTTGTTATTTAGCAGACACTTTTCTCCAAAGTCACTAACATCTTAGAGAAGGCAGTAGCATTAAGGGCCTTGCCCAATGACCCAACTGGAAGGCGTTAATATTTAACATCCATAATATTTAACATGTCCCCTGTTGGATTCAAACTCAGGTCTCCCACTTGGGAGACAGATGCCCTGTCAACTTAGCTAGCTGATATGTGACAGAAACAGTAAAGGGGTAGGTGCATGATTATACCTGCTATTATTCAAGAAGCGAGAGAGAAAAAAGAGAAAAAAACAAACAAAAAAAAAGGTTTTACTTAAAATACTTTTAAGTGTTTAGGATGATAGTTATGAGAGACAGTAAAAATAATAACTTTGAAAGTATACTAATGATAATAAATAAATATTGACAACATTTCATTTGTAGATATTGTAAAAAGTGTTTGCTCCCGATGTCATACCTCTGGACCACCTGTGGAAATGGGATGAAGATGTTATTCTGATAAATATGGTGAAGGTGTGTGATGCCGTTTCAACCCAAGTATAGGAGTTGACAGGTTTTTTGTGAATTAAGAAGTCAGAGACAGTTCTCTGACCAGATCCGGCTCAGCTCGCCACGTTCAAACATTTCACAGCAGCACAAACTTTCTGAGCTCTCACCAGGACGCACACATTTCCTGCACTGACCTGTGTGGACATGTCCAGCAAATGTCTTCAACAAGACTCAGTCTGAAGCCGTTCGCTCTGCAGACGGCCTTCAGCTGAATAAACAAGCTTAGTTAAATAAATATGTCTGTGACAAAAATGGTCCGAAAGGAGATTTCTAAGAAAATTTCAATAGATGCAAACTAAAAAAAAAAAAAAAAGTTGCAAATGATTCTGCGTGAAGGATTTCAGGTTTTAGTTTTTTTCTCAATCTGACTTTTCATCGTGAACACAAAGAACAAATTTTTCCATACAATATTTTACTTCTACAGACATGTACAGTAATGATTTTTTATTTCCTAATTATATTAAATTATTGAATATATTTATATCTATTTTATTTGATATTCATAAAATCGTATTTAAAATCTCTATAAGTATTCTTTAAAATATAGCTGCATCATTTTCTTTTTCTGTGCATGGGTTTATATATCTATTTATTCTGCAGTGAATGGCCATGTACTGAATGACTCGCTGAGGTCCACTGAAACAGTTCATTTACAAATACAACATCCTCACCCAAACATATACTTAAAAATAGAGTTTGTGTTCACTGTAGTGACCACTATGTATGACAAGGTTCATATTTCAAACTAAAGAGAAGCAGAATTTAGACAAAAAGAAAAGTTATTCTGATTATATTCACTCAGTATCAAATGAAAAAAACAAACAAAACAAACAAACAAAAAAAAAAAAACGCTAAAGGATTTTATTTTATTATCTCTGATTTTTAAACGGCTTTGAATCAGTTTCAGACGTTAAAGCAGACAGCAGGTGTAAAACCTGTAAAACTGTCCAGTCTTTTGTACGGAGGAGACAAATAAATACTTTTACAGATCCCTCAAGAAGCACACATCTTTTCGCTGTGAGGATCTTTTTCCTAAAACAGCCATCTGAATTCAAGCGGCTGATGAATTTTATGATCTGTAATGTTGGCGGGTTTAGATAAGAGAGAATTTAGGGGCTTAGAAGAAAACTGCAGCAGAATCTGAGCAGAGTGGAAATACATACATTTCTTTGAAGCCATCGAACTGTAAGTCTCTGCTGAGGCCGCTGAGGACTACGGATCAATGCTGCAGAAAAATAAATAAGACTAAAATAGTTCAATATTTCATTGTTAAAAACATGTTTTTCTAGCGTAGTGATAAAGATTTTCACAACTGAGAAAAGAAATCCTTCATCAGTTCCCTTAAGGTGTCAAAACTCGAAAACATCCAGAAGATTGAAATCCATCCGGAAGCTTCAGCTCTGTGTGAAAATCCTTCTGATTCATAGGGAATATCTACAAAATATCTGATATTGCATAAGAAGCCAAAGAGGTTTTGGTGGGGCGTCTTATTTTGACTTCAACTAATAAAAGAAAATGAGTCTGGCTGCAAGTTTTTGCCACATGGATGGTTTAACAGCCGCTAAGAGTCTCCCTTTCATCTGGCTGCAGCGAGCTTTTTCCCTCAGGATCAACATGCTAACTTAGCTTTGCTGCAGCTTTCTTGCCCACGCTGTATTCTGAGAATCCTTCTGATGGAGTTCCTCTGCTGCACTGAGACAGACATTTCAACCTGTAAAGAACTGGAGGGGTGATTCAGGTTAATGTTTGCTCTTCTGCAAGGGAAAAAAATAACTGTGTGGGTCTGCTTCTGATGTCGTGGATCTCTGCAGTAAAGACAAATATTAGACTTTCATCTCCAGGAGACTTTTACTCATTTGTTGAACAGGAGCTGGCTCATTTATATACTGAATTTCATCATCATCACCAGGATGTAGATCTGTAAGATGCTGCAGGAAGCTAAAACCCAACATGTAAGGGTAAACCCCACATGTATCACAGACAGATTAGTGGCTATCAGGGTAGTGGCTGACATCAAGACGACAGAGGCCTGGTCTGGAAAGCTGCCCAGGAACAGAGATTAAGTTCAAGGACTCCAGGTGCAGGCTGTAAAGAGAGGCTTCTGAGACAGTCCAGAACACCGTAGGAAGATTCAGGCCGGTAAGGCAAACATGGAGCTCCATAACCAGGAGGATGGACTAGTACACAGCAACATCTGTACTCAGTTCAGGCTGGAAGTTCCAGGGTCAAGGTGGAAGACACGGTCGCAGGTGGTGGGAAATGTTAAGCTAAGATCCTGCAGGACTTCCAGATCCAGACTGATAAACTGGTGTTGGCCAACCAGACATCACAGTGGTCAACAAGCTGCAGAAGAAGGCAGCAGTGATAGATGTAGAGATCAACAGCATCAAGAAGAAGGAAACGAGAAGCTGGAAAAATACCAAGAACTGATGAAGGGAGTTGATAAGATAAGATGCTGCGAACATATCAGAGATCCACTGTGTTCCACTTTCTATTGTTGGAAGGCATCATGTTGACTTCAACAGTGAGAAATCTTGGGGTCATCTTTGACCAAGATTTACCTTTTCTTCCCCATTACACAGGAATCCATAATAGATTTTCATAACCAAGATCAGGAACATTCTTTCCTAGAGGGAAGCAGGGAAACATAGACATGCTTTTATCAACGCTTGATGCAATGCAAGGTCATTTTAGATGTAATTTGATGTTAGATGTATTTGGTTGTACAAATACATATTTTAAAATCCTTCATTGGATCCAAAACTCAGTTCTGACCGGCACATCCAAATTTAATTATATCTCTCCAGTTTTAGCTTCTCTTCGCTGGTTTCCTGTTAAAATCAGAGTTAAATACAAAATACAGGAGCTCATCATAAAATTAGAATATGAAAAAGTTTATTTATTTGAGTAATTCCATTCAAAAAGTGAAACTTTTATAATGTAGACATTCATTCCTCACAGACTGACATATTTCAAATGTTTATTTCCTTTAATTTTTATGATAATAACTGACAACTAATGAAAACCCCAAATTGAATATCTCAGAAAATTAGAAAGATTCAATATTGAAGACACCTGGTGCCACACTCTAATCACCTAATTAACTCAAAACACCTGCAAAGGCCTTTAAATGGTCTCTCAGTCTAGTTCTGTTGGCATGGCAGTCATGGGGAAGACTGCTGATCTGACAGTTGTCCAAAAGACGACCATTGACACCTTGCACAAGGAGGGCAAGACACAGAAGTTCATTGCTAAAGAGGCTGGCTTGTTTACAGAGCTCTGTGTCCAAGCATATTAATAGAGAGGTGAAGGGAAGGAAAAGATGTGGTAGGAAAAGATGTACAAGCAATAAGAATAACTGCACCCTGGAGAGGATTGTGAAACGAAACCATTCAAAAATGTGGGGGAAATTCACAAAGAGTGGACTGTAGCTGGAGTCAGAGCTTCAGGAACCACCAGCATAGACGTATGCAAGACATGGTTTCAGCTGTCACATTCCTTGTGTCGAGCCACTCTGGAACAAGAGACAGCGTCAGAAGCGTCTCTCCTGGGCTAAAGACCAAAAGGACAGGATTGCTGCTGAGTGGTCCAAAGTTATGTTCTCTGATTAAAGGAAATGTTGCATGTTCTTTGGAAATCAAAGTCCCAGAGTCTGGAGGAAGAGAGGAGAGGCTCAGAATCCACGTTGCTTCAGGTGGAGTGTAGAGTTTCCAGTCAGTGATGGTTTTGGGTACCATGTCATCTGCTGGTGTTGGTCCACTTTGTTTTCTTAGGTCCACGGTCAACGCAACCATCTACCAAGAAGTTTTAGAGCACTTCATGCTTCCTGCCGCTGACCAACTTTATAGAGATGCAGATTTCATTTGCCAACAGGACTTGGCACATGCACACAGTGCCAAAGCTACCAGTACCTGGTTTAAGGACCATGGTATCCCTGGTCTTAATTGGCCAGCAAACTGGCCTGACCTTAACCCCATAGAACATCTATGGGGTATTGTGAAGAGGAAGATGCACCAGACCCAACAATGCAGAAGAGCTGAAGGCGACTATCAGAGCAACCTGGGCTCTCATAACACCTGAGCAGTACCACAGACTGATGGACTCCGTGCCACGCTGCATGCTGCAGTAATTCAGATAAAAGGAGCCCCAACTAAGTACTGAGTGCTGTACATGCTCATACTTTTCAGCTAGCCAACATTTCTAGAAATCCTTTTTTCTGTATTGGTCTTAATATTCTAATTTTATGGGGCATTGAATTTGGGATTTTCAGTAGCTGTCAGTGAGAATCATCAAAATGAAAAGAAATTATATGTTTCACTTTTTGAATGGAATTACTGAAATAAACTTTCATGATATTCCAATTTTATGATGAGTACCTGTATTTCTTATTACCTACAAAGTCCTTAATGGTCAAGGCCAATCTTAAGTAAAAAAGAACTCATCCCATCAACTCCAATGACATCGCCATTCCCAGAGTGCTGGTATCCTTGTGGTTCCTGGAGTTTCAAGAACAAGAATGGGAGTCACTAGCTTTCAGACCCCTCTTTTATGGAACCATTTCCCAGTTTGTATGCAAGACAAAGACGTGTTAAAGCTTTAAAATGAGTTTAAATGTCATGAATGGGGGTGGAGGTGAGGACCCAATTGCAGGCAGTCAAGGCATTAGGCAGAATCGGTGGAGGTGACAAGGTTTATTTTCCCAAAACTCAAGACAGGGAACCACATACACAACAGGGATAAACCATAAAACATAAGGATCTGACAAGGAGTAACTGAAAACCAAGGGGCATATATACACAGAGGGAGTAATGAGGAACAGGTGAAGTGAATAGACCAGGTGATCTAACGAAAATACAGAGCACATGAGTGAAAACTACAAACTGAACTTAACATGACAAATCCCAAACCATGATCTTAAAACAGAAACTAAACATGACAAAAACCAGAACTATAAACCAATACCATAACTAAAAAACAACATACATGATCAATACACAAACACAGCCCATGATCATGACATTAAACTTATCTGAGACAGCTTTTTGTTCATGTAATTCTTTTGGACTTCTCAGATATTCTGGTCTACATTTATCATTTTTATTTTAATTCCTACATTTTATATTCCTTTGTTGTAGTAAACTATATATATATATATATATATATATATATATATATATATATATATATATATATATATCAGAAAGCCGGACATTTTATTATTTAATTATTATTTAATTATACAGGCATTGAATTTCAGCTTCTAAAAGGAAGATCCGGTGGCTAAAACGGAGCTTTTATCGTCTTTAGATTATTTATGTAGCTCCGTTGGTGCCTAAAAATAGTCTCGTCATATAAGAGAAAATTTACCTGCAGGAGTCTGAGCTGAGGACGTGGACGTCAGTCTGCGGACTTTCATTTATGTAAAGCTGTTTTTCTGGATTGCCAACATAACATGTTAATCCGATCGTGACTGAGAGACGACAAAGTGTCCTCCGCAAATTACATGTACAGAACATGATTTTCTTTCTCTCGCTTTCTGGAAGGAGTCCCTCCCTCCTTCTCGACTTCATGAATGGGTCTATTATTAAATGGTCGGTGAGGCCTACTGAATATAGCAGCTCAGAAAAACCTGGAAAGTTGAAGCAGCATATCAAATGGAGCCATCTTTTTTTTCCCTGTCTTCTTTCTTTAATTTTTTCACCATGCTGGAATAAAGCTTTGGACAAAATTTCGCTTTTTTCTATCTATCTATCTATCTATCTATCTATCTATCTATCTATCTATCTATCTATCTATCTATCTATCTATCTATCTATCTGTCTGTCTGTCTGTCTGTCTGTGTGTGTGTGTGTGTGTGTGTGTGTGTGTGTGTGTGTGTGTAACTAACTGAATAACCAGTTTATACCATTTAAATTAAGCATGTTAATATTCAGACGATTATTTTTTTTTTCTTTTTAATGGTGCTACATATTTGTGTACAGGCAAAGATAATGTTTTAAAATAATTGTTATTCACTATATTTGCAAAAAGTTGTTTGTGACAGCCGGCTATATTATTTATTTATTTATTTATTTATTTTAAATATATTGACTGTTTCTCGTCTCAACATCCCACCTAACAAAAACTGCGTGTAACAAAAACATGTAGCGTGACTAATCAGACTGCCGCTAGATGGCGGTGTTGTTAAGGACTTGACATTTGAGTTTGAGCCATAGGTTTGAGCCGAAGAAGAGAAACACGTGTTTCCGGTTTTCTACTTCCACTCTGCAAAAAAGGCTATTTTGTAGACAAGTTCCTTACGAACGGAGTGGAAATGGTTCGTAAATTAAAATATCATGAACAGAAGCTGTTAAAAAAAGTTGATTTCATCAACTGGGAGGTCGACAACAACCTCCACGAGGTTAGGGTGTTGCGGAGGTTTCACATCGAAAAGAGGGAAGACTACACCAAGTGAGTAACGTCCGTTAGTAGCCGGCTGCCATCACATAACCCAAACATTTAAAGACGTATTTATTTTTTTAAAGAATGTAACAAATTAGCTAAATAAAATAAAGATATTCTTCCTATAGGAAAGCACAAAAGTCATATTCAAAGTTGTACATAGAAGTGCTTAACAGGCGCAAAATATTCCAGGTTGTCCTAAAGGTGGCTTGTTTCTGGTCTCAGATCTGTAAAGTTTTCATTTTCTTTGACTAAATACAGTACTAAAATTAATTTAGGACTATGTAACTTTCCAGCCTTGTGCTTCTGACTCGAGCTGGAGGGGGAATGGATCTCAACGGGGAAAGTGGCCTCAATACAACCCATGTCACACAATAGGAACTGGATATCAATGCGTCGACTGTTTTGAACGTCCACCGTGGCAGTCAGCTAAGAAATGATATTATAAGAAAAGAGATAACACCAGACTAAGTTTTATTTGCTGAAGAGAACTCAGAGAAGAGACTGGATGCTGAATTAGCTGTCTTTATAAGCTGATAGTGATATATATTTTACTGAAACAAACCCAAAGTGTGATGTTAGTATTTTTGGTTTCTGCAGGTACAACAAGTTGAGCCGTAACATCAGAGATCTGGTGAAGAAAATCAGAGACCTGGATGAGAAGGATGGCTTCAGAGCTCAGAGCACACACCAGTTATTAGAAAAGCTGTGAGTTTCTGTTAATTTTGTGGTTTGGTTTGATGACTGAATCCACTTTTAACCTTTGTAAAAATGACATTCCCACTCTAATCCCTTTATTGATATAACCCTGGTTTCATTATTTCTGCCCTTTAGGTACAGCATTGGCCTCATCCCCACCAGACAGAATCTGGCACTCACAGAGAAAGTCACAGCTTCCTCATTCTGCAGGTAAATAAACATTTTAACTGAGAGGTTTGAAGCAGCCATTCATCGTCTCTGTCACCTTACCTGCTGGCTGTGTGTTCCTACAGGAGGCGGCTGCCCTGCATCATGCTGAGCCTCAGTATGGCTCAGAACCTGAAGACGGCCATTACTTTCATAGAGCAAGGACGTATCCTTCACTGCTGCATCACAGCAAGTTTCAGTGTCCAAAACCTTGACCATTTCACTGTCTTCTGTCAGACTGAATAGATTTGTCTAAATCAGAAACGTAGTTGTGATTTTTCTTAAGTCAGTGACAGATGTGCGTGTTGGCCCAGACATTGTCACAGACCCAGCGTTTCTAGTTACCAGGTCGGTTGCCATGTTTTTTTTTTTTTTTAATTCAACCTGTTTCTCAGTAAAACAGAAAACTGTGCAAATGCATCTGAGATGATCAAACATGACACGATTATTTTTTCATATTCTTTAGAAATATGGAAGACTTTGTCACCTGGGTGGACTCCTCGAAGATCAAACAGCATGTCATGAATTATAATGAGGAGGTGAGTCGCTCTCCAGAGTTTAAGCTAGTGAGGAGGCAACAACGGTTGCAAAGTAAATGTAAATCTAGAGCAGGGTTTGTTAAAACTTTGATGACTGAGTGTTGGGTTTCACAGCCTGTCGGACAGAAACAAAAACATCTTCTTGTGAATATGAGCTCTTACATAGCCTGCCTTGAAGAAATGAGAAGACGGGTTATTGTGAGCATCATTAAAACGCGCTAACATGAGCTGCCCGTGGCTCATTCTTTAAGAATCTACGCTGTAACGTTTTAACTGGTCATGATAAGCACCCATAAGTCATGTTCCTGGATTAAAGCTTGATTCTAAAGTCAGGCTGTGTTTGTTTTGCAGAGGGACGACTTTGATCTGACGGCATAAGTCTGCTTACTGTCACCCAGTGGGAATCTCCCACCAGCGTGGACACTGGAGAAAGAATGGGCTCTAATCTCCTTAAAAACTTACAAAAGCAAAGCACCCTGCTCAGTAAAGACACTAAATATCAGAAAACTGAGCTGAACTGTGATGTGATGGGTGATCAAATATGTGGAAACAGAAGCTGTATATTTTACAGTGTTTGGTGATAAACTAGTTGTGCAGGTCAGGTTATGACTGATTAGCTACACACAGGTCATATGAAAGATAGATGCAGCCACAAGATGTAAAACATAAAGTGGAAGACCCTTCAAAAAAAAAAAAAAAAGCCCAAGAGTTGCTGGACCCCAACAACCTGATGAGCTGCAGCTGCTTCCATTCTGATGAATCTGAAGTAGGTAAAAAGGTTTATATTCGTGTTTGATGCACAAACGAGAGAATTACTTGGTTGCAAACAACAAAATGTTCAGTTAACTGAAGGAAAAGACTAAACATGCTAAATAACTGTAATGTTTATAAATAAAAATAAAACTGTTTTGTTTACTATGTATTCTGATTTCTGAGTGCTTGACCTAAAATGTGAAGGTTGGCGTTGATAAAACTAGAGTGAAAGCTCCGTGTTCTATCATGTTGGAAAGCAAGAGTCCTGATCCCAGATGCATTAAACACTGTAGTTCAGAGACGTCCATCTGGCCCTCAAGGACCAGGTACTGCAGGTTTTAGATGATTTTCTAATGAATGCATCATTTAATTGGGATCTTGAAGCAGGAAAACCTTGCAGACCACAATTCCATATCTGGTTTAGTTATAAAACGAAACTACTTTGCACTAAGAAGTCTGCATGTGATCCTCATTTTCATGCCAGATTCTGTGGTGCCAACAAACCTGCAGCAGCTGTGATGCTGTCAGGTCAATATGGACAAAATCTCCGAGGAATGTTTCCAACACCTTGTTGAATCTATGACGCCAAGAATTAAGTTCTAGATAAAAATGGGGTCCAACCTGGTCCTCGAAGGTGGACCTGATAAAGTGGATGTTAAGAGTGAGATGATCCTACAAAATCTTTTTCTTTTGTAAAGTTTTCCACAGCCGTCCTCGACTGCTGTTATTTAAAGCCTGTCATTAAATAAGATTATAGAAAAAAATCTACATTAGTGTGACATTGTAATTACTTTGTCTTTTTTCTGTTAATCGTGTGAGATTTCCAACTGCTCTACGGGGGTTTATGTGCAGTGTGTCCCTTCTCCATACCAGTCTGTGTGGATGAAAGCGTGTTCTTCAGCCAACATGCACACATGACCTGAGCTTAAAGCTTGTCTTAAGATTTTAATTCTAAATGTCTGCTGTGAAAACGGCCTTTTAGTTGCAGCGTGCAGCTTTAGTGTCTTATATACAAAAAAAGAAACTGACAAGTTGAGAAATATTGAATATTTTCAATAAGACTTTCTTATAAGTGTGCAAACTTTGTAAACAATAATCTTCTCATCAGTGTGAAAACTTTCACAGAACCTCTGCTTATGAATAGATCAGCTGCTTCTTTAGGATGAAACTCAAATTTCAGCATGATGCTTTTACCTCCCACTTCTCTGCTACACAGAGCTGCATGAACCTGCAATAAAACATCTGCTTTCATACAAACAGAAGTCCTGCATAGACCTACGGCTCAGTTTACCAACAAATAAGCAGCAGAACCTGAAGCTAGAACAAAGCTGTAAGACCCCTTCAAGGCACCCTGGTGTATAAGCGATATGTAACAGGTTTAGTTTCACAGTTAAAAGAGAGAAAATTCTTCTTTCATGTCACAGTCCTTGTCGGCATCCATCAAAGCCACCAGAACCGCACATAGATGATGAGTGTGAGGAAGACCACGGCTATGGCGGCCACCTTGGCATACGTGGAGCGGGTGTTGAGGTATTTGGCATCGCTGCGGTACTTTTTCGACAAGCTGGACAGATTGCTGGCTTTCGTGTCCAGAGCTACAGGAGAAACAAAACAATGAGTAGCTAAACTGAAAAACACAATGAAGAACCAGGAAGAAAGAATAATGAGATTCTTTCACCAGCTGCTTCGTGTTTTAGGACTAAACTTACCAGAAAGAGCTTCTCCTCTCTGCAGAACTTCCTCAATATTTGCTACCATAATCCTCTGGACGTCCTGCAGCTCCGTGTTAATATTGCCCAAGTTCCTCCGGGCTCTGCTGTCCACGTACATCTTCTTTGCTTTCTGGATGTACGTATCTGGAACGATGAAGAATCAAGGTTTTTCTTCTCTAAGCACAGGATAAACACTGAAATATTCTCCTCAGCGTACCACAAATTAGCTCGGTCTTACCAAACTCAATGAAGGAGTACGGCCTCGTTACTGTGGGCACTCTTCTTCCGTACTGGTCATAGAATTCGTTGTGGAGGTCTTCGAGATACGCAAAAGCCATCTTTTTAGGAAAGGACGCCTCACAGAGGGACAGGTAGCAAACACCCCGGGCTATTACATAACTGAAAGACATTTAAGGTCAAACTAATGGTAAAAAATGTTTGTTTAATATAGAATCACAGACGGGACACATGAATTGTTGTGTTTTCTTACTGGAAGTTCATGGCCCCGGCCTCCAGTGTGCAGCGGTCCGGACTCTGACCATTCAATTTACGGCACAGCTGCTTGGCCTGGCTCTGGTACTGCTGTAGGTCTCTTCCAGACTGGCAGAGAAGCAAAAGCAGATCAAAGTTTGTTAGCAGTTAGCACATTAGCTTCTCAAAGCTCAGATCATCTCCACCTGCTTTCTAAAACATGACAATGAGTTCACTGGACTCCAACGGCCTCCACAGCCACCAGATCTCAGTCCAGTAGAGCAGCTTTGGGATGTGGTGGAACGGGAGATTCTCATCATGGATGCAGCCGACAAACCTGCAGCAACTGTGTGATGCTGTCATGTCAGTATGGAGAAAACCTCTGAGGAAGGTTTCCAACATCTTGTTAAATCTTTGACACCAAGAATTAAGGCAGTTGTGGAAGTAAAAGTGCAGAGTCTCCTAAGGTCACTTCAGAATCACTATATAATTTTTTTTCTACCACTGAGGAAACATTAACACTCTAAGCAACAAAGCAAATTCACTGAAACTTTTTTTTTTTTTTTTTTTTTAAACAAGCAGCCATGATTTTGACCATCTGAGGAATGAAACGGTTCTCTGTGTCAAGTCCTGACTTAACATTTGTTAAATGACTTGCTGCAAAGCATAAACTGTCTTTAAAAATAGTTTATCTTAGATTAGATCAAATATGATATAACTGTATTGATCCTTTTGGGCAGGTTCCCTCTGGGAAATTAAGAGTCCCAGCAGTGGTATAAAACCATAAGTACAGAGTTAAAATAAACTTGTTTTTTTTGCGAGAGCTTTATTTTCATTGTAGCAGAGCAACAAGACTGGAGGTACAACTCCACTTCATGTACAAAATAAAATACAAAGATAACACAACAATTGACAATAATCAATACAGGGAATGATGAATAACACTAAAAATAGTATAAGATAAAATTTTTTAAAAAGTGCTGAATATAGATAAAATCATATATATGCCTTGACAGACCTGTAGCGCCTGCCAGAGGGCAGCAGGTGAAACAACAAGGGCAGAGGGCAGCCGATAATTTGTTGAGCTGGCTTCACTACCCTCTGCAGAGCTTTCTTATCAGCGGCCGAGCAGCCAGCATACCAGACAGAGAAGATGCTCTCAGTTGCTGTCCGGTGAAAGGCCACGAGCAGCTTCCTCTCCAGGTTATTTCTCCTAAGCACCCTCAAGAAATGGAGTCTTTGATGTGCCTTTTACTATTGCTGCTGTGTTGGCGGACCATGAGAGGTTGTCTGAGATGAGGGAACGTAAAGACATGAACCCTCTCCATGCAGACCCCCTTGATGAAAAGCAGGGACGAGTCTGTTCTGCATGTTTTCCTTAAATCCTCTATAAATTCTTTTGTTCTTGTGGTGTTCAATGAAAGATTGTTCACTGAACACCACTCAGTCTGTGGATCTCGTCCCTCACGTGATGAGTCCAATGATGGTTGTGTCATCAGCAAATTTTATAATGGTGTTGGTGGGATGAGCTGGTGTGCAATCATATGTGTACAGACAGTAGAGTAATGGACTCAGCACACAACCTTGTGGTGCCCCAGTGCTGAGTGTGGTGGTGAAAGACAAATGCAAGTGTAACAGTCTTTAAAATAAAACACATTTACTAATAATATACCAATAAAATTCAAGTTAAAAATACAGACTTTGAGAATACATGCAGGAAAAACTACAGCACTATTGTTTTTGCATATGCACCATCATGCACCAGCTTGCATAACGTAGTAGCCTGTAGTGATGTTCAATGTTCCTCCTCACTGTAAACTGTCCTGCAGCTACCTCCCCAGTTTAGACATGATCTGTGTTTTTAGTGCAGTCGTAATAGTTTCTTTTTAACCCCTTTTAAAATAAATTTACCAGTAGATGTCTAGGAAAGTTTTCATGGGGCACCTAACGGGTTTTAATAGAGTGGTATGGGAGGATCCTCGCACAAAAATAATCAAGCTAACTTTGGTACCTAACTGCTCTAACCATGCTTTTCTTTAGTTTTAAATAAATTTATTTACACACCACTGACTATTACGTTGGAGATTTGAGTAACATTCTTACGTGAAATGTTGTGTATTAACCACCCCCCCAGCAAAAAAATCGCCAGCATGGGAAATAAACTATTTTTTCTGCGTGGGCAGGTCTCCGTGGAGCGGCTACCTGAGGAAGCTAGCTCTCATTCATACCTGTTCATCCTCCTGTATGGACGCGGCCAGCGGAAGTCCGTCCGCTACACGAACTATCATCGTCAGTAAGATCATACTGATGGAGGTCAACTGCTGTCAGTTCAGTTTGACAGTATAAACTTCAAAAACTTTTGGCTATTTACTTTGATGATGCAGAAGGAATGCACTGGACGGAAGTGTATGGTGTACCGGAGAATTCGGTCCGACTGGCAACATACAACGCGTTTAAGTATGCTGTGTGTATTTAAATTTCATTAAAAAATATTTTTGTGTGTTTTTGTGTATGTTATGATAATAGTATTTATTTCCATCACATTTTTGTTCTTTGTTTTGACTTTGACAGATAATTAGGCCATGGGCTCGTGCAGTCGGAGCAGACAGCGGGCAGACGGACCGACTGACTCCGCTGCTGATCGAGCCGAGACATGCAGATGCTGCCTGAGCGGGTCCTCCGTCTGGACTAAAAGCAGAGGAAGAATCCCTGAAAATGGACTCACCGGAGAGGTAAATATGATTCAGTAATCATACTTTTATTTTTTAACAAATACTTTGTCTTCGCCTGTGTAATACCTTAACAGGATTCCCAGCTTGCTTTGGTTTTTCGCATCTTTTGTTACTACTGTAGGAACCTTTATCCCAACACCCCAATTTTAAAGGGAACTGTATTATATTGTCCACATCTGCATGATACAACATCGCTTCGTTTTCAGTATTTAGCTATTATAGGGGTAGATAGGTATAATTAAAGCCAACGGTAGGGGGGAGGTAATGTAGCAGCTGACTCCGCAGCTGGACTCCGCTGCTCAGGATCAACCACACGACATGGGGATGGATTACAGATAAATATGAACTCTAATCCAAAACATTCCCCCTGCTTTTCAATCATTTGGGTCTGTCGCCACTGTTTTAGTCATATTGCTGCAGCCCTATAACGTGGAGATGGCAGCACTCGTGTGCAGTCGGTTTAATCCCCTGAGCTCCACAGAAACCCCCCACTCTCTGGTAAAATGACCCGGCGACTTGGCACGGTGGCATCCCAACATCCTGAAAGGCCTCATTGTTGCGCTGCAGCAGGCACCACCACGCGCTCGTTGTGATTGGTGCTTTCCCCAGCACCGACTCGTGCGTGACTACCCAGCCAGACTCAAACATCTACTTTATTGTCCAGTCAAGAATAGGTTATGAGGCCTGCGTGTCTTAATTCCAGGGCGGGGCCCTTCATGACTAATTGATTGTGTAAATAAAAATCCCCATGCTAACTCATAATTAGGAATTTATCCTCGTTCACACACACACACACACACACACACACACACACACACACACACACACACACACACACACACACACATATATATACATATATATATATATACATACATAAGGGATTTGGCCCTCTGGTAATAAAGTGATCCCTGAACCCATGTAGATCCCTTGAAGAGCAAGACTTTTTTCAGAGACCTGTGTGGGATCTAATTAAACCAAGATCTATTTCACATAGCACAAATTCACAACAAATTCATCTCAGGGCACTTTTACAGACACAGTTCAATTGAATCCATTTTTATTGAAGTCCAGTTATCTAACTGCAGGACAGCGGTCCTTGAGGACCAGAGAGTCCTCGTTACTAATTTGTAGGTGAAAGAAGGCGGTCCTAGAAACCTGTCATATATTCAAGCCAATGGATGGATCCTGGTCCAAAATAACTCCAAGGTTTCTTTCTGTAGTACTGGAGGCCACATTAATGTCTTACAGAGATCTGAGGTCTGCTCATATTTAAAGATTCTGAACTTCTGCATACACCCTCTTACTTGTCCCCAGGTGTGCTTGTCATGCTCTGGGCTGAAGGGGAGAGCAGCAGAGGAGAAGGAGATGGGCTGCACCTCTGCTAAGCAGGTGTCTGCCGTGCCCAACGGCGAGGAGGGCCAGAATAAAGCCTACAGCAACGGGGACCTTCTCTCTGGTCAGTCCTGATTCACATTTTCTATGTGCAGCTACCTTTCGATGAAATTCTGTGACCTTTTGCTAATAAAGGAAGGAGGGTTTAAGGAAATGCAGTCCCCAGGTATGAATAGATGTACAAAATTCATCCTGTACTTATTCACTTGTAATCCATTTTAGCCTTTTTTGCTATTTTTGGTCTGCCTGTTATATATATATATATATATATATATATATATATATATATATATATATGTATATATAAATACATCTGATAAACAGCTGATTCTTGTTTGGTGTCATTAATTATATTGCATAATTGAAGTCTGGCAATTGAACAGTTTTTCAGTTTTTCATGGACAAAACCCACATCCTCAACTCTGCTGCTCATCCCACAAATGCATTTTCCTTACAAATGTGGCTTAATTTAAAAACAAATGAACAGACTTCTCAACAGTATAAGATATATTGTTACAACAAAGGAATAATCTACCAAACACTAGTTTCTATTGATGTTATTACATAGGCTCCTTATGTCTGTTTTCACATAGATTTTATCTATCTATCTATCTATCTATCTATCTATCTATCTATCTATCTATCTATCTATCTATCTATCTATCTATCTATCTATCTATCTATCTATCTATCTATCTATCTATTTATTATTTTGTAATATAATGTAATTCTTTTCAGACATGATTTTTTTGGGGAAGGGGGTGTTTCAGAGGCTACACTTACCCACATCCATCCATCGGCAAATAACAATTATTCTGTTTTGACTTGTTAGTTTCATACGTGTAACAGGCTTAATGAACAGGGTGTAAATCCCCATAGACATATATACATAGACACCGCATTGGTCCCCGCTTTGTATGTCGATGGAGCCGCCATATTGGTCCTGGCAAGTTGTCCATTTTTAATAGGAAGAAGGAAAAACGTCGTGATCTTCAGCACAATAAATGTAACACTGCGTTTCTTAAAAACATTTTAATAAGCGGTCGGTGAATGTTAGGTTTCAGTAGAGTATGATGTTTCAAAATACTGATAACCCCCCCTCCCCGTTTAATGGTAGGGGAAGCACTAATTAACAAAGAGTCTTGATGAAAAGGATCCATTCATGAGTTTATGAAAAATCTTATGCATAAGGAGAGTCTCCACACAGTCACAGGACATCACAATGAAAACTCGGACTAACAAAGATGTGTCTACACTTGTTATCCACAAAGCACAGGAAAGACAAACAACGTTACGCACAGGAGGGGGGGACTGAAACTTCTGTGTTCAAGGTTGCTTGTGCAAGCAGGTGCCGCTTGAATATTTCGGTACAAGTGATGAGAACTGCTATGTGCGAGCAGAAATAGTTTCCCTGGTGCAGAAGTCAAATCTGCTTTTGCTGTAACCGTAAAGTGGAAGTTGTCTTTGCACATATTCATCTTTAAACATGCTGAGCTTTAAACTGTTTTACATGTCGGCATCTCAACCTATACTGCTCTGAAAAAAATGTCCGTCACGCTGGAGCTCCACATTTGTTTCAGCCATCCTCATCGTTCTCCTTTAACCTCCCAACAGCAACTCATTTTCATGAATGAGTTTGGTTTTCTCTGAAGCTGTGGAGGTGAAAATTACCGGAGATCAAACACAAACCTTCCCAACTGCCTCTAATAATCATCTCACTGTTTTTTTCCTTCTTTTTGGACAAACTGGTTCTGCTTATGTGTATCTGCACGAGAACATCTCTCAATCTAATGCCACGTGATTGGTTGTCTGGATAATTAAAAAAAAGAAGGTGCACAGGTGTTCCTAATAAACTGCTCACTTATTACCAGCTTAATGGCATGCTAAGTAGAAATAATAACCAGCAAAATAATGCTGTACACATTAACCTGATGTCATTTCTATACATAATATCTCTACTTTCATTTCCTCTTTTTCTAAAAGCGTGGGAGAAGGGTGAAGGAGGGAAATGAGAGGCCTGGGTAAAGAGGAGAATGAGGCTGTCAGCTCATGTGTTTCGCTGCTTGCCAACCATTGTTACAAGAGGATTTAGTCTGCAGCGTGAGATCTCGAGCACATAATTACTTTGCCAAGAACTGAACTGTGAGAACTCTTAACCTCAGAGGGCTGATGCTGATCAGGGCGGCAGCGAGTGGCTCCTCCTTGATCTGTGTCGTGAGTTTAATAGGAAGAGATGTGCTCCTCTGTGTCTCCACTCTGTTACAGATGAGTACAAGATGAAAGAAGTGGAGAAAGTCAAGTACATCTGCGGAGAAGATGCTGGGGTGGATGGACATGATGGCACAGTGCGTAATTCCTCTTCTGATATTTTTTTTTTCTATTTGTGTTTCATGTATTTGAAGAACATTTACTTTAGTTATTGGTTTCATTTTATTATTTGTCTAAAAAATAATATGTCGATTGAATAAATCTGCCATATGTAGTTTAGATTAATATAGATATATATACTCACTGGCTACTTTATCAAGTCCACCTTCTAGGACCGGGTTGGATCCACTTTTTCCTACAGAACTACTTTAATTCTTGGTGTCATAGATGGAAGCAGGTGGTGGAAACCTTCCTCAGAGGTTTTCTCCATATTAACATGACAGCATCACACAGTTGCTGCAGGTTTGTCGGCTGCATCCTTGATGAGAATCTCCCGTTCCACCACATCCCAAAGCTGCTCTACTGGACTGAGATCTGGTGGCTGTGGAGGCCGTTGGAGTCCAGTGAACTCATCGTCATGTTCTAGAAAGCAAGTAGAGATGATCTGAGCTTTGTGACATGGTGCATTATCCTGCTGGAAGTAGCATCAGAAGATGCTCCACTGTGGTCATAAAGGGATGGACATGGTCAGTAACAATACTCAGGGAGGCTGTGCTGGTTAAACCAGGACATGTTGGTACTAAGGAGCCCAAAGTGGGCCAAGAAAATATCCCCCCACTATTACACCAGCAGCAGCCTGAAGCTTTGATCCAAGACGGATCCATGTTTTCATGATGTTTCCACCAAATTCTGATCCTAGCATCTGAATGTGGAGCTGAAATGGAGACTCATCAGACCAGCAACGTTTCTCCATCTTCTGTTTCCAGTGTTGGTGAGTGTGTGTGAATTGTAGCCTCAGTTTCCTGTTCTTAGCGGACAGGAGGCACCCGGTGTGTCTTCTGCTGCTGTAGCCCATCTGCTTCAAGGTTGGACGTGTTGTGTGTTCAGAGATGCTGGTCTGCAGACCTTGGTAGGAACCAGTGCTTATTTGACTTCCTGTTGTCTTTCTATCATCTCCAACCAGTCTGTCCATTCTCCTCTGACCTCTGACATCAACAAGACATTCTGGTCCAGACAACCGCTGCTTGCTGGATATTTTCTCTTCTTCAGACCATTCTCTGTAAACCCTAGAGATGGTTGTGTGTGAAAATCCCAGTAAATACTCAGACCAACAACCATGTCACATTCAAAGTCCCTTAAATCTCCTTTCTTCCTCATTCTGATGCTCAGTTTGAACTCCAGCAAGTCGTCTCCACCACGTCTACATGACTAGATGAGTTGAGTTGCTGCCATGTGATTGGCTGATTAGATATTTGTGTTAACAAGTAATTGAACAGATGGAACTAATAAAGTGGCCAGTGAGTGTAATAGAGGAAGTTATTCAAAAGATTTGTGTCCATTCTTACTGAGCCTGAAATGATTATGAGCCAGTAGCATCAATCCAAACAGGAAATTCTCTTATTTCTCTAATAAAGAACTGTGACATCAAAAAGCCAGAAGACAGTTTGTCCATCTTGATTTGCTCATTTGTGTTTGTTGTCCCGCAGGAGAAAAGTGCACTTCTTGGTAAAGGCCAACACACGAATGAGTCTGGACCAAACGGAAAGATTCTGTAAGTGTCTGTAATTGATAAATCTTTAACAAGTTTTTGTCCCAAGTTGTTCAGTGTGACTCTAACCAGCAGTCTGACTTTCCTCCCAGGAGCATCCACTCCTCAGAGAGCCAGCAGGAATTCTTCCGGATGCTGGATGAGAAAATTGAAAAGGTAAATAATGACAAACCGTCAGCGAGGCGTCACTTTTCTGTGCAAAAAGCCTCGTCTCAATGACATAATGTAGATTAATCCTACTGCTGCAGTAGATGTGCATTCAGGGAGGAAACAGCAGTTGATGTAATGAGGCTGAATAACAGACTTGGTCTATCATGGATGTTGAGGTGTGATGATCCTCCTCTCCTCCTAAAAAGCACCCTTTGATGGCGCTACCTTCCCTGTGCCTATGCATCAACATGCAAAATAAAGGAGAGTCCAGAAGGAGAACAGGGAATACATGGAGATATTTGCAATATTCTTGGTGAACTGAATAATAAGTAATAAGTGTTATGTGATAAACATACCACATGTTGGTGTTACATGCTGGTTAATTTCCATGCAGCTGCCATCAACTCTGACCAATCTGGGATTTTATGAATGGCAGGTAAACAAAAATAAGAAGGAAGTTTTTATTCTCTGTTATTATTCTGAAATAACTTACAAGTCAAATCTAGGAGCAGTATGGTAAGTTATACTACACACTTTCATTTTGGTTATATACTTTATATATGTAGATATTTGTAGAGGATAGAACAGTTTTTCTTGGCTTGTCCAACATATTGTGGCTTGTCGACTTCATCACTTTCTCCACAAAACTTCCAGGAATATGCCTTAAAGATTAAACAGACAAAAATACAAACAAAATACAAACAACAATAAAAGAAAACCAACTCATCAGTCAAATACATCAACTCTAAGCATTAATTCTCACAGGCCTGAATAAAAAGTAGATAAACTCATCTGAGTTGAGGTGAGGGGGGGATGAAGTTGGGAATAAAACGACATAAAAATAATCCCACATGCATTCCAGGAAATGAGCAAACCTAAAATGAAAAGTGGAGTTAGTGTGGTGTTTTATCCAAACTATCTGATGAAGGATTCATGTCTCACATTTTAAAGGTACACTGTGTTATAATTACTGACACCTAGTTGTAAACATGGACATAGTAATAACTTCAAATACCAAGCGAGGTTGTGAAAGTATGGTGGCCATCAGTGGCCAAAATTCCTCAAGACATAAACATGTTTTCATCTGAGTGTATCCAGTGGCTGCAGGTGCAGCTGTGACTACACTTCAGGTAACTACTTCAACACTGTTTATTTGTACAGTCGTCTTACTGCTACTTATCCCTAACGGTGCTCTAGCTCCTATCAAACAAAGCTGGTACTGCAGTTTTAGAGCTCAGAGTGTTCTCATTTCATACACAGTTATTTGTCCATTCAGAGACACCATAGTAAAAATGGTGGCACAAATATTGCAGCTGCCATGTGTGTGGACCCACTTTAAGTAGATATAAATGGTTCATTCTATGGGGATAAAACCATAAGTTATTTTAGTAAAGTGATTAAATAGTTTACACATGTTTCTGTCACTGACCTTTGATTTTGTTGCACAGTGCACCTTTAAAATCCATCCCAGACCAACACTCCAAGTTACTTAAGTTAAAGTAAAATTAGAAAATTAGAAAAGATAAAAAAAAAAAAAAAAAGTACTAAAAGCTGTAAAAAGTATGAAAGCTATAAAAATCCTAACAACTAAAAAACAAATATAAAATTAAGAGATTTAGAAACTGATATAAATGATTGATTAAGAAGTATGTTCAGATAAAGACACGCATGTTAGGCTGGATGAACAGGTCTCTCTTGTACATAAGATTGCACGTCTTCGTGGGACTACTTGGAAGGTTGATAAATAACTAAATAAATAATAAACCTTCACAGTCTTTCCAAATGCTTAAAGACATTTCCAGCAACTGTGGCTCAGCCTCTTTAAACTTAAACACAACAAGAGTTAACTACTTTGAGACAGCTTTACGCTTAAAAGCCTGACCCAAGCAATAAGAAAGTCATTTTTAAATCTGAAGTCTTTATTCGACCTTTAAACAATATGTCAAAAAAGTAAATAAAAGTAACTTGCTATATGTACCATTTATTACTTGGTGATATGTCAGAAGTATCAGATGGTAAACACCCAGGTTTTAAGCTGTTTTGTTTTTACCATAAAGTGATGCAATAGGTGTCAGAAAATGTATGTGTTAAATATGATACTCAGTGTTAAAGGGATAACATATAATTAACCTCTTGATGACTGGTTACCCCATTTTGCGACAAACCACTTTTTTTATGTCTGTTTTTTTTTAATCAAACTAATTTATTTTATTTGAATTGATTCAATCTCATGCAATTATTTTATATAATTTATTCCTTATCTTTATATTTATTCATTCATTTTCTATACCGTTTAGTCCTGTTCAGGGTCACAGGGGAAGCTGGAGTCTATCTGGAGTCTGTAGCAGGCTAGAGGCGGGTCACCAAACCATCGCAGAACCAACACATCTTTATATATTAATTGTTTTTAAATTATGTACTATTTCATTGTACTTTATTCTATTACAGTATTTTTCTTAAATTATTTTTCCTGATTTTTTCTGGATTTATAGTATATTGTAAATAAATTCAAGCATTAAGGGGTTAAAGCCAGAGGTTTACATTAAAAGGTCTATTTTTCTCACTGTCTGAAGGTAAATCAGACTAAATTTCTCCTGTTTAAAGGTCAGTTAGGACTAAAATTATTTCTATTTAATAAAAGCCACAATAAGCAGAGATAATATTTCAGTATATTTTTTATTACTTCCTTCAGTCAGAAGTTTTCATACATTCCTTTAGTACAGTGTTAAAGTTCATGCTTCTCAAAGTTCAGTTCATTCAGTTTAAAATGAATAGTTCATGTTCATAGTTCACCATTTTAATGTTAAAACTAGTTCAAAGTTCAGTTTATTTCAGTTGTTTTAAATTAGAAGTGAGTATGAAAGACTAAAGATGAGAAACCCGTAACTAACCAACTAACCCTGAAGGCTGCAGGCAGACGTGCGGTGAAGTTTATGGTTGGTGAGGCACTAATTTACAATTGTAAGAACTGAAAAGAGCATCTTATTTCAGCATTCATTCAACAGCATGCAACTACTGATATTGCTTCATATCCTATCATCTTTTAATTACCATTTACCATTTTAATTACACTCACACACCCACTGTTACTAACTCATCTGTGAGAAAAGTAGCTACTGGCTGTCCTCAAAGTCGCTAGAAATCACTAAATGACATCATCTAATGTGCAAATAGACATAGTAATGGAGGCTGCTGTGGAGAGGAATGTCATGGGAAAGGCAAAGATGGATGAAAAGACAAGCTAAAAATGTTTAAAAAGGCAAAACTAATAAAAATAAAACAAATTCTTTGGTTACTTTTTTCTTTTATTCTAGTTTAATTTTATTAAGTGTAGGTTGTTTTCTAATTAGGAGGCTGCAACATTTCACAACACTTGTTTTCCTCCACACTCTTCATTAATAGACATTAATATCAGACGGTAAGCCAGCTCGAGATCATCCTGCAGCAGCTTTGAACGTTTCATTTTCAGGTCATGGAACAGGTGATCATCTCCTGCTCTGAATGCAGCTGCTGCTGCTGCATGAAGCCTCTTCTGGTTGCTTTTGGACAGGGAGGGGCCTGCACAGCAGCACCCCCTCCTCACTGAGAAGAATAAACTACTTTCATATACGTCCGTCTACAAAAGTCTCCAAAACTGAAAAAGTCACCAGATTTGTCGCTGGTCGCTTTAAAAAAAGAAACAAAAAAAAGGTCGCTAAGTTGGCAACACTCAGTGCGCCCCCTTGAGGTGAGGCAGAGTACTGTTTGCCTCACCTGCTGACTTTTCTCTGCACTTTATTGTACGATAAACGGGAATATTTCTCTCACAAATACATTAAATACATTACACAGACCGTATAGAGTCATTGTACATAACAAATATTTCTGTAAAGTTCATATTGGCGATATGCTGAGGAACAGAAAACAGCACGTGTCATGCAACCCAGTTTTTTTTTGGATGGCACAGTCAGAGCTGAGGCACAGCTCGCCCTGCCTCCACCGGGGTTTCTGCACTGGATTTGATCGGGAAATACTTAAATTTGGCAATTTTTACTAAATAAACTATCAAAAACGTGTTACAGTCATACTGAAAATGCATTTTTAACACAGACCAGTGGAAAACATTAATATTTATTGTATGTTTTTTTCTTTATCATGACAGGTGAGGCACTGCCTCACCTGCCTCTCCTGACCGCACGTCACTGGCAGGCGGTGTGATCGGGGTTGTTTGGAGCTGTTGGCAGGCGGTCTTGCCCTTCCCTAATGTTTTTTTTTTTTTAATGGCGAAGACAACTTATCTTTTTAATTAGAATGAAATGCTGATGTTCTAGCTTGCTTTCTAAGCGCAGGCAGACCTAACCTGCTCAGAAATTATGGATTTTTACTGTCTGAATCTTCTGCAGACAGGTCGTCATATTCCCGTAAGTAATCATAAGCACACAAAGCGTGTGATGACCACCACTTCTCTCCTTTCACTCCCGCTTGCCATTTCAGAGCGGGACTGCACCGATACAGGTTTGTTATGCCAGAGTGCGCAATGCGTGGTGGGTAAGGTAGTATCGGCGTAGCGTCAGTGAAAATCTAAACAGTCGCTGTTACAGGACCTCACATAATCTTAACAAGTTAAAAGTTTTTTAATTACAAATGCGTTGCGTTCTGTTCAGCTTTCCCAGAAAATGAGCATACGCCTTTATTTGGTAGAATTGCCTTTAAACTAATTGAACTGGGTCAAATGTTTTGAGTTTCCTTTCAAAATCTTCTTACAATAGTTTGCTTGACTTCTGGCCCATTCCTCCAGACAGAACCGGTTAAACCTGGTCAGGTCTCTCTTGCACACGTCTTTTTAGTTCTGACAACAAATTTTATCGGGACTGATATCAGAGCTTTGTGGTGGCCATGCCAAAGCACGGATTTTGTTGTCCTGGAGCATCTTTGTAATCTTTTAGCAAACAGAAATAATTTAGGTTATCCTAATGTGGTCACTCTTCGTGACACCATTGTGTGGTGACTTTTCTGGTTCGTTATGCCGTTTTGATGTGAATTATTTTAAACAGATGATGTGACAAAAATTAATTGGAGGTAAAACAAGCTCTGGACACCAGCTTGATGTATAATAATAATAATGATAATAAAGCTTTTATTACAAAAAGTGGCTTCTTAAACTCTTCTGCAGCATCTGTGAGGTCTCTAAAGCCAATGCCCCTGGCTGTCTGTATCAGCCTTCCTTTAAAATGGTTTACAAATAGAAACACAAAATGCTATTTATGGACCCATACTAGGAACTTATAACCCTGTCCATACATGCAGCCCAGAATTCAAAGACTTAGCAAAAGGTAGTCTGCTTACAGCTGCACCCAAATATAGCAATAACCTACGCAATGTTTAGAAAATACAGTTATAAACCCATGCAATGCTGAGGATCAGACACTTCACTAACTGACCTAAAAGAGGAAAAATTTAGTCTGATTTAACTTTAGACAGTAAGGAAAAAAAGTTTCAGCTCTACCTGCTCATCAACCTTTAGTGATTGACGATGTGTGTGTTGTATCCAGGGCCGGGACTACTGCTCAGAGGAGGAGGACGTGACATAGCCCCGTGGCCGTGGATCCAACAGTCCTAGGACGATGGGGACTGAACACCATGTTCAGGGAGCGTCCATATTGTTTTGATTGTCCCCTTTATAAAACACACCTGAGAAGAATGGATCTCTGGCTTGAAACAAGCACCTTTTTTTGCCCCCCTGCTCACAACCAGTTTGTTGAATCAACTCAGACAGATTAGAACTGAAATCAATGGCAAGCGCTCCAGAGGGGGAGATGTTTTAGGTTTACGTCCTGAACGAAGCAGGAGTTTTTCTTTCCATATACGTGGCAGAGACTTGTTGTAGACATCTGAAATGTGAACTACTGTCTGTAGAAATTTCATGCAGCAGTAGGAACCGACTCATCATGAGAGGAACATCTTCATTATCTAGAAGATTTCATCCTTGAATGCCTCCCTGACAAGTCATCGGGTTGGAAACCTCCTGCATTCCAAGACACATATGAACCTCTTTTCCTACAGAAAGTGGGCCAGTGCAGCGTGTTTGTCTGTCCATGTCTGTTTCTGTTAAGATGTATTCTATTTACGTTGAATAAGGCTCAGGGTTTAAGTGTTGTAATCTCTGTCTCATGTAGTCTAGTTCTTCCTCTCATTAAGACACTGTTGCACCACAAACAATACTCATGCACTCACACATCGGGGTTACTGATGATCCCTGTTTCAGTATCTGCTCCATGTAACCCTACGAGGTGGGCGCTGCAAAGCCACATATGTCTGATTATGTATTTTATTCACCAGTGTTATGTCATTGTGTTCTGTTTTCTGTTTTTTTTTTATTAGAAACATTAAACTGGTTTCCAGTAATTTGTCCCACTAAGTTACACTCTTGTTTTGAATAGAACTGAAAAAACAGTCGTAAGGCCACAGCCTGCGAGACGATTGCAAGCAATAAATGGAATAATTGTGTCCAGTTATTACAGCTATGGTTTTACTATAAATACTAATTATAAACATAAAACTTGTACTGGAGACGATGGAAAAGATTCCTCTGGGTGATAAAAAACAATAGAGGACATCTCCCCGTGCACTTGGAGTTATAGCTGGGTAGAGATGAGCATCTGGTTTGGAAGTGTCAGGACTGCTGCTCTACTTTTTTATTACAGATGTGGTTTCATTGGCGTTTAGAGCTACGACCTTCAGTACACACTAGATGACACACGCTGGGATGAATGACAACCCCTCATAATCCTACACCACGGCTCTGAACTGGGAAAAGGCTGGAATGCTCCCTCCACGTCAGGATCTTGTTTACAGGTAACGGCAGAATGGGGGATCAGTGCTTCGACAGCAGTAATGACCCCCTTTGTGGTGAAATGGGAGCAGGGTTGAAACTTGGTTGCTTACTGTGCGAATGCAAACAGAATATCCAGTGAACCAAAGAGAGAAGTGATGTGGAGCAACATGCTGGATAGCTCGCTGCCTCTCCTGCTGCTCATACCAGACAGATTCTTGTGAAAACTACATTAGGTTTGAAACCAAAGAAAAGACAGAAACCCTGAAACAAACTCTTATCATTTTTGCTTCTGTGAACATGTGTGGTGTGAGGGATGAGTGAGAGGATATAAAATGTGCCTACAAAAGCACAAAATTAGGTGAGTTCATTCATATTTAAACTATGTGGTATGAAGGGTTAGGTGTCCTACTGGTGAGTGAAGCCTCCCCCACCAGAAGGAGGAAAGGAACTGCAGCCAGACACCAAACTCCTGGAGGATGAAGAGGAAGGCAATTTGGCCTGATGCCAAGCTACTGCAGGAATTGAGAGAGCCGGTTCGCCTGGAAAAGGCAGAGTTGATGCAGGCCGGCCCAACCATGACCAACAAACTGCTACACTGCAGACAAAACATAATATCCAAGGAACAAAAAAAACTCTGCTGTCCACAGGCGGGAAATGACACTTATGGTAAACAGTCGCTCAGTCACCTGGCAAGACCAGCAGTAGTTGTAGTGGGTAGTTTTATGTTAAAAGCATCTTAACATTTCTCTTTATCTGTTGGTTCAGTGGTTTAACTCTGAAGGAACAACCTTCATTGTAAAAACTTGGTCTAAGACTATTGGAGTCAGACAAAGAGACTTTTCTTCCCTCTGGGAGCTTCAGGTTATTAAGAAAGCAAAGACCATCATCATCATCCTCACCATGTGTTGTCCAATGAGTTCGCTTTGATGCAATCAGGCCAGCACCACCATGCTCCTCAAAGGAGAACCAATATTCTACATCTTTTATTCTGTCATTGCTTTATTTTAGCTGAGCTAACAGGTTTCTTAGCCTGTATTAATATTTATTGTCTTATTGTTGATTCTTTAATGTATTTATTTGTCATGCCTTCCAACGACCTTATAGGTACTCTGTGCTAATTATCTCGGACACTTTGCACTTTGAATGCTGACTGGTGTCTGTGGCAAGCTGCAAATGGATTGCCCCTACAGGATAAATAAAGTTTTCTGAATCTGATACTGTGGGGTGAAACTGTGGAGGAACTTCAAAACAAACAAGTGAGACTTTAAATCGATTATAAAGCAGGAATATTCAGAGGATAAAACACTAAGTAAATGTGAAGGTGAAGTCACACAAAGCCATGTCTCAGGATACATTATATCCCCCATCTATAGCTCCACTGAGTAACTGACATAAGTTTGCTGTGTTTAACCAAAAAAATGCCATGAAAATCAATCCAGAATGAAGTTTCAGTTTATTTTGGAGGCCAGATGCATGATGGGAGCAGCCAAAGAAACACTGAGGTTTTCTGTAACTCGTTCCACGGTGGACGTCTGCAGCCAGACCAGAGTTACTGTGTTTAGATCTATTTTTACTCTCACACATCAACGCTGATGTCTTCATATGCTCACATCTAATTATAAAATATGTTTTCTGTCATATGACACCAAGTTGGTAGTTTTTTAAAAAAAATTATGATTAAATTTAATTAGGAAATCTGAATTTTGGACACTTCCATTTGTTGAGCAAAAGTAAGTAAAGAAATATAAAAACAAAAAAATAAGCAATTATTATGGTTAATATACAGGACTGCCTACCAGTCATGAGGGGGATTAATACCGTCTGTTTTTCTGTTTAGATTAATAACCTGTTTAATAATTAACCTGGGAAGACTTTAACAAGCTTTCCATATTCTCTTCACCACACCCTCTTCATCCCTTTCCTCACTCACATTCTCTCACTCATCCATCCATCCTTCCTCTCTCTGCCATGTTTATCACCTTCCCTCTCATTCATCTATTATTCATCATTCACCCTCCCTCCCTGCTAACCCCACCATGCTTTAATCTCTTCATCCTCCCCTCATCCCTCCCTCCATCCATCATCATCCTCTTCATCTTTTACCCCATCTCAACTTTCTCATCCCTCGTTTAATCTATTTCTCTAATTCAGGTACCATTTTATTACTTTCAAATCTCATAACTTCAACCACATCGTGCTGGTTCATGTCTCACATGTTCTGATGAAGATGTGTGATCAGTTTCATCACTGCTGGCTGCACTGAAAACACACCTGATCCAAATTGTAGGGCCCACACACAACAACAAACTTCCCAAACATGAAAGATGACATTGTTTTTTTTATTTTTATACAACAAAAACAGTGATGCCACAAAAAGGCAGCTGATTAGCTAACATCAAAAAAGAATAACAAATCTATCAAGGATTTAGTTACCATCCATCTGAGACCCAGGCCAAGAAATGACATGATGCAGATGAATAAAAAATTTAATAAAATGATAAAACATCAGCTCATTTGTGGATTTTTTTACCTGCAAGCAACCATAAAAACCCTTCAGTGTGACTGGTTGATGCAGCTCAGGCTACAAACAGAAACCAGAAATCTTCCTGAACTCCATTTCCACCCATCATCCATCATCTGTTGGTTTAAGAGGCTTCAAGATGTTTACTGGGATTGTTTGATGCTGCCTGTAGCTCTTCTAGAAGCACAGATCAACCAGCTGGCTTCCAGCTTTTCCTCTCTGGTTCATCGTCCTCTCAGTGCTGCTGCCGTCTCTTCCGGTGCTGCCGGCGTCCCACGTCCTTAAAAGGGCCCACAGGTGGGTCTGGTGTCACCAACCCATCCGTCATCCTCTGATAGACCAAGGTGGAGTCAGATGCCACAGCGCACAACAGCATGGGAAAGCCTCTGTCCAGCCCGTGGCGAATGCTGCAGCAGCAGAGATGGAGAAGGTGTAATTTTACAGAAATGTGGGGAAAGCACCCTTTAAGGAAAAAGTCTGATCACCTTTTGTGGCTCAGAGATTGCTGAACAGGAAGAGGAAGGACGGTCTGTACGGGAGCTCCTTCCTTCTCCCTCCCCTCCAGCAGAACAGCCTGTAGTTCAGGACTTTTGACACATGACACCTCTGTCCACCGACGCACTGCAGGAAACGCAACAGTCACCGTGGTACTTTATTGTAACCTTTGAAGAGGTCCTGTGAAGCAGTTCTCCAGGTTTTCAGAAGGTTTTTAATGATTTTAGCTTCAAATCGACGTGTTGGTGAAGGTGGAGGCATTTTTTATAGTGTACTAAAGGCAGAATGTTGAAGTGAAGTTATTGTTTTTACCCTCATCCATGTTTAACACAGGTTAATAATATGAACGATTTAAGTAGAGCTCTAGACCCCCTTAAATGACCCTGATATGATGATGATGATGATGATACTCACCCTCAGTGAGGTCCATGTACACCAGGAAAGCTGCGTGCAGCTGTGCGCCATCTCCGATCTCCAGCTCTTTCATCTGTTGGTACTAATACAGGAAGTTGTTAACTCAGGTCCATTTTTCAGTCCATCCTTCCATCATCCCTCCTTTCCCCCTCACTCATCCAGCTTCACCCTCTCATTCATTCATCAGTCAATATCTTCTCTCATTAATTTATCTGTTTGTTCTCCCTCCCTTTCCCTTTCTTCTTTCCATCCTTCTCCCATCTGCCATCCATCCTTTTCAATTTCGTTGATCTTCCCCCTTTCTTATACCTTCATTCTTCCATCCACCCTTCCCATTTGTCCTCCTTCATATATCCTTTCCATGCTTCCTCTTGCTCCCTTGCCTTTCATTCTTCATCCCTTCATCCTTCCCCTCATTGTCTCTTGTTGATTGTCTCCCATCTCCCTCACCCTTTTAGCATTACATCATCCCTCACTGTCCATCCTGGCCCTCCCTCCTAAATCCTTCCATCATTCCTCCCGCTCCCTTTCCCCAATTCACACTTCCGTCCTTCCTCCACTAACCTCTAAACCATCAACCCCTCCCTTGTCCGTCCATCCTCCTCTCTCCCTCATCCTCTTCATCCCTCATTCTTTACCCCATCTCAACTTTTTCTTCATATAACCCCCCCAGGTACCATCTGGAGGGGGTCTTTAGTCAGCTGGGATCACTGACATCCTGAAACAGAACTCCTACCCAGAGTCTCCATCTTTCTGTTTATGAGACTCCAGATGAGCCAATCAGAGGACTTTCAGATAATTTCCTCCATAACTTCATGAACAAGTAAACCCACATGGTTGATGTGTACTCTTTGCTAGAAAAGAGAAGAAACGCTGCTAACTTTCCTCCATCACGTCAGGCTGCTGCTCGTGGTGTTCCACTCACCACCGGATGCTGCAGGATCCAGTTCGCAGGTGACGCTTTCTTGGACACTTCCGCTCCATCCGGCGATGAAGACATTTTCATTCATTTCATCTGCATCAGCCCCTTAAACCACGGCGACTACAGCTGTTAACGCGTCCTGGCTGGGCTGTTTTTCAGGTTTGCCGGCGTGCTGCATTAAAGGTCGTCCGGGTGGAAACATGGAAATTTTTTTCCCGCTCAGCCTGAAGTCAGGGCATCAAAAGGGCGAATAAAAGTTAGATATAAAACTTTTCAGTTTCTTTTAAAATTTCTAATATACATTTAAGTCCACACTCAGCCCCTTTCACGTAATCTAATCTAATATTAACATGGATAAATAAACCAATCTATTTATACAGATAGACAGACAGACAGACAGACAGACAGACAGACAGACAGATAGATAGATAGATAGATAGATAGATAGATAGATAGATAGATAGATAGATAGATAGATAGATAGATAGATAGATAGATAGATAGATAGATAGAGAAGAGACAAGAGAGAATCTCTTGATAATTCAGCAAAGATTTGTTTTAATTCAGGTAAAGCAATGCAGCGCTGGGCTCAGAAGACTGGTCATCCAGCTGAGCCCCGAACAATGGATGTCATCACATTTTGTCTTCTTAGGCCAGGAGATTGCCTCGTGCAATGGGATGGCTTGACACGCAACTTCGTAATTGGCCAGTGATAGACGTAAGCAGGCCACCCACTGCTCACACAGTAGATTAGGGTGTGCTGTACAATGTGTGTGAATATTGTATTTAGGCGTGTATCTCATGCAACAGACCTGACTGATAACTTATTATTCTTAATCACATCTGGTTCTTGCTTGTGTCACATCATAGTCACCATCTTATCTGTCACCATGTGCTGGATGTTCTTAGCTGAAGGACACACTGATTCAGATGAGTTCTGTTAAAACAAAAGTTATAAACATTCGTATCAGAGATAAAACACCTCAGAATGTAACCAACCATTACAATATCAATGTTAATATTAGGTTAGATTACATGAAAGATAAGGTCATGATAAGTAGATTTTCTCTGCTTTTCTTTTATTATTTAAAGACTAACCTTCCTCATATCTGTGTAATTTCTCTTCTGTCTCTCATGTGTGTTTTATCATGTGTGTGTGAGGCTACCTCTCGTCCTCAAACATACCAGTTTGACTTCACAGACGCAGTTTTCTACTGGTGGAAATATGGATTTTGATTTCAAGGTGCTCAGTTTTTATTTTATGCTTTTGGCTGGATGTTTGTTCCTGAGCAGCAGCTCAGAAGAGCTGCCAGCTGATCGGCTCCTTCCACCAGCTCCGCGGGGGGAGTCCTCCTTTCTGAAGCCCACAGTAATGATCACCATCCTCGCACGCAACGCACAGCACAGCCTGCCTTACTTCTTGGGATGCATCGAAAGGCTGGACTATCCAAAGAACCGCATTGCCATCTGGTAGATTTATTTGTAGTAGCTGTTTAATTTACAAACGTGTTTATCTTTCTGGATTTGTTTTAAAAAATAAATGTATAGCATATTTAATAAAATTTAGACTTATGGGAAGTTGCTGATATAAGACAGCACAATTTTGAGGCATGTTTAACTTCAGCGTCTAGGTCAGGCTTTATATCGGTTAATAAATGGAAGAAAGAACTGGACAAATAAGATCTGTTCTGTGTGATCTCAGGGCAGCATCTGATCACAGCGTGGACAACAGCACAGCCGTCCTCCAGGAGTGGCTCAGAGGAGTTCAGCACCTGTATCACTCTGTGGAGTGGAGACCCACGGAGCAACCCAGGTGAGTTTAGCTAAATAAAGCCTCTAAAATCAAAGCTATTGTCATGATCTGTGGGGTGTGCTTTTGTTTTTGGTTTGGTTCTTGTTAGGTTTCTCTTGATTTATTTATTTAATTTCTGTTCACCATTGTTTATTGTCTCACTTGCTCCTTGGGTTCTCTAGTTCCTTGCCAGATCTTCAGCCATCCTCGTTCACCTGTCCATGCAGCCTGACAGTTTTTCTCGTAGTCCATTTTAAGTTTATTATGGTTAGACATTGGTTCTTGTTGGTCTTTATTCTGCCACTGCTGCACCGTTTGCTAAATTATCTTGTCCTACACCCACCTGCTTCCTGCCTTGTCATCCTGCATTTTGGACCCTAAGTCTTTCCACTGGATGCGTAACTGAAGTTGTTTTTGGAGACGTAAGAATTAATGATTTAAAAAAAATATCACGTTAATGGCGATAACTAATTTATGTAGTTAATTACATTAAAAGTTTAATGCATTGATGCATGCGCAGCATCCGTAATTTATGATGGCGAGACATGGAGGCGGTGAGCTAGCTTGCTCTATGGATGGATTCGAGGGCATCACACTCGTGGGGGATGAGGATGTTTTAACACCCACACTTTTCCTGGTGAGACAGTTCAACACCTGTACTTTTCCCATATTTATTTATTTATTTACTTTTCATGTGGTTTTGAACAAACGTCACTGTCCTGGTCCTCTCTGTGTCTGCCCAGTGCTGCCTCCTCCTCCTCCTCCTCCTCCATCTCTTGCTGCAAATACCACGACTGTCGTGATCAGCTAATCAGCTTTTCTGTAGTTAGCACCATCTCTCTTTTTGCGTTTGTTTATCGTTTAGCTGAGAAGTAGATAACTAGCGATTCATAGTTCACACCAGCACATATTTAACCAAAAGTATTGTTCTTGGACACGTCAGTCTCGTGTCAATCAGATTCATGTCACTGTCACATGAAGCTGAAGAATGAAAAATGTTGATAACAACCTATTTCATTTAGATGTTGTTTGCATTTATTTCATATAACTTTTCAGTATTAATGAGGTTTTAGTGACACAGCTGTAAAATCTACTAGTGATAATACAGCCATGCACATCTATGAAGATAGAACAAGTTCAGATATCTAGTGAGAGTAAAACAGCAAAAGGAAACAAGGGGACGTCTTCTCTAAATCATGTTGGAGACACAGGTCTGATTGTTTATGGGCCATGGTTGCGGTGAGAGAAATTGATCAGGTTCTAAAATACAATCAGAGCAGGACCCTTCACTAACAAACTAGCTGACCGGTGGAGGGCCAGACAGGGGCACTGACCAGGAAAAGGCTGGCACAAATGAGATATATTTCTTTTAAGGGTCATTACAACTAAAGTGATCATCTAATGTAAAAATGTGAAGAAAAACCCAAGCGAGCATTGGCTCTTTCTGTTGATACAATACAGTAAAAATGGGCAGATTTCAGGCAAAGACACGAATGATGATTTATCATGATTAATTAATTTATAAACTGTGATTAATCTGATGAAAAATCTTAATCAGTTGCCTGCCCTAGTAATAATACATCAATTCAGTGATAAACTAATAGAATTGATCCAAACAAACGATCTCGAACATCGATACACACTTTTATTTTATGTGATGTGAATATTTCAAAGATGCAGTGTGTAATCAAGTCAAAGGTCAATGACAGAAAATTTTAATACATCATTAAAAACTGTGTTTCTATTGGTGTGTTTTCTAATCACTTTACTAAAATAACTTGTCTTTTATTCTCTTAGAATAAACTATTAAAGCTGCCATATTTGTGCAACCATTTTTTCTACAGTGTCTCTGAATGGACAAACAACTGTGTGACGTGAGAACTCTCTAAGCTTTAAAACTGCAGATTTATTTAATAGATCCTAGAACACCGTTTGGGATAAGTAACACCATATAAGGATCATAGAAGAAGACAGCGTACACAGTTGGGAAGTAATTACCTGCAGTGCAGTCATCGCTGCACCTGAGGCCACTAGATCCACTCACAGATGAAAACATGTTTATGTCTGGAAGTTTGGCCACTGAGGGCCACTGATCACAACTTTGTTTGGAATTTAAAGTCCATCTTTACTGCTAGATGCAAGTAATTTCACACACTGTACACCCAGCGCTATCACTTACATTGGCAACAGTTTCTCAGAAACGGTGGTGTGTAACTCTGTATGGTAAATTGTGATGGATAACTTACCCTTTAGGCAATCTATGGAAATTTTCCAGGTATTTATATCCCGTCCAGCCACAAAATGTAATGTTTATTCAGAGACACTATATGGTTAATCCACAATGAGTGAGGCATAGTAACGCCATTATTTATCACATTTTTGTAATAAAAAGATCACTATCACTACTGAATTAAATCAGCATGTGACATCATCCCACATTGATCACTAGATCCTGAATGACATCCAAATGGTATCATGGCAGAATTTATATTGGCAAACATAAAGTGGCCTTCCATTGAATAACTATAATGTTGCATCCTGATCAAACTTGTGATGTACACCCCTGTACCTGAGTAATAGGACTGTTCCTTTGTTTCATCCTCAGCTCCTATGAAGATGAGGAGGGACCAAAACACTGGTCCAGCTCCCGGTTCACCCATGTGATGAAGATAAAGCAGGCGGCTCTAAAAGCTGCCAAGCATCTTTGGACAGACTATATACTGGTGAGACAGTCAAAGATGAAGATAAGTCTGATTGTTTTATTGAGTTACTGTGTGTCAGATTTAAACTAATCTGTTTATGTTACCTGTTTGTTGTCAGTTTGTGGACAGCGACAACTTACTAACAAACCGCCATGTCCTAACTGACCTGATCTCAGAGAACTTAACCATCGTGGCACCCATGTTGGAATCAAAAAGCCTTTACTCCAATTTCTGGTGTGGCATAACTCCCCAGGTAAACACAGTCTACTGAATAAGCTGGTTGTGCAGAATGTTCAATGAAAACCTTTGAAAAATCTTTTTTATTATTATTATTTGAATGAACACAAAGGGCTACTACAGACGAACTCCGGAGTATATTCCCATCCATAAGAGGGAGCAACAGGGTTGCTTTGCTGTCCCCATGGTGCACTCCACCTACCTGCTGGATCTGAGACGCAAAGCCAGCCGAGATCTGGCCTTCTACCCTCCTCATCCTGAGTACCCTTACCATTTAGATGACATCATAGCCTTTGCTTTCTCTGCAAGGAAAGCAGGTCAGATTTTTTCCTATGTGACTTTAACAATACTGGTCAAGTGGCAGTCACTGGAAATCAGCAGGAAATACTCCACAGATTCAAATAAATCCTCAATTAGATTTACACAATTCTAATGTTTTTCATATCAGTAAATATTAAAAGCTCATCAGGTCCTTATCAGGTCCTGAAATGTGTTGAATGCAGCATCAGAAGAACAAGAAATGATGACATTATGTCAGTATTTACTGAACAAAAGTTAAGCCAAAAATGCAGAAGCAGTGCAAGAGCCCCAACAAGTCTACCCTTTACTTCTTCCACAGGACTAAAGAGAAGCAGCCAGGTGCTGCTGATCAATGCACTTGATTAATTGATCATCATCAGTGTAAACTATTTGCTAGAGCAGAGGCTTTGAGAGTTTGCTGATCTGGAGCTTTTGGGTTTCTGTTGACACAATACTAAGGAGGAAATACATCCGAAATCCAAACTATTTGGAGTCCAATATTCTACAAAGAGCAGATTATTCACAAATGGAAAACATCCAAGACAGCTGCCAATGAACCACGCAGTGGACGTCCCAGCAAGTTCAGTCTAAAGTCAGACCATGCAATAATCAGAGAAATTGCATTGCAATTGCATATCCAAGAGCTTCAGTACATCTCAGACTCTCCAGACCTCCGTTGGCATGTAAATGTTTAAGTTCATAATAATCCACTTAGAAGACTGAACAAGTATGGCTTGTTTAAAAGGTCAGAGGGGAAAGCTGCTTCTATCTAAAAAGAACATGACAGCGCGGCTTAAGTTTGCAAAGCTGCATCTGAACAAAATACAAGACTTCTGGAACAATGTCCTTTGGACAGAAGAAGTTAAAGTAGAGATGTTTGATCAGAATGCAGAAAAAAACAAACAGCTTATCAGCACAAACATCTCATACTAGCAGTCAGCACAGTGGTGGAGGGATGATGATCTGGGCTTGTTCTGTAGCTACAGGACCTCATTCTCCAAGATCTTTTTACAAACCCTCTTAAATTTGTTCTTAAGTTGTTCTGAAAAAAGAGGTCAGGACATTTCTGAGAAACCTAACCAGTATAATAAAATAACACTATTGTAGTTATTTTTAATTATCAAAAACCACATTCATGTGGGATGTGGGAATCTCAGGTGACTTGGAGATTTCTGGGGTGATATTCTTGAAGGAATGGATCTGGCTTGTTCACAGTCTGTTGCATTGATGGTTTCAGGAAGACCAGGAATAGAAATGAATCCCCTCTGGATTGCAACTTTTTTAAAATATTAATCAAATCAATAAAAAATTGTTTATTTTTCCACTGAGGGAAATTTTGACGTTAGAACATGATCTATGATATCTAGGTATATATTTGACCCTCCATCCATCTACTTTCTGTACTGCTTTGTCCAGTTAAGGGTTGCAGGGAAGCTGGAGCCTATCCCACACTGGACAGGCCACCAGTCCATCGCAGCTGACAAGAAACATTATTGTAAATTTATTGTTGTATCTAATGAACTGAAGAGCAGAAAACAATACAAACTCTGACTTTGTTCACGCTTCAGAACAGAAAATGTTCCTAAGAGTATTCCTGAGAGTTTGTAAGATTTGTTCTAAGAACAAGTCTGGACTTCAGAGCCAATATTTTCCTAACGGTTAGTAAATGAAGCCCATTGAGTGGACCATGAACTCCTCTGGATACCAAAGTATTATAGAGTCAAATGTGAGTCCATCTGGCTCATGAAGCAGGACAATAAACCAAACACAGCAGAATGGCCGAAAAAGAAATGAATCAAACTATTGACATGATGTCAGCCCATCAGAAAAGCCACAGTAAGACCTTAAGAGAACTGTACATAAATAAAAACCCATAAATCTCATGAACTGAAGCAAAGTTGAAAAGAAGATGCACTGCTTTTGCATTTTTATGTCATTGTTCATCTGATGATGTTTCTTACATAAAATTAGAACACTCTAGCTAGATTATTTCTGAAATTCTATTATTTGGGGAGAAAAAATGCAACAAGTCTTCATTCCTGTGCACCGCTGCAGGCGTTCAGATGTATGTGTGCAACAAAGACCATTATGGATATTTACCAGTTCCCCTTAGACAAGACCAGACTCTGGAGGAAGAAAAGGAGAGTTTCACCCACACACTGACAGAGGCTCTCAGTAAGTATTTATTCTGTGTATATAATAACATGATTGACCCTATGACTGACATCTCCACAGCTCTTTTTAACATCAGTCTTTTCTCAATGGTTGCATGTTTGTCCTGTTCAGCTCTCGCAGCCATGACACATGCCTCACTCCTCTGACAAAAACCGCCCCTCACTTCACCCGTCTGTTCTGAAATTTGAGATCTTAACATCTAACATCTGTTTGTGCTGAACATATGCAACCAATTCCTTAAGAAAAGACTGTAAGAGAAAATGACTTTTCTCACGTAAAATCTGAATATAAAATCTTTATTTCCAGTCGACTACATGATGGAGCCTTCAAAGTACTTGCACACTACAGCTAAAGAAGCTCGGAAGATGGGATTTGATGAGGTACAGATACAAGATACAGTTTGTGACTCTTTTCCAGACATGAAGTGTCTCAGTGAGCAGCTGTTCTCCCCTTTTCAGATATTTCTGATTAATTTGAAGCGGCGTGCCAACCGGAGGGAGAGGATGCTGAGTTCTCTGGCTGTCCTTGGAATTAATGTTACGCTAACTGAAGCCGTGGATGGCAAGTAGGGCATTCAGTGGTCTAAACACCTCGATAAACTCAAGCTTTAGAAGTAAAAGTTAAAATGGTGAAATGAAAAAGATATGCACATTTAGCTTGGATTTTAATTTATTACAAACAAAATATTTTAATCTAAATGATGAAAACTGGTAGAATCTTTTTAATTCATCAGTTCAAACTGCTGCATGTCACTAGTCTGTCACTTTATCAGGTCCATCTTGCTAGTACCGGGTTGGACCCCCTTTTCCCTTCAGAACTGCCTTAATTCTTGGTGTCATAGATTCAACAAGGTGTTTGAAACAGTCCTCAGAGGTTTTGTTTCATATTGACATGACAGCTTCACACAGTTGTTGCAGGTTTGTTGGCTGCATCCATGATGAGAATCTCCTGGTCAGTTTCTGAAACATTCAGACCAGGAGCCATGCCACGTTCAAAGTCCCTTTAATCCCCTTTCTTACTCATTCTGATGTTCAATTTGAACTTCAGCAAGTCCTCTTCACCATGTCTACATGACTAAATGTGTTGAGTTGCTGTCATGTGATTGGTTAATTGGATATTGAAGTTGAAGTAAAGTTAAGATTCTGCATTTTTTGGCATTTGGCATATCGTCTGAACTCTAATATGCTTGTGTAACTTATTCTATGCATTATAGTCAGTTAGAAACTGAGGTTTTCTTAACAATCTCTATTAAGAAATACAAAACTCCTTTTTTTTTGGTTTTAATCACAGTACCTTTAATGTTTCCACAATCATTCTTGAGCTGTAAAACTGTAGGAATAACTGACTGAAATAAACAAACATTTAATGAAGAAAACAAAAATGTATTTGTTGTCTCATTTTTCCACAGAGCCTTGAACTCCTCTCAGCTGCAGGCCATGGGTATAGACATGCTGCCCGGCTACAAAGACCTTTATTCAGACCGTGTGCTGACCAAAGGGGAGATCGGCTGCTTCCTCAGCCACTTCAACATCTGGAAGCAGGTATAAACTTGAGTGGTGCATGGGCCACTTTTCAGTTTTGCAGAAATGATTCAGTGACTCTTGAGGCTGCCGTGTGTCGCCCCCTAGGTGGTGCAGCAGGAACTACAGCAGGTGTTTGTCCTGGAGGATGACGTCAGATTTGAGCCTAGGTTTTACAGGCGGTTGGCTGCTGTAATGGACAATGTGCAGAGAGTGGGGCTTGACTGGGATCTGATGTCAGCAAGGTTTTTCTTCTCATTTTCCTAATTTCACCTCCACCTTAAGATTTAGTGCTGATTTGTCATGTCTTCCTGTAGTTATGTGGGTCGTAAGCGGCTGCAGATAAAGGAGCCAGAGCACTGGGTGAAGGGAGTCAGAAACCTGGTGCACCCTGGCTACTCCTACTGGACACTGGGTTACAGCCTGTCCCTGAGCGGAGCCAAGAAGCTGTTGCAGGCTGAACCCCTGAATAAGATGCTGCCTGTCGATGAGTTCCTACCGATCATGTTCAACAAACACCCCAAGTGAGTCTCACCTATGAAATCTTTAACTATGATGCCCTGAATACCAGTCTAAGGTTTTTGTATAAGACGTAATATGTCCACCCTTGTGTCCCATCAGAGACGAGTACATGCAGTATTATAAGCAAAGGGACGTGAAAGCATTTTCAGTGGAGCCTCTGTTGCTCTTCCCCACACACTACACCGGTGAGCCCGGATACTTCAGCGACACGGAGATGTCAAACATCTGGGATGACAGACTGGGACAGACGCACAGCTAAGCACAGCCGTGAACCCCAGTCTGAGGACGTAAGGTGTCAGCCTGGGCCCCACTCTCTCTCTGTTGGCAGTAACAGTAAAATCTGAAGTGGATGGACAGTAGTCGGACTGTGCCATGTCACATGACACATCTGGACTGAGTTACTATTAAATTCTACTAATATCCCATTCTACAAAACATACTTTTTCTTTTTTTTTTTGGAAAAATTGTCTGGATTGTCTTTAGTCACGTGGTTACACTGAAATTGATTGAAGCCTAGAAAAGTCAGGACTGTATTTATTTATTCTTAATGTCTTTATCTCCAGATCACAATTTAATTGTTTTGTCATTTTGAGTTTGTTTAGCTTGTTTCTCTTGATTAGTTCATATTTCATCATTGTGTAGAGAAATGTTCTCAAGAGGACCACCGACATAACAAGTTTTGTTTTCTCAAGATCAGGGTGAGCTCAAAAATATACAGTTAGCACCTAATTTAAGTGGTAATGGTCCCTATTTGCAATTTTCTTCTGGGATAAATAGTTTTCATTTTAATTTGATTTTATTTGCTTTCAGGTGCTCGGAATATATAATAGTGAATTGAAACATAAATGTTTTATTCTAATCTGACCAATGGCTTTATGAATTCTAAAAAACAGACTCCTTGTTTTGTCCTAATTTGTAAAAAGAACTAAACTGTACAACATAAATGATTCTGTTATCTTAAGAAAACAATTCCTATAATCTCGAGATAATGACGGTCATCGTCAGTTTCCAAACAAATTACTTTCTTAATATAATGACTATATTTTGTGCAGTTCTTTTCAGAAAAATTGGCTCTTTTTTGTCATTGTGGCTACAGTGTGTGTGAATTATTTCATGCCATCTAAAGGCCTGCAGTCCATGTCAGGAATTTTCATGAATTTAAGAATTTTTATGACATTGTGTACTTGTTGTACTTATTCTGGATTTACTGTTCACTGTTCAAAAAAAGGTTTTTTAAATATTCAGAATTGTTTGAAAAGGATAACAATTACAAATAATAATAATGAGGTTACATTTAGAGTGACCCCACTGAGTAAACCACTCTTTATACAGTTAACATATGTATAAATATAGTTAACATATTTAACTTCTTTTGTCCTTTTTTGGTCACAGCATTGCAGTCATTTCAAGTACTCAGTGACACTACCTCCTTCCCTCCCATTAAACATCTTATTCCCCAGACCTTTAAGAAAGTGGTTCAGGATTTCTTCTGCAGAGAATTAATAGCCTAAGTTTGGAGTAATTTGATTGTTTATTTATTTATTTATTTATTTTATTTTATTTTATTTTTATTTATTTATTTTTTTGCTCAATTTTTTTGCCTTAAAAAGCAGTATGTCGGAGGGGGAAAGGAAAAGGAAACGAATGGAAAGATTTTGCCATTACTGTGAAAAAGATGTTTCAAAATCCCCGAATAGTTTGAATCATGTCAGGAGTGACGGAACAGAAGAAGCTCTGTATGTGACTCGTCACTGTTCTTCTGACCAAAGCCGTTGGCTCTCCATCTGCAGCATATGATTCAATGGGGCTGATGCTGATGGAGAGGCCTCCCGACCTGTTCTTCACTGTTGTTTGCCCAGAGGCGGTCCTGGCTAGGGACAAACCACCCATCAGTGCCCCCACACCCAACCAACCGAAGTACGGAAGGACCCTATTGTTGTTGAAATGTTTATTAGGGTCCGAGCCATACGAAGTATGGAATTATTTTTCTGAGAGCTTTGAGGCCAAATATGACCTCCTAAACACCCATGAAAAATTGTGAAATTTGGCACACACGTCAAGCCCGGCGAAAAAATCCCAAAATGAATGGGGTCCTGAACGTCTACTTCGAACTAGGAAGACAGAACTCGGCACACAGGTGTAGGACCCCAAGTCAAGCAAAAAAGTCAATTGAAGACATGTTGCCATGGCAACAGGGTGCCCGCCATCTTGGAGTGTATGTCCATTTTTTTCCCCTTTTTTTCACTTTATACGCATGGTATTTGAACGAACTAGTCTGAGGGGATTTGTGCGAGTGACTCCAAACTTGGTGGGAAGGCAAGGCAAGGCAAGGCAAATTTATATCACTGATATTCATTCAGAGGTTTTCAACCAATAAACTGTCACAAATACTATTGTTATTATATATTCAATATTATGAAGTCTGTCACGCCAGTTTTTTCTTAATTTATATTTGTTTAGTATATATACTGTATTTTATTTTATATTTTTTCCTCTTCATTCTGTTTATTTCTCCATATATATATTGTACAAACTAATACCTAGAAGGTCTAAGGGTATTTTAATCTGATAGATTATATAATCTTGAACAAGAGAAGAAGCGTCGAGTTGAAAAAGAAACTAGTGATTCATATTGTCTAGAAAATATGACACTTCATAAAGAAAGATGCACATTTATAGAAAATCAGAATAGAATTGAAAAAGAAAAACGTATTCAGATAGCTGAAAAAGAGCGTGAGGAAATGGAAAGAGAACGTAAGGATTATATAACTGCTGATTTTGTCAAGGCTGTACAGAATGGGCTTAATGTTGAACGTCTTCTAAATGATAACATCAAGCCAAATATGCATCTTAGTTCACTTCCGAGAGGAAAACCATTAGGCCGGTATGATACTCCCGAGACGCGTGCCGTGAAACGGTTGCAGGCAGTTAGGAACATGTCTGTCCCACTGCCAAACAAAAACACCGCCATGTTGCCTGCTGTTAAAAGACAAGCCAGACACATAGTTACAGTAAGGGATATAGTTGCAGGTGCAAATGACAGGACAACTGTCCCAAAAACCGCCAAAGAACGGAATCCTTACAGTCCTCTCCCCAACCTTGTTACAAGGAATACAAACACTTTGAACAGCAGGACAACCACAGCCAAGCAACCATTACACCACTCTCCCAAAAGCTTACACTAACCAGGGAAAACTGTCAATAAAACGACAACAGGAGTCATCCCACCCAGCATCACACCACCGAGACGTCGAAAACTGTCAAGCTCTTGTTGGCCTCCTAGGACTAAATAAATTACATTTAATCCTTAAAATGGGGGCCAATGCTGAAGAACATGAGTAAAAATAAGTCTTCAAACAAGATTTAAAGATCTAAAAACAAACAACACAATCTTAAACTCAACTCTAAAGAAACAGTTAGCCATTGCAGTGTATACTGGTATAAAGGCCCAATATCAAGATCAACAGTGTGGTAGCCTGGAGTCCCAAGCAACAGGACTTCAGTCTTTTCCTCATTTAAAAAGACATTTTAACCATCCAGGACTTAACATCTTCTAAACAGTTTAACAAGGAGTTTTTAGGAGTCTGGCTGATTCGCTTCAGAGGGATGTATATCAGTATATTGTCTGCAGTGATACGAGATGCCATGGTTTTTTTAAAAACCTGTCTAGCAGACATTGTTAAGATCATTTAAAAATGCCTGAAGTTGGATAAAACAGCTTTCTCCAGCAACTTGGAAAGAAACAGAAGGAAACAGAAAACTAAACAAACTCAAATCTATACTACAATAAAATCAATAATTTAAAAAAGAATAAAAAAACTAAATAAAAGAAAAAAACTATTAAAAAAAATAATAAAATAAAAAAAAAACTAAGTAACTCTGCCAAAGTGTCTCATTTGTGTCACTTTGCCGGTCCCAAGCCGGATAAAGGAGGAGGGTAACGGAGCTTTTAATTTTAGAAAACCAACCTTGAAGACTGTTCAGGGTTATGCTGTATAATTTAGGTTAAACAATATAAGCAGTAAGCACATAAAACAGATTGAGGGTAAAAGACCAGAAGAGAGAAAACCAACTACATACAAAGTTATACATAAAGTTTGTTCAAACTGTGCATGCATTGACTTAAGGAGTGATACTGTGTGATAAGGTGGAATGTAAGTCACAATGATTTCATTCAAACGTTATTCACTTTATTTTCCTCTTTTTTGTGCAAGTCAGTGTCTCACATGTGCAGTTAAAATTTTTGATGTTTTGAATTGCTTTGAATTGACTTTTCTTACTATTTATTTAATTCAGTCTTTTTCATTTTACAAAAAAACATAATAAAAACAAAACAAAACAAACAAAAAAAAAAAACAATAACACACACACACACATATATATATATATATATATGTATATATATATATATGTATGTATACATATATATATATATACATACTGGTATATTCCCAATATTTTCCATATACACTGCTCAAATAAAATAAAATAAAATAAAATAAAAAAAATAAAGGGAACACTTAAACAACACGGTGTAATTCCAAGTCAGTCAGACTTGTGTGAAATCAAACTGTCCACTTAGGATGCAACACTGACTGACCATCAGTTCCACATGTTGTTGTGTAAATGGAACAGACAACAGGTGGAAATTAAAGGCAATTAGCAAGACACCCCTAATAAAGTAGTGGTTCTGCAGGTGGTGACCACAGACACCTTCTCAGTTCTGCTTTCTGGCTGATGTTTTGGTCACTTTTGAATGCTGGCCGTGCTTTCACTCTAGTGGTAGCATGAGACGGAGTCTACAACCACACAACTGGCTCAGGTAGTGCAGCTCATCCAGGTAGCCAAGTTGCTTCCCTGTGATTGGCTGATTAGATGTTTGTGTTAAGGTGAAGCTGTGGCCGGTGGAAGGCCCACTAGAGGAGTAACCATTTAAGAGCAGAGCTAGCTTCTGGTCCATGAAGGCAGATTTGATCAAACAATTCTGTTACATACATGAACTCATCTTTTGTTTAATTTTTCAGTAAGAGAAGAAAAACCATGTTTGATGCTTTCTGACTGGAGTCACTTTTAGTACATTTCCACACTTCCTTTTTTTTGTAACACCAGTTTACATTTCAAGCATAAGAAGAAACACATAAAATTTAAGCTATCAACTTGAGAATTTTTATTTTGACAAAAAGGGAAAAAAAAGCAATACTCCAGCAGACATTGGATCCATTTAATATTAGTACTGTTTCATATCACAAAAAAAGGTTCTGAAAATAACAACTGAACCACACAAATGATACGGTTGTGATACATAATAAATTAATCAGCAAAATAAAGAAATAAGAACACGCTTATATGTCGCTGTCACACAGGAAATGCTGAAACTCCAATGCTCAAATTTTAAGACGCCTGAGAATATAAATATAAAAAACAGCATGATGCAGCAATTACTTAGTTCCACAGTTCCTCCTATTTCTCTGAACTAAAGCTTTGATAAGAGGAGTTTAAAAATTACATAAAATTTTATAAAAAATTAGCCATTGATTAAGAAAAAACATCCACATCTGTACAGTGTGCATATCTGAATTAGTGTGGCTTTTCCCTCCACTTAATGGGGCAGCTTAGCAAAAACAAAAAAATAATGCTCTGCTGTTACAAGCCACATTTGATGATATGAAGAAATAGATTTTGACTGAACTTTTCAACCAGCATGTTTAATTAAATGACAGTCTACATGTATTTATTTATACTTTGTATTTAAATGCCCCTTTTCAGCCTGTACCCCAGCCAGCAGTTGGGTTTAACCCTCTATTTTTGAAAAAATAGACTAAATAAAGTAGCAAGTAGAGGATATATCCATTTACTACGGAGATCTGTTGCTACACAGGTAGTAAAAATGTTGCATATAGTTAATTACAGAGCATCTCACCATTGAAAAGAAACATTTCTGTCAGACAGGTTGGATGGAATCTGTAGCTACTGTAAAAAAAAAGAAAAAAGTGAGGTATTTTGTGATTTAGCTTTGAAAGAATCCGGCGCTGCTTCCATCTGTGATCAGACGAAAGTAAAGATTTCCATATGAAAACAAATACACGAGATTACTGCATTTGTCCTTTAGTGAAAAACAGTCCAGGTGTTGAAGGCCACTGCCAGCAGCAACCAAAAACGTTTGAACTTCCAGAGAAAAGTTGTGTAGAAAACTTCAAAGCGCTGCATTCGCTTGAATGAGAGCAGCTCCCATTAAAATGGAAGCAATGATGAACTGCGGCTGTATACCAAAATGGTTAGACATAAAAGAGGAAGACATCTGCAGTTTCTGTCTTTGATCTTAGTTTGGAAGAGACAGTCAATAGATCTGGAACAACAATGAAACATGGTCAATCTAGGAAAAAAATAAAAATAAAAACGCTAAAAATCAAAAGATGTCCTGGATAACTAAGCAAACATTAAAGTAAACAACGAAACTAAACAAAACATTTTTTCTTTTTTTTTAAACAAACCATTGGTTATAAACATATAAGCAAAGGTCCACAGTGCTTGCATGTAGAAACAGTAACCTTTACACTCTTCAGCCAAACACACCTTTTGGAAAAAAAGTGCCATATTGCATGAGTTTCTGTGATACACTCACAAAAGGTCTGACTGTAAACATGGTGCAAAGCAGTTCTGATGTGAGATTAAGGCTTTTAGAATTTCCTGAAGTGTTGCCACTGAGATAAAAGGAATATATCCATGAGTGGGCCAAACGGTGTGGGTACCAGTTAAGAGAAATCAGACCTGGACTATACAGTACATGCACTCAAATTAGGCTACATTCACACTGCAAGTCTTACAACTCAATACGTGGTTGTTTCATTATAACTTAACCCTTTAAGTTGTTGCATATCATATTTGAGGCCTTTTCCATCACTTTGTGGTAAAAACTTTGTTTGAAACCCTGTTGTATCCAATCTGAGACCTGTCTTCTGCCCCCTGGTGGATACCTTTTGCATTGCAATAAATCTGACATCACATGGTAACAACTGGAGCATATAGGGAGATGATTTTTGTTTTAATTAATTTTGTATTTTAACACTTAGTTAAAAGGGGTCTAATTAAGACCTAAATTTTTTTTGCCCATTATTTCTTGGATCAGTCTTTAACAGGTGCATCTGCCATCAGACTCCCGCGTGACCCAGCATGCCACGTTTCCGCTTCTTCTGGCGCGGAAATGTGATGTCTGTCTCGCTTTGACGATGTAAAACTTGGATGAAATAGACAATATTTCAGATTGAGGATGCTTTGAAAGACATCAGATATGGATCTGATTTTCAACCACACATGAAAGTGAACTGGGCTGAATGTGAAGGACAAAAAAAAAAAAAAACTGTACTATTCAGACTATCAAAAAAAGAAAAGAAGAAAAAAAGTAAAAAGTCAGACTTAGGTAAATTTTGCCTGCAGTATGAATGTGGTCTTAAAAACAAGAATATTTTGGTAAACATGACAAATTATTGTCAAATAAATCCTCTTTTGTTCATAATATTTTCCTCAGATAGAAGTGATAACATTGATAACCATCTTGTTGGTGATTAAAATGTCCATAAACAAAGTTTTGGCCTAATTTAGTTTTCCTCAAAAACCATCTTATTGTAAAGGGTTTTTAGAAATTCAGCTTGTAAAAGTCGTCACTCTGCCGTTAGAAGAAATAAGAGAAACGTTCCCACATTCTCCCATCTGACCCCACATCCCAGAACAGTGAAGTGAATGCTTTCACTTATGAAGGCAGCAGGCTGAAAACTGAGCTCACCTCATGTCACCCCCCCTCTAAAAAACAAAGAAAAAGACATTTTAATTCCACTGCGTACACACTTTCCCCAGTTCTATCTCTAACATACACACCAACTCACACAGGCAATGCCATCCTATCAAGCATTTCTTACCCCTAATATAAAGACTACGATTCATCACACGTTACTTCTGCTGCTAGTAGCATTACCATTTCTCTACACTGAAAAGCTTAAAGCTTATATACATTTGCATCAAGATTAGACATAATACTGCTGCATATTATGTGTGAGAATTTTGTGGATGATCACTAACCTAGCCTTCAGAGCCCCGTGCAAACTGCTCTTCTACAGTGAAATTTGATCCACTTTCTGGCAAAAACAATGTTTGATCTATAGTTTAATTGGAAATAAAAATGGAAAAACTATATTAAAATTAATTAAAGGAATGTGTCACAACTAAATCCTAAAAATAAACAACTTAAATAATAAAAGAAAAAGCTTCTAGTCTTTGCCAAGCTACCTAATAACACAACATTACTTAAAGTAAATAAATGGTACTAAACAGCACAAAAACGATCTATAAAATGAAATGATCACAAGAAACCGGAGGACTTTTGGCTGATGATGAATGTGCAGATTTAAAAAAGAAAAAAGAAATATCCCTGGTACTTGTGAAAGTGTTTCACAACGAGGTTATGTGGTTGCATGAAATCTGTTTTGTGATTTTACTTATCACATCCTGAAATGAGTAAGTAGTAATAGAAAGAAAAAACGGTGCTGCCATAAACCTGTAATAAAAAATGAGGTATTTTGTGATTTATTTTGGTTAAAAAAATAATTTATTTTATATGCCAGCTGTGTTTTCTTGTAAATATAATAATATTGTGGTACAAAGCAAATTTTAGGGCTGTTGTTTTGGACATAAATGTTTATTATAGAGATTTTGCATGAAGTATCTTGAATGATAAGCTAGGCTTTTCTAATTCAACAAATTAACAACAAAAAAAAGTTTAGATTCAGTGTTAATACATTCTTATATTTAAATGCATTCTTCTACGTCTATGGGGTATAACGATCCTCACATTTATTATTTTGTCACTTTCCCTTGCATGTTAGTTTAATCGTGTTTTATGCTGGGCTTTTGTGAAGCTATGCAACAGTTTTCAGGGTTCGCTTCAGTTCAACATTTTATAAACACTACACGCTTTGACGCGTGCTACCAGGGATGCAAGCGGACGTGTGATAGGTCCAAAAAGTGTTGCCTTCAGGAAACAATGACTGGAATGAAAAAGGGAACATTGTCTAACCCCAACCCTTGTTGCTCCGACCAGGGGAGAAGGTAGTCTAATTAGTCATTTGTGTAAAATCTTGCCATGTGAGAACTGGTTTGCGTATATGCACATGTTGGAGTAGAACACAGCAAGGCTGAAATCACAATCGTTTGGATTTAAATGTAGCTGGTTAACTAAATACCAGTCTGACCTCCCCTAATTCTCTCAATCTTAGTAGGTCAGACACCTGCGACTCAAACCCTATTAATTACACATGGTTTGATCCGAAGCTGAAGATGCAACCTTGCTGCGTCTCAGCATGGAGGGCTGGAAGTCGGGGTGGCGGCGGGCGTGCTTGATCAGGTGGTCGCTGCGCATGAAGCGCTTGTCACACAGCGGGCACAGGAAGCGTTTCTCCCCCGTGTGGGTGCGGGTGTGGCGTGCAAGCTCATCGGAGCGGGCGAACTTCTTCTCGCAGCTGGGCCAGGCGCAGGGGAAGGGCCTCTCACCTGCAGCGAAGCGAGATCTGTTAACAACTGCTTCATTCAGCCTGAAACACCACGCTTAGCACACAACACACATCTTAGTAAAACTGCAAAAATATTCACTTCACAGTGACTTAAAATAAAAGCAACAAACCCTTTTATTTGAGAAGCTGAAAGCATTTGAGTGAAACTCCAGTTTAATTAGACTATTGTACACAACAGCTTTTACATTAATGTAGCTTAATTTAGACATTTTAGTGACATGATCAAAGGAACAGCACCAGAGTAGTCTTAACTCTTTAAACTCCACTAGATCCCTGGGATCCCTGAGCGCTGTCACTTATATTGTCAACAATTATCAAAATTAGTAGTAACTCTGTGAGGTTTTCCAGGAATGACATCCCTTCAAGGAACTTTACAATCCAGTGTTTGCAGTGTTTATTCTGAGACTATATTGTAAATCTACAATGAGTGATCCATGACAACATCATTATTTATCCCATTTTCATAATAGAAAAGATCACTGTCACTATTATAAATCTAGAAGACCTTTATTTTGCCATGGAAATTATGATGACATCACTTCCTGTCGAACTTTCCACAAATCGGAGAACTTAAATTTACAGTAACGTCCAATCAGGAGCAGCAAAAGATCAACAAGTTGGTAGTTCTGTAGTCACGTTTCCACTGAGCAGCCTGGTTCAGTTCGGGCCGGTGTGGTCCAATACGCTTTTTGTTGTGTTTCCATTATAAAGGCCTATACAACTGAACCATACCGCACCTTTTATGGACCCCCATCAGTAGTAGATCCACAGGAAAATGCTAGCGTACGGTTAAGGCAGAGCTACAGCTCTCTGACCATAAAACCCATCAATTGGTGGACAAAAAAAACACCACTGCCCACGACAAGTGCGTGGAACAACACCGCATGCCCAGTGGCGGTCCGACTTAAAGCAGGAACGCTCACCTGCGTTGACTGGACCATTCTAAATCTTCCAAACCGTACGGGCCCAAACTGCTCTGTAGAAACGGGACTTAAGTGTGTCTGAAAAGAAGAAAAATAATGGTCCTCTATGGCTTGAATAAAGCCAAAAAGACATTTTTGATGCAGTGGGCAAAAATTTATCTGAGTTGCTTTAGTGAGAATAGTAGGTAAATAATAGCATAAATACAATAAAAGCTGGAGGAAAAAGTGTAAATATGTAAATAGTTTCTGTTGTGTTTGTTTTGATGCCAGTAATTTTTTTTCACCTGAAAGCCAAGATTTGAGAAAATGATATGCAGACAAAAATTAAGTTTTATGGTGCTTTACCTATTGATACATTAATTTCACATAATTGTAGCCTCAAAATCTGACAACTGAGACCATCCTAAAAAATAATCTCTGGGACTGGGTTCACTAGGGTGAAAAATGTTTAGTTTATACAGGCATTTTTTACATGGACAAAACTGAACGGATAAAAAAAAAAAAAAAAAGCTTGTGGCTTGAAGCAAATATAATACACATATTTTTAAATTAATAAAGATTTTTAAAGGTTTCTGTCAAATTATTGGTTAAAAAAATCTCAGCTTGCATTCTTAGGTCAACAATTTAAAAGTTAAATTAAGCACATCTAGAAGTTAAAAACTCTAGATTAGTCTTAGCTTTGATGCCCTGCAGGCCACACAAGTCAAACCCAGGATAAGTGAATAAATAGGATGCTCGGTGCCATTTTCAGGATCACAAAGCATGGCCACGTTGTTGATACAGAACTCCCCGTGGGCGTTCCCATCACAGTTTCTTTTCAGCCGTTTCCTGCCCTTAATCCATTTGCGCCTGCTCAGTGACACGCTGATAACCCCCCCTAATTTAAAAATAACATGCACAATTCAGCTGGAGCGGTACAGCTCCAACTTTCCAGCATGGACCCGCCCATTTAAGATCAAATATAGATTTTTAGTAAGCTTTGCACGGTCTAGATGCGAGTTGAAGTTGCCTTAAGGGTTGGGTAAATTAAGGTGCAGCAGAGTATTTGTTGAGCCAACAACCATTGTGGCGAGAAATGCGTTGATTATACATGGAAGTGACGCAAATATCATCCTCACAACATCTTCCAATAATAATGTCTTTTCACAGGATAACTAGGAGTAAAGGGTTGTGTCTTGAGAAGAAATAACCAGCACCCCCACACTTGTTGCTGCCTCAAATCTGTCCAACTGTGAACTCAACGCTCCCGACGTTAAGGTTTCGTCTTACGTTCATTTCATATGCAAATCCAGCGGGAAGGAAGACCTTCGTCACAGGTTTTAACGTCCAGCCCAGTTCTTTTGTTAGTTTACTTCTTTGTCAGAGTCACTCCGTGTTTTTTTGTTTTTCCACTTTTTGTGTGGACACATTGTTGCACCAAACCGCTGGTAAAAGAGGCAAAAACTGCCATTTAACGTTTTAACGTTTGTTTAACCCAGCAATAACACCCAATTTTTATATATATATATATATATATATATATATATATATATATATATATATATAAAATGTGTATATATGCAGTGACAAAATACAGAAAAAAAACAAAGAGGGAGCAACGTTTAGTTTTGTCTGAAGCTAGCTAACTGTGTACGTTCACAGTTGTCGTACCTGTGTGTGTCCGGATGTGTGCTTTCAGGTGGGATGATTTCCCGTAAACTCTGTCGCATCCGTCAAAAGTGCACTGGTGCCGCTTCACGGGGGACCCAACTGCTCTTGCCCCCCTGAACGGCTGCTGTTGTCCGGGCACCGGCGTAGCGGAGGGGGTGATGGTAGGGGTGGTTGGGTCGGACAACGTGGTGTAACCGCTCTCACCGCCGCATGAGGAGTTGCTGCTCTCCGAGTAGGTCGACATGGGACGGAACTTGCTGTGCAAGTCGGTGAGGATGCCAGCCACCGTCATCATGTTCGTCCCTTCCAGCCTCATCGTCTCTCGCACTTCCCTGTCCTCGCTCGACCCGTCGGGATCCCCGGGGAGAAGGCCCACCATGGCAGGCTGGCTGGCGGGGGCGACCGGGGTGGGTTTGTGCAGAACGGGACCGCTAGATATCGAAACCAAACACTCCGCAGCAAAATAATCAGACGAAGCAGTCAAAGACATTGTTGACTACTCAGTTTCGTAGTTTCCAACTTGAAAAAATAAAATTACGACAGTTGGGGCTAACGACAAGGTTTTTCTGAACCGGACCTCCTTTTCATCAAACTCGACGAACAAGCTGTTTCCAGTTGAGTTTCGTAACCGCCATAAAACGTTTCAGTAGTTTAAAAAATACTTACTAAATCGGAGAAAAGGCACAAATCTGAATAATTATATGCTAATATCAGGCTAATACCACGGGCCCAACGTGCATGCCCCTCTCTGTCTGACGGTTCATTGTGTCTGAGCCTCGAGAAAGCCGGTCAAACCCACGCCCCCTGGTCCGGACTAAAGATGCATTCAAAAGCAATCGGAAAAAGCAATGTCACATCTATAATTCCAAATGTTCTTAAATGTACCATTTATATTTTATGCTTTTATTATTATTGGTATTACCATTTAATCCGGAATGGGATACATATAACTTAAATTTTAAACAGTAGATATGAATCCAACAGAAATACGTTCTCTGATTAAACATCGGATACAATCTGTACTTTAGATATATGAACACTTATATTTCTGCATTCTTAATGATATTTAGCGTAACAAGGGTATCAAACAATCAACCGAGACTATTTTATGCACTACATGATGGAATAAAATAAACTAATGGTCTTTTTAATTTTATTTATATATTTGTTTTTACAAAATGGAAATCTCTGAAGGCGATATTTCCCTGTTACGTGAAGGCAGCTTGAAGCAGGCGCAAGGAAAGCACGGGCGTGGACCACGGTGGCGGGTGAATCGTGGAAAGTAGGTGGCACTGTGCGGCAAGTTAATGATGGGGGGGAAGAGATGAGGATGAAAGGCCTGATGGGTAGTTTAGTTTAGTCTGCACAGCCGGAGACTGGAGGACGTGGCTGAGTGGTGGGATCCAAATAACATAATAATAATAAAATCATTACGTGAAATCAGCTTTTTTCACATCCTTTATTCTTTATATTTATCTATTTTTTATTCTACAACCCAACTCCAAAAAGCCCGGATGCTGTGTAAAATGTAAATAAAAACTGAATACAGTTAATTGTCAGTCTCTTAACTCATATTTTATTCCCAATAGAACATTAACAATATAGCAGATGTTGGAACAGGATGATTTTTTAGCTTGGTGTAGCATCTCCTCTTCTTTTAACATCTGTCTGTAAATGTCTGGAAAGTGAGGAGACCAGCTGCTGGAGTTTTAGGAGAGGAATGTTGTCCCATTCTGGTCTGATGCAGGATTCTAGCTGCTCTACAGTCCTGGACCTTGGTTGCTGGATTCTTGCTTCCATGATGCTCCAGATGTTGTGTACTGGTGAAAGGTCTGGACTGCAGGCAGGCCAGTTCAGCAACTGGACTCTTCTCCTGTGAAGCCATGCTGTTGTGATGGATGCAGGATGTGGTTCAGTATCGTCTTGCTGAAATCTGCAAGGTCTTCCCTGAAAGAGACGTTGTCTGGATGGGAGCAGATGTTGCCCTAAAACCTCCATGTACTTTTCAGCATTGATGGAGCTTCACAGATGTGGAAGCTGCCCACGCCATAGACACTAATGCAGCCCCATCCCATCAGAGATGCAGCTTTTCACCTGTCCACTGATAACAAGCTGGATGCTCCCTCTCCTCTTTAGTCTGCAGGACACAGTGTCCATGCTTTGCAGAAGGAATTTCACATTTTCATCCATCTGACCACAGAATGGTTTTCCTCTTTTTCTCAGATCGTTTTAATGAGCTTTGTTCCAGAGAAGATGGTGGTGTTTCTGGATCCTGTTCACACATGGCTTCTTCTTTGCATGATTTAACCTGCATTTGTGGATTTCAGGGTGAACTGTGTTCACAGACAATGATTTCTGGAAGTCTTCCTGAGTCCACGTAGTGATTTTCAATAGAGAAACATTTCAGGTTAATGCAGTGCTGCCTGAGGGCCCCAAGATCACCAGCATCCAGTTTGACCTTTGATTTTGTCCAAAGCACACAGAGATTCATCCTAATTTTCTGAATCTTTCGATGTTTTGGTGAATGCCTGCCCATCTGACAGACTCTGCCTCTCTGAAATCCTCCTTTTATACCCAGTCATATTACTGACCTGTTGGCAATTAACCTTATTAGTTGTCAAATGACGTAATGGACTGTCCAAGTTGTACCTTCCTTTAGCCAGCTAACTGCTGAGATAGGCTCCAGATTCCCCATGACTATTGGACTAAGTGTATAGAGGATGAATAAATGAATGAATGAATGAATGAATGAATGAATGAATGAATGAATGAATGAGTTGTCAAATGCTCCTCCAGTTTTTGCTTTTGCTACTTTTGTAGCTTTTTGTTGCCCCTGTTCCAACTTTGTAGAGATGTGTTGCTGCCTTAAAAATGAGCTAATTACCGCCGTCAAGGCAGAGGTTTGGTTTTGATTGGTTTTGGTTTGTCTGTCTCTTAACAACATAACTCAAAAAGTTAGGGGCAGATTTTGATTCAATTTTCATGAAATCTAAGAAACAAGTGATTCCGTTTTGGGGATGATCTGGATCACTGCCTTGATCCAGGCTTTTTCAAAGGGATTCTTTACAGGTGCAGGGCAGGTGCAAACATCTGCGAACATTGCTGAACTTTGTCATATCCGGGTCTTTCACCAGTGAAAACAAAAGGTTGCTGCAGTGTAAGACTGGATTTTCACTGTCACCCCTCAAAAACTTTTCTTTGATTTTCATAGTTTCCTGCTGCATTGTGGTTGGCTGCCATAAACGTAATTGTTCCACAGATGACAAGAGATTGTTCTTCAAACTATCAGAAAGACACAGAAGCCCAGAAAGATGTGACAACTATCCACCGGCTATCAAGCCTGTTAATGCCGACATCCTTGGAGTTCTTCAAAATATCCGACAGTGTGTTCAGATCATTTTGTGACTGGTGAGTGAAACATTTATCACAGTTTAAAACCTATGGTTGTTTTGTATAGATGCCAATAATTGTTACAGTAACAATGACAAACATCCGGTGGTTTTTGTGAAGTTCTTAATGTTTCTTGTTAGCAGCTCCTTCACAATGTGCCATCAGAGGGACATCAGGACATTCGTTCAGTCCTACGGCCACTAGCTTCACCTCATATCTTTTGCTAGTCTTGACACTGAGGGGATCAATATAACTGGATGAAGATATGGATCATTTTCAATCAAAAACCGATGGAGAAGACTTAAAACTATAAGAACAAGTTGCACAATTCAACACGGATGCTGGGATGATTCGGGGTCTGTTTTCACCGGCAAGCAGTTTATGATATTTGCGCCTGCTCATGGGGGGACAGGAATTATTTTGCCTTCAGAGCTTCTAACTCAAAAACGCTTGCCCGCAATCAGTTACAATGGCTTGACAGAGGTCTGCGTTCGCTTGAATATTTCTATTTTTTCTCCATCAGATGGTAAAATGTTTCAGTTTTAATATCTGATATATTGTTTATGATCTATTGGGAATAAAATAGGACTTGATGAGATTTACAAATCACAGCATTCTGCTTTTCTTTACATTTTAAATGGGTTTTTAAATCCATAACAATTAAACAATACACACTCTATTTGTACTATTTTGGAAAGTGTATGAATCAGCTTTCAACTCATTAGAAGATTGTATAGTATTGTGGTTATTCTTTAAATGGGCGTTGTGTATGTGTGTGGTTGTTTATCCTGCTTTGCAGGAGTTGCATGCAGCTATATACAGTACCTGTTTTGATGTGAACACCCGTTCAAGGTGTTCTCATTATTATTTTTTAAACTTATTTTCATTAATCTTTTCAGATTATATGTTCATAAAAACAACCACATTGATTACATCAACAAAAACAGAGACAAAAGGGAAAGTAAAAATAAACAAACAAACAAACAAAACAAAACAAAACAAAAAAAAAACCAAACAAACAACAAAGAGAAAACAGAAAACATAAACCAGGGGTGACAGCTGTAAAAATAAATGGAGCCTACCAACCTCCTTATTTCTCAAAGACACAGTCCCTAAATAAGTGTCCATTTTCATAATAGACCTAACGTCGTCTCATTGTTCAGTCTTTCCCAAAGTAAAACGTCCTTTTTTAATCCATTTATTTTTAATATTTGGGACATAACCCCTAAATTCCAAACCAGAATTTTCTTCTTCTCTTTTCCTGCATAATTACTCCAATCACTCCAGTATCTTTCAAATTTTGCACTTATATGTTGAAGAGAAAATGTCATTTTCTTCCATTACATGAATTTTGTTAACTATTTCCAACCATTCATGACTGGGATCTCTTTATACGACCAGATTAATGATTTTTTTTACTGGCCATCAGCAGTATTTGTTTTAAGTATCTTTTCCTTCCTATCATGTTTTCAGGTAACTTACCCAAATGAATAATACTTAAGGTCAGATCCAATTCAGATCCTATAACTTCGTTAATTTCCCCCACCACCTGCACCCAGTATCTTATAACGGTTGGACATTCCCAAATATATGAAAATGGTTTGCTGATAAATTACCATATTTTTTCCAACACTAACCATTTTCTATCATTTTTTTCCTTCTTCAGGATTCAGGAAATATCTAATAATTTTCTTCTAACCAAATTCCTCCCATAGATCTGAGTTTAAAGTAGTGAATTTGGATTTCCAAATATTTGTCCAGTCTTCATTAGATAACATCACCTTGGCCCCTTTCTCCCATTTTTATTTGATGTGACTTGTGCAACGTCCTTCCTCAGATTGCAAGGCCAAATAAATCTTTGAAATAAACTTATTTCTAGATGAACTTTTGTATGAGCTAACTAATAACTCTGTAAGGGCCATTTCAGATTCTGAATCATCTTTGGATTTTATATTTTTGTGAAAATGTCATATAAGTTGTGTAAGTCTTTATTGCTGTTTCTGATGATGTTATAAAATATGATATATTTCTTGCTCATTACTTAAATCTGTTGTCAATTTTGGAAGGTGGGAAATCTGCATGTCCTGGCCAACCCAACATTTGTGTCTTTCTCTCAAACTTGAGCTCTTTTAGTGTCTCGTACGAGATGCCTAAAGTTACTGAGATCCCATTACTTATCTTATCTTCATAAGAGATTTATCTCCCAGTAATGTGGATGGAGGTACCTTCAACAAATTCTCCTCCAAAGTTTTCCATTTAGCTTCATACCAGTGTAGCAAAACTCTCAGTTGTGCAGCTTGGTGATAACCCTTTAGCGAGGGTAAAGCCTTCATCTTTAGCCTGATTGTTTATGTCTGGAATTTCACTCTTGTTTGTTGTTTTCCCCAAATAAAAGATAAATTTTTTTATTCCACTCACTAAATTGCGTAAGTGGTAAAACAACAGGTAATGACTGAAAAAATAATCAATGTAATATATTTGTCTGGTATGATTATGCATATTCAGAGGAGTAGTGACCATCTGTTTGGATCTCATTATAATTCTTTTATAGGGACACAATTTGGTTAAATAATTGTGGTTACATAATTAGGTATTAGTATTCCCAAGTATTTAATTGATTTATCTCTTCATTTAAATTGGCACACTTTATAAATATCCTTTGACAGTTCATAAGTAAATGACAAAGTTTGGATTTTATACAGGTTTATTGCCGGTGTATGACCCAAACTAATCAGGATAGAAGTTTGGACAAACTTCTATTCACATTGGTGAGGGTCAGAAGGGTCATCTGCATATAAATAAATGTTATTTTTAATCTTTATTTTCTGTTTTTCCTGCCACAATTCTGTTTACATCATGATCTTTTCTAATAGCTTGTGCCAAAGGCTCTATTCAAAGAGCAGACTGTGTGGGGCTGAGTGGGCTCCCTTGTTTACAACCCATCTGCAGGGCTATTGGTTTTGTTAAATCTACATTTTTTTTAATTTTTTTTAATACAGAGCCTGTCTGATCTAAATCTATAAGCTTCGGGATAATATTTTACAATCTTTTAGCCATAATGAAAGCAAATAGTTGGTTTAAAACTTAAATAGGCCTTTATGAGCTGCATTCTGTCTTATCCTTACATGGTTTAGAGATAACTGAAATTAATGCCTGTCTTCAGGATGTCTTCAAGAATATAACATATAAAACAATCATTAAGCAGTAGTATAATAATTTCTCTATATATTTTATACCATTCAGCAGAATAACCATATTCTCATATTTTATTCGTTTTAATCTTGAGATAGCTTGGTCTGTTTCATCCTCTCTTGTTTTGGCTAATAGTATTTTATTCTGCAACATTCCTATTGAGGGTAAATCTAAAGATGTTAAAAAGTTAGACACTACTGGTAGTTCAGCTGCTGTAGACTGAAAGTAGTAATATATAATATACTTCAAATATGTTTTGAATCTCTTTTAATTTATAGTGCCTCTCATTTTTCTTATGTCTTCTTTCTTAAATATTTCTCACTACTTGAAGTTTAAGTCTTCTCCATTTTTTAATTTGGGGACAATTTTCATGAAATGTCTGTTTTAATGTTTTTGCCTTTTTTTCTAGCTGTATTTCATGTATTGCATTCAAAGTTTGTTGTGTATCTTGAGTCTGTTTAAATATGTTTGCATTATTTTGTTCAACATAGAGCATTTCTATATATTTTAGTCACTAAGTCAGATCTTGGATTTGTTTATCTTTCTCCTTTCTCTTCTATGCTGCCCAATTTGTTTGAGGGTTTAATTTCTTTTTCCCTTAAAACAAATCCAAAATAGTGTGAAAATTGACTTTCCAATCATCCACACATATCAATACTCCATCTACACTTAAAGACATTAAATCAAACACTTTCTTAATCAGATTGTTTTAATTTCCTGGTGGCCAACACCGACCATAAAGCTTCTTACTGTTACATAACGTACATCCTTATCACTACTTTGTGTACAAAACTGTAAATTCATTCTATTTTAAATCAATCCCCTGATCTTTCCCTTTTTATATATACATTATATATAATGTATATGTTAAAATTCAAATTTCTTCAACTTCTCATGTTCAAGGTCACTGAAATGCGTTTCTTGAAAAAATGTTATCTTGGTTTTCTTTTTTCATTTTAAAAGTTACTTTACTCTTTTTAATAGTATTACGTAACTCGTTAACATTCACGGTGACAGTTTTGTTTTGTTGATCAGACATTTTAAGTTATAACACAGTGAAATGTTCATATCTCGTATAAAACTCTGCACGGCCTCAACATTCACACAACTGTCTGCCAATTCACTCAAAACATAGAAAAGACATGAAAACAAAAGTGACTTCAGTCTGTGAAGCATACACATCGTTTCTGAGTTGAAGGGGGATGCTCTGTAAGCTACCGGTGCCCCTCCTAATGTCAGCTGCCACGTCTAACAGGTCGGAGCCAGAGAGTATTTTGTCCATATCTCAGCCATCATCCAGTAGCCTGCTAGCTTTCAAACTGTTAAACATCTTTGCAATAAACAAATAAATGACTCATGTCTGATGTCAGTACAAGTCTTCACTTTCATAAGAAAACCTTAATGTTTTCTGAGACCCAGCGTGTCCAGTGATTGGCTCAGTGAATGTTTGTAGCTCCAGTTTAGAAGGTATTTCCTGATTGGTTGCTGTGAGCAGAGTGGGACGCTGTGAAAAGCCCCCATACAAGCCTGGTCATTCAGTGGCTGTGAACAGTGCTTGGCTTTCATCTCTTTCATGCATGTGGAGGTTCTGAGGAAGCCGAACCTGCAGTGATTCTAGGTTGTCATGGCTGTGTTGCTGCTTGGTTATGCACGTGTGATATTAACTTTTCTCCTGCTTCGTGGTAAGATTTAAACTGTTGTTTTATGGTAATCTGTGCTGAGAAATCTCAGTGTGCCCTTTAATCACAGTTTATACATCTGTAGGTGTGTAGATGTTCAGCACAGATGATTAATAAGCTTTCCTTAAGAAGACTTGCAATTATTTTTTCTAACTGGATCTTCTGTTCAGGAGGCGTAGGCCTTGAAGTGGAACCAGATCTCTGTGATCCAAGTTGTGCTGGTAAGAATTTCATCTGTTGTATAGTGTAATGCATCACACACTTGATTAATGTTCATAGACCAGGGGTCCGATACCTGTGGCTCCGGAGCAGCAAGTGGCTCTCTGGACCTTCCACAATGGCTCTTAATACATGGCTACAAATGCTTAAGAACTAACTAATGTTTTTAAATCTAGATATAATAACACATGCAGGTTTTTACAATTCTTTTTTTTCATATAATAATTGCATTGAATTTCCGTAAGATAGTGGCACTAAAAGTATCAGTAATATTTTGTATCTTGTTGTATCTTTTTTTCTTGCCATTAGGTTGGAAACTATGGTTATGAAACTATTTTAATTTTTTTTTAATTATATACTCCGTCCAAAGAAGAAAGTCTGTCTATCCTCTTTTTGCAAGTTTTGTGTTTTTCTTTGTTTTAAAACCTAAAAATAGAAATAAAAATGTGATTCTTCAAAAATGACAACAAATGTCATATAGTGAATATTTATAAAAAATTTTAAGTTGTCTTTTTTCAAAAGGTTAGGTAAAATTTGCGGCTGTAAATGAGCTTCATTTAGCTAGCTGAGGGAAATATGGCTCTTTGGATTGTAAAGGTTGCAGACCCCTGTCATAGATAAACAGACAAGTTGTAATCTTCTTTTTTACTCTCAAGCAGTTTTACATTTTAAATGTGAACTATTCTGTATCCTCAGGGTTTCCTGTATCTGACTTGCTGTATCAAAAGAATGTAAGGTACACTTACAGGTATAGGACAACAGTTGCCACCACCCTTCATGGTTCTGGTGGTGGCAGGAATGGACTGGCTCTGGACTGCGTGGTTGATATTGAAGTGGTCTCCAAGTGTCACCTAACGATGCAGGTCAACTTTAATTAACTTGTTTATAAGTTGTTTATCTAATAAACAAATTATGCTGTGGTTTAATGTGCATGCTTATCCTACAGATAAGGAATCCACAGATAAAGCGGCTCTCCCCTCAGAGGGAACACTCTGTGCTGCGTTTGAAGAGTTTGAGGTAACACCCTATAGATTTCACTTGGCTTGTTGTTTTTTTTTTTATCCATTTTATCTTATTTTGCTTCCATTGTTTTAGTTGTGTCTGTGCTCTGTTGGAACGTTGGAATGCTGGATCATCTTGGAATGCTACATCTATTATTCTTGTGAATGAGGAACTTTGGTCAGATGCTCCACTTGTGTGTGCTGTCTGGTTTTTGGCAGGGGGGTGGCTCATCTGGTGTTTTTGTTTCCCAGGGAGTCGCTGGAGAGAACGCGCCTCAAGTTCTCCCTCCAGGGGGGAAAGGTCACGGCCCTCTGTCTCCAGGAGGGGGAGCAGGTGTGGGCTCTTAACGTTAAACGGGCTCTACTGAGCATGCTCCAGACCTCCCCCATGGTCACTGCACTGAAAGAAGAAAAGGAGGTGGGTTGATGGACAGTTTTTTCATTTCAGGCCTGCAAAAAGGTAAAATAGCTTTGGACAATGGAGTTTTTACTACTTTCTAATGCTGTCTTCCTATTTACCAACATTTTGAAAAAATCTGACAATGAGGAAGAAATTATAATTTTTTAAAATTCATACATAAATATCTTAAGGTGTTGAACAGGGGTTGTTATTGTTGCATATTTTGATAAATATTTTTCTGCATCAACACAGGAGGCAGGCCAGACCAGTACTCAAATTCTCCTCAAGCTCAGCTATGCCTTCAATGCATCTTTGCATTGTTTTGTTTAAAACATGCATGGTTATGTCTCGCTATAAAATCTCTGTATCTTTTCTGTATTATTGCTGCCAATCAAGTAAGCATAAATGAGCTTTGGAAGAGCACTGATAAAATCCCATACCACCACAAAACCTGGATTTTAGACTTTTCCTGACAACATTCTGGATGCTCCTTTTTGGCTTTGGGCTCATGAAGCTTCATGAAAAGTAATGAAAAGTAAACATACTCAATCAGTGAAGGGTAAAAATATAGGTAAAATATACAGATAAAAACCACAGGGTCTCAAATCAATTATATATATATATGTATATATATATATATACATATATATATATAGATGAGATTATGCACAGCAACTCATTTAATTAAATAATTTCACTTGAGTTACAAACAGTTATTTCTACTAATTTCAGTTTGCCACTGTAAATCAGACTCACGGATTATCAAAGTTTTTTTTAATAGACTTTTCTTGTGTTTCTTCCTCAGACTGACATTTATGGTACTTGCAGCACTAGGTATGAGAGGCAGGAACTTTATCTGCTGAAGACCAGGGATCTGAAAAAGTGCCATCAGCCCAGGCTGGCCAACTTCTGGCCTCACTCAGTTCCTATAACTGAAGACACAGTAAGTTTGTGCATTTTCTGTCTTCATTAAAGGTTTGGAGGCGTTACAGTGGTAGGTTTGATTGAGGACATTATTATGGGTTGATTGCAATAGTTCAAGCAACTGTTTTTATGTCAAATTTGTATATGAAAAACATAGTTTTTTTTCCCCCTATTTTCTGTTTCCAGTCAGTGCAGATGGAGCTACACTGTGTTCAGCGTCATGGAGTGACAGTGATGGAAGAGGTTAACTGTACTGAAGCTGTGTCTTTGGAAACTTGGTCTGGCACTTCCGGGCTAGTGAAGACCCAGATCATGTCCACATTACTCTTACTCAGAGCCCAGCCAGGAGCTTCTTCAGCAGAAGGTTAGCTTACTGTTCATCAGAACTTTTTCATTCCCCTTACTAACACCCCCCTTTGACAGCCATAGACCTCAATGCCTTCATTCCTTATTACTCCAGCAGAGTCCGTAAGTACTGGTGTGCTGACTGACCTGCAGTTTGAGGATGAAGGGGCTTCAAGGCTGGGAAAAACCAGAGCATCAACACCACAAGAAGTTGGTCAGACTGTCAGATTGCTATGCAGCCTCACCGCAGACCCTCAGCTGGTAGGCCACAAATGCATCAGTCCTTGATGTGCTTTACTCTGCTTTTAACTTTATTTAACTGTGAGGCTTTTTGTGTTTCGCTTTACCTACCTCATACTTCAAGTTACTTTCAGAATATGAATATATTAACATTGCTTTTACTCCGCCAGACCACTGATTGCTTGTTTGTATTTAGAGTCATGTCCTGAGTTTTTCTGAGGCTCCCGAGCCTCTTGGAAAGGTTAGTCAAACCCAATCTGGCAACTTTAATCATAGTCTATTTACCATACATGGGATGGATTTCAAAGGTACCAGACCCAGAACCCAACTGTATTTGCAGTCTGTCAGGACCTGATTAGTTCTGGCTGAGTACTTAAGTATAACTTGCATTGAATGATGCTGACAGCACAAGTTCATTTATGTTCTTGGATTTTACTGTATCTTCTCAAAGGTATCACAAGAGTTCCTTCAGCTGGTTTTCAAACTTAAAGCTATGACTCTGTCTCAACTCAAGACACTTTGGCAAGAGGCATCTTACAAGTGCCGCAATGACTGGCAAGTATTTCCCCAATGTCTTATAATGAATTATTAGTTTTTGGGTGGGCCTTCAGTATTAATCTCTAACATGTCTTCATACTGTATATCATAATTAATTAAAATGTGTTTTGCTACAAATAAATTGGGAAATGTATAGGTTTCCATTAATAAAAGTCAATAAGTAAAAGAAAGGCCAGTTGTTGGACAGAAACCAGTCTAATCAGAAACTAGTCAGACACAGATGACACAGCTTGCCAGAGAAGACATGGTTGTGTCATTTGTCCACAAAAATTGACATGTTTTACTTGTCAAATGCAAGTACAAGAAAGCTTAAAAAATTACATCAGCAACTGCAACTTTCTAAAAATATGTGACAAGCAATTTAGTTGGTTCAGTGCACAATCTTCTTGCATAACTAAAAAGGATGGAGACTGTCTTTAAGACAAAGCCCAGACAAGGCTCTCATGTGTTAACAATATATATATATATATATATATATATATATATATATATATATATATATATATATATATATATATATATATATATATATATATATATATATATATAAACATCTGAGGATACAGGAAGATGGACCAGCAAGAAAATAATCACACACATAACTTGGCATTAAACTACAGCCTAATATGCATAAAAAAGTGGATTAGTAATCATTAGCTTAGCTCAGTTTTTTCTACTTTTGAAACAATATGGACAGTTTATGGCTCCAGGTTTTGGTTCTCTTTTTTTCCTTAATGTGTCTTATTTTCATGATGCATTTAACTTAGTTAGAAACCTAACTACCCTTTAAAGTGTAACTTTAAAGGCTTTAGCTTTCCATCTTGCTAGCAGGTGCTGAGCTGCTGTCACTCATTCTGCCTGTGTATTTCCAGCATGCCCATTTTCTGCCCCCTGATTACGGATGCAACACAACACTTGCCGTTTCTGGCATTTTTCAAAATCTGGTAGTGGGTGGAGTTGCGCAAAAAGTAAGGGGTGTACAGTTTACACTTTAAGTTACATTTTGACACACACTAACAGTAAATATTGTACCCTCTACAGGAAGCTCTAGCCCTAGCTGAGGTACTGCTGGGCACTTTTTCAGGCTTTTACACAGATCTTGGCTACCTGTCTCCCAGATTCCATGAGATATGCTCCCAAGCTGCTCACACCACTAAAAGAAAAAGGGACAAATGCTCACAAATAGTTTTAAAATCTATATTTGCAGTATGAAAATATGAAATATGTTCACATATTGATTTAATTATGAAAAAGTGTACAAACACTTTCAAAACCCAAAGCACTAGTATACATGTATGTAAGTGATTTCTTTTATAGTTCTAGCACACCTAGGGTCACACTTTATTTCACACATGGGTAAAATAAAGTTAACAAGGCTTTGACCCCTTTATGGATGTTGCTTTTATACTTCTTAGGGTTGCCTTATCTACCCCATTTCACACTTTATTCATCACATATCACACCTATTGTTTTGAGTATTGCCATGACATCATCACAAGGCTTTGGTCTCTTTATAGATGAGTTCTTCAGAAGAAAAACACCTACTGAGTCATTAAAGCAGTTTTGGATACTCAGTGTGTTGAGTACTTTTAAATAGTTCCGGTATATGATAAATTAGGATGTGTCCATATATTAGGATAACAGGACTTACAGGTAGTCAGTCACATTGATGATTATCTTTAAAACCACCATTTAATTTGTCAGGAAGATATGACCCCTCTCACATGCTTAGGCCTGTGTGACATATAACAGAATGTTAAGTTGCTTTTTATTATTTGAAAAACAATATGTAAAACCATTTGTGAGCATTTGTCTTATGAACAATTGCCTTGTGAGCTTTTGTTTGCGCACTGCCGCTGTTTAGCTAAGTAAGCAAACTTAATTTTCAACTGACTGTAACATTATGGTTAATTGTCAAATTTATTTACCACATGCCAGAGTACAAGTGGCTTACACTCTCAGTGAAATGACAGTGCTGTTAGCTACTTTTCAAGCTTTTAAATAGAGATAAGCTAGCTCTTTCCCTTTGTTTTTAACTTTTGAGCTAGTTAAGCCAATTTTCAGTTGGCTGTAGCATCAAATTTAGGATTTAAGATTCAAAGTCCTGGGTCCTTTGTTACAAAGTCATTTGTTAGATACAATTGTACAAGCAGCCTACACTATAAGTAAAATGGCAGTGCTGTTAGCTACTTCCAATGATTTTAGACAGAGCTAAGCTATCCATTTCCCTTTATTCTGGGTGCCAATGCTATAAGCACCGAGGCTCACATACTGCTATCGCTCTGCGTTTATTTTAATATATCAAGCTAAATAAGCTAAGCTAATTTTCAGCTTTCTATAGTTTCATATTTAAGATTCAAAATTCAAGATCTTGCAAATGCCCAATGACCCCACAGTAGCAATTAAATGACACTGTAACTTCCCTGTTCTGTGTAAGATAAAAAAAAAATCTATTATTACATGACAGCACCTGGGTCCAACTGAACTCTCAGTCTGACTACTACTTAATTATGATGTCCCATCCTGTTTTATTTTTTGCTTATGTTGTTCTTACTCTCAGATGTAAGTCACTTTGGATAAAAGCATCTGCCAAATTACTGTAGAATAGAATGACTATAGAATAGATAAATGTTGAAAATATAATCAAATGTCAACACAATGTAGGCCTATACAGTTTAATACAAAACAGTCAATTACTGCACAGACATGAGACTGGTAACTTTTAGAAGAAAAAAAAAAACAGCTTATTTTCTAAAATATCAAGCAATTCTGTGAGTGTGTTAGTTATTTAAAGTTGTTTGTTTCTTCTAAAATGTCCTCTGCGAAATCAGTGGAAAATATGCTGTCAATGTAAAGCTGCTCCAAAACCATTTTCTTTTTGCAGTGAATTATATCAACGTTAAACTACCATTTTTTTACACTAAAAACAACAGAGGTTACAGAATATCTATGATTGATTGTGATGAATTGTTTTTATAGGCAACCACTAGTGGATGCATTACCAGCATGTGGATCTGAAAACTGCATTATACTACTGACTGACCTGATTAGGAACAAAGAACTGGAGGAGGGGCAGGCTTACTCTTTCCTTACCAGCATAGCCCTCATCCCTCATCCATCCCCACAGATCATTGGTGCCATCACTGTAGGAACCTCTGGGTGACATTGACGATCACTTACTTATTCTCATCAAAACTCCAGTATTCACTAATAAGTTATTGTGGTCAAACTGGTCATATCTGTTGTGTATCTGTTAGGCCTTGTTGCAGAACCCAGAGCTGCAGTCCAAGGCGCTGCTGGTGGCATCATCTCTAACCTATCAGTTATGCCAAAGGTCTCCAACTTCCTGTAGAGACATACCTCAGGTACAGATCTTCATGCAGACACTTGAGAAAACCCTGAACGCCGGATGTGAGGTTGAAGAACACAGTCAAGTCAAGGAGGTACAGTATTTTTATCTGGAGTCAGTGATCATGCAATATATTGTACTGTAATGTATGTATGTATTAGGGGTGGGACTTGATTAAAAAATTAATCTAATAAATTAGGCTTTGTAATTAATCCATCTTGATTAATTACATTTTAATCACATAACAATATTTGCCCAAAAAAGCAAATATTTTTTATTTAAATGGATTTTAGTGGATGACTGAATCAAATAATAGACACGTTAATATTGTAAACTCAAGCCCTAATATCTGATAAAATGCATTTAATTGCATTTCAATTACAAAAAGTAGAAAAAGAAATAGAAAATATCCCTGGCCCAAAATGAACAGACCTAAAGTTAAAGTGCCATTTTAATTACTTTAACTAGCAGCTTCACTTGTTCTTTGATTAAGAGTCTACAAGGTGATACAGTACTTTTAACTTTTTAAATGTTTTCATCCACAATCTTCGTTAACAGGCATCAATGTCTGACAGTAAGCCAGGGTGGCATCAGTCAGCAGCAGCTTTGCATGTTATTTGCAGTCTGGTAGAGGAGCAGAGGTGAATGTCTTCTGCTCTGACTGCAGCTGTAAGCACCAATGGATGGGGAGAGGCCTGTGGAAGCACTGCTCATTGAGAAGAAGTAAACATACTTTCAAGTAAATTTCCAAAAGTCTCCAATAACATTAGAAAAAGTTGCTAGATTAATGGCTAGTCACTTCTTTGAAGTACAGTTACTAGATTTTATTTATTATTATTTTTTCATTTATTTTTGAAGATACCCATTAGCGACTGAAACAGTTGCTATTCTTCCCTGGGTCTCCTCTACATTACATTACAATTATTTACACACAAATGATTTATTTATTAGTACTTGACCAAACAACTGATGCAGAATCTAGATAAGATAATACTACTGATTTAGCTAATTGTTTGGTCAATCATTGGGGAATGAATTTCTTGCAGTGTCTGATTATGCCCACACTACGACCCATTTTTTCGCAATATGCAATTTATTTGACTGTTCTAAGACAGTGTGCTAGTCACAATTACATCCAATAAGTTAGCTACTTTTACTTGTTCAATTATGTTTTCCCCTATAGTCAAGTGCAATGTTGGTGACACCTTAAAAACATATTTTGACCCAACTACCATACATTTAGTTTTACCTGCATTTATAACTAATTTATTATTAGTAATCCATTGTGTGGCGAAGTCCAACTTCTGATTTAAGAAGATATTAAGTTGATCTACATTTTTTGCCAATAAATATAATGCTGTGTCATCTGCATATATGGACATTGGTTGTACATTTAATTATAAGTGAAAAATCATTTGTAAAAACCAAAAAATAAAAGGGGTCCTAAACAGCTGCTCTGATGCACCCCACAACTCATCTCTTCAACCTCAGAAAATCTACCATTAAAATAGACTGTGTACTCACAATTACCAAGATAACTTTCAATCCACCCCTAAAGTCCCACCCCTAATATGTATATATATATATATATATATATATACATATATATATATACATTAAACATAAAAACATGAGAAAAAGTAAAACAAAAGACCCCCTGTAAAAGAAAAGGTATAAATGGTATTTTATTATGAAACTTTAAACTTTAAATTTTACAATTTGTTTTTTTTCCCCGTTTTCTTTTTTTTTCACAGTATTTTTCTGGCACCAGGGCTGCCAGAATATTAACGTTTTTTGTTTTCTTGTTTTTGCTGTGCATATATTTTAATTGACATAGATCAGTTGACACAGAAACACTTCCTCATCAGCATTTTATGCCTAATTTATTACTGTATGTTTCCCAACAGCTTTTTTATGTGCTGAAATCAGTGGGAAACACTGGTTTATCTGCTTCAATCTTCATTCCTCTGCTAAAACGGTGCATACTGGGCTTTACATCTTCACTGGAGCTGAGACTTGCTGCCATTCAGGCTTTCAGACGCTTCCCCTGCTCTTCTGAAGTGAGTTGATTATGAAAATAATCGCCAGGCTGGTAGTAAATTGATTTGTTGGATACACTGTAATTACTGTTCTGAGGAAAATGACATATACAAGCATGAACTTAATCGTTCAAGTTGAGATTTAATGTTGACAATTCTTCAAAAACTGAATGTCTAAATGAAGTGATAATTGGTACATGATGATTAGAGGTGAAGAGGTGAGGAGATGAGTAGAAGTCTTGCATCGGTTACTGACAGCAGTTTCCTTCCAGCAGCGGTCTGTGCTGTTGCAGCTGTTCAGCTCTTCCCAGGAGGATACTGAGGTCAGAATCGCTGCATACCAGCAGCTCATGCTCTGCCCTGACCAGCAAGTGTTTGAAGTGGTGAAGGCGACACTGAGGAGCGAGACATCCAGCCAAGGTTTGATGATTTGGACCTTTATGTTGTTAGAAAGTTTGCCATAACATGTTCCACCTGTCAAAATGTTACATGGAGGTGACTAAGGATGCTGAAGCAAGACAAGATTTCTTAATCTACATGCATAATCTGAGTGCTTTTTCTTCTTATGTTTATGTAGTGGGTTCATTTGTGTGGAGCCATCTGACTAATGTCCTGAGGAGTGAGGACCCCATGAAGCAGGCCTTAATCCAGTCACTGCCTGATGACATTATCAGCAGAGATTTTGAAGCAGAGTTTTTAAAATACTCCTCCTATTCAGATCACACCTATGCCTCAGGTAAAAATAACTTCAGCCCATAGTTACAGAAATTATAATTAAAGCTGATGCTCTTGTGAAGATAATGAGATTACGGTGGTGGTGCTAGTGTGTAGTAGGTGTACTAGAAGCATCCCACAGCCACGTTTCTATTCTGCTCTATTTATTTTTCAGGTATTGGACTCAAAAATGTGGAAACATCACTGATTTTCTCTCCAAAATCATTTCTACCCAGATCTGCCTCTGCTAACTTGACAATGTATTTTCATGGTAGAGCCCACAACCTTCTGGAAGTGAGTTTGATATCTGATGGATTTCTGTTCATGACAGTATGTGAATCCTAAACAGAATAAGCTGAAAGCTTCTGCTGAATAAACACACTGTTGTTCCTTAACTCAGGTGGGCCTTCATGTTGAGAATGCTGAACCACTTCTGAGGAACTTTTTTGGTCATCAGAAAGAGAGTGAGCCTACCAATCATGATGGAAAACATGAAGCAAACAGGAGCAGAAAAAAAGCAGATGTTGAAAACAAGAGAGAAAAAGAAAAGTGTTTGTCTACCACCAACAGTTACCTGACCCAGGCCAGGGCCATGGTAAGGTTTCTGTGGATGTTATAAAACAGTCAACAGCTCATTATCACAGGAAATTGGGGCATTCATTTGAACATATGAATGTGGTAAGCTGAGACATTGAGCTGTACTGTTGTCTTTCACATTATACACTATTAATAACACAGGAAAGCCAATTTCACACATGCATCATTTGTGTGCATGCAGCAAATATTGTGGCACATTTACTGCCCATGTGTGCATGCTGGTAAGAACTGGACCTTTGTTTATCATTCTGCTGACTCATATGCTGAGTTCACTTGGTCCTGTTGTGGATCTGCCATCCTCAACATGCAGAGCACAGCAATTTCCACAGCCTAATTTCTCAAGTTCAGTAGTTTCCAAATTTTTTGAGCCACAACAACCATGATAATATACACTGGTGTTCAGGACCAGCTTTGGTATATTGTGTCATGATACCAAAGTAGGTTTCTTCTTTGGGTTTTGCTGAGGAATGTTATATATATATATAAATCTAATCCATTATTATTATTATTATTATGTTTGGAGAAGAAAGCACTTTATTCTTGTATGAAGCACAGTGGAGGCCATATAGTTTGGGCCAGTTTTTGCTGCATTCAGGGCCAGAACAGTCAGCATTGTTAAGGAGCAATAAATGTAACATGATACTAGCCGTTTTAAAGAAAACCTCCAGGACATCTGTCTGAGCTTAATCACAAGAGAAAGTGGGTCACACAATGACCCTAAGCACACAAGGCGTTCAACCAAAGAATGGCCAGAGAAGAATAAAGTTAATCTTGTGGAATGGCCGAGTCAGTGACCAACATCCTGACCTTAATCCAATAGAAATGTTGAAGAAGGACCTAAAAGAAATGGTTCATGTGACGAAACCAACCAACAACCCAGAGAGAACAGGCTAAAATTTCTCCAAGCAATTATTTGAAAAGTTTAAGGGTTGTTATTAATGCACCTAAATTAATTAAGGGTTAATTAAATGGTTATTATTAATGATTAATTTATATTTATGCAGAAATATAAAGCACTGTGCAAACTGCAGGGATTGCTGGATGTTTTATTTAGTTATGGGTTTTTGCAGCTGTTTGGAAGAAGGAAAATGGAGGACAGGCCCAAATGTTGGGTTGGTGTGAAGGTGTTTGGGAACGAGCTGAGTGTGTTTACTTGTGATGATCTCTACAATCAAATTGACCAGTTGTCACTCAGCATGGCTGAACTGGTTGTGAAACTGCTTAAGGTAAGATGGCAGTTGTTAAGATTTTGAGTCTTACTTCTGTTTACTCTCCTGTAACCTTCTCCCCTCCTCCCTCTTTGTCCTTCAGGGTTATGAGGTTCAGCTGAGCCACAGGGCTGTATTAATGACAGAGGAGCTGGTTTTACCGTCTCTGTCTGGTGGACCCATCAAACTGGGCATCAACATGACCTTCCTTCTTTCTCTGAATCTGAAGGGCAACATTAATTACAGAGATTTATCTCACTTCTTCCTGAATGGATACATCAAACCCAAGTACGTTTTGGTTTTCAAACGTAACCGTGTGCACAGCTTCAATGTTTCATGTCCATCTGTGTCCAGGATGGTTGGTGCGTTAGAGTGTAACTGGTGTCTTTGCTCTCAGTGCATATGTTGCCCTGTCAGCCAGGATGGGAGTCGAAGGTGCTTTGGGTCAGGCTGCAGTGGAGTGGGTTGCTGAGATGAAGAGCTCCACCAGTCTGGATGGTAGCATTCAGTTGCAGGAAGGGCGGGACGTCAGGGTTGCATTGAACACACCGGAGGATGTAATGGACATCATCTCTCTCAGGTAAGTGTGGGTAAATAATCTAATAATATCATCTCCAAACATACCTAAATACAAAATCCCCTCTGTGAGTTAATTTGTGTGATTTCCCTCCTTCCACTGGGTCTGGTCCAAAACCAGTGACGCTCTGACACCATCATTCTAGCTGATGTTTAACCTTTCCTTGACTAGAGCCCAGTTTGGCCCACTTTAGAGCTTCTGCTAATTTCTCAAGTTGTCATCTGAAAGCAGAGACGCTGATGATTACAAAGATGACTGTCTCATCACTGCAGGACAAAAACTCTGGGAGCTAGCAGCCAGAATCAGAAATCATGTCTTACTGATGCTGTTTTGTGATCAAGAGTTTTATTCCAGCTCTAAAACCTCTGTTAATGTGAAGGTCCTGGAAGTTTCCATGGAGATGAAGGAGGTTTTATAGTGAAGTATTCACTCTTCCTATCATGGACTATCTTGGGCTTCATGTCTTTCTGGGTTCTCATGGTGTTTCTTAGGTAAACGTAGGGGCTATCCCTGGATTCTCCTGACCCTGACCATTGATGGGGGTCTTCATCATCAACATCAACCAATGGCTTCCTGAAATATTTACCTGCTAATACCTCTATTAAAACAGGTGTAAAATGGCTCGGTTTCACTTTTTAGCTTCTACGTTTGCACAGTTCCTCATCAAACATTACTTTACTCATTCGTAGGACAACTTTGAAATTTTACTATACTTTTATACTATACTATACTATATTTTGGGTTTGTCATTTCAGACTGGAGGCAGAAAAATTAGGCCTAGTCAAGAAGACATTTAATCATAATTTAGGCTTTGTTTCTGTTTAAGAGTTGTGTGTAGTACTTCTAAGTAGTCCCTTGCTTGTAGTAAACAGTGGCAAGAGCCCTCTAAGTTTAGAGCATGAAACAAAGCTTTCCTATCATGCAAGTTAAAACCAAATGTAATTAGGAAAGGAGTGACCAGAAGATACAAGCTTTTGCCATTTAGAAAACAAACAAACAAACAAAGAACATTTTAGTTGAGTGCTGCAATGTGGACTGTTAGACAGTATTATTTCTGCATTAGATGGTTGCAAGGTCTGTGTTGCCACAGGGTGATGCAACTTGCATGATTTGGTGGTCCTGTTCTGAGTAGCGTTAAGCTAAAGCTAAATGCTAAAAGCTAACTCTTGGAGCAGAGAGCACTCCAGAGGACTGCTGTTCATTTCAGGCAAGACACGGACTTGCCTGAAATGAAAGGACTTTTAACAGAGTCCATAAAACGAATAGATAAATAAAAAGTAAAAAGACTTTAAATAAACAAACTATAAAAAGTGCATAAAATAGAAACAGTAAAAGAGTCCAACTACCTCAGTGTTTACATTAAATGTCAATTTAGAGTCAAACGAAGTACCTAGATAATTATATAAATTTAGAATGTTTTAGATATGAATGATGGTTTCTCAAAAGTTATTTTGTGATCCCCAGCTCCAGAGTGTTTCAGCTCAGTGGAGACCACAGGGAGGAGATAAAGGGGCCAAAGAGTCGAGTCCAACAGACTACCTGCACACCAAAAACCTGTGAGCTCTACCCCACTGTTGATGCTACATGTTGAGTTTGTTGAGAGAAACTAAACATTGATAAGATGTGACATTTATGTTCTTTTAAGGTTCTGCTTTGGCAGTTTCTGCTTTTTGTTTTTTACTGAGTTTGTTGGTCTGACCGCAAGACATAATACATAAAAACTACAAAAGAAAAGACAGAGCTCATAAAGTAATGAATAAGAAAATGAAGTAAAGTGTGATGTGAATGGGGCATTTGTGCTCCATCTTTCCAAATGTGAACTGAACCATAATTACAATTAATATATTTTGACATTTTTCTACATATCAAAGCTGACAAGATTCCTGTGTAGTATTTCTTCATCATGTTGTGGATGTGTATATAAAAGATTTAACTGGCCGGTGGATTCATTTATTTATTTATTTTTTAACACTCTCATTGATCCATGCTTCTTTGCAGGGTCTAAATTGATTGGCTGGCAGTTATGCTCCAATGCCTCCTACCCATCACCCAACTCTGGTCTGACGTTCCCTCCTTCTGGACCGGTCCATTTCAACCTCAGGCTGCTGAAGCTGGATCGAGGCCTGCGTTATTATCTACTGGAGGCTGCTTACTCATTACACCATCAGGTGGTTGACTATTAGAAGATGTACCCACAGCAATTTAGTTATTTGAAATTTCATATTGTGCCTCAATAAGTCTCATGTGTTGTGTTTCAGAGAGGCACCTGGCTGCCCAAGCAGGCCTCCATCCACCTCCTACTAGCCACTCCTCAGTCCTCCATCCCCAGGGACATGTCTGTGGACCTGGCCTTCAGTCCTCATAGAGTGCTGCTTAGGATCACCCATCCTCTGAAAACCATTCTCATCCAAGGTTGTTTCCAGAGGAACCCTGTTGACAAGAGTATATCTTTCAAATAACTGAGATTTAATTTTCAAAACCTTTTTGTTTTCTCAGGAGAACTTGAACAAGAAAGGAATATTAAATCAGGGAAGCTAGAACTTGTTATTGACAGCGTTCACTATTACATCATGGTGAGTGCTCCAATGAAGATTTCTATAATGGAACTTTTTGAGGTTGTTCATCCTGGATAGACTTAATCTGACTTTTATCCCTTACAGGGTTTAGCCAGCACCCAAACGGTCCTGTCTGAGCAGAGGACACGCTACCACTTTGAAGCTAAGACGGCTTCTGATGAACATCCAATGATCCTGTCTGTAAATGTGACTCGTGGACTGGGCAGAAGGACCAGCTTTTCTGCCACTGTGAAGAACGTGTTCAGAGAAACTGCATCATTCTCAGGTGACTTTATTTTACTATGGAATTATTTACAAAACATGAGTTTTTTCAGACATCAGTAGACATTAACGGTGTAAATAACAATATGATCACAGTGAGATGTTATATTATTTCAGTGGATAATGATTTAATGTCTGCGGGTGTCACAGATGCAGATGCCCCCGATACAGTTGATCAAATCGCTATAAGTTCCCAAAAGGACCTAAAATATCAAAATCTAATTTTCTTCCTAAACTCAATCAGACATTTAAATGAGAAACATTTGTTCACATCATGTAAAAGAAAACTGAAAGAATACAGTTTTATTTGTAGACATTAAAGCAGAGCATAGTGTAAAATTAACTTCTGTTTAGAGTCTCAAACCAAATATTCATCACTTAATATTAATAGGGAAGGGTGATACCACAAGTTTTCCTGTCGATGCAATACCTTTAGTTCATGGTACTTTTTCATCAATACCGACACTGACACCGATACCAATCCTTTTTGCTCATTAAAGCAAAATTATTCTATTGTACAATTTGCATTAATATCTTTATTGCAAGAGCAATATGGAATTTGAATAATACATTAAAATAAATAATTTAAAAAGTTTGTGAATGATAAAAAACATAATGAATAAATTGCATAAAAAATATAAATAGATCTTTCTGAAATTATAATATAATAAGAATACAATGTAAAATTATTTAAATTTGTGAAATTGAATAAATAAAATATAATTTATAATAGAAATAAAATAAATGTAATAAAACACAAGAACCTGCATGAACTACTTAAATATTAAAACACAGATTTATCATCACTAATACTGGCAGCATCATCATGGCCTTTGATAGGCTCCCATAATCATGTGACACAGAAGGAATACATCCTGGCTGGGTTTCACACCTAATTTTATTTTTTAAAACTCTCAAAAGTGAAAATAAATTGCATATTTTTAATCAGTCTAGTGTCATATCAATAGCAAAAAAAGTATCAAATGATATTTTAACTTGCAGAAATTAAAGTATCGACTTTGATGTTACAATAACCAATAACAATAACTTTTCCCCACACCTTTGGATTTCAGTATTTTCATAGTCAGATTAAAATAAGAAATTTTGTTTGTTAGATAAAAGAAAATAGAAACTATATGTTCTTGCTTAAATACATCTTAAAGATTATTACTGTATCAATTTTTGATCAATGTTTCCATTGGATGGATGTTGTTTGCTCATTGATCATTGTATCGATGTATTTTTACACCTCCAGTAAACCTGCAGTTATTTGTGTTCAGTGTCTCTGGAGCGCCGACAGGACAGCAGCAGCAGGCAGTACTCCGTGGAGGCGGAGCTCCTCTTACCTGGGGTGGTTGGCAGCAGGATGCTGGGACTGATGGAGCAGAGGGGGTCACTATGGAACTCCATACTTAGACTCAAATATGGCCTTGGAGGTGAGAATAAACTGGTTTGAGGAGTAAAGCTCAGTTGTGTAAGGTAAATCTGTTAGGATAAAAAAGTATAATAAATAAAAATGTACAATAAGCTGGTTGCATTAATGTGGACACCCTTAAACTAAAACTATGTTGAACCATCAATTTATTTAATCCCAGCATTCAATCTCCTTGGTCAGAGTCTTATCATCATGGAACATCTTGACTTGGTAATATTTCCCACTCTTCCTCACAAACTAGCTCCAAATCTGTCCGATAATGGGGACATCTCTTGTTCTTAGTCCTCTTTAGGTCACGACACTGGTTTTCTGTTATATTTAGGTTCAGGGCTCTTGCTGGGCCGTTTCAGAACTTTGATTTCTGATGTTCTTGATCTGAACATTTGTTTGGGATCATTGTCATGTTGAAAGATGAAATTCCTCTTCATCTTCGACTTTCACGCAGACGTCTGAAGATTTTGGTCCAAAAGTAAATCTGGTATTTGGAAATGTTCATAATTCCCTCCACCTTGACTAAAGCCCCAGTTCCAACTAAAGAAAAGCAATCCCAAAGCATGATACAGCCATCACCATGCTTCACTGTGGGTATGCTGCTCATTAAGGGATGTGAGTGTTTTGAATTGTTTGTGGCCTTAAAGTTCAACCTTGGTCTCATCATAACAGAACACATTTCTCCCACTAAATATCAAGCTCAAACATACAAAGAAAATTACATATATAAAACATCACAGCCTATATTTAACCATTTCAAAATTACCTGAAAACCTGTGCTGAGGTGCAAAACAGGCTCTAAAACATTTTGCTACAATTGCTTTTAACATGAAAAAAGTCCTCTCAACAAAAACATTCACAAAATGGTCTGGGGCTCTCATTGCATTGTTGTTATATAAGCTATAAGCCGTTGTAAGATACAGATACAGCACAGATTTGTATGTGGTTTATTTCATTGTATGGAAGAAAGACCAGGACAGCTAGCCTGGCTGCCTGCTCCCAGATCTGTGTCTTCCCTTGAAGCCTCAGCACACTTCTGCAGATGTAGATCATAATTAGACAAGCAGTAAAGCTGTGCTAATCTGCCTTACCTGCTGCTGCTCCCTGAACCACAGCTTCACCCCTCCTCCCCACAGCTGAGCCGGAGCCACGCCCACCACCACAGCCATATTATTTCACATCACCACATGCTATGTCAAGCATCATTTGGTTGTAGAGCCGTATGAGGTGGATGCTGTGTGCAGCCACAGGATTCATATCCTCATAGTGATTGATGAGAAAGTACGTTTTGACATGACAGGGTTAAATTTTTGCACATTATGGAATTTTTGGCATTATTGATTGCACATCGCACAGAGGGCTAAATTATCATACAAATCTCATAATTACCGTACCTATATAACACTGAGACCAGGCCTTCCTTGATGATAGATGGAAGATCACAATGATCAGTCTAATCTGAGGTACCAGGAGGGAGGAGTCAAGAGCATGAAGCCAGTCATTAGTAGAGGACTGTACAAGACAGACTGTCAAATCATCAACCGGCAAAGCTTTAATTACAAATGTTCCAACAATGAAGCATCACCTTTCTCTGCAATTTAGAAAAGCCAATTTGAATAGAACCTTATGATGGCTCAGGAGAAACACAAGTTCCACAGCAATTTTCAATGAGTATTAATGCAAACGTAATGAGAAAGTATTCAGTTTTATTACACCTTTTTTTAATGTTTCACCCGTTCACAGCTAATGTTAAGTACCTGCGACAGGAGTGCTACACATCCCAGAGACTGAGGAGTGAGAGGGACTCCAACCTCACGTACATCATGAGAGCTGATCATGAATTCTACTGCACCAACACTGCTCCTGTCAACCATAAGGTGACTGCAGGCACGATGCAAGTGTGTAAAAAAAGAGGGAAAATTCTGGCAGCTTTCATGTAAAAATTTAACAAAACTCAGAATGTTTTGCATTTTCAATTATTCAAAAAAAAAATCTTTTGCTTTTACATTACAATACAATATGATACGGTACAATAAAATACGATGTGATACGATATGATGAATACTTCTCAGATCCACCTTAGGCATGAAGAAAGCTCCAGGCACATCAAATCTGTCTTGGATATGAGCTATGGCAAACACTGGGATGAGATAAACAACAAAAACATACTTCTCCTCAGCCAGTCCTTCAAAAACCAGTCTACACAAAATCACACCAGCTACACCATGGAGGTAAATCTACCTGCAAAATTTTTTTTTTTGAACATTTTCAAACATTGTATTATACAAGTTGTATCATAGATTTTTTTTATGTCTAGAAATAACTCACTCTCTCTCTATGTTTTCCAGTTCAATCTCCAGGTACCAGAGAAAAATTTAAACTACAGGACTCAGCTAATGCACTCTCACCTGAAGCAGTTAGGATCTGAGAGTAGCACGCACTTAAAAATCAACTACAATGACTTGATGCCACTTGTGGCTGGATTACACTGGAAAAGCTCTCCTAAAGACTCTGTGCAAAAAAAATGGGAAGGTATACCTACCTCCATGTCATCTTTGCATAAATATTAGGATGTATAAATTGAAACAGTTAAGTATTTGCACAGGAGCACTAATGATGATCCCTTATTGTCATCCAGCTACATTTAACATGGACACACCATGGCAGTACATTTACACCACCCACAAGCTGAGCCGGCTGCACCGCCACACCTTGCAGCTCACATCAGAGCTGACAGCCAGCAAGTGGCTGGTCATCCGTAACCTCATCCTGGAGGGTTTGTACAAGGACAGGGACAAAGAGAAGGAGGCCCGTCTGGAGCTTTACACACCAGCTGCCACCTTTCTCCAAGTAAGGAGCAAATAGTTTGCTTAGTCTGAACAGTCAAAGAAGTATCATTTAATTTTCCTTGAAAACATTTTATTTTTGTTGGTACACTGTGAAAAAGTATATAAAAACCGAATACAATGATTGTAAATCATTTGAAAAATCATTTGAAAAACCATCTTTCACTCACAACAAAACATACCATGTGTTAAAAGTTACTATCACATATACAATATTAGCTTACAATATTTGATGACATCAGCATGCCTCAAAAAAGTTGGGACAGGAGCATGTTCACTGTAGTCTAACTCCTGGACCTTTGGGGGAGGTCCCATTCTTGCATGAATTTAGCTAATAATCTGTCCTGGGTCTTTTTTGTTTAATATAAGTTAAGTTAAGTTATAACTGGTGAAAGGTCCGGACTGCAGGCAGGCCAGAATCCATGCTGTTGTAATGGAGGCAGTATGCGGTTTAACATCATCTCGCTTCCCTATGGGAGCAGATGTTCCTCTAAAACCTATGTCTATCTTTCAGCTCTCCACTTAAGTCCAGAAAACACAACATCCTGTTTTTAATGCAGCAGTGCCTGAGGGCCTGCACAGTGAAGTCAACAGATTCTCTGACTTGTTTTGATGAAAATATGTACAGAAGATTTTTTTAAGCCCATCTTACTTTTGTGAGGCTCTGCCTCTTGAAGGTGCTCATTTTAGACCTAAACATGTAACCTTCCTGTTGCCAATTACCCTGGTTAGTTTTCACTTGTTAGTAACTTTACTTTGTCAGCATTTTAGTTCTTTTTGTCCAACTTTTTTAAAAGTATGATTTGCTAATATTTTCCATGAAATAGCAAAATATCTGATTTTCAGCATTGATTGTCACAAATTTTCTCCAAACTGCTTCTGGTCTTTAAAAAAAATCTCTTATTCTAAATAATTTATTGTATTTATTTTCATATAGTTAATTTATTATTTGTTACTACTTTTCATTGTTAATAATTAATTTGCTATTTAATTGGACTTTTTACTCTAGTGTGTTTGTTATTTTTTACTTATTTCTTACTGTGTTAATTATGTATGCAAAAAAATTCAGGTGTTAAGGGGTTAAAATGTTTTTATGTGCTAATGTTTTAAGTAATTTTTCATGAGCTTTGCAGATCTTTGCATTCTGTTTTTATTTACAATTTTGATAGTGTCCTCGTTTTATGGAAAGGAAGTATTTGCTTTATACACATTTTTAAAAATATTTATGGACAGTATATTTATAATATATTATCTACACACACTGAAGTCAAAACCTAAGTATCAGTATATTATTATCAATATAAAATCAGATATAATTTCTTTCAGCAAACGTCACAACTGAACTTGTGGATGCATCCCAAAATTCACCCCGTGTCTGTTGGCAGGTAGGATTGCGCGGTGTGGTGGGGAAGTGGAGTGTAAAGGCCTCTGGCTCCTTGAGCTCACTCTGGACCCTTCCTCTGAGAGGAAACATGTCTCTGGAGGCCTCTAAATTTAGCCACACCCTGCACATGAGCACCACCTACGGCAAACAAAATGCCAGCTTTGCTGCTGCACTGAACACCTCTGATAAGGTGGGTGGGGGCACTGCGCTCCATCTGTGTGTTGAATGCTAATTTATTTATAGAGTTAAGGTGTCATTCTTTTGTTGTATGTTAATTTTTTTGTTAAATGTTTTGGCTCATGTCTGCTTATGGACCCATTTAAGGGTTTGAAAAAGAGGCAGGTGATTCTGAAGATGAGCTTATCGAAGCCCCAGAGTTTAGCTACTGAAGTGATGTTGGAGGGAGTGGTGGAGGAGCTGAGGAAGGACAAGAACACGTATCAGAAAACTGCAATGCTACAGCTTAGGTCTGTGTCCCAAACTGACTCACCTGAAAGGAATATGCTGGTTAAAAGCAGTTATTTATTTATTTGTTAAATCTAGCAGTGAGAACAGTGTTGATCATTGCTGCAACTTTCACACACAGACAGCCCCTCCAGATCTTTCCTCAGACCATCCTCCTGCGGGAAACCTTCACTGTTGACTTGCTCAAAGGCCTCTACATCCTGGAGACTAAAGCTGGTATCTATGACAACAGAGAAATCATCCACACCCTGACTCTGGGCTATAAACCACCAAGTCCATTTGTAAGCTAAGTGCATGTCAACTCATTTCCTTACCAAAGGGACAGTGGAAAAATTGTTTTGATGATAAAATTAAAGTTTTTTAATTATTATTTATTATTATTTAGGTTTGTTCTGCACTGATCCACACGTTTAGCTCTGACTTGATTCCATCCGACTCAGAAATCTGCGTCACTGTTACCAGAAACCAGGTAAACTTTCTGTACTATTTAAAAAAAAGGACAAAATTGGTTTTGAAATCACTAGAAAATGTGCAGAGTTGTCTGTTCAGAGATGCTGACTGACAGATCTCAGACCAGTTTAAATAAAATAAAAATAAACTTTAAATAAACTTTACTTCCTTACAGGAAAACCTTTTTCCGTCTGGTCAGTTGAACAGAGCAGCTTGCACATCTACAGAGTTTCTGTGTATTTGTGTTGTGTTCAGAGGGTATGGACTAAGTTGAAAAATGGTTTAGATAGATGTTTTGTCTGACAAAACACATTTTATTAATCCCTGAAGGAAAGTGTAATACATTAAACTATTGCAGTTTGTTGTAAGGGGTGTTTTTTTCATATATATTTAAAATCTCTATGAAATCTTATCAATATGGCTGTTTATGATTTCTAATCATATATAAAGAAAAACACTACTTTCAACAACCCTAAATAAATAAATATTGACCTTTTTTACTCACAGCAAAAAGTTTACGTGAGGTTCGAGCCTTGGCTGGGGGGAAATTTGAACAGCAGCCTTTCTGTGGGAAATTTCCATGTTGTCCCCGTGTATGTGTGGGTTCTCTCCGGGTAATCTGGCCTACTCCCACCGTCCAAAGACATGATGTAAGGTTAACTGGTCGCTCTAAATTCTCCATAGGTGTGAGTGTCAGTGGTTGTTTGGCCCTGCGATGGACTGGCGACCTTTCCAAGTGTATCTGCCTCTCACCTGCTAATTGCTGGGACTCCAGCTTCCTGCAACCCTTAATTGAACTAAGCAGTAGAGAAAATTAATTAATATTATATTTAAAAGAATAGATTCAGATTAAAAACAACAAAAACAAAAGTAAAAACATAATGGGAATTCAGGTCTATGAATATACAGTTTACAGGAAAGACGCTAATGAATGTAAAGGGCAGCTGAAAGGTCCACCACTCCTGAGTCTGACTGGGCTAGAGGTTTTTCTTCTCTTTTTACTCTCCCTTCGCCTTGTGCATGCAGAGGAGGTGAGTTGCCTCCCTGACAGGTTGCCAGTCCATCACAGAACCAACACAGAGAGTCAAACAACCACACACTCACTCCTGAGGAGAATTTAGTAGGACTAATCAACCTAACATGCATATTTTTGAACTGTGAGAGAAAATAGAGGAAAAGCTACCATTATTCATGGCAAAAAGGTGAGGAGGAAGGACTCAAATACAGAACTATGAGGCAAGAGGCACATGAAGCCAAGAACTTATATTTTATTGAATAATGAAGAAACAGTGCTGCAGAAGCAGGAAGTTTGTGAAAAAAAAAGAAAAAAAAAAAGAAGTAAACCCTCAAAATCAGGACCAAATTGACAAATGCAGCAGAACTGACAGAAAACAAAGGAAACAGGAACGAGGAGCAGGTGTGTCGATCAGTGACTGAGAACCAGGGGAAACACTGGAGCAAGAAGTGAACACACCAGAGTACACAAGAAGAGCAAGTCCACCACATATAACCGGAAGCAGAACTAATACTCAGAAACCTCAACCTAAATCTCAAAACAGTCTAAACTGAAAACTTTGGAAAAGTCTGAGGAAACAATACAACACAAACAAGAACAAAACTTAGACAAAAATGCTGGTTAAAACCTTTGGGAAACGTTCCTTTTATTAAGATTTTCCTCTCTATATTCTATTTTGTCCTTCAGACCCATAAAGGTGTAGGAGGGAGGTTACGGGTGGGGAGCAACGAGAGAATGACTTTCTTTGGGCAGGTTCAGCTGAACCCTTCTCATTCAACTCATCAAGCTGTAAAACTTAAAGCCAGCTTCATCCATCAGCTCCAGGTCAGCCTGTACAACAATTATTTACATGATGTAGCAATGTGCTTTCATATTTCATGCTTAAGTAGCACAACATGCTGATGTGCATGATTCACTGTGTGGTGACTTCTGCCTGCGTTTTAAAAAGTGATGCAGATCTCCTCCAACTGCGAGCGAAACAGTTTACAGCAGATAAGGACTGACTTGTGACCAGGTCATCTGTTATTGCTTTTACAGCTGCAGCTCCCCTCCTCGGCTATAATGGAGGGAGAAGTATGTTGGAACCCAAAAAACAACGAGTTTGATTATCAGGCCAGAGGGAAGCTGAGGATAGAGCGACAAGAATGCCTAGTGAGTGAAACATAAACAACTCGTTTTAAAATGGCTGATTCTTTAATGTTTCTGATGAATTTCTGTTCAGCTTTCAGTACAGCTGAACGGGACGTCACATGGAATCGGACTGCAGTCGTCTCTCAGTCATCCCTTTAAATCAAAGATTCCCAAAAAACTACAGGTGGGCAGCCTTCTTCCCACAATAGAAACCTCGGATTTAAAACTTTGCAGATAATATTTGCAGCATCTTAACTGTATATGATGTTGTTGGTCTGTTCAGGTAAAGGCCGCTGCAGACATCTCGGTGCCTGGAAAAGGCAGCAGCTCGGTACATGTGCAGGCTGATGGGAAGGACAGAGTGATGCTGAATACCCAGATATCCCACTCCTTCTGGAGGGGAGAGAGAGCCATGGGACTCAGAATGAACCTATCCCAGAACCTGCTGCCCACATCCACTGACCTGCATGTAAACATTGCTGCCAACATGTCCTCAGACAGGTTTGTCCATCATTATTTACTTGTTAGCTGTATACTAACTACAGTACAAATAATCCTGGATAGTTCCTTTATGATGTTTTTAAATCTTTTGCCTTTTTGTTTCCCTCTTATGTCCTGTAGAGTATTTCTACATGGCTCTTTAACGCAGGAACAGGAAGCTCTGATGGCTCAGGTCACCGGGTCTCTTAAAAACTTCCAGGGTCTCCAGCTTGCTGTGTTGGGGGACTTGAGGCACTCCATGAGCAGTTTAAGTGTTTTGCCTCCAGTCGTGGGGCTGGATGGGGTACTGTGGCAGTCGGACGCTTTAATCAAAGGTAGATCTACATATGCAAACAGTTATTAATAAATGTCAAATTCAATTATTATTAGTCTTTGTGGCATTTTTCATACAAAACTGAATGTTGGACAAACTGCTTTTCAAAATGCTAACAGAGAAAAACCTAACCAAAACAAAAAAACAAGTATCAAAGTGAACAAATCCCTCCCGATTTCACCTCATCTCTAACAAATTAAACTAAATTATGTTCTGAACAATTTTCAGAGGGTTGAGGTGGGTGGAAGAACTGTAAAAAACAGAGGCGTTACCACAAGATTTGGGGGAAATTTATGTGAGGAAACAAAGAGGCTGATAAAACATTGTGAGACATCTCTAATGTCATGGTTTCTGGGTTTTTGGTTTTTTGTTTGATTAGTTGTTTGATTCCTGATTCAAGTGATCTTTTTACTATGTTTACTTGACCTCCTGCTTCCTTGTTTCACCTTAGTTGCTAAATTACCTTTTCCTTGTTTAATCATTAGCTCCCTGATTTCCTTTACTCATCCCCAGTCCCTTATCAGTCGTGTTCCAGCTCCTCTATATCTTCCTGGCTTTACTATCCCTGTCAGTCTTTTAGTCTGCAATGAGTTTTATTTTGTTTTGTTTTGTTTAATGAGATAATTCTCCAAATTCTACTTTTTTTTCAGAAGGGCGGATTTTTTTTTTTTTTTTTTGCTAAATTATCTCATTAATCCATAAAAAAAGGAGTTTTAAACACATAAATGCAACATACTTCTGTAATTTTAGGAATTACTCAAGTGAAATAACTCTAAAAAGTAAAAGTAGATTAAATTTGGACTGAAAGTACAAAAAAAAAGTTTGATAGCAGATGACAGAATCTCCTCGTTTGTATGTGTGTTGTTGCAGGACAGCTGAGAATCAGGATGATGGACACTATACACAGTGTGGAGCTGAGACATCAGCAAGAAACTGCAGAAGGTTTGGACATCAGCGATGATGAAGAAACCACGATGACTGAAAAATCCAGGGGGGCACATGATTGGTTCTGTGTTTGGTCAGGGACGGAGCATCTGTGCGCTAACGTCAGCAGGCAGCTGGCCAATCAGAAAATGGGACAAGTGTTTGTGCAGCTCTCACACTCTTCCCACCTGCTCAGTACCACAGGTAAATGTGACAGATACACACAGCATCCACACACACTTAAATCCCTCTCTTAGCATCTTTGTTTCCTGGATACAGGCGTACCTGGCAACAGTAGTGCCTGGGTAAAGTGGACCCAGGATGATGTTGGACTTTCTGTCCTTGCGGAGCTGCAGGCTGGACCTGAACATCTTAAAGCTGAGTTTAACGGGGGCAGATCAGATCAACTCATCCCTCGATGGCAGTTCTTCTCCAGGCTGCAGCACCAAGTCCAAGCCCTGCTGAAAAGAGGCCTGAAAAGCTCCTTACAAGCTGAAGCACATTACCAGGTGCCTGGCAACCCAAACTGACATTCATTCAAATGCTGTCTTTCTCGGGGATGTAAACTCATGCTTATTTACAGTTTCTGTGTTTTTATTGTTCTTCTCTCAGTTAGAAACAGAAGGGCTGGGCACTGGCTTAGTTCTTGATCTGGAAGAAGAGAGAATTGCTGATGTATTTTTTTACGTTGGATCAAGAAACAAAACGGTTGTTTTCAGTGTGTCTCTATGGCAACAGATCAAGCTGCTCCAGGGACTCATACCCACCTCTTTACAGGTATATTTTACATTTTTTTTTCTACCTTGTCCTGTCCGGCATCATAACAACAAAATGATGGTTTGGCTGCCGTGTAGTGCTGAACAAATTTGCTTGGCTAAGAGGACTTTTATTGATTTAAGGCTCCTTTTGATACTTCAGTGTTATTCATTGTTTTCAGATTTGTGTTTTGCTTAATTTTCATATTGATTGAGTGTATAGAAGACAAAAGAAGAGAGTGAGGAGAATGAAAAAGGAAACAAAGATATACATTATAGAAAACAAGCACAATCAAACTCAGACAGAAAATAACTAGACAACCAGCTGCTACACCTCTAAAGAAACAGAAAACATCCTGCAGCCTCTGTAACACAGCAGACAATCATCAGGAGCACCTGCAGAAAGAAAATATTTTACCCTATTTTTCAATATTTATTTACAGATTTTTTTCCTATTATTGAACATAAAAATACACAGATTCACTCTCTTCTGTTATATGTACTACAAAAAAACTAATGAGTATTTGACATGCAGGTTATAAGATTTGGTTATCTTTGGAAAGAGACTAGTGGGCTGTTTCTTGTTTTTATTAAAATTAATCTCATTCTGTCTCTTGTTCTTATGTTAAGTCAAGCTAAATTTATTTTGGCTGTAACCCGATATTTAACCTGACACCTGTTAACTCATAAAAAGCAAAAAATCACCCAGAATATAATTATAAATACTATACAAACAACACAGAGGCAAGCATGTCAAGGTTCCATAGTATTTTATATTACTGGCCTTAAGTTCAGCAAATATTCTGAAATTCTTCCATCTCTTTCTTCAGAGAAAATTAACTTTGCCAACAGGAGGTTTATGTTTTCACAGGTGAACTGCACAGGGGACGCCACTGTGGACCGACTTTCGGCCCACTGCTTTGGAAAAGTGGCAGATCGCCCTGTGGAGGTACGAGCATTTCGCTCCTATAGACCACACAGCAGGCTTTGCTATGGCCTGTCACTTACTCACGTTAGCCTAAGTGCTCAAGCTAAAGCCTGCTACGGTGCCAGTGGTCAGAGGGAGCTCAGAGCTAACCTTACTCATTCCTCTGTGCTATTGGGGACATATTTGGGGATACCCAACAAATTTGGAGTTAGATTCTTTTGCCGACCTGGGCCTCAGAGGTGGGCTATGGGGATTGGGATGGAAACTGGTCTGTGGAAAACAGACCTGAGTGTAGGACTGAGGTTGGAAATGCCTGGAATATATGGCTGGCGTGGGCTGCTTGAGTATGGGACCCGCAGTGCCTCACACAAGGTTGCAGTGATTGGTCGAATAAGGTTGGAAAGGTGGTGCAACATCTGGGCAGATGCTAGAATAACATGGGACTCTAACATCTCCAGCCTGTTGGTGTCTATTCGGTGTACAGGGGTGGGGAGGCTGGTGTGGGTGCAGGCTGGAAAGATTATGGGCTTTGGACCACATAAAACCTCCTTAACTGTAAGTGGACAAACAGGAAAAGATGGACTGAAAGGATTTCTGAGCTTTACAAACCAGCAGGACTCCCTCCAGTGCTTATTGTCTGTCCTACTGAAGGAGCATAAAGCTGAGGTGAGTTGGAGCCTCTTGCATCACTGGGCTTCTATTACCTCGGTTATTCCAAACAGACTGGTTCTCCAAGGGTCAGGTCAGCTCCATGATACCTCTTTGTCTGGAAGTGCCCGATTGTCGATCAACACCAGATCTGCACAGCTAAACATTACCGGTGCCTGGGAACCCTCTGCCTCCTTTAGAGCCATGCTTCAGCAAAACCTGACATCAGATGGTGGTCAAGGATGGCTCACTATTATTACTGCAGGCCAAGCCCAGTTTGAGATGGAAAATGATGGCTGCTCTGTGCTCCTAATGGCTAATCAACACAGGAGAAGAAAAGACAGCACCAACTGGAGGCTTTTTGCTCATCAGCGATGTGTCTTTCTGAAGGTTAGAGAGGAAACAAGAAAGACGACATGAAAACTTGTTTCCCACCAGAAGGAAAGAAACATCTTCCCTTTGGAGATGACTCTTCCTTTTATTATAGTTCAATTAGCAATGAGAACATTAATAATGTGTGGAAACGTTAACAGTTGCAAAGCAGTTTGGAGATGTAATATGATTTTGTTTATCTCAAATTCCTCACAGCTGGTGCATTAAGATGCAATGACAATAATGTCACCAGGTAAATCATAGCAACTGTCATGATTCTTGAGCTTTACTCTTTTTCTACCTGTGGCAGCATAACTAAGGGAAAGCTAAAGATCACTTTAGACAGCTCTAATGATAAGTTTTATCAGAAAGGAAGTTTGAAGCCTAAACTAGAAGTCCAGTCAGAAACAGGGGTACAGTCAAGGGATGGCCACGGTTTTCTCCAGTTAAACCTTGCCACTACTTACTCAGGCAACCCTACACAGCCAATAATGAAATCCATCAGAGGGCTATTTATGTACTCATAGCAAACTTTACATCTACCCTTGTTTTATCTGTAAATCAGACTGTATTGTATTGTACTTTCCATTAAAGTTTAATGTCTTTTCATTTGATTTATAGATCGTAAAAACCAAATACAGTAAAAGCAATAAAAATGAGTAGCTCCTTAGCTAGTTAGCCAATTTCCAGCTCTAATAGCCATTATTTTAACTTTTTAGAGCTGCATAGCTATAAATATGAAGTTGCACATCTACTGCTTAAAGTGTTCATTACTTATGCTAAATTGTTTGAATAGAGGAAAACCCTGGTTGTAATCTATTTTTTTTCTTTTTTATAGACTCTTCTGCCTCCACAAGCCTCAGTCAACATCTCCATCACACGTTCAGGTTGTTTCACAAATCTCAGTACGGTCCTTCAGGTAGAAGGGTCCCAGAAAGGAAGTTTCAGCCTGTCCTCCACTTGTCAGCCTCACCTCAGTCTGAGGGCATCAGTGCTACATTCTATAGAGGCAATAAAAACAATACAGTTTCCCACTCATGCACAGCTACTCCTCAATGTCTCTACTGCACGCATGCCTGAGGTGGATTTTAACCTTGAGCTTGGGCAGTGTCATCTCAGAGGTAATTTTGGGAATATCATGGCTTCACGGATAGAAGTTGGGCGGTCTTCTTACAGTGTCAATGTGACCAGCTACTGTCCTTTGGTACAGGTGAGCAAAATCTTAGCCATAGGAGATTTGATAACTTTCTAAAAATCACAGTTAGAAAAATTACATTTATTAGCACAGATTCCTTTAAATCATGAAGCTGCGAGTCATTCCACAAGAAAAACTGAATGTTTTCATACTTTTCACACAAAAAGGTAATACCTATATAAATACCCCATAGCATTTAGGGTATATTTACCTACCAGGAAAAGCTCTCTGAATATGATTATATAATGTATTTCTATTGTATCACAATGTCACAAGATAAATTACCAAAATACAGTAAGAGGGTAACCACTTGCCTGTCTTTAGTATTCTGTTGTCCAAAAAACAGTTATGTAACTTCCTGATGTTCATGGTCGTAACACTTGTATGGATTATACCATAGTTTTTATGGGAGAAGGATCACTTGTGTAAGAGGGTCGAGGAATTTTTCAGGTACAGAACTAAATAATGTGAGTTTAATGAATATTTATCAATTTATTTAGATAAAAACTCATTAAGAGCCAAAACCACATAGAGATGTTTTTATATCATAATATATGACAGAGGTGTGCAAAGTCACCCTTGATAGCCACAGTCTTGCAGGTTTTTATGTTTCTTGCTGAATTGGATCAATGGGTCAACATGCTTGAGCAGAACTTGACAACAGCCTGTTGAGGAAAAACATTTGATTTGAATCAGGTGTGTTTGAGCAGAACACCTAAAACCTGCAGGGCTATGGCTGCTGAGGACTGAAGCTGGACATCCCTGGTGTATGAACATTTGTTTATATGGTTTTATTTGTTATATTCAAAATACACTTTCATTGAAGGCGATGAGGGATGTGACAAGTAGGAGATGTCAACTAAAAAACCTAAATAATTTCTCATAAAAAAATCAAATTTAATTAAAGGAGACATTTTGATGTACAGTATAAATAATGCTGTTTAAATATAGATTTTGGTGACCCAATAGATTAAATACACCTTAAAAGGTCAGAAAGATTTATAGTGTACCCTTTTCATGGAATGACTCACAGGTTGTTTGCTGTAGTAGTAGAGCATAGAGGGTCACTAACTCTAGTCCTCAAGGGCTACCGCCCTGCAAGTTTTAAATGTTTCCCTGTTGCAGCACACCTGATTCAAATTAAATGAGTTTCTCCAACAGCTTGGTAATGACCCATTGACTGTAGTCAGGTGTTTTACTGCAGGGAAACATCTTAAACCTGCAGGATGGTAGCGCTCAAGGACTGGAGTAAGGAACCCTGCCATAGATAATTGCCATCATTAACACTATCCACATGTTTTTGTTGTGTAGAAAACAACCGTCCCTGTGTCCCTGGCTTTTCGGAGCCTCCTGTCAGTTACTTCTTGCCAGGTGAATTTATCCTCCTCTCTGAGGGCAGACAACCAGGACCTTTCTCTGGAGCTGAGTCAGTCTTGCAGGACTCCACATCTCTCTGGCACCCTGACTCACTCCTTCCTTGGGTTGAGGAGTCAGGGTCTGCCGCAGATCATCACCATAGAGGCTGTCGCACCTGAAGACACAGAGCAGGCGGTGGGTCTACTTATCAAAGCTGGCACATGCAACGTTAGAGTCAGTAGAGTCGCACAGGCCAGAGGAAAGTCACGGTGGCTTTGGGCTTTGGAGTCAGCATGTCCACTGTTACAGGTAGGCTTTTGTTACAGTACCTTATTCCCAAGGCACTTAACAACTCTTCCATAAAGAATCCAGAAAGTTTGCAAAATTATTTGGTTTTCAGTCACAATAACAGCAGACTTATTATCCATTAAAGGCTCATTTAAATGGCTCAGTGTGGCAGGATCATCAAGGTATCTGGTCAACAATGTCCGAAATTGACCTAAAGGGTGGGAGAGTTTTCCTAAGGCTTGATGCAAAACCCTGGCCAGAGCTGAAGTTTGAGGGTGAACTCAGCCATGACATCCCTGCTCTTAGAAGTCTTCCAAAAAGCAGCAGACTGAGAATAACCAGCAAGTCCCAAAAACTGCGACATGATGCAGAACTACTACTAGTGATGGAAAAGTGTGCAGTCAGAACCAGTGGAACTGTGATGTCTCATCCTGACCTGCAGGGGTCGCTGCTGTATCACAACAATTGCACCATAGTCCAGGTACAGCTCCCACTCATAGCATGTTATTTCATTCTCATTGCTCACATATTTATAATATATGTTGTTCTTGTGTTTTCAGGAGTGGGGTAGTCCAGATAGGGTGCAAGCTTCTGGGTCTCTTGTTGTCTCACCAGCTTTTGTTGATTCTCATGTCTCCATGGTGATAGATGACACAGAGTTACAGGCTCTGCTCGCTCTCAAAAAAACTAAGGTATGAGATCAGAATCACCTAACTGATGTTTAATCTTACATTTCTTACATTTTCATTGCAAATAAATTCAAAATTCCTTAGATGAAAGGATGTCCCCTCACATTTTCTGTTACTGCAGGATCAGAATGAAGCATCACTAAATCTAAACCACTCTGTGCCCATGTTAAAGAAACTTGGTTTCCCTGTGAGTGCTGCACTGACCATAAACTCGGGCAGTCACAACAAAGGTTCATACTTTTTCATAGTCAACAGCAGTGTGGAAAATCAGAAGGTAAGGGCCAAATCAACTCTTTAAGAGTTTTTATGGATTTTTTGTAATATGGACATTTAAACCTTGAAGATTGGGACCAAAATAATATTCTTTGTACACCTCACTGGCCACTTTATTAAATCCGTCTCTTCAACTTCTCGTTAATACAAACATCTAATCAGCCAATCACAGGGCAGCAACTCAACTCATCTAATCATGTAGACATGAAGAGACGATTTGCTGAAGTTCGAACTGAGCAACAAAAAAAGAAAGAAAGTGGATTTCTGTGACTTTGAACATGGTTGTTGGTATTTCAGAATATGCTGATCTACTGGGATTTTCACACACAACCATCTCTAGAGTTTACAGAGAATGGTCTGAAGAAGAGAAAATATCCAGTGAGCAGCAGTTGTCTGGACCAGAATGTCTTTTTAATGTCAGAGGTCAGAGGAGAATGGACAGACTGGTTGGAGATGATAGGAAGCCAAATAAGCACTGGTTCCTACCAAGGTCTGCAGACCAGCATCTCTGAACACACAACACGTCCAACCTTGAAGCAGATGGACTGCAGCAGCAGAAGACACACCGGGTGCCTCCTGTCAGCTAAGAACAGGAAACTGAGGCTACAATTCACACACACTCACCAACACTGGACAACAGAAGATGGAGAAACGTTGCTGGTCTGATGAGTCTCCATTTCAGCTCCACATTCAGATGCTAGGCTCAGAATTTGGTGGAAACATCATGAAAACATGGATCCATCTTGCTGTGGATCAACAGGTCAGGCTTCTGCTTCTGTAACGGTGTGGGAGATATTTTCTTAAGCCACTTTGGCCCCCTTACTCTGCCTTCCTGAGTACTGTTGTTGACCATGTCCATCCGTTTATGACCACAATGTAGCATCGTCTGATGCTACTTCCAGCAGGATACTGCACCAAGAGTTTTTAAGAGACCTGGTGACCTGAGCCATCAGAGCTTCCTGTTCCTGTGTTAAGGAGCCATGTAGAAATACTCTACAGGACATAAGAGGGAAAACAAAAAGGCAAAAGATTTAAAAACATCAGAAAGGAACTATCCAGGATTATTTGTACTGTAGTTAGTATACAGCTAAAAAGTAAATAATGATGGACAAACCTGTCTGAAGACATTTTGGCAATCATCTCCGACTGCTTTCTAGAACATGACGATGAGTTCACTGGACTTCAACGGCCTCCACAGTCACCAGATCTCAAACCAGTAGAGCAGCTTTGGGATGTGGTGGAACGGGAGATTCTCATCATGGATGCAGCCGACAAACCTGCAGCAACTGTGTGATGCTGTCATGTCAATATGGAGAAAACCTCTGAGGAAGGTTTCCACCACCTTGTTGAATTTATGACATGAAGAATGCTAAAGGTGGTAAAACCCAGTGCTAGTAAGATGTGTCTAATAAAATGGCCAGAGAGTTTGTTTTATACCCGAAAAGTGGGGGGGGAAAAAAAAAAAGTTATTAAATTTTATATTATTATGAATTCTTTAACAATGGTTTCTGTTCACTTTCTGAATGTTTCAGTTAAGTAAAGAGATGATAGTGGCAAAGACAACTGAAGCAGTGAGAGTGAAAAGTGATTTTAGACACACAGTGAATTATCTGAAGCAACTGGGAGTCCCTGCAAACAACAACATTCAGGTTAGATCATATGTTTCAAAATGATTGAGGTTTTGGTGCATGTTAGCAACACTCACTCTAGCCTGTGCAATGACTTGTGCAGGTGGAGCTTGGTGTTGCTGAGGGGAAGGAGTGGACTCTGCAGGCCCATTGTGGAGATGACAGGGCTGGACTGAGACTTCACATGAAAAGGTCTCCCCTGAACAATGAAATAAGAGGAAGCATATGGCACAGCTGGTCATGGTTACATGACCAAGGACTGCCACTTAATATAGAGGTACTGTTCTGTTTTTAATATTGATAAGTTAAACTGAGGAAATTTTCTGTCTCATTGTATTTATTTCTGTTCTCTTTAAGGGCCTATGCTTTATCCAGGGAACTCTACCTCGGCTTCAGTCTAGGGCTCAGCTCAGCGTGGGCGGTCACAAGTTGCTCACATCTGGCTTGAATGTCAGCGGCACTGATGGACATCTGGCAGCACTTTTCTCTTATTCTCCTCTCAATCAAACAAGGACACAACACAACCTGGATACTATACTTATTGCTCAATTTAAAGGTCGGTTGGAATTAAAAACTGGGTTTCATTCTAAAGCTTCTATGGTAGTTATGACTATTTTTAGCTTATTTACAATGCTGGTATTTTATGTCCCTGCTTGAACTGAATTTAAGAAAACTAGACACGTACAAACAATCCCAAGTTTCCTATGGCAAAAGTCAGACATGGTTTAGAGATTTTATTTTTAAACCTGATATGCTCTGCAGGCCCACTGCGAAGTGTCTCTATTGATGTTGCCAGTCAGGACTGGAGGATTCGTGTGGTGGGAGATGTCGGGGGTTGGGGGACACGTGGAGGGACCAAGGAGGCCCGGGTGACACTGAAACATACTATACAAGGAAAACCAAGCCCTGCCTTGCAGGTATACTGTAATAAAACCTCCTCCTCCTCCTCCTCCTCCTCCTCCTCCTCCTCCTCCTCCTCCTCCTCCTCCTCCTCCTCCTCCTTCTTCTTCTTCTTCTTCTTCTTCTTCTTCTTCTTCTTCTTCTTCTTCTTCTTCTTCTTCTTCTTCTTCTTCTTCTTCTTCTTCTTCTTCTTCTTCTTCTTCTTCTTCTTCTTCTTCTTCTTCTTCTTCTTCTTCTTCTTCTTCTTCTTCTTCTTCTTCTTCTTCTTCTTCTTCTTCTTCTTCTTCTTCTTCTTCTTCTTCTTCTTCTTCTTCTTCTTCTTCTTCTTCTTCTTCTTCTTCTTCTTCTTCTTCTTCTCATTAATAATAATAATAATGTTATTATTATTATAAAATCCTGTCTTTGTGACATTTCTAATGTGTGGAATAAAATCAAACTCAGAGTCAAAAAGGACACCCAGATTTCTCACACACTGAGAATGTTTAAAGTTTTGTAATTTTGATAAAATGATCTCTCTCTTGTTTTCAAGACCGATAATTAAGACAACAGTTTTGTCCTGGTTAAGCTGTAAGACGTTCTCTGCCATCCATGACTTTAAATCTAAAAAACAGTTTAAGAGGACATTAACTGGCTCCAGGTCAACAGGAGACATAATGATGTAAAGCTGCATATCATCAGCATGCTTTGAAAATCTGTTGTTTCCTGATGACATCCCAAAGTGGCAAGATGTACAAAAATAAAAAGAATTGGGCCTAGAATTGATCATTGGTGAACCCCACATTGGATTTTATGGATCTGTGATAAGCATGTATCCATACTTACATAAAACTGACAATCTGTGAAATAGGAATAAAACCATTTAAGAACAGCACCTGAGAGGCCCACCAGACTTCTGAGTCGAAAGTATTGTTTTTGGACATGCTAGCTGAAGTAAGCTACATTTATCAGATTCATGTCACTGTCACGGAAACTAGGGGACGTCTTCTCTAGATCATTGGTATTGTGCAGATGTTGGAGACACAGGTCTGATCATTTAGGGGCCATTAACATAGTGAGAGAAATTCTAAACAGGTTTTAACTGGGAGCTCTCCTCTAATAGCTGACAGCTGGTAGAAAGGATTTATACTTCAGCTATGCAGGGGTGGGTCTAGAAAAAAATAGATGGGGACCAAACAGGGGCACTGATGTTGGCACACAGGAGATATACTTTAATGTCTTGATTTTATGTAATATTAAACTGATTAGTACAACTAAAGTGATCATCTAATGTAAAAAAGTGAAGAAAAACCCAAGTTAGCATTGGTTTGCTCTTTCTGTTGATAGAATACAGTGAAAACGGACAGATCTCAGGCACAGGAATGGTGATTAATCATAATTAATTAATTTTTATGCTTTGATTAATCTGATAAAAAAAAAATTAATAACAGACAACTCTCTTCTGGCCTAAAGGTTAAAGAGGTGGGTTTGGCACAGTGAAATAAATTAATATTATATGTATAATAATATACGTGTGAACATCTTTCATTAATTATTACTGATGCCCCATTAAGATCTGAATTTGGCATTAGAAGAAGCTGAATTTGGTTTGTAGGTATTTTGTTACAGTGATGAACTGAATCCACCAAAGACCACTTTATCCTCCTTATGTATGAAGATCCTGATAGTTTTCAAGCCTTACATTTAGGAGCCGTTATGTATGTTATCTTGGGGGTTGTGGAGGTGGAAGAGGTGCATTTGGGACCCAGCTTCAAGTCCCTGGACTGACAATGAAATGAATTCATATTATACATGCAAACATCTTTCATTAAATATTAAATAGTCTAAATTAAATGAACGATCTTATGCAAAAGTAATGGTGTAAACTCTATTTTTAATATTGAATTTAACAACATAGTTTTAAAATTTTTTCCACAGTATTTTTTCTGGGCCCCAGATGGTTCAATACGACCATTCCTTTTACTTTTTTTTTTTTTTACAGTGTACTATGAAGTCAGTAAGCACATGTGCTTACCAAAGCTTTTTTTCTGTTCTCACCCTCTCTATGACTATTGATTTTGAGGTTGAGGCCTGGGGAAGACTCACTGAGTCACAGCTTAGATGTTCCATGGCTATAAATCCTGAACTGAGTTCCTCACTCGCTCTCATCATCCAGGGACACCATGTGCCTCATAGGTATGGTTGATACTCATTATCTTCTGTTGTGGCGTTCTGAATATCTGGAAATTAAACTGATACTAAACATATATATGCTCTGACAATCACCTGCACCTTCATGTAAGTGACAGATATTCTGTTGTCTAGCAAGGACCTCGTAGTGAAGGTGGTCCACAACATTCCCAGGATGTTGATCTATCTCCCCTCTCAGCTCAATGTCCGCTCTCAGGTGGGGTTTTATCTTTAGATGCATTCCTCTTAATTGTATTCACACTAGAACAAGACACACACTCTGCAAAACCAGAGCATCTTTTGTTTTGAAGTCATTCAACGCACAGATTTGTCTACCCTCCCAGCTGAACCAGTCTGAGTCCAGTGTGGCAGGTTTGGTGGAGATCTCGTCAGGCAGGCGGAGGCTGTGGGCTCTGGGGGAGCTAGTGGCCACTGAGAGTGGGTACAGACAGGCCGTAGAGATGAAACACACATACCCACAGGTATTTTGGAGCTGTATCATCACTTTACTGTCAGCCCAAACTTTAAGGCATCTTAAATGTGTCAGTAATTTTCTTCATTTTGCAGCTGAGGCGTCTGCCCAGGACCGTCGCGGTGAGGACGATGTATGAGGCCAGGATTTGGAACTACCAAGTTCAGCAGGCAGCTCTGTGGGGCAATCATGAGTTTAGCTTGTCTGGTCTGTACTCTGCTCCTCCAGCTCTGGAGATGGGGAACCAGACTCTGAAGAGTAAGTTATTACACATCCATCCACCTTTCTGAGCTTTCCAAAAGGCCACATCAGGGCTGTGTACAGTGCATGCAGAAAGTTTTCAGACTCATTAGTTTTACCATGAATTATTTAATACTCTACAAAAAGAAAAAAGTAGATCTGTAATGTTTTGCAAGTTTACTATGAATCAGAGATATGTATTAATTTACATTTGTTTTCAAACAGTTTTAAAGCACATTTGGCAGCAAAGACTTCCATGCATCTTCTTGGAAATGATCCTGTTGCTTTTTTGGCTCATCTCTGATTTTAAAGTTTCTCCTACTGCCTGAATCACTTATAGCTGACCCAGTTGAACCAGGAGCATCAATGCACGGCCATTTTCAGGTTTCCTCAGAGATTTTCCACTGAGTTCAGTTTTTTTTAGAATAAAAATCCAATTCTTGTCCAAACCTAAGATTCTTTTCATTCTGGAAAAAAAGGTGTCACTTATGGCTGCTCTACATTTTTATGCATCCAACTTTATCTCTGCCCTGACTAGTCTCCCAGTTTCATTATCCAAATCACCACATCATGATGCATGACAGCAGGGATAGTACTGACATCAGATCACATGACTCACAATCTGAGAGTGATGCAAATTCCCAACAGTCTGTCATGTAACATTTAATCCTTACATCAGGTGGCTTTGTGGGGATCATGTTCTTTGATTTCTCAAGTCATTTTGATACAATTCATCTTCTCTTTTATATTAAAAGTTCCATAAATTCCAGGTGGATTCTTCCACAACCACATGGATTTATGACTACCCAACAAACAATGAGTTGGTGCAGAAACAATTACCTCACCTTGTATAAAAAGAAAACAAAAGACATCCTGGGAGAAGAGGTGGAAGTGGTGGATGAATACAAGTACCTTGGCGTTCAGTTGGACCACAGACTGGACTGGAAGTGCAACACAGACACATCTACAAGAAGGAACAGAGCAGACTCTATTTCTTAAGGAAGCTGAGCTCATTCACTGTCTGCACCAAGATGTTTCATATCTTCCATAAGTCTGTTGGGGAAATCACAATCAGCTTTGCAGCATCTGTTAAGGCAGCAGCAGCAGAGACTTAAAGAAACTGAACAAATGGATCAAGAAGGCTGGTTCTGTGCTGGGGATAGCTCTGCTTCTGGTTCTGTGCTGGAAATAACTGGTTCTTTACTGGGGATAACTCTGGTTCTGTACTGGAGATAACTCTGGTTCCATGCTGGGGATACCTCTGGTTCTATTTTGGGGATACCTCTGGTTCTATTTTGGGGATAGCTCTGGTTCTGTACTGGGGAAAATTCTGGTTCTGTTTAGGGATAACTCTGGTTCTGTTTAGAGATAACTCTGGAGCCGCTGCAGGTGATTATCCAAAGAAGAATGCTGCATAAGTGGCTGAACATGATGCACAACTCTTCACATCCTCTCACAACACTATGAGAAAACAATTGTGTGTTCACTCAGAGGAGTCATTTAGTATGTTGCAAAACAGAAAGGTGCAGGTCATTCCTGCCAGCAGCCATCACCCTCTGGAACAAGTCTTGGAATGTAAATTATTTTTAATAAAATAAAATTAATATTTTTAATATTTATTTTTTTAAAAGAAGCTCTACTATAACATTACAATTTATCTCAGGAGATTAATAAAGTATTTTTCATCTTTTATCATCCTACCAAAGAAGGCTTCTGAAAGCCTGGCTGCCTATTACAGTGACCATTGGTTTGCTGGTTACTTGTAAGACCAGTGCCTAAGATCAATCTGAAACATTTTAAATTGTGGAAAACTTTAAAGATTTTGAAAACTTTCTAATTTAATCATTAATAAAAGTATGAACACGTCATACAACACTCCTTAAACTAGCTGATTGTTAAAGTCTCTCATTCATGATTTTAGTTCAGATCAACTGCATTCCCCGTCTGACCAGTTTGGACTTGATGCTGGAGCGATCCTTGCATGGCAGGCAAGACAGGGTTTTACTGGGCTGGACAAGGCACGGGCAACTGGAACAGGTCAGGCATGCTTCTTTTGTCATATTTGGTCTTGACTTTGAGTCCTTTAATTCCTTACCGTCTAAACCTGGTGTTCACTTTCTGCTGCTGAAATGGAATAACTTAATAAATAACTTTTTTTTCAGATAAAGCAACATAATTTAAACTATACAGTCGTGTGGGAAAGAAAGTCTGCTCTCCTTCAGTTCTAAGGTTTTACATGCCTTTATAGGTCTTAAAATTAGAAAAACAACCTCAGGTGAATAACAATACATGACGATTTACGCTGTGTCATTATTTATTTACCAGAAATTAAACCAAAATACAGAGACAGTGTGTGAAAAAAACAATGACTCATGATTCATGAGCTTGTAGAACCACTTTCAGCAACAAATAATCTGAAGTAATCATTTTCTGTACGTTATCAGTCTCGCACCATTGTGGAGGAGTTCTGATCCACTCTTCTGTACAATCTTGCTTCAGTCCATCAAAATCTGTGAGCACTTGTTCATCCACATTTAGATTCTCTTCTTTTTAGTTGTAGACTTGCTGCTGTGTTTGGTATTACTGTCTTAGTGTATTACATTTGACTCTAGATTACTGTTGTATACAGAGGAGTTCGCGCCCACTCAATGACTATAAGGTATCCAGAATAAGCCCAGATCATCAGCCCTCCACCACTATGATTGACAGTTGTTATGAGGTGTTTGTGTTGAAATACTGTGTTTGGTTTTCTCCAAATGTTCTACTCTGCGTTTTGACCAAACATATCTGTGTTTCTGATGCAGCGTTGCAAACCTAAGCTGTTGTTTTTCTTAGAGAAGTTTTCTCTTTTCTAACAAGCCATACTTTTTCTGTCTTTTTCTAAGTGCACTGTCATGAGCTTCAACATTTTTACACGTCAACTGAAGACTGTAGAGTCTGAGATGTATCTCTTTGGTTTTTTTGCAGTTTCTCTGACCTTAAAGTAAATTTGCTGGGATGTCCACCTTTGGGAGGATTGTCAGCTGTCAGTTTTCATTTATAAATAATCTTTCTCTCTGTATGATGATGGACTCATAATAGTTGGAATTATAGTTGGCCTTTTACCTTTCTCAGAGGTCCATTGCTGATGTCTTTCCTCCTTGGCATTGTGTTCACACACCTGAAACTTCTGCTTTAACAGAGGTGCTCACACTGACGATGATCAGTTAATTAAATGCATTTTATTAGCAGCACCTGGCTGGTACATATCATCTTAATGTCTGTGTCGGTGGTCAGAGCAGACTTGTGCAGACTTTTTTTTTATCTGACTCTACATTACAAATGTTAAATTTGAAGTTGCTTGCTGGTGACAGCTATAATGCTCTACAGAGCACCGGGATTTTATAATGAGTTCAGTGAAAGAAAAATCAAACATCTTAAATGCCAGTTATGAGAAACTATGACATTTGGTCTCCTGTAGGTCAGAGCTCTCAGTGCATGGAGTCGCTCAGAAGAAAGAAATGAAACCAAAATGGAGCTGAAACAGCCGTTCTCCTCCACGATGAGGCAGCTCTCTTTGCACACACTATCACACAGTTCACAGAGCGAACAACGCAGCAACCACCAGGTGTGCAAAAACATTCAAGCCATTATTTTACATCTACAACATGTCTAAGAAGCTACAAAAATAAAGCTTGTGGACTCTGTGTGCCTGCAGACCCATCTGTCATGGGACAGTGCAGCCCCTGTCAATGTCTCTGTCAGCCTGGACAAACAGTGGCAGTCCAACTCCAGCCGGGGGCAGGCATGCGTTCTGCTGTCAGCGCAGCAGGTTGGTAGATCTCAGCATCTTCAGCACTGTGCAGATGAAGCTGCATGTGTGGAGAATCAGTTTTAGAACATCCAACTTCCTAATTTACGGTTTGTGTGTCGGTTTGTGCAGATGGTTAAAGGTTGTGTGTCAGTGGGTCGGGAGGGAAACTCTTATTCCCAGAACGCAGAGTTGAGGTGGGACAACAGGAGTATAAAGCAAAGCTTGAAATACCAGGTATTCTGCTTTATATTAAACAGAGACATTTGAGCTTCACAATTCATAGCAGACATTTGGATTAAAAAAATTATAAGAATGTTTTCTTTATGTCTTCCAGAAAAGTTTGCGGGGAATGCACAGCCTTCAGGTTCACATTGGTCTGGACAGAGTGTCTCCTGTACCCTGTCCTTCACACACACTCCTGGCCAAAGTTCAGACCAACCTCAGGGACCGTTTGGAGCACATGGTGCTGCTGGGTGTGTGTCCACAACAGCCTGTAAGTCTTTTGAGCCTGGTGGGAAATTTCTTACACTCATTTTTGATAAAGCCCTTTAAGTTCTTTTAGAAATCAGTTACAGTTTAATCCTGTAGACATTGTACAAGCATACATTTTTGCTTTCACTTACAACAAATAAATGGGTCTTTTTGTAAAATGATGTCACATGATTAAAAATTTATACATTTATGGTATCTCTACCATTTTCTAGATCATAATTCAGAATTAATTTATCATCATCTCACCAACCGTCTCCATGGTGATAATATTTGGCATAAACCGACCACATGTGACAACTGAAGTTAAACAGCCAACATTGATGAAGAAACTGATAAAACTGATGATCTAGATAAAAACGTATTTTTCCTTTTATTATTGAAGTGTGAGTGTTTATCCAGCAGTGATTAAAGTCCTGCAGCAGCATCACCCAAAACAAACACCTGTTGATAAATTATTTATCATTGGCTCTTTGTTTTACAATTTTTTTCTTCACTATTTTATATTAAATGATCACTAGTAATAATCAGTTCAATATTTAATATAAACTAGACCTAAAAAAATATCTCATTTGTGCCCCCCTTTTCCTGGTCAGTGCTGCTGCCTGGCCCCCCAACAAAACTTTTCTAGACCCGCCCCTGCATTGCTGATGTATAAAGTCTTTCTATCACCAGCCAACTACTGTTTTAGAGAAGATCCTGCCAAAAACAACACTTTGGGGTAAATATGTGCCGGTATGAACCATGAACCGCTAGTTTCCTCCTCCTCAGCTAAACGATAAACACAACAAGAGAGATGGTGCTACAGGACAGCTGATAACAAGCTGGATGCTCCCTCTCCTCTTTAGTCTGCAGGACATGGTGTCCATGCTTTCCAAAGAGAATTTCACATTTTCATCCATCTGACCACAGAACAGTTTTCCACTTTTCCTGAGCTTTGGTCCAGAGAAGATGGTGGTGTTTCTGGATCCGGTTCGCATCTGGCTTCTTCTTTGCATGATAGAGCTTTAAACTGATTTGTGGTTTTCAGGGTGAACTTTGTTCACAGACAGTGGTTTCTGGAAGTCCTCCTGAGTCCATGCAGTGACCCTTACCATGGTTACTGTTATTTAAAAATAAAAGATTCTCTGAATCTTTTGTTCATATTATACACAGTAGATAGTGAAATTTTATTCTGAAATTGTTCCGCATTCTTTATCCAGTTTGTCTTAGATTGATAATCTTCAGTCCATCTGTACATCTGAGAGACTCTGCTTCTCTGAAATGCTCCTTTTACACCAGTCATGTTACTGACCTGTTGCCAATTAATCTTATTTGTCAAATGCTCCTCCTGTTGGTTTTTATTGTCAAATGCTTTTCCTTCTTTTGTTGCCCCTGTTTCAACCTTTTACAGATGTGTTGCTCAGTTTCCAAGAGATCTCATATTTTCCATGAAATGGTAAAATGTCTCAGTTTCAACATCAAACATGTTGTTTATGTGCTACTGGGAATAAAAATAGGTTTGCAAATGAATGAATTCTGATTTTATTTATATTTCCCACAGCGTCCCACATCTTTTGGATTTGGGGTTGCAAAAAATCCAACTTTAGCCAAAAGTTTTAGCATAGTTTCTGCCCTGTCTCCAGTTAAGACCTCTCTCTCTCTGTGTCTGCCAGACTCTGTCGTGGTCCGGATCTCACAGGTTGAACTCAGCAGAGCAGCTGTTCTACACTCAGTCTCGCCTGTCGGTGACTGGTCCACCTTACCAGTGCAGCTTCACCCTCGCCCTCACTAACTCCTCCACTGCTCAGACCAACATGTCTTTGTTCTCTGAGGTAAAGAACATTGTGAATGATCAACTATGATGTGTTTTAATTACAAACACATGCATCAGGTCAAGCAGTGAAACATTTTGGCTGATTTCAGTGATGTTGAAGGTTACTGTATTTTAAAAATAATTTTTCCATTAAGAAACCTATAACATGTGGCATGAATTTTATTTCTATTTTCATTTCCAGCTGTTTTCCTCCTTTCCTCCTTTATTTTTATGCCATTTATGTGGGGTTTGTAAAAGGAAAATAAGGCAGAAATAAATAAGGAAAGAGAAATTTTAAAAGCAACAAATAAATGAATGAATTAATTGAAAATTAAATAAATAGGAGTATTAATACAAAGTTTAATTAAAACAGTTGAAAAAATTCAATAGATGTATAAATCTGTATCACATTTTATAGGTTTCTTAATTATTTTCCATCATTTTCATAATTTTTTGTCATCAGTTTGTTTATTGAGCCATTTTTATACTTCTGTATTTTCCGGCAGTATTTTTAGGCAATGTCAGTTCTCCATAGTTATTAGTTTTGCATCTTACTCTGAACAGCAGATCTGAAGCTGCAGGTGATTAGTCTAACCAAGCTTAAACAGAGGAATCGGGGTCAGCCGCTGATCTCTGTCTGGGCTGAGGTAATACAACGGTTTGAAGTGAACAGCTCAAGGGGCTTACTGAGGGTCATAAGAACTTGGATTCTCTTTAACATACAGGCTCAATAAATCCCGGGCTTCACAGTCAGTGCAATCTTCTGTCATTTGTTTAATTTTTCTAGGGTTAAAAGCTGCAGTTTCTGTTTACTGTGACATTTTTTTATACTTCCCTTCAAGCTTGGGGAGAATCTGCTCTGAAGAGGAGGCTTAAAAAGACACAACAGAGTTGTTTTAGTTCCTGCACTGCAGACAGAAAAGAGAAGACATATTTCCTCCAGGAGGTTTGTGACCTATAAAAAATTTGAAAGAGAAAAAACAACAACACATCTGTTTAGCTGGTTTCTACCACAGGAATCCATATTTGTGGATGTTTAGGGCTGCTTTTGGCCTGGATTTGTTACATTATCAAAGGTGAAGCTATACTATTATAGTTATAGTGGGCAGGGGGGGCGGGGCGTTGTGCAAAAGGTAGGCAAGGTCCATCTACTATGGAAGGAAATGACACACCCACATCCACTGCTGTGATAACTGTGGTCACATTAGAGAGACATGAGAAATAAAACATCAATAATCTGAATCCCTAAGTGGAAATATCTGCAACAGGTTTAAAAGGCTCCATAGAACGGTAAGATGGTTGTTTTGAAATGCAGCATCTGCAGGTTGATGTGGTAGCAGCCACTAATTGTTCTGGTTTACTGTCTGGTGGTGGTGGTAGACTGTGGCTAGCTCAACACTGGGAGCTGTCAGTGGGCAGTTGTGTGAAATGACAGTCCAGGTTTTGTGTTTACTTTATTGTTTCCCCTGAGAGGTGTTGAAGAGCTGAAAGGCGTGGGGAGGAATGATGGGCTGTCAGCGGAGCAGGACATTGACAGGAGTCTGTCCTCCTCTGCCTGGAGATGGCACTGTGCAGTGAATGATGTGGATTTTCTAGCCCCCTCTGGCTCCGCCCTTGCACAGAATAATGCCACCTCATGGTTAAAGAAGGCTGGAAACATTTACTGGTCTTTATGTTTTAATTTGTTATATTTGTACAAAAAATATGTACAAAAACTAAACAGAAAAGGTTTTGCCTGGTCAATTACTGCAGTTTCAATTTTAAGAATCCTAAATGTTTTAAGACCCCAAAAAAATCCTAAAAAGTGTTATTATGTTTGTCAGTGATAGTCGTCAAAAATACACAAATTGTATTTTCACTTTCCAGTACAGGATGGGTAACTGGAGTGTGGAGTTGGGGGGCAGCGCTGTGTCTTGGACCCATGGCTCAGGTCTCCAGCTGCAGACCACACTGGACCACAGAGAGAAGATCTGGCTGAACGGGACATTGAAGGGACGATGTCTCCAGACCACAGCAGGTTATATGAAGGGTAAATACACAACAATCTCAGCACTATGCCACAAATATGGAAACAAGTGTGAATAATTCTGCTTGTTTACGTGCAGATCCGACCCTCAGTGAGGATCTCAGTGTAGCAGTGTGCATGGAAGCTGATCACAGTTTTAAGATGAATGTGCGGAGAAGAGATAACAGCAACAAATCTGAAACTCTGGGAAGCTTGTCCGTAGGAGCAGCGAATCAGAGGCTAACGCTGAGAGCGAGAGGTTGTTTGCAGAGTTTGACTTCAGCAGAGGTATCCCTGATGGTCTCATAACATCCCAACCTTTAATCCAGCATGACAGTTTTTAAGTATTTTTAATTTTGTTCATTTCTCAGGACTGGCTTCACTATTTGAGCTTTCAGATGCTAAATAAACTTGCAGAGAGAATAAAAACATTAAAGCGTCTCCTCATAGAATTCAGGAAACAGGTAACCACAAAACACATGTTAGGATTTGTATTAAAAAAAGCCTTTGGCAGTTTAGCCAATAATGTCTGGATCTGACTTTGAAGGTATTAATGCAGCAAAGCTTTTAATACTGAGCTCTTTTGTCTTCCCTCCAGGGTAGAGACAGCCAGCTGCTGCAGGAGTTGAGTGATGTGCCTCTTCATGTTTCACGGCGTGTTGAGGCTCTGCTGGAGCATGGGGACAGAGACGTGTTGGCTCTGTGGCACCGAAGCCACATACGTCACATGGTGATCCACAGTCTACCTCGCTTCCTCAGTCAGCTGCAGAACGCCTCGCTGCTGGGACAACAGGAGCTGAGGAGTCAGTGGCCACAGATTTAACTAGCTTTTAAATAAATAAAAAAAACACAAAAACCTTTTGTTCTTAAGTTGGTGTAGCACAGCCAACAGAAATTATTTTGTTTGAAAATCTTTAATGACCTTAATCACTTGAACCATCAAAACCCCTCTTTTTTGTCTCTCATCTTATTATGTATGTTATCTGATTTCTGTCAAGACATGATCCAGAAATGTTTTTTTTTAAGGATGTCTCTGCTCCTGCTCCCCATCTCTGTTTTATTTCCTGTACTTTAAGTCTTGTGACTTGCAGCATCAATCTATGGATCTTGTTTTCAGTCTCTGGATGCCTGTGTGTTTTCAGGGCCCCTGGCCACTTTGGCCGGTGTGTACCAGGATGTGAAGGGCCAGAGTTTGGATGTAATATGGAGGGAGTATGTCTGGATGTGGACTGAAAGGCTGGTTGATGTTCTGCCTGTTCTGCTGGAGAATTCCCACCTGAGGCTGCTGTCACAGACCGGAGTGACTGCACTCCGAGCTGTTCTGGATGCGGTGAGGTTTTCATTTAATGTCAGTGTCAGCCATGTCTGTTTGGCTTTTCCAAAGTGATTTATATTGTAGACACGTCTTACAGCTTTCACAGATATTTAATATTAAAAGCCTGGATGTGCTATATATGTATATACACACATATGTGTGTATTTACATGTATATATATACACACACACACACACACACAAATATATATATATATATATATATATATATAGTGTTGGGGTAGTTGCTCTAAAAAAGTAATTAGTTACTAGTTACTCAATTCAATTCACTACAATTTCAAATTGTAGTGAAATTACTTTACTAGTTACTGCATTTGAAAAGTACCGCCACTACTTATTACTTTACTTTACCATTTCTAATTCACCGTGTAGACATGGACAAACATCATGGCCAAATCATCGCTGCCTGTCTGTATAGTGTTTACTGTATATTATAAACAAAATGGCTTTAAAACCACAAGAACAACATCCCCGTCTGTGGGAAGAAATGGGCACACTTGTCTCATAATCATTTTATCTAGTATTTTTCTAAACCTGGGCGATTCAATAGTCAACAGGGGGAGCATGTCTCCTACAATGAACCCTGCAACTAGCTTGTTCATTTCTGTCTTACCGGCTGCTGCTCTCCAGGAAATGTTGAAAAAAAGCTTAGCTTGTTTAGGCGGGTCGGCTGCTTGTTTAGGCGGGTTGGCTACTGAAGGACTCCTTCCACTGACCGGCGAGCAGAATCTTTCACCACAAGCTTGGACTGAAACTGGCCTGAACTAAAAAATAATGCGGATATCGCCACCGACCAAAAGCCCTGTCTCCGTCTCCAGCTTAATTTTTCTTTCTCTTTAGTTGGCACACAATCAGCTACGTCAAGCAAATCGATCTGTGTGGCAACGTGCCCAGGCAAGCACACACACAGGCAGCAGCATGCGCAACCACGTAAAGCAGATCAGAACTTTACACATAGGCAAACACGGCTCGAGTAACGCAGAAAAATGTGTTACTGTAGTCCAGTAAAGTCATTTTGTTACCAATATTTTAAGTGTAATGACCTACTTTCCTTTGTTACCCAAAAAAGTAATATTGTTACAGTAACACATTACTCCCTACACTGTATATATATATATATATATATATATATATATATATATATATATATATATATATATATATATATATATATATATATATATATGGTGTTGAAGCAGTGTACAGAGTGAAGAGGATGGGGGACAACACAGCCCCCTGAGCTCCAGTACTGCTGACCTCAGTGTCAGACATGATGTCCTTCAGCCTGACATACTGCGGTCTGTCGGTTAAGTAGCTGGATATCCAAGCAGCCAGGCAGGGGTCCACTCTCATGCTGATGAGTTTTTCCTTGAGTGCAAGGGGCTGGATCATACTGAAGGCACTCAAATAATCCTGGAAGAGTATGGTGACTGTGCCACTTCCCTCGTCCAGATGCGAGTGGGCTCAGTTAAGAGCATCTTCCATATCCACCTCTTCCTGGTCCATTCTAGAGAAGAATAATAATAATAATAATACATTTTATTTGTTGGCGCCTTTCTTAACACTCAAGGTCACCTTACAGGATAAAACACAAGAATAAAACAAATCAATAAATACACTCATAAATTAAAGAATGCATAAAACAATAATAAAAAGCAGTGTGAAATATTACAGTGAGTATGCCAGTTTAAACAGATGTGTTTTGAGTTTGGATTTGAACAGTTGTATAGAATCAGAGTTACAGAGGTCTGGGGGGAGTGAGTTCCAGAGATGAGGAGCAGAGCAGCTGAAAGCTCTGCTCCCCATGATAACAAGACGGGCAGGGGGACAGTGAGGTGGATGGAGGAGGAGGATCTAAGGGAACGGACTGGTATGGAGACATGGAGAAGATCAGAAAGGGAGGGAGGAGCGAGGTAATGATGGCCTTGTAGGTGAACAGCAGGATTTTGTACTGGGTGCAGTAGGTGATGGGGAGCCAATGGAGCTGCTGCAGGACAGGGGTGATGTGTTGGGTGGATGCGGTTCTTGGGATGACCCGAGCTGCTGCATTCTGAACGAGTTGAAGTTTATTAAGTGTTTTTTTGGGGAAGACCGAACAGAAGGGAGTTACAGTAGTCGAGACGGGAGGTGACAAGACTATGAATGAGTATGGCGGCGGTGTGAGGGGTGAGGGAGGGGCGGAGGCGGTTGATATTGCGAAGGTGAAAATATGCTGACCGGGTTATGTTATTGATATATGATTTGAAAGACAGAGTGCTGTCGAGGATAACACCCAGACTCTTTACCTGAGGGTAGGGGGAAATGGAAGAATCATCAATGGGAATGGAGAAACTGTCACATTTGGAGAGTGTATTTGGGGCCTACTAATAGCATTTCTGTTTTGCTGCTGTTTAATTTAAGACAGTTTGAGGTGAACCAGGACTTAATCTCTTGAAGACAATCTGTGAGGGAGGATGTTGGGCGAGTAGAGTTAGGCTTGGTGGAGAGGTAGAGCTGGGTGTCATCCGCATATCAATGAAAATGTATGTGGTGTTTTCTAAAAATATAACCGAGGGGGAGGAGGTAGATGATGAACAGCAGGGGCCCAAGGACAGAGCCCTGGGGCACACCAGTGGTGACTGGGAGTGACTGGGAAGTAAATGTTTTCAACTGGATGAACTGAGTGCGGCCAGAGAGGTATGATTTGAACCAACTGAGGGGGGTGTGGATGATGCCGATGGAGGAGAGTCTAGCCAGGAGGATGGAGAGGGAAATGGTGTCGAAGGCTGCAGGTGAGAGCAAGTTATGTTGAAACTCTGAGTATGTTAACCCTGAGTTGAGGGAAACTTTGGGTTTTTCATTCCAGAAAGAGAGGTAAATCTTCCCATGAGTCTGTTACTATGGTAACTGACTCCCCTGGCAGGTTCACAATCAGAAACCCTGAGTTTCTACCCATCTCCTCCTCCTGAAGCAGCTGTCATACATAGATTGTCTTGCCAACATGATTTCAGAAATTTAAGAACTTAATTAATACGAATGGCTATAAAGAGAAGATTTTCAGACCTCGAACAGATGTGCTATCATTTCCTGATCAGTACAAGCCGCACCATTTTACAGTCACTTAGATCTCCAGTCCTTAATCTCTAACATTACATAACGTGGACATCCAATGACGTCACAGGAAGTTTTCTGGGCTGTGCTCACAAATCCTCACACACGTCTGAAATCATAATACTATAAAATAATGCAGAGAGAAAAAAAGAGCTCTGTTGGCCTCTCTGGATTCTAGCAGACGGTCTATCTTCACCATCCTCTTCCTCCTATGACAAAGGAGATCTGTCTGCTTCATGTTTCTTTAATTTAAACTAATATATGTGGCCAAATCTGAGTACACACACACACACCTACTCGTTTTTTTTATGTTGATCATGATTTTCAGTTTTGTCTTCTGAATTTAATTTAATTTAAATTTCATTTCATTTCATTTGGACCATGTACAATTTCAAACACAAATGTTGTCATTTGATGCATCATATCAGTTAGCATTATAATTAACATCTGCAGTCAGGTGCCCATGATGATTCTCTGTGTGTGACATATTTCTATCATTCTTCTTGTACTGATTTTAATTGACCAGCACTGTCCAAATTAAATAAATAAGTAAATTAAAATTAAACAAGGCAAAGCAAACTTAACAAGAACAATACGCCTAATGAACCCAATCCTAACATAACTAGAAGATCCATCTTAAAATGAAAACCCAAAATCCAGATACTCCAATGGGATTAGCCTGCATGTTAGAAACCAGGTCACTAAGTCAACACCTCATCCCTATTAGATCATTTACTTGCATGTTTTATTTTAGATTTCATCGTAAACTTATAAAATATTGCAATAACGATATTTATATAAAATTTAGGATGGATGTGGCAATTAAGAGTACAGAAGAAAGCCAGATTTCCTAATAATGAGGTAACCTTTATGTAATTTGTATGGATCGAGGATCAGATCCAAAAATATAAAAGGTTCTAAAAAGTAATAAAACCATGCAAATGGTCTCCTGTGTTGTGTAAATTGTTGGTTTTCTCTGACAGGCTGGCCAACATACCTACCACTGGACTGAAACCAGGTTGGCCACAGCTCTCTCTGGAGTCAGGAAACAACTTGCTTCTTTGTACACTTTCTCCCCCAGGTATAGCACATATCTGAGACTTACTGCAAAGTAGGAAAAGCCCTTTATGCCCTCTCTTTCATAAAATGGCTTGAGCATAACAAAGGGGGGGGATATATTCCCAATTTTGTTATAGTTAGAGCAAACAAACCTGAGAGGAATCTTTTTTTGTTCGATGTCTGCAGCCAGAACAGTGACTGCTTTTATTCTTGACTTTCCAAGAATTCATTTGCAAAGTTATCTCTAGTTTAACTGATTAGACCTCAGGCTTGCGAGTTTGCAAATGTGACAGATGAAAATGAATCCAGCCAGATGTTTAAGTCAAGATCCTGGTGTCTTTTTTTTCCAGGGAATGTACAGTGACTGTGTCAGTGCCGCTACCACCTTTCACCTCAAAAAAGATGGCCGAGGCAGGGCTGGTGGAGATCCTTCTGGAGGAGTGGTTCCTGAGGCCTCTGCAGGCCCTCGCCTCTATCAGACCTACTGCTGAATTTTACCACCTCAAGAGGAAAATGATGGACAGCCCCTTCATACGTAAGACAGAAGGAATTTTGTTTGTATGTCGTAGTTCAAAAGTAATCCTCTATTAGTGCTGCCTGTTCAACTGCTTGTTAACAGAAATATCTAATCAGCCGATCACATGGCAGCAACTCAACACATTAAGTCATTTAGACATGGTGAAGATGACTTGCTGAAGTTCAAGCTGAGCATCAGAATGAGGCAGAAAGGGGATTTAAGTGACTTTGAATGCTGCATGGTTGTTGGTCTGAGTATTTCAGAAACTGCTGATGTACTGGGATTTTCACACACAACCATCTCTAGGGTTTACAGAGAATGGTCTGAATAAGAGAAAATTTCCAGTGAGCAGCAGTTGTCTGGACCAGAATTATTGATGTCAGAGGTCAAAGGAGAATGTGCAGACTGGTTGGACATGATAGAAAGACAACAGGAAGTCAAATAAGAACTGGTTCCAACCAAGATCTGCAGAACAGCATCTCTGAACACACAACACGTCCAACTTTGAAGCAGATGGGCTACAGCACCAGAAGACCACACCAGGTGCCTCCTGTCAGCTAAGAACAGGAAACTGAGGCTACAATCCACACAGACTCACCAACACTGGACAATAGAAGATGGAGAAACGTTGCTGGTCTGATGAGTCTCCATTTCAGCTCCACATTCCCATAGTAAGGTCAGAATTTGGTGGAAACACCATGAAAACATGGGTCTATCCTCCCTTGGATCAACACTTCAGGCTGCTGGTGGTGTAATGGTGTGGGGGATATTTTCTTGGCCCACTTTGGGCCCCTTAGTAACAACATGGCCTGGTTTAACCACCACAGCCTACCTGAATATTGTTGCTGACCATATCCATCCCTTGATGGCCACAGCGTAGCATCTTTTTTTTTTACCCTGTCCTGTCCAGCATCCTAACATACAGAATGGTGGTCTGCATGCCATATCTTGCTTGACAGATTTGCTCTACCAAGGGAAACCTGTTATATACATGGCTGCCCTTGATGTTTTTTATTATTATGGGTGCCAATGCTGTAGGCATTGGCAACATATTACTATCGCTCTGCATTTATTCTGCTTATTATGGGTGCCAATGCTGTAGGCATTGGCAACATATTACTATCGCTCTGCATTTATTCCGCTTTTTATTATTATTCCGCTTTCCGTTTCCGCTCCTAACTTTGGCGGCTATCTCCTCCTACAGCTTTCACTCTACCCCCACAAAAGTTACATCAAACTGTGCGTCTCGATCGGGACATGTGTGGTATGACTTTTCTTGTACAAAAGTCTGGCGGTTCTGGAGTAAATCGCAATAAACCGCGGTTCTTGGTCCCATAGGAATGAATGGGATTTGGGTCGGATCAGCCCAAAAACATAGGTCACTTTGGAAGCCTACAGCTCAGCCATACATTCACCTAGAAACACCATTCAAAGTTTAAACGGGTCACGAAAGATAAATCTATAATTGGTCCGAAGGGCATTTTCATATCTCTAACAGTTTGTTCACAATCTCTGTTTAAGTTTTAGCAAAATGTGCCAAAATCCTCTCCCTCAGCTCCACTCTGGTCCACTCAAGCTTTTGCTTCAAAAACACATGCTTAAACAAAGTTCTCTCACGGCCAGAGTTTTTGCTCTACAGACACAATTTTTACATCAAAACGTAGGGTTTTTTGTTGGCTTCCATTTATCAGGAGCTCATTTTGGGCTAGGATGTACAGATTTGGAGCTATGAGGCTCAGAAAGACACAAAGTTTTCTCTCCCCATGCAAAATCCCCATTGACTCTGCTGATATGCAACCATTTTTCAAACTGCTGCCATTTAAGTTCTGTTTGCAGTACAGTGACCAGACTTATATCCTCTTGTTCCTCAAAGCCTCCTGCACGCAACGGTAAAAGAATTATTTTCATATGTATTACAGTTTGCTTTCAGCAGCAAGAAGTTCGGAGGCTTGCACACAGTGATTTCACAGTGCTCTGTCTCTGTCTGTAACCTGAGCCTGCCTGTTTGCTGATTGGGGGAAAGGGTGGGGGCATGGTTGCCATGGAAGCAGCTGCTGTCATTGCAAGGAGCCACTGTTTAGCCCTTTTAAACCTGTCAATCTGCAGATTTTGCAATCATGCAGAGATTAAACTTTTTTTTTCTCTGTCACTTTTCTATCCTGGACACATCTAGATGTACCCCCCCCCCCCCCCCCCCCCCACACACACACACACACACACCACTATAATGAAGTGACTCTAACTCTGGACTGGGTTGACCAAAGACCACATCTGCATGTCCAGTGGTTGTCAACACCATACCCCCCCCCCCCCCCCCCCCCCCCCCCCCCACACACACACACACACACACAAAAAGGAAGTGACTCTAACTCTGGACTGGGTTGACCAAAGGACTTAAAACTTGCCAGTTTCATTGAAAGTCCCTATGTAAACATTTCTGCACATGAACAATGACTACAGCGCCACCTAGTGACCGCCTGATTTCTGCAGTTTTTCCGATCACGCTGATGTTTGGCTGTTTTCATCTGACGACCCATCCGAGCGCGCTCGTGCACGCGCGGCGGCTGCGGCGCCACCTGGTGGCCGTACAGGATGTTTAACGGCATCGCGTTCACGGGCGGGTTTGCCTCCGTCTCGCGCAGTCTCACTCGCGCCGGCTGGCTCCATCGCGGCGGCCGCACGGCCGGCACGCCAGGGGGGCGGCGGGCCGACCGGCGCATTGGCACCCATCAAAATTTCTTTGAAATTTTCTAGTTATTATGGGTGCCAATGCTGAAGGCATTGGCAACATATTACTATCGCTCTGCATTTATTCCGCTTTTTATTATTATTCCGCTTTCCGTTTCCGCTCCTAACTTTGGCGGCTATCTCCTCCTACAGCTTTCACTCTACCCCCACAAAAGTTACATCAAACTGTGCGTCTCGATCGGGACATGTGTGGTATGACTTTTCTTGTACAAAAGTCTGGCGGTTCTGGAGTAAATCGCAATAAACCGCGATTTTCGGTCCCATAGGAATGAATGGGGTTTGGGTCCGATCAGCCCAAAAACATAGGTCACTTTGGAAGCCTACAGCTCTGACATACATTCACCTAGAAACACCATTCAAAGTTTAAACGGGTCACGAAAGATAAATCTATCACTGGTCTGAAGGGCAGTTTCATATCTATTATAGTTTATTCACAATCACTGTTTAAGTTTTAGCAAAAAGTGCCAAAATCCTCTCCTTTTGCTCCACTCTGGTCCACTCAAGCTTTTGCTTCAAAAACACATGCTTAAACAAAGTTCTCTCACGGCCAGAGTTTTTGCTCTACAGACACAATTTTTACATCAAAACGTAGGGTTTTTTGTTGGCTTCAATTTATCAGCAGCTCATTTTGGGCTAGGACGTACAGATTTGGAGCTATGAGGCTCAGAAAGACCCAAACTCTTTTCTCCCCATGCAAAGTCCCCATTGACTCTGCTGAGATGCAGCCATTTTTCCAACTGCTGCCATTTAAGTTCTGTTTGCAGTACAGTCACAAGACTTATATCCTCTTGTTCCTCAAAGCCTCCTGCACGCAACGGTAAAAGAATTATTTTCATATGTATTACGGTTTGCTGTCAGCAGCAAGAAGTTCGGAGGCTTGCAGACAGTGAATTCCCTGTGCTCTACAGCAGCCTGTCTCTTTGTGTGAGTATGTGTAACCTGAGCCCCTACATGTGTGGCTGTGTGCTGCCTGTCTGGGGGAAAGGGTGGGGGCTTGGTTGCCATGGAAGCAGTCTCAGCTGCTGTCATTCTGCAGATTGCCACTGTTTATCCCTTTCATACCTGTCAATCTGCAGATTTTGCAATCATGCAAAGATTAAACTTTTTTTTTCTCTATGACTTTTGTATCCTCCACACATCTAGATGTCCCCCCGCCTCTAAAATGAAGTGACTCTAACTATGGACTGTGTTCAGCAAAGAACTTGAAACTTGGCAGTTTTATTAAAAGTCCCTATGTAAACATTTCTGCACATGAACAATGACTACAGCGCCACCTAGCGGCCGCCTGATTTCTGCAGATTTTCCGATCACGCTGATATTTGGCAGTTGTCATCTGACACCCGATCCGAGCACGCTCGTGCGCGCGTGGCGACTGCAGCGCCACCAGGTGGCCGTACGGAATATTTAATGGCATCACATTCACGGGCAGGTTTGCCTCCGTCTCGCGCCTCTTGGCGCCGTGATGGCAGCGCGGCGTGCGCCAGGGGGCGGCGGCGCAACGGGCGCATTGGCACCCATCAAAATTTCTTTGAAATTTTCTAGTTATAATTCTTCCGTTTCCGCCCGGACTTTGGCGGCTATCTCCTCCTACAACTTCGCCTCCACCCCCACAAAAGTTACATCAATCTGTGCGTCTCGATCGGGACATGTTAGGTATGACTTTTCTCGTACAAAAGTCTGGCGGTTCTCGAGTAAATCGCAATAAACCGCGGTTTTCGGTCCCATTGGAATGAATGGGATTTGGGTCAGATCAGCCCAAAAACATAGGTCACTTTGGAAGCCTACAGCTCAGCCATACATTCACCTAGAAACACCATTCAAAGTTTAAACGGGTCACGAAAGATAAATCTATAACTGGTCTGAAGGGCAGTTTCATGTCTTTTACAGTTTGTTCACAATCACTGTTTAAGTTTTAGCAAAAAGTGCCAAAATCCTCTCCCTCTGCTCCACTCTCCTCTCACTGTAGCTTTTCCTTCCACAAGACTTTCTTAAACAAAGTTCTCTCACGGCCAGAGTTTTTGCTCTACAGACACAATTTTTACATCAAAACGTAGGGTTTTTTGTTGGCTTCAATTTATCAGGAGCTCATTTTGGGCTAGGACGTACAGATTTGGAGCTATGAGGCTCAGAAAGACCCAAACTCTTTTCTCCCCATGCAAAATTCCCATTGACTCTGCTGAGATGCAGCCATTTTTCCAACTGCTGCCATTTAAGTTCTGTTTGCAGTACAGTCACAAGACTTATATCCTCTTGTTCCTCAAAGCCTCCTGCACGCAACCGTGAAAGAATTATTTTCATATGTATTACGGTTTGCTTTCAGCAGCAAGAAGTTCGGAGGCTTGCAGACAGTGATTTCCCTGTGCTCTAGAGCAGCCTTTCTCTCTGTGTGAGTGTGTGTAACCTGAGCCCCTACATGTGTGGCTGTCTGCTAACTGTCGGGGGAAAGGGTGGGGGCTAGGTTGCCATGGAAGCAGCTGCTGTCATTGCAAAGAGCCACTGTTTAGCCCTTTTCTGCTGCCATTTAAGTTCTGTTTGCAGTACAGTGACAAGACTTATATCCTCTTGTTCCTCAAAGCCTCCTGCACGCAACGGTGCTGCTGTCATTCTGCAGATTGCCACTGTTTAGGCCTTTCATACCTGTCAGTCTGCAGATTTTGCAAACATGCAAAGATTAAACTTTTTTTTTCTCTATGACTTTTCTATCCTGGACACATCTAGATGCCCCCCCCCAACACAAAAACAGGAAGTGACTCTAACTCTGGACTGGGTAGACCAAAGAACTTGAAACTTGGCAGTTTTATTAAAAGTCCCTATCTAAACATTTCTGCACATGAACAATGACTACAGCGCCACCTAGTGACCGCCTGATTTCTGCAGTTTTTCCGATCACGCTGATGTTTGGCTGTTTTCATCTGACGACCGATCCGAGCGCGCTCGTGCACGCGCGGCGGCTGCGGCGCCACCTGGTGGCCGTACGGGATGTTTAACGGCATCGCGTTCACGGGCGGGTTTGCCTCCGTCTCGCGCTGTCTCACTCGCGCCGGCCGGCTCCATCGCGGTAGCAGCATGGCCGGCACGCCAGGGGGCCGGCGGGTACACCGGCGCATTGGCACCCATCAAAATTTCTTTGAAATTTTCTAGTTTTTACTGTAATCTTATTTTCTTTAGTCTTTATATGTCAGTGTCGAACCTGACAGGGAGACAGAGGAAGAGGGGAAAAAAAGAGAGAAAAGAACAGGATTAAAATGTGGAAATAACAGTTGTCTAGGCTGCCTAAAACACACCACACCACACCACACACACACACACACACACACACACACACACACAAACAATATAAACTACCACAGTACGACATAATACATAAAGAAAATGTACAATACAATTGATAAAAACCATCATTTTTATTGTGGCAACTCTCCCCATGAGTGAAATGGGTAGAGATTTCCAGCAGGCAAGATCATCTTCTATAGTCTTAAGAAGGTGAATGTGATTAAGTTTTGTTAGTTCTGAGAGCCTGGAGGGAATATTTACACCCATGTATCTAATGTTACCTGATTTTAAGGTGATGTTGGGTAGATTCTGAAAGCTACAGTTGATGGGTAGAACTGTACTCTTAGACCAGTTAACGGAGTAATCTGAGAGTGATAAGAATTTATTAATTAGTGAGATTGTTTCAGATAGAGAGATTTGTTAGTTCTGGAGGAACGGTAAAACGTCATCAGCATAAAGACTTATTTTATGAAATATATATTTTTGGACTGAATGCCTTTAATAGCTTTATTTTGTCTAATTGCAGCGGCTAGTGGTTCAATAAATATAGCAAAAAGTGAGGGAGATAGTGGACAACCTTGTCTGGTACCCCTTTGTAGATTAAAACTTGGAGAGGTTTGGTCATTTGTTCTAACACTCGCATTAGGAGAACTGTATAAGATTTTAATCCAGTTAATGAAAGATGGTCCAAAGCCGAATCAGTTTAAAGTAGCTAGTAAATATTTCCAGTTAACACGATCAAAAGCTTTCTCTGCATCTAAAGAAACTATTATTGTTTCCAGGTTATTGATTGTAGAATAATCTATTATATTAATTAGTCTCCGCATATTAACAGAGGAATATCTGCCCTTTATAAAGCCTGTTTGATCAGGGTGTATAATGAGAGGAATTACTTTCTCTAACCTTTCAGCTAATGCTTTGCAGATTTTAAGGTCAGCATTTATCAGTGATATGGGTCTGTAGCTGGATGGTATTGTAGGGGCTTTACCTGGTTTTAATAGTACAGTTATGGTGGTAGAGTTTATGTTTGGGGGTAAGTAACCATTTTCCTGTATTTGTGTCACCATTTTGAAAAATGTAGGGGCCAGTGTTGACCAGAATTCTTTATAGAACTCTGATGGACCTGGGGCTTTTTTACAGGGCATATGTTTAAGGGCTTCATGTAGCTCCTCCACTTTGAGGGGGGAATCTAAGGCCGTGACTTGTTCCCGCTGTAAACCTGGAATATCTATGTTGTTAAGAAAATGATGGATATCGTTGTCTGATGGATCTAAGTGTAATGTATACAGAGTTTTATAGAAATCTCTGAAGATGTTGTTTATTGCATCTGGGTCATGCGTAATATTACCTACTGAATTTTTAACAGCTGATGTGGTACATTTTTCTTTATTTATTTTCAACTGATTAGCTAAGAATCTTACTATGTTCTTACTATGTTCAAATGTCTCCAAGCATAATCTTTGCACCAGAAATTCTGTTCTCATGTTAATTATTTCATTTAATTCAAGTCTAGCCTTCCTTATTTGGTTCATCGTTGGTTCATCTGGTGAAGCACTGTAGGCGTCCTCTGATGATTTAATTCTTAGTTCAAATTCTAATATTTTTGAGTTTTCTTTCTTTTTTTATGTGATGCAAAAGAGATCATTTTGCCTTTCATTACCGCCTTCCCTGCTTCCCACAGAACACATGCTGAGGCTCCTGGTTTGTTATTGTTTTCTAAGTATATAGCCCAGTCTTTTGTAAAGTAGCTGATAAAGTTGGGATCTTTAAACAACGCTGAATTAAATCTCCAGCTTTTAGCCCATGGTGTGATTCTTGTGTTCCTCAAAGTGAAGGAAACTGGTGCATGGTCGCTGATAGTGATGGTGTGAATCTGTGTCTCTGAAATCTCACTTACCAAAGAGCTGCTAACCAGAAAATAATCAAGCCAGAACCATGTTAAAATCCCCTCCTGTGATCAGTGTGCTATCTGCATGTTCAGAAAGTGATGTGAATAAAGATTGAAAGAAGGAGGGATCATCAACATTTGGGCCATATAAGTTAGCTAAGCATAACTTCATATTTTGAATAGATAATTTTACTATGATGAATCTCCCTTCTGGATCTATGATAACGCTGATTTCTGTGAATGTTACTTTTCAATTTATCAGAGTGGCTACCCCTCTCTGTCTGGAGTTATAACAGGCTGAGTAAACATGAGGAAACTGTTGTAGAGAGGGCATTCACTGATGTTTTTGTCATATGAATCTCCTGTAAGAACACAATGTCTGCCTGCAGATCCTCTAATCTATTACAGATTTTTAGTCTCTTCTCTCTGTGGTCCCAGCTCAATGCACATTCCATGAGATAAATCTAAGTATGGTCATGCTTGTGGTGAAAAGTTGAGTGCTGGATGCTTCTTGTTGATATAAATGTGTGTGTGTGTGTGTAAGTGTATGAACATGTATGCGTAATGTTGTGTGCCTGTGTTGAATGTTATTAAATGTACTTGAATTAATAAATGTGAGTGTTGGGTTATATATGCGGGTATTACTAAATGTGCTGTGCAGCTTAGCATTAGTGTTATATGGTTCCGTGAGGTGGCAGCTAGAAAAAAAGAAAAACAAAAAAAAAAAAAAAAAGAGTGCAGAGAGAGAAAAAGAAGAATAAAGTGAGAGGAAAATGACAAAAAAAAGGAGGGGTGAAAAAAAGAAAATGAACCCATGAAAAATAAATCCATTTTGTGAACATTAGAGACTGGCAGTATTATTGTCCAATGTGAACAAACATTAAACTCTGTGACTTAAGCCCAGTGAGTCTGATTAGCGTTTATATCACCTGAGCAAAGTGTGGATACATATCTGAGGTCAGTAGAGCAGGGAGTGGTGTTATGGTCATGATGTAGCTGTCCATTGACATAAAGTTTGTCCACCGAGATTTCAGCGCAGGCTCCTCCGTCCAGGAATTTTATCCTGATGGGGAACAAGATCTTGCGACACTCCAGGATTTCTCTGGGAAACTGATCGCTCATGCTAAGGTCAGTCCCACGAAGCTGTCTGCCGCAACGCTTCACCTCTTCTTTTTCTTTGTGGAGAACGAATTTAGCAACTATCGGCCTGGGTCTGCCCTCCGTTTTTTTTTTTTTTTTTCCCCCCCTATGCGGTGAACTCAATGAAAGGAGATGGCTTTTACCTTTTCCTCTAAAAGTTTCAGCTTGGTTCTGATAATTTTTTTTTTTTTTTTTTTTTACAACTGCCTCTGTATCTTCCTCCACCTGCTCAGGGATCCCTGAAATAACTAAGTTATCTCTCATGCTACTAGCCTGCAGATCTATGACCAATTCTTTCATTTTTCTTTTTAAATTATCCTCTGATAGTCGGCTTAGTCCTTCGGTAAGGCTTTTCACCGAGTCTCTGAGGGCGTTGTTCTCCGTAGCAAGAGCTTTCACCTGCTTTTGGCTATATTCCCAACTTTCTTTTAAAGATTGAAACTCATGATGAAGAACTTCCAGCAGGGAGAGCCGGGCATCAAGACTGGATAGCTTCCCGTTGATGGAGATTAAGATATCCGTCGTATCGCTGGCGGTTGGAGAAACTGAGCTGGTCGCTTCAGGGGAATCCGCCAGGCGAACCCTTTTGGTGTCATGAGGCTGACAGGTTTGGACTCAGAAGAAGGCTCAGAAACCCAGGGATGGGTTACAAACATTTATTGGTATACAACTGATAGAATGTGCAATCCTGGTCTTCTCTGTGGTCAGGCTTCTGTGGATATAGGAGACAGGAGTTAGAACGCAGAGAGCGGCAGGTGACAGTGCGCAATAGTGTGGGCTGACGTACCAGCAGAGTGAGATCCAGCGGGTGAAGGAGGATTGTATCAAGATCAGAGCCGAGGGAGGAATCCGCTGCGTGATGTGGGAGAAGCTGCTGAGCAAAAGAGAGGTTAGAAGCTGGATAATAACCCACAGGTCGGACTGCTGACCAGGATGACAGCGTGGGGTCAGAGAATCCTCGTGGGAGTGAGGAGAGTTGAGTCCGTGATCCGTTATCTAGGTCCAATAATCTATTCCAGAGGTCCGAGAGCCAGGAGATCCAAACAATGACAAGCAGAGTACCAGACAGGGGCAGGCAGAGGCAGAATCCAAATCCAGGCGACAGGGTCAACAACAGACAGGCAGAGAAATCAAGGCTGGATATGTACAGGGAAGAACCAAAACGATCTGGCAGCTAAGGGTTGAAACAGGCAGGTATATAAAGCGCTCAAAGCAGGTGGAGCGCATAAGCAATCAAGCCAGCGTGCAGGGAAGATGCCTTCAGGGCAGCTGGGAAAAACGGGCTCCGGACCACGGAGCATGACATTTTGGAGCCGGTTTTGGAGCTCGTCGTGGCACCATTCGACTTCCCTATCACGATCCGCAGAAAGCTTTCTTTGATAAAATCTGTCGGGCTGGTGAGATCTTCTTCGCTGTGATCCAGAGTGACCGGGTTGGTGTGGTTTGGAATATCGACCCCTTTTTTAAAATAAACATATATTATTATTATTTAAATTGTTCTCTGTTAGCTTGGGGCATTTGTTTTCAGTAGCCTGCCATGTTGATCCTGCCAAATCTTGCCAAGTTTCGCTGAGTCTCGTGTTACAGCATGCTGTGAGACTTAGTGTAGCATCTTCTGATGCTACATCCAGCAGGACAATACAACCCCTGGCAAAAAGTATGGAATCACCAGTCTTGGAAGAGCGCTCATGCAGTTGTTTTGTTGTGTAGAACAAAATCAGAAGACAAACATGACACACAACTCTAGTCATTCCAAATGGCAACTTTCTGGCTTTAAGAAACAATAAAAGAAACGACGAAAAAACATTGTGGTAGTCAGAAAAGGTTACTTTTACTGACCAAGCACAGGGAAAAAAATATGGAATCACTCAATTCTGAGGAAAAAAATATGGAATCAGTCTATTTTTGGGGGGGGAGTCAATTTCCTTTCCCTAAATGAGCACCTGCTTCAGATTAGATCTGCTTGTTAGTCTGCAGTTAAAACCACACCCGTGACCACACCTTGGAGACCTGTTTCACCAAGGGGACTGGCATGAATCATGGCTCCCACACAGGAGATGTCGCTTGAAACAAAACAGAAGATAATAAAACTTCTTGAAGAAGGTAAATCTACACGCAATGTTGCCAAAGATGTGGGCTGTTCACAGTCAGCTGTGTCTAAGATATGGACCAAGTACAAGGAACATGGGAAGGTTGTTCAAGCTAAGCGTACGGGTAGACCAAGGAAGACATCCAAGCGTCAAGACAGAAAACTTAAGGAAATATGTCTTAAAAACAGAAAATGCACAACAAAACAAATGAAAAACAAATGGGAGGAAATTGGAGTCAATGTATGTGACCGCACTGTGAGGAATCGCCTACAGGAAATGGGATTTTCATACAGGAAAGCAAAACGAAAACCATCATTGACACCTAAACAGAAAAGAACAAGATTACAATGGGCTATGGAGAAGCAGTCGTGGACTGTGGAGGACTGGATAAAGGTTATCTTCAGTGATGAATCACGGATCTGCGTTGGACAAGGTGATGATGCTGGAACTTTTGTTTGGTGCTGTTCCAATGAGATTTATGAAGAGGACTGCTTGAAGAAAACATTAAAATTTCCACAGTCCTTGATGATATGGGGCTGCATGTCAGGTAAAGGCACCGGGGAAATGACCGTTGTCACTTCCTCAATAAATGCACATGTTTACACTGACATTTTGGACAGTTTTCTTATCCCATCAATTGAAAAGATGTTTGGGGATGATGATATAATTTCCCAGGATGACAATGCATCTTGCCATAGAGCAAAAACTGTGAAGGCATTCCTTGAAGAAAGACGCATAAAGTCAATGTCATGGCCTGCAAATAGTCCGGATCTCAGTCCAACTGAGAATCTGTGGTGGAAATTGAAAAAAATGGTCCATACCAAGGCTCCAACCTGCAAAGCTGATCTGGCAGCAGCAATCAAAGAGAGTTGGAGCCAAATTGATGATGAATACTGTTCGTCACTCGTCAAATCCATGCCTCAGAGACTGAAAGCTGTTATCAAAGCCAGAGGTGGTGCAACTGAGTATTAATGGTGTTAGAATTTTGTTTTTGGTTGTGAAAATAGACTGATTCCATATTTTTTTCCTCAGAATTGAGTGATTCCATATTTTTTTCCCTGTGCTTGGTCAGTAAAAGTAACCTTTTCTGACTACCATAATGTTTTTTCGTCGTTTCTTTCATTGTTTCTTAAAGCCAGAAAGTTGCCATTTGGAATGACTAGAGTTGTGTGTCATGTTTGTCTTCTGATTTTGTTCTACACAACAAAACAACTGCATGAGCACTCTTCCAAGACTGGTGATTCCATACTTTTTGCCAGGGGTTGTACACCATGTCACAAAGCTCAGATTATCTCCAGCTGCTTTCTAGAATATGATGATAAGTGTCAATATGGAGCAAACCTCTGAGGAAGGTTTCCAACACCTTGTTCAATCTATGACACCAAGAATTAAAGTAGTTCTGGAGGAAAAAGTGGATCCAACACGGTACTACAGTGATCACCAGCCCATTGATTGTGGTCAACTTGTCAATCTTGGAGACTTTCCCTGTTGCTCTAAAAAATAAAATAAAAAGTCATTCAAAAACACATTACATCTCTCTCTGATTAATGCTTGGTTTTGCAAGCACCTATCTTTTAATCCAGTTTGAATTTTTTTCAGTGTACCAACTTTAAGTGGCCAATGAGATAAGAGTGTCACAAATATTAATATAAGGCACCCCGGTGGAAGCATGTGGACACATAGTTAGCTAGCATGACGGAGGCCCCATTAAAAAAGCGAAAACCTACAATTTCCATCCATAATGAGAGGAGGATATTATTTTCACCTCGTAAAAGTCAAATGTGCATGCATGCTATGTCACCAAAAACAGGTGCTGTCCAATTGAGGGAACTGGAGCGGCACCACAACACCAACCACTAACCACCAGAAATAATTCAAAGACAATTTTCCACCAAAGAGTTCAATCCGAGCCAAGAAAGTTCAAGAGCTGAAATCACAGCCAAAGGTCAGCAGTCGCGCTGCGACTAAAGCGTCTTTTCGTGTTAGCCACATTTTGGCTAAACACAAGAAACCTTTTTCAGACGGGAATCTGTTGAAGGAAGCAATGACGCCACTGCAGAGACTGTTTGCAGCAGCTTCAAAAATCAAGATGACATAAAAGCCGCACTCGTTGCTGCACCGCTGGACTCCGCAACACCGACAAGGAGGGTCAAGGTACTGTCATAGGATGTGGATCAACAGGTTTTGAGGACTTGTCGCTCTATGAATATGTTTTGCTGGAGTTCGATGGATCGCTGGATATGATGGACACAGCTTTATTTACAACTTCTTTAAAAACTAAGTCCGTGAAAATAACATCCCCATTCATAAATTAGTGGCAATTGCTACAGATGGGGCATCTGCAATGTGCGGTGTGCACACTGGTTTTATAGCGCTGTGTTGTAATGATCCAGATTTTCCTGACTTCATTAACTGTTATTGTGTGATTGACCAACAAGCTTGGCTAGTGAAGTTGTGGACTTTTCTCCTGTAATGAAACTGGTGGTCAAAGTGGTAAACTCGATTCGAGCTTCAGTGTTGCTCATTCAGGGTGTTCTTGGATGAGCTTCGGTGCTTGAGCAAAGCGCTGCAGCGTTTTGTTGACCTGCTGCCTGAAGTAAAGAAATTTATGTCAACAAGAAATGAGGATCATGAGGAATAATCAGATGATGCGTGGCCACTGGACTTGGGGTTTCTGACAGGCCTAACAGCAAAACCGAACTCATTCAACAGCGAGCTCCAGGATAAAGACCGACAGCTTCGCCATATGATAAGCGTTGTGTTTAGACCACACATCTTAAGAAAGGGAGGCTGACAAACTTTTCCATCCTGGAGAAAATGCCACAGTCCAACATAGACAACCACGATTTTCGTTCTGAGCAGAGCTGTGTGTACCTAAATAAACTGGCAGCAGAGTTCAGTCTGTGTCTTGGTGAGTTAGATAGCATGGAAGATATTGCTGCACTTGTCTGAAACCTATTCCTGCCAGTGACTATAGAGGAGATAGCAGCCAAACTCCAGCAGATATTTGCTTTTTCATGTGTAATTGACATGGAAATGGTTGATTTGTAGAATGATGTGGAGCTAAAAGATAGATAGATAGATAGATAGATAGATACTTTATTGATCCCGAGGGAAATTCAAGCATCCAGTAGCATATACATACATTAAAGGTTAGTACTTGACATTAGGGGTTAGTACTTAAGCGTAACTAGACTCATTTAAAATTAAATAAAGGCAAAGGTAGATAAAGGAGACAAAATGGTAAAAACTATTGTACACTCATTGTAATGTCTACTCAGCTAGATATGCTATGAAGCAAAGACACACTCCGAGTTGGACCGAACAAGAGTCATTATTATGGTCTATGTACATATATACTGTACAGGTGATCAAGTATGTATATATATTGACAGTAGTAACCAAAAAGGTGCATGAGTGAAAAAGTGCAGGATGTGCAAAAACTGCTGAAACAGTGTTTACAGAATGAGATAAAAACAAATGTGCTTACAAATGAGAAAAAGGCACATGTCCATAAAAACTATTCAGACTATGGTTGTGGTTGTGACCCCTGCGCCCTCAGCGAGATGCTGTACAGCCGGATGGCCCGGGGTACGAAAGAGTTTCTGAGTCTGTTGGTGGAGCAGGTCAGGGACAGTAGTCTGGGGCTGAACACACTCCTCTGCCTGCTCAGAGTTCTGTGCAGAGGGTGAGAGGAGGAGTCCAGGATGGTCAGGATCTTGTCCAATGTCCTCTTTTCTGCCACTGAGTCCAAAGAGTCCAGCTCTGTGCCCACCACAGATCCTGCCCTTCGGATCACTCTGTCCAGCCGTGCTGCGTCCCTTTTCTTTATGCTGCCTCCCCAACACACCACAGCATAGAAAAGGACACTGGCCACCATAGTCTGGTAAAACATCAGCAGCAGTTTCTTGCAGATGTTGGAGGACCTCAGCCTCCTTAGAAAGTACAGACGGCTCTGTCCTTTCTTGTGGATAGCGTTGATGGTCTCTGACCAGTTCAGTCTGTCATCCAGCTGCAGCTGCTGCACCTCCACACCCTCTATGCAGCCGGGCCTCAGGTCTGATCTGTTCCTCCTGAAGTCAACCACTGTCTCCTTGGTTTTGGAAGTGTTCAGCTGCAGGTGGTTCGCCCTGCACCAGCCAACAAATTTTTCCACCAAACTCCTGTACTTCTCCTCCTGTCCATCCTTAATGCATCCAACTATGGCAGTGTCATTTGAGTACTTCTGCATGTGGCAGAGCTCAGACTCATACTGGAAGTCTGATGTGTAGATTGTGAACAGGACAAGGGAGAGCACAGTGCTCTGTGGTGCTGCAATGCTGCTGACCACAGTGTCTGGGCCTGCCCGGATGTGCTGCCGTGGTGTGGGTTGGTGCATGCCTTGGTGTCTGGTTGACGCCCTGGGACCCAGGGTATGGCCCGGGGGCAGGGGGGGTGTAGGGGTTTGAAGGAGGGCTGAGTGGGATTCGGGGGATTATAGGGGGAGGTGCTGGGGTGTGAGACAGGGATGCTTGTATGTTGTGTGTGTGTCTGTACTTTGGATGATGTTTGTGTGGGTGGGGGGGGATGTGGGTCTGGGTGTGGGAGGATGGGTACTTTCTAGGGTTGGTGACCCACAGAGAGGATATCCTCTCTACATCACTGATGTGCAAGGAGTAATCACCCCTTTACCCAGACTAACTGTTCAATTCCAAACAATTCCAGTAACTAAAGAACAGATCTTTTATTTTCAGCAGCAGAAAAAGTCCCTCACCATGACTCTGCCACCCCCATGCTTGACTGTAGGTTTAATGCTCCTTTTATGGAATTCTGTGTTTGGTTTTACACCAAAAAAAAAAAAAAGGATCTCTGTCTCCTAAAGATGTGCAATTTACAATAACAATATATATTTAGCAATATTTTTACTCAAATCTGTGTAAAAAATATGTTTAAAGATCTGACTGGATAAAGAGTATAATACTTTTTCACAACAATCTTCATTATTTCAGACACCAGAATGACCCCAGATATCTATCTATCTATCTATCTATCTATCTATCTATCTATCTATCTATCTATCTATCTATCTATCTATCTATCTATCTATCTATCTATCTATCTATCTATCTATCTATCTATCTATCTATCTATCTATCTATCTATCTATCTATCTATCTGTCTATCTGTCTGTCTGTCTGTCTGTCTGTCTGTCTGTCTGTCTGTCTGTCTGTCTGTCTGTCTAATCATTATCTGTTATGTTTTGTATTTGCCTCCATTGGAGGAACCAATGAACAAACCAATGAAATGGGGATCCAAATAAAGATTAAATTGAATTTCAGAGGCGAATTATCTTAGTTAAAGTTCTGTTTGCTTAGAGGAATTTCCTTGATTCACTTAACAAATAATTATCCAAATACACAGAGAGGAAAATGTGGTTACATTTTAAACAAAGCTGCAATCACAATCTGTTTTATTGAATAAGCTGCAAAATATATTCAAATCTTTGGCTTGTTATTGTCTAGAGATGATTGGAAACAGTATGTGAACACTTTGGCTTAAAGAAAATCAAATAAAACCAACTGGAATTGGAGAGGAACCACCAATAGTGTGGGTTTGACTCTGATTTATAAAAACATTTGTGCTTCCCCACAAAAAGCCTCTGCTGATGTAAACCATGCATCTTAACAAAAGCAGATTTCTGAGAATATCTTACTTTTTCAAGAAGCTGAAAACTACTACAAATTAGTTTTCAAAGAACTGAGTTATTCATCTTCCAGCAGTTAGCCAACACACAGTCTGTTTGCCTAGTTCCACTCAGGCAAAATGTTTTGTGGGCTTAAGAAACTATGATTGAATTTGTTTGGGCCGAACACACAGTGGAGATGCCAACATGAAAGTCATCCTAGCAATGAGGTGGAGTACGAGACAAGATGTGGTATTTTATGTTCTCCGGGTCAGGAAACCATCATTAGAGGGAAAATGAAAATGATCTTGGCTGTCCAGCTGAAGCAATGACTTTACACTGACCACATTATGCTCTGTTAAAGATTTTACAACCACAAGTCCAAAAAAGTTTAGATGTTGTATAACATATGATTAAAACAGAATGCAATGATTTATAAATCTCAGAAATCCAAATTTTATTCCTAAAAAACATAAACAACATATCAGATGTTGAAACTGAGACATTTTATCATTTCATGAAAATATAAGCTGATTGTGAATCTGATGGCAGCAACACGTCTGTATAAAGTAGTTCCAAGGTGATGTTCAGCATAATGTAGCATCTCCTCTTCTTTTAACATCTGTCTGTAAACATTTGGGAAGGGAGGAGACCAGTTGCTGGAGTTTTAGGAGAGGAATGTTGTCCCATTCTGCTCTGATGTAGGGTTCTAGCTGCTTTACAGTCCTGGACCTTAGTTGCTGGAGTTCTGTTTCCATGATGCTCCAGATGTTGTGTATTGGTGAAAGGTCTGGACTGCAGGCAGGCCAGTTCAGAAGCTGGACTCTGTGAAGCCATGCTGCTGTGATGGATGCAGGATGTGGTTCAGCATCGTCTTGCTGAAATTTGCAAGTCCTTCCCTGAAAGAGACGTTGTCTGGATGGGAGCAGATGTTGCGCTAAAACTTTCATGTTCTTTTCAACATTGATGGAGCTTCACAGATGTGGAAGCTGCCCACGTCATAGACTCTAATGCAGCCCCATCCTATCAGAGATGCAGCTTTTCACCTGTCCACTGATAACAAGCTGGATGCTCCTTCTCCTCTTTAGTATGCAGGACACGCCGTCCATGCTTTTCATAAAGAATTTCACATTTTCATCCATCTGACCACAGAACAGTTTTCCTCTTTGTCTCAGGCCATTTTAATGAGTCCAGAGAAGACGGTGGTGTTTCTGGATCCTGTTTACATCTGGCTTCTTCTTTGCATGATGGAGCTTTAACCTGCGTTTGGAGATTTCAGGGTGAACTGTGTTCACAGACAGTGCTTTCTGGAAGTCTTCTTGAGTCTATGCAGTGATTCCCAGTAGAGAATCATGTCTGGTTTAAATGCATTGCTGCCTGAGGACCCCAAGATCACTAGCATACAGTTTGATCTCAAGCCTTGTCCCATGTGTTTCTCTGAATCTTTTAATGATACTATACACTGTAGATTGTGGGATCTTCAAGGTCTTCACAATTTTACTTTGAGGAACATTTTTTAGACTCAGTTTTTGTCAGATTGTTGACCTTCTGTCCATCTTCACATCTGAGAGACTCTGCCTCTCTGAAATGCTCCTTTTATACCCAGTCATGTTACCAACCTGTTGCCAATTAACCTACTTAGTTGTTAAATGCTTCTGCAATTGTTGGTGGGGGAACCAATTACTTTTCCAGCCTCTTGTTGGTCCTGTTCCAACTTCTTCCAGATGTGTTGCTGCCATCAGATTTAAAATCAGTTAATATTTTCCATGAACTGTTAAAATGTCTCAGTTTCAACATCTAATATGTCGTTTGTGTTCTGTTGGGAACAAAATTTGTTCTAGTGGGGGTTATACGATTTGCAAATCATAGCATTCTGTTTTTATTGATATTTTACCCAGCAACCCAACCTTTTGAAAATTGTGGTTGTATTAGGAAATTACAGACATGGAGATCAGTTAAATCGGCAAATACATGCTGTTTTATAAGTTTTTCCTCCTTTTCTCCTTTTTCTTTTGTGACACTGGAAAAAGACCAAGCTCTGTTGGTGGCAGATCAGTTTGTGGTGACATTTGATGGTCACTTATACGAGTTGCCGGGTTCCTGTCCAATGCTCCTCACTCAGGATGTCAGCAGCGACGCCTCCTTTGTGCTGCTGCTCAGGCCAGACCCGCAGAGCCTTCTCCTGATTCACATGAGCAACAGCAGCATCGATGTTCAGCGCAGTGGACAGGTACATTTGGTGGTAGGAGCTTCACGGCTTCCACTGCAGCATCATGACAGGTTTGTGTAAATGCTGAATGAGGTTAATGAAAGTTTCCTTTGTCACAGGTGACGGCCGACTGCACCAACGCTGTCACACACACATTTCATAGTGATACTGGACTGACTGTGAAGAGAGAGCCAAACATCTTACAGGTGTCCAATCAGAATGGAGGCTCAGTGTCATGTGATTTGTCCCTTGAGGTGTGCAGCTTCACTTTGGATAGATATTTACACGGTAGGAGTGAACCTGTGAAACTAAGGATGCATTCACACCTAATAGTCCGCCAGACTCGGTTGATGGGGAGGTGCAACATTCAGCCAACGTGAGTTTGCTTTAACACTGCACTTAAGTAACAATCGGGACCTTTTAAAGAACTTATTCCGGTCCTCACCAGAGGAGGTGCTGCATGAAAAATGACTGAAAATGATGACAAGACAATCAACAAACTAATGCGTAATATAAATGATTTATGTTTAAAAGAGTTAGTCTTATTGGGGCAGTTCCTCAAATTAACATGCCACCACTGGTCCTTATCCGCTTGTAAGTGAACCCTGTTGCAGTTTGTTTGCGGTGTAAAAGGTAACAGGCCATCCAGTGAACCAAAGAGAGGAGGTTTGTAGGACTCGTCGTAGAGCAACATGTCAGATAACTCGCTGCCCCTCCTTCTGCTCGTACTGGACAGATTCTGGTTAAAACCGTATCCGGTTTTAACACCAAAGTAAAAACAAAAATTGGAAGACTGCATAAATTCATTGTTGCTTCATTGTTTACTTGCAGTCAATGAGTCTTTTTAACTTCTGACCAACCAATGAAACGCATTTTCTTCTTCTTTTTTCTTCCTGGAGAGAGGATGTTATGGGGAATTTCCCTCCCTAGTGAGCAGGTAGGTGTCCAGGTGGTTTGATCCGCTTGATTACAGTGCAATGTGAAAGCAAACCAAACCAAAAAGATGTGAAATTTTTCCCAACCAAACTGAATCCCCCAGACTATCCTGGTGGGAATGCACCCTGATGCTTTTTTCTTCACAAATGAAATACCCTGCAGCATCAGCATGATTTTATCTGCACAGGTGTTTCCACCGGTCTGCTGGGGACCAACGACAATGATGCAGGCAATGACTTTCCTTTGCATGACGGGTCTCAAGCAAAAACATTGGAGGATTTTTTCACAAGCTGGCAGGTGGGAGCATATCCACAAATGTTTGTGTTGATCTAAGGGACATCTAGTTTTAACCTGCTTCATTGTTTGTGTCTTTAGCTGAGACCAAAGTGTAGTTCACCTTCTGAGAGAGAAGAAGACTTTTCCAAAGCAGCCATGAGCCCAGTGAGCTGCAACTTTCTGTTTACTTCTCCCGATTCACCCCTAAGTTCCTGTTTCAGGGTGGTGAGTATAAAAAAACCAACATAGCTAGTATGCATTTTTAAAACTGAAGGACACTAAGCATTTAAGGAGTTTCATCACTCCGTGGTGAGATAAATTCGGTTGAATGAAATCTGGTATGGTGTGAGGAGACATTATAAAAACACATTTCTGGCACAGCACACGTCATGTGGACTTGATGTCTTAGAGATTAGGTATCTACAATGAGAAAAGCTCATGGAGGGGGGGATTAAATCTGCACGTATTACTTCACTTTCATACAGTTGAAGGGGAAAAAAATTTAAATACCTTAACTTAAAGTTCATGAAAATCTCATTGAGTTTGGTGGAGAGTGTTTGACTTGTGTGTGTGTGTTTAGGTGGATCCTGGTCAGTTTTTGTCAGTATGTGAGCTGAGCTCCTCCAGAGCCCCCTGCAGATTAGCATCTGCTTTTGTTCATCTCTGCCAGCAGAACTACATACCAGTAGAGGTCCCGGTCCAGTGCAGTAAGTTTGACCAGTACAAGATGTGTATTATTCTTATACCATGCCCTTGTGCTGCCATTCTCTTTAATAAAAAATATATATGCATTTCCTATTTCTTTTTATTTTGTTTCAGAGAAAGTATGATGGAGGGACGAGCCAAAGAAAAGTCAAGATGAGCAATTTATGACCTCAGTTAGCTGCTAAAATGGACTGATTGACACTTGAGTACCACTGACTCTGTTGCATTACTTATATACTGCAGTCCAGATATAAGATGGCATTTTATGCCCCCTTTAAAGTATCCTGACATGTTGATGAAATCTCCATGGTGATCTCCATAGCCAGTTTTACTGTTCTGTGGGGTGCACCTCTTAAGAGCAGTCACAGCTACCATGAAAATGTGATTTCTGGACATAAATAGCTCTCAATAACTGTATCCTGTGCCGTATTTGTTTTCACACATGCACTGGAGTCCTGGAAGGTTATGAAGATGTTTGGAGCAGTGGCATATGTAAAAACAAATTTAAGCAGCAGGATAGTTTCTTCTTCTTTCTGTCAGCACGTAAAATTCCCATCAGATCACCAGGTGAGTCATCGGGGTTGCTAATATTTAGAGTGTGTTTCAGATGCAAGGAGCCTCATCTGTTATCCTCATCGTGTTGTAATGAAAACAGAGATTTTTACAGCATCATTTCAGCATTCAGTCCTGCCTTCTGTTTGCTCTTGACAGACATTCCCCCTGCACTTCCTCCTTTGCATCTCCAACCATGACATTCCCCTCCTGCAAAAAGCTTCCCACTGTGAATCCCCAGTATGAACAGCTACTGGGGCAAAAGACCAAATTATCTGCATATTCTCCTAAAAGAAAATCAGATGTTCATGTGTGAAAATGCCATACAAGAGAGCATACAGTACCAAGTCCTAAAGCTCAGCTGTGTTCGTCTTTACAGAGTGGTTCCAGACATTTGTTATGTTTTTGACTGATTAAATTGTTGGGACGAGAAGGGGCGTGCTCAGGCAATATGTTTTTACTGGTTTCCCATCAAGAAACACCCGCAAGTAGCCTGGATTTGTGGGATCGGCAGCCTCGCAAAATTGAGGGCTATGCCCTGGCACTGGATCCACAGTGCTCACTTTGTCTCTGGTTGACTACGTTCGTGGATTATTGTCCATCAATAGACATGACGAGGAAGTTGAAAGACAGCGTTATAAGTAGGAGGCAGCATGAGTCCATCGACATGAAACTGTCCTGGTATGCACCAGGCCCACATGCATTTCAGTGGGAACAAATACATTAACTCTACAGTTGAACGAATTAGCAATCATTAGCTACGTTATCGTGGACACATTTTTTTCTGTCCAACTGCAATCAATCAGATCTAGCAGACATGTTGGACGCTAAATAAAGTGATCCAATCAGTTGTGTGTTTGCATGATGGAAATATTTAATATGATCCGAATACATTTGGCATGCTGATCAGGTTGATTTCAATTGGATAGAAGACATGTATTATGTAAATGTAGCTAATGATTGCTAATTGGTTGAACGGAGGAGTTAATGCATTAATTGAATAAATAGGTTAGTAATGTTTCCACTGAAATGCTGTTTTTTTAACTAGCTCAGGCTGGTAAAACAGTCTGATGACAAATGTGAGACATAACTGGTTTTTGCTAGCTACTGCTGGAACATCGTCCTTAAAAGTCTTTCCACTGGAGACTTGTGTTCTAAGAAGTTGTGTTGATTTAATGACCGGTGCAGCTCTCTGCCACTGACACCAGATCAATTTGCACACAAAGCTTCCTTCGTGGTTTTAGTGGTACCACTGCTAGCTGAAAACAAAGGGAGCAGACCAGGATGGAGGTGAAGATTAGGAGGCTGCATAATTCAGCACTGAGCCTCAGCTCTGATCTGAACCCAATGACATATTTTAAGATCTAGGCAGTCCAAAAATATCAGGGTTGTGATATGCTTTAGAACTGGAGGTCACCCAAGACACCCAAATATATGCTCTCAAGCACAGAAAAACTGCCTTGCTTTTCCTTTTTAGTTGGAACAATAATTAAACTATTTGAACATACTAACAACAGCCCAGAGTTTATTCCTAATTAAAAGACATGTTTTTTGTATTTTCTGTTTGTGGTACGAACAACAAATCATCATAAGCTACAGTGACTATACTGGGTTCATAGAGAGAGCAACAAATATTTTTATACAATTTATTAAATAAAGCACACATGTAATCTGTGTATCTTAAATATGTGTGTTTCCGTTTATTGCTTGGTTAATTTGTTCCCTGTAAGATGAGTATGTAGTTGTGTATCTTGGACGTCTGCCTCTGTGTGACACACTCGGCTATCCAGACGATGTTGTGGCTCTCCTGCTCCTTCAGCTTGAAGTAGGAGTAAAATACTCCAAAGTTGAACTGCTGCAGGAAGGCGAGCACATTCAACTTCACCTGGGAAAATAACAGAACTGAAGCTGCTTAGAAGAAATGAAAACTACTTTTTCATCTACACAGAGACAGAATCAAGTTTTATGTAAAGATAAAAATCATTTCAAGAAATGTGGGCGTTCACACAAAACCGCTGAAAATGCTGTAGCATATATGCCAGGCCTGTAAGTGGCGCTGTTACCCTGCCACAGAAATGTGCCAAAACCAGAGAATAAGACTTGAAGCATGAGCATAAACTTGTGCAGTGTAAACAAACAAACAAAACAAAAAAGAACAAAAGAGGAGATGGTTGAGAGTCGAGCTCAAAAGGAGACATTTGTGTGGAATGACGACGAGGTAGAACTACGTTAAATATGCAGACAGATGCAGCCTTCTGTTCGTCTTCTGCTGCATCCTTTATGATGTCCTGGGCAGTCCTGGTTAGTTTTGTGCCCCAAGTGAAAGGCCAGAGCAGAAACGGCTCTTTCACTGCAGGTAAACAACAGAGCGAAAGCGAGTTTATTCAGTCTTTAGAGCCCTTTGTGCTCCCTTATGTAATAGGGGCAAACGTTTCAAACGTCATAGGTTGTTGTCTTCGTACTTCTATGGGTCTTTATGTTGCCATGGTTGATAAGTTCCTCCACTAGTGGGCAGTGCTGAGTTCAGAGTTCACTCCCGACATCTGATGTCAGTTTCAGACACTGGTGGATATCCTAAACACTCACTTATCCTCTCTTCAAATGCCTGTGGAAATTCTACAGTTGTTGTCCTCTGTTCATTCTTCTTCTGCCCTTGTTTCCCCTTCCTGTTCCTCTTCTTCTATGCTTTGTTTCTTTTGGTGGTCGCATGTCATCTATTTTGCTCGGCACTGCCCCTGTAATTTCGAGTGGTATTGCTCTGTTTTCTGCGTCAGTCGAGCTGAATAGCACCAGTGTGAATACACTTTTACCCCCAAATTTCACTGGTGCGTGTGCACCTCGTTACAGCTGCGCCACGGCCTCCGCAGCTATTCGCAGCCATTTTATTCAATGGTTTGATTCACACTAGGCACGCCTGCTGTGTGCCGGAAGCACTCAGCGAGTCTATTTTTGATGGAATACTTGTCCAACTCCACAGTTCAGATGGGGGCAGACAGGAAATCAGACATAGGAGCAGTGTAAAAGCTTCTGGTAATTTTCAAAATAAAAAAGCCCCTGTGCAGATTTGCACTTGCTATACCATGTAAACATCACGCCAATAATCGGTCAGGGTGTCTCAGTGTTCTTTTTTAATCATGGACGACGAGACGTTTATCCTGAAAGTGGAGAATCACAAGATTCTCCTGTCATTTCGTGATCCTGCGGATCCAGCTAGGTGGACTGTACTCGGGGGTGCGCCGCACTTGACACATTCCTGGTGTGGACTGACACGTCAAAACAAAACCGCGGTGCAGTTTTCCATCGGGTGCGGCAAACACACACCCGGTGGAAATGAGGGGTTAGTCTACAATGATCCAGTGTTTATTCCTTGTACAGACCTCCCGTGTTTTGGACTTTTCTGCTCCTCTAATTTGCTTTATAACTTTTAATTCTCTCCAGCCAGTAGAAGTCAGTCTGAAGGTGAGTCTTGTCTTATTTCATGCTCGGTCACTCTCTTTTTTTTCCTCTCTTCCTCCACCAATGTCCTCTTGTGTTTTATTTTTTATTTATTTATTTTTATAAATCAGCCACAGTAAAAGTGCAAAACAGCCAGTGTGTTGATATCCAGTTGCAGTGAATAAAGCGGAACTCAGCTGTTGCGGGACGCGCCATCCCAGAGGCAGAAGTGTGGCTTCTCAGCATCAGTATGCTGCAAGGCAACTCCAGGAATTTACATATTAAATATCACTGTTCCATTGAAACTAAACAGAAACACAGAGTTTTAAAGTTGGAAAGTTACAAAGTGCTACTTTAAATACATCGCAGCTTTTTCTTCTTCTTTGTTCTTTTCGCTGGTTTCAGTTGAGCTATACTGAACGACGCTGCCCCCTCGGTTTTCAGTGCTCCTGCTCTGTTTGCTCCGTCTGGGTATGTATCTGCAAGCTCTACAAAACAGACTGAATTATGCATGTAAAGGATGCCAAACGCAGAAATGAAGCAGTGGCTTTTCAGATTTGTTCATTTGGGGAAAAAGTTTTAAAAATTGAGCATTTTCAGGCTCTTAAAATGTTGGTTTCATGTGGACAAAATGTCCAAACCTTAAAATCTTTGGCAGATATACACTCATCTCCTTGTGGACATGGGCTTGGATTAAATAACATCTAAAACATAAAAAATGTGAATGTAAAAAAACATGGTTTTATGTCCAAAAAGTTGTACAATTTCAAAGGTCAGCTGGAGACTCCATTTATGGGACAAGCCAGTATTGTTGATAGAAATTAAAATGATCTGACCTCTTGTTCAAGGAATCTGTCCTCAAGAGTCTTAAATTCTGATCCTGGCTCAGGGTCATCAAATATTAATTTATAGTCCTGCAGAGAGGTTCAGGTAAAAGATAACCACAAGTCAAAAGGACATCATGTGCAATAACAACACAGCAGCAGCTCTCATTCATGTACTCAGAGATGAGATCAGACTCACCGGGTAACGGTCGGCCACAGCTTTGACCTGCTCATGGTCCTCTGCTTGGGTGAGGAGTGGCAGTCCTTCAGGGAAAAGTTTGCCACAAGATGGATATAGCCTGCTCCTCTCTGCACTGCTGAGATCTGTCCCAAAGGAGTTTACTGTGATGATGAAGGCCTGCCTGTCTGCGTCAAACTGCAGCACACATGTACGAAGCATTTAAGACTAAAATCTTAAATAATATTTAAAAACTACACCAAGCACATGAAAAGGAAATCGCCAGAATACCTCCAGGATAGGACATACTGTGTCCTTTGTAGGGCAGCCCAGCAGTATGCCTTTGAGAAAAGAAAAAACATAAAGACAGTATGATCTCATGGGAAGACTTGGAGGTCACTTTTGATAAAAAAAAAACAGGTGCTAAATGAATTCATGTAAAGACAGAAAATGATGAAAACAAGAAAACAAGTACAGCCTCTTTTAATTTTTTAAGTTTTATAAATCTCAAACAAACAAATCTGACCTTAAACTGTGTTATCAATTACTGAACAAAAACTAAACCAGGATACAGAAGCAGTGTGAGTCGACCTCATGTTTCAGCAGCTTGTAGAGCCGCATTAGTCTGTGAGGTTGTTAGTATCTCAGATCTTTGTGAAGGAATGATGTTCGATTCTTTAAAATGTTGCTTTGCTTCAGCGAGGTTTGATTGCTTTCTGGACAACTCTCTTACAGGTGCAGTGTGTAACAAAATCAAAGGTCAGTGATAGAAAAATATAATAAAACATTATAAACAGTTTTTCTATTGGTATCTAATCACTTTACTAAAATAAATTATTTTATTCTCAATGAGCCATTTATATCTGCTTACTGCGGGTCAACAAACATAGCAGCTGCCATATTTGTGCCACCATTTTACTACAGTGTCTCTGAATAGACAAACAACTTAAAATGTGTGAATCAAGAATCCTCTTTCGCTTTGAAACTGCAGTTGCAACTTTGTTTGATGGATGCTAGAGCAGCATTTGGGATTATGCCTTAATTTAGGACCAAAGAAGTACACACGTGTACACAATAATGAAGTAGTTACCTGGACATCACTACACCTGAAGTCGCTGGATCCACTTAAAGCTGAAAACATGTTTATGTCTAGAAGAGTTCTGACTGCTGATGGCCACTATACATTTACAAATGTGTTTGGTATTGGAAGTGATTTCTTTGGTCATATTTATCACTACAAGTTAGTCATTCTCACATGCTGCACTTTTTAAGGTCTCGCCAAAAAAAAAAAAAAATCCTCTTTTTTGTGTGTTGTCAAACAAAATTATGATCTAATCAAATGTGTGCCGGTAAAAGAGGTCATACCCCACAGTCACCTTATGCAGCTTGTTCCTCAGAATCTCGGCTTCCATCTCATCAAGGCTGGTTTCAGATAGGACATACTGAAAAAACTGAGCTGCAACACAAAAATAAAAGGTATGAAAATCCGCATCATGGGCATCAGTTTTATACGGCGAAATGTGTTTCATCACATCTTCTGAGTTTTGACTCATTAAGAAAGATTTCCTTATTTCAACACAAATCTTTTGGATTGGATCGAAAATATCAATTGATATTTTTATGGAAACATATTTGGGTTTTGAGATGTACATTTTCATAGCTAATAGTTTTCATGAAGAAATCTTTTTTTTTCTTTATATAGTCCCACAGGGCTCGAATTACACTGGGCTTTTGGGGGAGCCTTATTTTTGCACTTGCACTGCAACTTCACACGTCACATGCATTTATATTAGTGCACGTAGTGTGGTCAAAAATATGGTTACTATTAAAAAAAACTACTGAATGCAGCCTGTTTAATCTGAAACAGCGACGGAGAGTTCTTTAACCATGTGGACGCTCACAGCACACAACAAACAATGCTGCTGTGCATGGTGCTGAATCATCCGCGTCGTTTGGAAGATTTTTAGGGCTCCTCCTAAAGTATCAGCTGAATCTCTTTAGGGGAGTTCCTCTGCCTTTCAGGGGAGCCAAGCTCCCCTTAGCTCCCCCCGTAATTCGAACCCTGTAGTTCCACCTTTTTATGGCTTGGGCTTCTGATATGATAAAAACCAAAAAAGCTAAACAAAATTAAACATTCACTTAAATTCACTTTATTCATATTGTACCAGTGCCAAAGTGTTTTATAGATAAAAAAAAAAAAAAAAAAAAAGTAATTAGTTACTGTCCAATTAAATCCAACTCAGGCTAAGTCATTTTTCTACTTCAGTTCCAAAGAAAGTTGGGATGTTGTCTAAAATATAAACAGAATACAATGATTTCTAAATTTTATCAACCCATATTTCATTCTCAACAGAACATAAACAACATATCAGATGTTGAAACTGAGACATTTTACCATCATGGTTTAATTTAATTATGAATCATTGCGCAAAAAGTAGTTCCAGACTGATATTTAGCATGGTGTAACATCTCCTCTGTAACATCTGTAACATCTGTCTGAAAACATCTGGGAAGTGAGGAGACCAGTTGCTGGAGTTTTAGGAGAGGAATGTTGTCCCATTCTGGTCTGATGCAGGATTCTAGCTGCTCTACAGTCCTGGACCTTGGTTGCTGGATTCCTGCTTCCATGATGCTCCAGATGTTGTGTACTGGTGAAAGGTCTGGACTGCAGGCAGGCCAGTTCAGCAGCTGGACTCTTCTCCTGTGAAGCCATGCTGTTGTGATGGATGCAGGATGTGGTTCAGCATCGTCTTGCTGAAACCTGCAAGTCCTTCCCTGAAAGAGACGTTGTCTGGATGGGAGCAGATGTTGCTCTAAAACCTTCATGTACTTTTCAGCATTGATGAGCTTCCACAGATGTGGAAGCTGCCCACACCATAGACTCTAATGCAGCCCCATCCCATCAGAGATGCAGCTTTTCACCTGTCCACTGATAACAAGCTGGATGCTCCCTCTTCTCTTTAGTCTGCAGGACACGCCGTCCATGTTTTCCAGAAAGAATTTCACATTTTCATCCATCTGACCACAGAACAGTTTTCCTCTTTGTCTCAGGCCATTTTAATAGGCTTTGGTCCAGAGAAGATGACGCTGTATCCGGATCATGTTGACATCTGGCTTCTTTTTTGCATGATGGAGCTTTAACCTGCGTTTGGAGATTTCAGGGTGAACTGTGTTCACAGACAATGATTTCTGGAAGTCTTCCTAAGTCCATGCTGTGATTTCCAGTAGAGAATCATGTCTGGTTTTAATGCACTGCTGCCTGAGGGCCCCAAAATCATCAGCATTCAGCTTTTACCTTCAACCTTGTCCCTTGCGCACAGAGATTCCTCCTGACTCTCTGAATCTTTTGATGATACTATGCACTGTAGATGGTGGAATCTTTAAAGTCTTCACAATTGAGAAACATTTTCTGAAGTTGTTCAATAATTTTTATACCCAGTTTGTCTCTGATTGGTGTACCTCTATCTGCCTCTACTTTTCCAGCTCCTTCCAACAGGAGCTACTTTTGTTGAAACTTTTTACAGACATGTTACTGCCATCAGATTCAAAATGAGCTCATATTTTCTATGAAATCGTAAAAATGTCTCAGTTTAAGCAATTGATATGTTGTTTATGTTTTAATGGAATAAAATATGGGTTAATTATATTTACTAATCATTTTATTGTGTCTTGCAGCTGTATTCATATAACACGAAGGAATAAACAAGCATCTTCTAAAGACAACAGATCATATTGAATATTTAGTTTGATCCAGTCCCAGGTGTTTATTACAATCAAACCATTTACTGTGGGCATGTGAAAGCTTACACTCTCATAACTCTTTCACAGAAACTGCAATAAACGTGAGTCATATATGAGTATAATGAAGTGATCACCAAGCGGCGTGTCCACAAGGATGGCTGTGTAGAGTTCAGTCGGAGTTCGAGTGATGCCCACAGCTGCCATTTGCTCAAATGCACCCAGCGGGTGACACCGTGGGAGTAGCTCTGTCACATCTCTGCGTTTCAGGGCACCGCTGATCAGCATCACCACATTGTCAATCATGTAGCTGTAACTATGGCAATATAATTAATGAAGTAAATGTAGGAGTCTATACAAGATTTCTTTTTTTAGGTGTCTGGTTTCAATTTTATTTTCAATAAACTAATTAAATGGACTTCAGAAAAGCTCTCTTTAGTCTTTGTCAAGATTTTGATTTTGATTTTGAACAAAATGTTTTCCTCATGAATGATGTAGGGAAGACACTGAGTTGATAGGGACCTGCTAACTTAACATGAACATCTGCTCATCTTGTGACACCTATAATAAAGCAAAGTAGGGGTTGTAGCATATGTTATGTAATCGAGGAAAGTGGAGAGCGGCGGCAGAGCGTTGGAGCGCTGGCAGCTGAATTCAGTTACCAGATTCTCTCTCAGCTTGCTGTCCACCAGAGACACCGTCAGCTCATCTTCAGACAAGATCAGCAGTTTGCCGTAGTCTGTGCTCTGAAAGTGTAGCTTTAGGTCTGAGGAGGTGAAAGGAAACAGGTTGCTGTTGTCAGGATGATTTAACCTCTTCTGAACTAGAGCCTCCTATACAGGAGGCAGCATGAGATACATGCAGTACTGAAGATGTTTGCACACTAGGAAGCAGCAATCCTAACATTTAGCATAACAAAATGATGATGAGAAACTGTTAAAAGGCTTTACCAAGTATTGAAATCCAAACAAAACACAGTTCAGACCCTAAGCAATTATATGGGAATGGAAGAAAATCCTGAGAACAGCTCTGTCCACCTCTGAGGTTCTGCTAATTTCTCCACACAAACAAGTTGCCATATGAAAGCAGAGACTCTAAAGTAGCAAAGGAATAAATAAATAAATTATATAATCATATATATTCACCTTACTTTTGCTGTTTGGGAGCCAAAAATTTTATTCTACCTCAAAAACAAAAACTTTGCCAAAGGTCCTGCTGGTTTCCATGGAGATGAAGGAGGTTTTATAATGAAGGATTTACTCCTCCTATCATGGACTATCTTGGGCTTTACTTCTTTCTGGATCCTCATGGTGTTTCTAAGGTGAATGTGGGGGCTATCCCTGGATCCTCCTGACTCTGACCATTAATAGAGGTGTCCATCATCAACATCAGCCGATGGCTTCCTGAGAAATTTACCTGTGTAACACTATTAAACACCTGGAAAACTGCTCAAGTTAACTTTTTTAGCTTCTAATTTAGCACAGTTCCCAATCAGACATCACTTTAGGCTGCTGTCCTCTGGTTTTCACTCAAAGTAATGTGGTAGATAATATTTACATTTTCTACTGTGTTCCAGGTGAACTTACTCTGACACAGTAACACATATCTTGATTATGAAACACAGTAATCTCACAAGCCTCAGCTTTCTGTAGAGACACAGATTATTCAGATACTCCTGTTGTGAAGAAACCATTTATTTTGGGTATGTCTTTTTGGACAGGAGGCAGAAAAAATAGGCCTTGTGAAGAAGAGGTAAAATCATAAACGATAAAACAAGGCCGTCTTTGATTTTTGATGATCTAACTAATCTAACTAAAAGGCACAGTTGCAGTGGCAAAAACAGAAACTTTAACTTGTCGCTGGCTTTCGTCTCCACCAAGCTGCACTTTAATTCTCATACGCAGGCAGAAATTCTTGGAAAGAAAACTCAGGCGATCTCCTTGATAAATGAGTTCCAGGTGAAGAAACTGGATAAATAAAGTGATCCCTGTCAGCACTCCTTTCGCGGCTACTTTTAAAACACTCACACACACTTGTGCTCAACTTCAAAAAGGCTAAAGCTGCATGTGTAATATGCTGGCGAGGCTTAGAGAAAGAAAATGAAACTAAATTCCTACCCTCAAGGGTGTCACATTGGGCCAGGTTGTGACAGTCGGCCTGGGTCAGGATCCCAGCCTTCATTCCACGAACCAGACCCTCCAGATAGCCATGATCCACGTTAAAACTGAGCTCCTGACACACAGCCATGATGCCAAATGACTTATCAGCTGCAGATGGTGATTTTTAGACTTTTTATTTTAACTTAAACTTCTGCATTATTCCCTCTTTGACTAACAATCATGCAGTTATTTTCCCTTCCTCTTTCAGACCAAGAAAATCCACAGCTCAGTTCCTGCTGTGAAGTAAATTCATGTTAACTTTTTGCATTTTCTGCTTTATTTTCTTTAAGAAAACTCTCAATGCAACAGGCTTATTAATGTGTGGAGAATGCATGCAGATACTCAAGTGTATGGATAAAAACATCCTGAGGTCCATGCTCGGTATACGTGTCTTTTGTTTTCTTTCTTTTGCATGTATGAGAGTGAATCAGGCAGCAGCAGAAAATCAGGTGATTTATAGAGGAAGCAGACAATATGTTTGCCATTCATCACGTTCCCTGCAGACAGATTTAAGTCACATATAATCACCAACATTTTCTCTTGTGCTCCTCCCTATATGCCAAAGATTTTTTCCTCCCTTCAGTTTCTACATCAACAATTTGGCTTACATAAGAAGACACAGAACATGTGTTCCCTGTATAGATTACAACCTCATTCGTACAGAACTGGACTGTTTTCTAGATCAGTTCATTCCTCTTCCTCTGGAGACCCCTGCATGCTCATAAGTACAGAAGAAGACATGATTTTCTTTGCAAAATGGAAAAAACAGCAGGCGCTGCTCCAAAACATTAAATGTGTTTATACATGCTGAAAATCATTTTTCCTTCGCTTCAACTTAAATTGAAACTGAGGCAGACGTTGTCCAGACAGAAAAGTGAAGATTCCCTGGTTGGAGTTTAAGTAATGTGAAACTGCTTTATTTCAGAACTCACACAGACCTGCATTATGTCTCTGCATGTCTCTCAGGATCACGTGACCCTGAAAAGTTGGATTTACTTAGTTTCTACTTCAAGGCATCGCCTTGTTTTCCCTCACTACATAGTTTCTATTGGAAAGAATTTCCAGAATAACTCATTGCTTGTTAATCGAACCAGGGTGCCAAAATTCCCAAAACAAAGATTAACCCCCTTCCATTAATAAAACTTTCAGTACCTTGTCATGTTACATTTTAAAAGCAAGTTTACAATATTTCCACTCAAAATAAATGCAAAGGCTTACAACATATTTATTCAAAAACAAAAATATAAAGTAATTTCAACTCATAAAAACACTTGAATGAATGATAAAGTACAAAGTACATAAAAGTCATTTTTACACATTTAGTCTGCATTAACTCATAAAGGAAAAAGTTGTACATATGAGTTATTTGAGTCTACACATTAGTTATATGGCTAAAGAGCAGAAATTATGACAATATTTAAAAGCAGCAATAGCAGGTTAAAAAAAACAGTTAAAATGATTAACTATAAATACAGAAGAAACCAAGAACACGGCATCTATTGTTTGTTACACCTGCGTACTGTTATGCCTCATTAATGCTCCTTGATGTACATAAAAAGGTACGTCTGTGTCAAACATTGTCACGTTTCATGGCCCACATGGTCCATGCTTCCTTTATGTTGGCATGGTTGTTACGTAATACTTCCACTAGAGGGCAGTGCAGAGTTCAGAATTTACCTCTGAGCTCCGAAGCCAGTTTCAGACAACCGCAGACATTACGACTGGGAGGAGATCATGATAATGTTCTCAGAAAGAATACGATGGTTTGTCCAGCTATGAAATACACTGCTACTTTTTCATCTTCTTTGTACCTTTCACTGGTTGCACAACACTGGCTTAGTTTTTACTTCAAGGCATCACCTTGTTTTCCCTCACTACATAGTTTTTATTTGAAAGAATTTCCAGAATAACTCGCTAACTTGCTATTCAACCCAGGGTGCCAAAATTCCCAAAACAAAGCTTAACCCCCTTCCATTAATAAAACTATAATTACACAACACTGTAAGGGCATAACACTGTCCCCATGATTTCCAGCGGTACTGCTCTGTAAGTTACATCTGGGTACACAACTGCAAGATCTCTGAAATGTACTGGAATATGCACGTAAAGGAAGCAAAAGACAGAGGGCGTTATCAGTAGGCGTCATAGACTGTATATAAAAGATGGACGGGACCTCCGTGACATCACTCGTAGGTTTCTGAAGAGCAAAAGTGAAGCTCGTTGGATGGTTCCTACCACCGCCATCTTGGCAGCATCACGCCTGCTGTTACTCCTGGAAAAAACAAAAATGGGCAAAGTGGCGGAGCTGAGAGGGGGGCTGTGAGCATGGAGGTAGATGACTGAGTTCTATCAAACTCTGTGCTGCCTGAAGCTAAAAGCTAACTGAGCCAACTTGGATCTAGCGTCAGCTAACCCGCTAATGAAGGTAGCTTGGCTAAACCTAAGGCACGCTGTTAGCCGGCTAAAAACCACGGTTGTGCTACACTCTCCCTTCTTGCCGCAGATATTGGTTACATGTCAATCAAAAGGACACGCCCCTAACTATGCAGAATTTTAAGGTTAAATAACATCCAAACGGATGAGTTAGAAAAAAATTCACCGCCCTCACAGTTGTCATTAAAGTAAACTTGACCTATTAATCCTAAAATGGATTTTTGTACCAGGCTTTAAACATGTTTATTTCTGCTGTGAAGTTGGTCTTTTTAACATGGGAGTCTATGGGGATTTGCTCTGTTTTGAAACCAGTGGATGAGGGGTGAACTGCAAAAGTAAGATGAATATATATGATTATATAATTTATTTATTTATTCCTTTGCTACTTTAGAGTCTCTGCTTTCATATGGCAACTTGTTTGTGTGGAGAAATTAGCAGAACCTCAGAGGTGGACAGAGCTGTTCTCAGGATTTTCTTCCATTCCCGCATAGGCTTCACATTTAAACGCCAGAGGTTGCCGCTTGGTATTTAGCATATTTAGTGGAGCAGGGATGTCCAGCTCCAGTCCTCCGGGGCTGGAGTCCTGCAGGTTTTAGATGTTTCCCTGGTGATTTAAATTAAATAGCTCTCATCAACAGCTTCTTGTCAAGTTATTCCCAAGTATATTGACTCATTAATATGATTCAGATGTGCTCTAGCTGAAAATATCCAAAACCTGCAGGATAGCAACCCTCCAGGACCCACTATGGACACCCCTGAGATAGGTTAGATATGCATACACAGGACTCAAATTAAACAAGAGCTTTCAGAGGAACCTTTTTTTTTCCTTCGCAAACCACGTGCATGGGCATATATATTAGTGCACGTAGTGCGGTCAAAAATATTGTTACTGCAATAAAACCCCTCTGCTGCTCCTGCATGCAAGCTTGTTTAATCAGAAACATGGACGAAAAGTTGTTTTAACAACTACAAAAAGAAGCATATGAAGTGGTCGTTGTTATGGACACTCACAGCACACAACAATCATACAACGCTGCTGTCCACGGTGCTGTAGGCAACAGAACGAGTCACCTGTGTTGTTTGGAAGATTTAATTAATTAGATTAAATAAATGAATAACACAACACTGATAAATTAATACTATTCTTGTTAAGAAACATCAGGAACCTTACGAAAAAAATTAAATGTAACATGAAAGTGGACTATTTATAGGATTCCCTTATAAAGTATAAGCTGAATGTTTTCATGGGCGCTCCTCTGCTTTTCAGGGGAGCCGAGCTCCCCTTAGCTCCCCTGTATTTCAAACTACGTGCACCCATACAGACGGAGCCTTCTGTCCATCCTCTGTGTTAATTTCATACATATTTCAGAATGCTGTCAGACAGTTTATGGATGCATACAACCAGAAATCATGGAGAGTATAGCTTATATGCAACCTACAAAAGGAACAAAGAAGGAGGAGGCAATGGAAATGGTAGAACTACCAACACATCTATGATGTTACCTCGCCTGGACTTAAAGACAGAGAACTGTTGCCATGTTTGTGAAATCAGAGGTGAACTCTTTAAACTCTACCCTGCCCGCCCTTTGGTGCAATGGTTCCCAACTTCATGCAACTACCAAAAAGCTGTAGACCCCTCATGCTGAAACCATGCTTGGTTTTATGCTTTCATCAGCTGCTTTTCACAATAAATTGTGCTCCTTTCCTTTGATAAAACTAAAGTTAATTACCAACATATAGGCTTATGGCATGGCATTCTCAGACATGTCTCATTAATGAAATGGTGCAAATTTAGTGTTTTCAGGCTCCCAAAACACTGGTTGTGAATGAAACACCCAAATGATAAAAAACTCAAGCGAATACACCTCAATTCGTCTCTGTGAGGACATGGTCTTAATTTAAATCACACTGGCTTTGTACAGTCATAGTGTCAGGGACCCACTGTGCTCTTTGGGGACCCCATTTGGGGTCCAGGGACCTCCGTTTGGGAACCACTACTTTAGTAGATGCACTGCCTAATAACCATACCAACACGAAGCTTGCATGGGGAGAACGTGGGCTGTGACATTTGACATAGTTTGAAACGGACAAACATATTTACAAACGTAAAGTAAATGCAGATGAGCCTTAAACTGGGTTTGAATATTTTCCATTTTCTCTGTCTACATGTATTATTTATAGCTGCTGTATTTCGCCATCACCATCATGACCTCTGATATTCACACAGCTGTACCTGTGCTGCATGTGAAAACCAACCGGAGTAAACGCTACTGCCTGCCTTTTAAAACATGGACAGAAATCTTTCATTTGATCGTGGCTTGTTGGGGACAGTGATCCATTAATAAGTATCTTTAAATATTGGGGAAAAAAATAAAGTATTATTAGTATTGTAGTCTGAGTTAAGTAAATTCTGACAAACTCTTTGTTGTACATTGATCATGGAAAATAAGCTGATCAGGTTCCTCTGACAAACAAGAATATGGCATGACAGAGCTCCAGCTTTGTTTCGGACTAATAAAACAAAAGATGGGTATTTTTAGAGCAAAGCCCGTAAACTAGTGTTTGATGGATTCTTTCTCTGGTTTATTCTATTCTATTCTGTTCTGTTCTATTTTACAGTCATTTAGCAGACGCTTTTATCCAAAGTGATTTACAATTGAGAGTAAGAACAACACCAGCATGAATTCAAACAAGATGGACGTCATAATTAAGTGATAGTCAGACTGCTTTGAGTCCAGTTGGACCAGGTGCTGTCATGTAGTGCTAGAGGCAGTGCATATAATTTTTTATTTTTTATTTATTTTTTTGAAGTTGTTTTTGTAGTTTTTGTAAGTCATTTTGTTTAAATACAAACATCATGATTTCATCACACAATATCAACTTGGGCATAAGTGCAGCAGCTTCTTCAGTACTTGGTTGAGCCAAAGAGCTGGACAAATCTTTCTAACTCATTCTGAGTAAAATAATTAAGCTAAGTGTGGAAATGTTCCTTAAACAACTGAGTCTTTAGCTTGCTTTTAAAAGTGCATAAGGACTCTGCGGATCGGACGGAGTTTGGTAGATCGTTCCACCACCGGGGAACAACAGAGAAGAAGAGTCTAGCTACTGATTTTGTGCCACGTTGTGGTGGGAGCACTAGGAGTTTTTCGCTGGCAGAGCGTAACTGTGGAGAGGGAGTGTGGCTCTGGATTAAGGAGTGAAGGTAGACCGGAGCCGTTTGGGTTTTTGTTTTGTAAGCCAGAAGCAGTGTTTGTTAGTAATAAATCTTATATTATTGGAAAGTGTGTTTATTTCCCTTTTAAATGGAGTCACATTTGTAAGGAAAATGCATTTGTAGGGTGAGTATGTTGTTCGTGGCCAGAAAAATTAGCCAAACAGCTGATTCTGCTGTTGACTCTTATTTGGTGTCTTTTTTTTTTGGAATGGACGACTGAAGTATAAAGTAACAAGACATATTGGTAATTTAACAAAGTCCTCATTGAACAAACAGGGCTCTTAGTATCGTGTGGAAGAACCAAACACAGCCATAACAGCCTGATACCTCCTCTTTATGCTGGACACCAACTTGGTCACACACTGCTCTGTTTTAATGCAGCGATGTTGGTGGGTTTCCCACATGAACTGTGCACTTCGGGTTTCTTGCACTTCTGTTGATTTGGAACTTCTAATTGCATTTTTTGTTTTCCTGTTTAACTAATCTGTTAGTTTAAAAACTTGAAGTGGTCTTCCTTGGTTCCGTGTGATCACAGAGATTAAACAAGCTCAGATGGTTTTCTTGTCTTTTCTAGCCTGATATGCATCAGTTACACTTCGACTGTCGTCCTTAGAAATGTCCTTTTTTGTGCCAAGACACACCGGGTGAGCCTTCACTCATCTGACTTTCATCATTTTGATTGAGAAAACCTGAATCTCATTATTCAAATACTGTCAGCCACAAATATGTTAAAATGGGTCAGTTTAGTTTCTTTTTTTAATTAATTTATTTAAAAACAAACACTTATTTTATCTATTTTAAGAATACATAAAGTTGCAGTTGTTTCGGGTCGCCCCGTCGTTACGCAGGAATAACAAAACTCCTCCAAGCTTGGCTGTAGGTGAACATTAGGTGTGTTACACGTGTTGGTCTGCAGTCTATCTAGGTCCTCTTCAGGCACAGGGGGTTCATCCTCCAGCAGTGGCAGATGGTGTTGAACAGCCGACAGCGGCAGGAGGCGCAGGGGTCGCAGCACGGCACATGTGAGGAGCAGCTTTCCATCAGGCGGCCGCAGCGGCGTGCCGGGGTCATAATGTTTGATTTGTGCTTCTGAAACAGCACAAATAAAGACTGAATTAATCAAAAGTGACTGAGAAGAAGAAATTGAAAAGTTGCTTGAATCCTTATAAGTTCTTGTAGACTTAAAATATGTACATCATAAAGAGGCAGACCTTTAAAGTCCAAGTAAAGCAGAAATAAATATGTCCTCCAACCAAACAGGTCAATAAAATTACTTTTCCCTAAAGTTTTTTGAGCCACGACCCCTAAGATAACATACGTTGGCATCCCCCACCCAAAGACTGAGGGGTTAATTATGTGATATATCAAATGGGTCATCCTTCGGCCATCCTCTAAATATAAGGCCTTAAAACTGTCACAAACTTAATAAATAATAAGGATGAAGTGGATTTTAGAGAACTCGGTTCACTGCTGTAACAAAGCACCCAAAAATCACCTTCTCTCACCGAGATAATGCCACATTCACTTTTTTAATGTAGCACCAGTAATAACTTTGCTTTTAATGCATTTATGTGTTAAAATAAGTTTATTTTTATTTTCAACAGCTCCAATAAAAATCCCTAATTTATTAGATAAATAATTATATATATATATATTTTTACAATTCCCTGAAATGGTCTTGGGACCCCCATGGGGTTGGCGCCCCCAGTTTGTCAAAGGCTGCTTTGAGCATTTCAGTATTCAAATCTACAAATATAAGACGCTGGGAGAGTTTCTACTGAGGATGCTGATTGACAGAAATAAACTGCCCTTAAAAGCCTCTGGGAACAGAAAGTAGACCTGACCCTGACAACCTGAGGGATCTGGCTGGTTCATAACAAACCAGAAGATCCTGATAGATTTCAGAAGTCAATTATTTGACAGACAGGAAGCCATTGTAAAGGTCTGAGGACTGGAGTTCTATGATCCACTGTCAGACAGCTGTCTGATAGACTTTTTAGAGAAAGTGTTACAGTAGTCTAGTCTGCTAAAGATAAATGCAGAAATTCTGCTGAAACGTCAGATATGATGTGACTGACATGTTTGTTGAAATGTTCTTTAAGTGATAACAGGCCGACTTCACACAGTCTTAATGTGCCTGCTCGGTGCAGACTCCCAGATTTCTGGCTTGGTTGTTGGTTTTTAACATCACTGTTTGAAGCTGAGTGCTGACTTTTCCTTCTTTTTTTTCCTTTCTTTTCTTTCTATTGCAATTTCCCTCTGGGATAAATATTTTTCATTCCATTTCTTCTGTGGCTCCAAAAATGATCAGTTTTGTCTTCATTTAACTGAAGAAAGTTCTGACACATCCAGTCTTTAATTTGATCAATGCATCCAATCAGTGTTTGGATCGGGTTAGAGCCTTCTGGTGAGACTGTTATGTAGATTTGTGTTTTGTCAGCATCGTTATGGTAACATATTTAGTTAATTTTTATCATTTGAGTGAATTAGCCTATCTCTGTTTGTCCTGTACATGATCACTTTGACTTTGATTTGTTGCTCCAGCATGTGGCCTTTGGGGAACCCCTCAGGTTATTTTGGTTTACTCAGATTTATAGTTATCTATAAACACAAAGTAGACCCTGTCTTTCTCAGACATGTTAAGTGCCAGAAAGTCCTACCTCACTTTTCAGCCAGTCTAACAAGATGTTATGGCTGACCTGGTTTATTAGAGGTTTGTTTAATCTCCAGGTGGAAAAAGAAGGTGACCAATGTGCTGTACAATAAATTAAAATAAAAACGTGAAAACCACACAAATAAAGAACAAGTATAAAATGCAAATAAGACTATAAATGACCACATAGGAGCTAAAAGAAATTTAAAATAGCACAAGTACATATAAAGGGTAAAAGACACAGATGACAACTCACATTTGCTTGAAAACCAAAGAGTAAAAGTGTGTTTTTAAACAAGATTTAAAGACAAGAGGAGCCAGTTTGACCTGCAGTGGGAGCTTATTCCATGTTTTAGGAGCTAAAACTAAAAAAGGCTCTGTCTCCCCTCGATTTATAAAACGGTTTTGGGACAGTTAAAGGCACCTGGTCAGCTGATCTAAGAGCTTGTGATGGCATGTAAGGGTGAAGCAGCTTAGACAGATAAAAAGGGCAAGACTTTCTGTCAGTGTAGCTCTGCAATCAACCCAGAGCCCTCTAACCTTCCTAGTCAACAATGACTGCACAAAATCTTCTGAGTCCAATAACTGCCATGAGAGATTGCTAACTTGGTTCTTCAATTCACTGAGCAAAAATCTGATTATCTTTTTAAACCTTGCTCATCACAAAATGAATCATATTCTTATCAGCTTAATATTCTTCATCAGTTTAACCCTTTAAAACCAACAGGAGCACCATTGCTCCTGAAGGAATCACCATCATTCCTGACACCGTGCACGATGGAGATCCCGTCAGGAGCAACTTTAAGACTGTTGATTCCCAAGGTCAACTGGGAAAACAAGTTTAGAAAATTGTGGCATCCATTGACAATGCATTGCTGTGAAAACGGCTAAAGAGTTAGTTAGCTAGTTATCAAATACACATCTAGATAGCATGGTAGGCTAATTTGAGGCTAATGTATTGTAGTAGGACTGCCCCAAACGTGAGCATCAGTCATCTGTTCATGCAGGCAGGTCTGACCTGTCATTACATTAAAAGATAATGCAACCTCTAGTGGTGTGAGAGGAACTGCATGTGAAGCATAACAGTGGCCTTCATGAAGATCACATTGTAAAAAGACTGTATTTTAGCTGTAACCATAATCATTTTCTAAAACTAACCACGTAATGTTATTGCCTAAACTTGACTGGTTACTGACTAAACGTAACTCAAAGACTTACAAACAGCTGGTGAGTTGGGTTCATGGGTCACAGCTCTGTACATACTTGCATTTTAGTTTTACACTTGATTGTCTGAAACTTGCTGTTTAATACATTTAATGACGTGTACATTTCTGTTTACTGATGTAACGGTTGTGATGAGAGCAACGATGAATGGACAAAAATGGACAACTGTTTTTTTAAACTACACCCAAGTACCGGGCCTTTATAAGACTGAGGATTTCAATTTACAAAAATAATCATTTAAAAAATAATGTGCATTTATGAACAAAGTTAATAATAAAAAAATGACTAAATGGAAGATAGAAACGCAGCAAATAAAAACATTGGAAATACATGTGTTTATTAAACTATGAGCAACTGTTTTCTAAAAATGAATAAAATAAAATAAAACTTTTTTAAGCAAATTATTATTATTTTTTTTTTTTTTTTTTTTTTTAAGAAATAATGAATCATTGTTCCAGGGTATCATGGCCACTAGCAGGAATGAAAACGTCCTCTACCTTTTTGTCTTGCAGCAGGCCTAAAGAAGCCTCTGTCTGAACACACTATGGGGCACCATTTGTACTTCACTCAAAACTGTTCAGTAAAGACATACAAATAATTATAGACTTAAATGGCAAGACGCCCATATATCTGTTAAAAAATGTCTCATTTCCCGCAGTCACTGGAATGAAATAAAACATGCAGGGACTTCACATGGACAGCTGATAACAATAAAAACTTACAAGAATGTGACTTTGCTGCAGGGGAGCAATCTTTTGCCTTGCAAAAAGTCGCCTGGTCTTTGCTTGGCTCCACACTAGAAATAAAAACACAACAAAAATACATTTTCTGTTTTTAATGCATTCAATAAAAAAGTATTGTTTCTATCATCTTGCTACCTTATCATCAGAGATCAACTTAGCACACATGGCACAGTGGCAACGTCTACACAGTGAGGCAGCTCTTGTGGACTTGCCCTAGGGGTCTCCTTCTAGTCGGATGTGCCTCCAAATCCCTCCGCAGGTAGGTGGCCAAGAGGCACCGTGATCAGATGTCAGCACTGCTTCAGTGGGTTATGGTCAGTGTGGAATCGTTCTACTTTTACTCATTTATTGGGGTAAAGGTGACCCTAATTCAAAATTCAAAATCCCATTTGAATTAACCACAAATAAACACATTTACCTCTCACAAAGTACAGATTCTAAGAAGCAAGAATTCACTGGAAACCAAAAAGACCAGGTTGAAGTTTATAAACAGCAAGTATTGGGTTGCAACAACATTGGCTTATCACCAACTAGCAGGGCGGTGAGGCACTGTCAAATAATGAGCGAGTGAAAGCTGAGAATCTGGCATTCTGACTTGTTCACAACTTTACTGGATGCCTTCTCTATAAGGAAACACAGCTTCACTGACTTGAGGAGTTGGGCATCGTTCCAAGCAGAGGCCTTCAGAGAGAACAATTACTCTGTCATCAGGCAGGTTGACCCTTTTGAAGCCTCTTCTGCATAACAACAATTAGACAGTGTGCACTTCATGGAAAAATATGTTGCAGATGTTTTGGTATGTCCATCCTCATGTAACTTATGTTGTTGAGATCAAATTTTACCGTGGAACCATTCTGAGTGCCGAACACCTAGAGCTGGTCCAGTTTCCAAGACTTGATGGTGTAATGTTATTTCTTCGTCCTGACATTTTAAATTTTTGTGCTTTTCCAACAGAAATCAAAATATTGGCGAACACAGTCACTTGATCATGATTAGGGTGTCTTTCATCAACATCAGACTGAACAACATGGACATTTCAAGACACTGCACATGGATAAAGACAATAAATTAAAATTTTCTTTCCTTCTGCCTCGGACTGAAAGCTTTTGTATCTTTGTTTCCAATCCCGCTACACACTGGTGTTAATGACTCACCAGATGCTAAGACCTTATCGTAAAAATACCTTAGTGCAGCCTGGGACCATGTCAAAATACTTCCTGCTGATCCTGAGGCCCTCAGTCACATTTCAACCAGTTTTTTCTACCCCAGCGCTGTTTTCTTTCATTATAATGCCAGACTGAATTGGATGCAGGTGTGATTTGTGTTATGTTAATTTCTCTTATATCGCAAACACCAAACAACTATTTAATGCAAATGCTGTTGAGCCTTGTTGCCAGAAGCTGCAACAGGAGAAAACTGCTGCACCACCTTGGAGCTCATTTATGCTCAATGTTAAATATGCATTCAGACAGAGCCTTCTGTCCATCGTCTGCGTCCTTTACCTGTGGATCTCAGTCAGTTTGCAGAAAACTTGTGTATGTATAGTCAGATGTAGCAAATGGAGTAGTACCACTGGAAACTGTGGGGGCACTGTTGCATAGTATAGCTCACATGTAACCAGTGAAAAGAACAATGAAGAGGAAAAACTCACAATATATTTAATGGTTGCACAGACCACCATTGTTTACTGTGCTTCTACATTTTATTTCCAATTATAAGATATGTGCATTAACATGATCTCTTCCATTGTCACCATGTTTGCTAATGTCTGAAACTGATGTGAAAATTTGGACGTTACCTGCCGTCTGGGGGATGTAATTTTTAAACAACCATGCCATAAAGGACACATGCGAGTTTGATGGCAGAGATGAAAAGGATGTATCTATTTACTCATGCATATGTTAAATACACTATGGGATAAACTTTGTGCCACTGGGGAGCGAATCTGAATTCTTTATATTTGAATATGAATCATTCAATTTGAATCTGAATATGCCTGTTTGAATAATTGCTTTAAAAAACTGAATCCAAATGACCATATTTGATATTGAATCTTTGTTTTTTGAATGTGTATATTGGTAAAGTTTAAACTTTTGTATTTGAAAAAATTCATTCCCTAATTCATTTTCATAGTTCAGTTTCAGTTCTCTCCATTCAAATTCAGATCTGAAATTCAAATTCAGATCTGAAATTCAAATTCAGATCTGAAATTCAAATTCAGATCTGAAATTCAAATTCAGATCTAAAATACAAATTCAGATCTGAAATTCAAATTTTTGTGCCACACATCCGGGACCTGACGTGAGGCAAAACTAGTCGATCGCAGATGGAGTAACGTCAGTTTTGTTCAGTTGTTCTCAACGGCTACAAGCAGAGGGAGGACGAGGGGAGGGTGGCGGCGGGGAGGAGAGAGAGAAATGGAGAGACGCTAAGATCCAAGCCAGCCACTCTCGCTACAACGGCAGTTACCGTTTCTGTAGCGGCAGTTACCGTTTCCTCAACGGTCTCAGCGGTTTGCCACTGTGGGCTGGTTGCAGGCTTTTCACATTAGTGGTAACTCCTAATACAAGAAAAATATGTGTAGGTTTGCACAGATTAACCTGCACCTCAAGTGACGTACATACACCATGTAGGCTATAACAGACCAGCTTGATCTTTTGCGTTGGTTTGGAAACATTTTAGTAATATAGCCTATTGATAACAATAAACGTGTCATGTTTATGTCATGTTGTCATGTCAAACATGTCCAAAAACTCCCGTGCAAGAATTGTATTTACATATTTACAAAAAATAGAACAAGAAAAAAACAAGCATATACCTTTTGTCTCTCTTTCGACCAGCCAAAAAATATTCCAATTTTCAATCTCCAAACAATCCTTCCAGTTGCCAGCAATGCAACTCAATGAATGAGAAAACCTCTGCACTTCTCAGGCTTCCCTTTAAATACTCCAAGCCCCTCCCCTCAGACTCAATAATGCTTAATTTCTACAAATAAATATTTTAAATCCAGTTCTTTTTAAGTTTCCACAAAATTAAAATAAGTTAAAAAATAAAACTAATTCTGCACATTTATTTTAGGATAAACATATTCATCACCGTAACATGTCACATGGTGGCATAAACTGCACAATTTAATGTTCGGTGTTGTGCCGTTTTGATGTTGTTTCTAACACAGGAGCTGTAAGGAAAAAAACACACTTGCAGTTTGAAGAGGTTTGATGAGATTGAAGAAATGTTTTCCTGTGGTCACGCATCATTAACCTGTGGAAGGGATCGTTAACTTGTGGCCGCGTGTTAGTTAAACACACATTTATGTGCAATTATCGTTTAATTTGGTTGTATTTTAAAGTTGAGAGTAATTATAGAATAGTAACTGAGTTTCATTAGTAATCATGCCCGCGGTTTAAGAAAGCATGAACATCTGGTTAAACTCATGAAAGAGATGGAGTATCCTTCTAGGAACACCAAGACATGGTAGCTGCAGGAGTGAAACAGGTCTGCCAGAAATATACCAAGAATTTACAGGTAAACTTGATTTTGACAAAGCTTTGCTAAAATTCATGTTTCCCTTTATAATGGATGAGTCCACCGTACGTAACACCAAGTAACTCATTAAGATACACCGATGATAAACAGATTAAAACAAAACTGTTAAGGAACTCCTAAAATCACGTGAACATGGATGCAGCACAAAAGAGGATAAAAAACAATGAAGAAATTCACTGAAGAGCACAAAGCTCACCAGTCTGATGCTCATTTCAGAGTTCGACCCTCCTCAAGACAAGTTTGATTTTACTAGAACCTCCATCAAATGGAAAGAGGTTAAGTAGAGGAGAGAGGATAGAAAAGAGCGTGGAAGGAAATGAGTTATCTGAGATGACTAATAACTAGTGATGCACGATATGAAACATTTCAACCGATACTGAAAACCAATATAAGATATTTGTCTTCGTATATGAAATTATATGTACTGACAAACTGTCAGCCTCAATTAAAAAAATGTAATCAAATAAATAAAATAAAGTGCATCCTTAAAAAATAAGTGAATAATCAACCAAAGGTTTACAGAATTGTGAATGCTTTGACTGCATCAGGCATCATAGAGATTTCCATTTTCAACATTTAACCCCCCCCCCCCCCCCCCCCCCCCCCCCCATTAGCATGCAGCATTGGCTTTTGCATGTTAAAGGCTGTACCTGAATGTCCACCCTACTCCCTAACCCCTCCTTCACTACATAGGGCTGCACTACATAGTGACTCATTCTCTTGGCAATTCGGACACGAAGCTGCCTATTTTTTCTTCGACCACATGACTACCGCCGTCACCACGGCAACCAAATCCGTGTCAAGATGTCATTCCAAATCCAATCCAAAGTTGTGTGTAAATATATATATATTTTTTTATTCCTTATGTTGTATTTTATTCTTTGTTTGTTTGCTTATAGGTAATTTCGCGCAGCTCAATTTTTTCGCCTCCTTGCGCCATGTTGAGCTTCTGCCCGCGATGCATTGTGGTCTATATTGACCCGTCTAGTGACCATCGATGCTCACTACTTTTCAAGATGCATTGTGGGTAATTTTGAGTGCCCTACTTTTTTCTCTTTGGACATTCAGACACTCCGACAAAATGGCGTGACCCCTATATAGGGCACTATGTAGGGAGTGGGGAGCACATTCGGACACAGCCGAAATCTTGATCCAACCACTGAGCCATCAAGCTTAGAATCCTTACCGGACTAACACGGGACGTAAAACTTACGTGCAGTCTTCCTTGTTGATCAAGCGGTGGATGTGTGTGGCAACAATATCATTGAAGGCAGGGAGGGACACATTCAAGAAGAAGCATAGGCTCGAAAGCATGTAGCGTGGCTCCAAATATGCTATTAACTTACTAACACCTGGGTTCTCAACGACAGAAAAAAAGCTGGTTGTCGAGCGCTAGAAATCACCTTGTCGTTTATGGCTTTAGCCTTTTCAGTGTCTCTTGAAAGGTTTTTACAGCGCTCAAACGTCTGCTGAATGGATACATCGACCCTCTGTGTTGGCTGCTTCATATTCTTTCCATACTGCTTCGCTGCGATGACGATTTTTTAGGTGAGATATTAGATTTGTTGTGTTAAAACTTGAAGCCTTCTTTCCTCCTCAGAATTTTCACTGAACAGGTTTTGCTAACAGCAATTCTGTTGTCGTCTTTTGTGACCAAGAAAGACATGCATGTTCATCATTAGTCAGGCAGTGACGGGACCAAGCCTCGGTCCTGCTAGTAAGGCGCGCAGGTTATTTGGCTTGCTTTAGGGGTACACTGTCTGAATAAAATACCCCCAAATTTCATTAATTTATCAGGGATTTTTATCGGAAAAATGTACCCATCGGACCAATAGAAAATCTTCATATCAGCAGATATGTGATCAGTCCGATAAATATCGTGCATAACAGAGAAAGAGAGGACAAATGAAAGCTGCATATTAATCTGAGGTACGAGTAGGACAAAAGCAACGAGGTCACAATCCTCCACCTACACTAGGTGATGGAGCTAATCACTGGGGACCAGCGGGAGTGAAATCCAGCTAACTGGTACTTTAAGGAGGCAGACATTGTCTAGTAAGAGGTTCCTAAACTGCCGAATGCCTATACTATTTTTGGTTTTCCAGTCCACAAGGATAGTTTTCTTGTCAATGCATAAGACTGCGAGGATCATGTGTGCAAAGTTAATTACCATGGTAACGTCACCCAAGTCACCTATAGGCACAGTGTGGGTTTGGCAGGAATATTACATTTAGGCCATGTTGACATGTCTTCACATACTTGAAACCAGAACCTCCGGACAGGTGTGTAGGACCACAAGACATGGAAGTAGTTCATCGTGTCATCAGTGCAATGTGAGCAGATATTTAATTATATATCTGTTAATATTTGTTTGCCTATGATAAACTTATACATAAATAAAAACATTTAAATAAATACCCATAAAAAACACAATCTATTGTCTAAATATTGTAACATCTGAAAGTTGTTTGTTAGTGTTTCGGAGATTTGTTTTTTACAATGTGTGTTTTTTTTTCATATTTGGGAAACTATGTCTGATTAAAATCCTCAATAAATGTGTCAAACTTTAACCTAATATATGGCTGTCACAGTAAAAATACACCATTTTTAAAGATGTCTTTTTCAATCCTTAGAATTTCTCAATAATTTAAATAACAACAATTCTCCAGTGGATTTCATATTTGGGAATTTTCCATCTTCTACACTCATGCTTCAAAAGAGACAAGAAAGAAAGACTCCTGAATGTAAGGGAGTTGTCTTCTTTTCTTCAACACTTCAGAATCCTCAGGTGAATTTAAACTGTGTGTTATTATTTCTGTGGATAAATTACTTCCGGCTGAAGATTTAAATGTAAAACTTGCCTCACATCGTGTTACAATCTGTTATATACGTTATAATCTCCAGAGACATTTAGCTGTTCGCCGTCTTTTCTGAAAACAAGTTCATCTGCCCATATGGACACTTAAGAAGGTGTAACTGTGGTAGTCATCCCTGCCCCCCAACAGTATTATATAATCATCTAACGGGCCTCCTGTGATAGAGATGTGAATGTTTGAAGCATACATACCGTTCTTTATCTGAGGATGCCTTTGAGTTAAGTCAACGTTGTGAACAAAAACAAGCTGCTTACAAATGTATGTTCAAGTTATTTACTTTTAGAATAGAAAATAATTGACAGTTACATGTATTTATTAGTCAGGTACAGACATCTTTCTGTAATCAACTATAGATTAATTATGATATAATTATGATGAACTAATCTAAATAAAAAGAGATAGCTAAATTAACATTTAGATAATTTTTTCCACTCTCCTGCCTTGAACTAAATAAAGTTTATTCATATCAACTTGACAACCATACCAAACAACCCTAATTATAATTTTTATTATTATTGTCGTTGTTTCTATTAATATTATTAATTACTATTGCTATTAATAATAATAACGATAATAATAATAATAATAATAATAATAATAATAATAATAACAACAACAACAACAATAATAATAATAATAATAAGTTTTTCCTTTCATTCTATAGATGCAGTTTATATGTATATATATAATTTTGCCTTTTTCAAATCCAGCACTAAATAAATAAATAAACAAGCAAACAAAAGGCTAGTATGAACAAACATCCTTACGTGTGACATTGTCGGTCTTCCTCTCATCTTTCCTCGTGTCCTCTGCCCAGGACAGCGGGAAGCAGATCAGGAGGAAACACAACAAGTGTCTGCCGCTGATCTTCCTCATGATGATGGTGGTGGTGAAACCTGTTGATGACAATTAAAAAATCACCCTCACGTTCATGAAATAAATCCCGGAGCGTCAGGTGCTGTCGAAAAAAGAAAAATAAGAAACAGAAGAAGCAGCAGAAGAAATACGTCCTACTTCTCCGATAAATCCCGATTTTAACCCTCTGCTGTGTGGCGGCGACGAGGCGGCAGCTCCCACTGAAAGACAAGGCAGGGTGGGCGATGGACGACCAAAGACGAAACGTGCCGCCCCCCAGTGACGGCACTCGAGACGCGACAGGAGGTGATGCTTTGGGAACTGGTCAAAGTCCGTGCCAGAGGCAGGAAATGGCTAAATTGAAAAAGACAGGGGAGGGTTTAGTGGTTTTGGGGTCCCCAGGCAATTAGAAGCGCCCCCTCTCAACCCTCCCACCATGTGGGCTGCTCCTCTCACCTTTTCACAGAGAGGGAAAATAAAGGAGGTCACTGGTTTCTGTAAAACTTATTGTTTTTGTTACTATTGTTTTTTTTTTCATGAACTAATTTCCCAATAAGAAAAATAAGGGGAATTAATAGATATTATGTACATTTATTCCAGGAAATTCATATTTCAGGCATTACGTCAACATCATCATGTTTTATCATCTGTCTTAATTTCTTCCAGCATGTGGTGGTGTGAGTTTGCACCGTTTAGTGCTATGAACATTTTTTAAGAGTTACAGATAACCTACTTTTCTTCCTTTTTTTCAAGCACATTTATGCCATACACCTTCCTTGTTCAAACCCACAAAGCAAACCGCTATTGAATGTTTGAGTCCAGGAGGCGAGTCTCTGAAGCTGGACCTGGAATCAGAACTTTGCCCAGTGTGGAAGAACACAAGTTGGGTTCTTCAGCAGGTCTGGTTCACAAGTGTTGTTGCTATGGTAACCTGTAGTTAGCATCATCAGACTTAAAGGCTTGTTTTTGGTCTCTTTTAAGTGTGTGCGTGTCTGTGTGTGTAAATTCACTGTGTGCTGTAAAAAGCTGCAAAGATGTAAGACAGAAAGCTATAAAATAAAGGTTATAAAAAAGTCTGTCTCAAATGCAGAAAAAAGGCTCACGGGTGGAAGGAAAATTAGTGGATTATCTCGGCCCAATTTAATTTTATGGTTGACATTCAAGATGCCCCAAATGGAAAACCCTGACTGTAAACAGTACAAGAGCTGACTTATGACTTTTATGAATAAAACTGAGCCATTATTGAAATTCTATGTTTTTCTCATACTTTGACAAATGTCATATAAAGGGCAGTTCTCTCAGCTTAAACTTTTTGAAGTTTGTGGCAGGGGTAGAGCTAGAAGGGGGCCAGGGTGGCACTGGCCACCTCTACAATGTGATTGGACATTCTAAGTGCCATCTCAGGTGATTGCAGGTCACTGTAGGAAGTTTCTAGACCAGCGTTAGTCACCAGTAACACTGCACCAGTTTAAAGTAAATTTTAAAGTAGTTTCATAAGTCATCCTTTAAAATATATGGACTGTTCTCACTGACATCACACTGTTTGGGTGACAAAAAGCTAGCTGGGACCCACTCCCACTACAGTGACTGCTAACTGTTCATCGGGGATGGAGCTAGCGGACTTAACACTTTCCAAACCAGTTCAGCACTTATGTGGTGAAGTCAATAACAGGGATATTCTGACAATAAAAGTGCACTTGTTGGTGCTCAAAATCCATATGATTTTCAAAATTCCTGGTAAAAAAAAAACTCTGAAACACCCAACTGACAGAGATACCTGATTAACCTTGCCTTGACATTTACAACTACTTCGTCAATCGACAGTCGCACTTCACAGGCGCAGAATTAAAAGCATACAAGTCAGATTAGAGATTAGAGAGAATATTGCAGATGTAGATAACGTTAACACGATTAATTAGGGAAAATTAGGAATGTCCTTGTGATATATTTAGGGGTTGACATTACTAACAATTACTGTGAGAAAACATTGCTATTTTAAGACTGTTTTGTTTATTGAGACCACAAAGGAAAATACATGTCCATCTTTTCATTGGACTGTAAACTGTCACTGTAGCGATCCGCGGTGGCAGTTCCACAAAATCCAGCCAGTTTCACCGTGGTTGCATTTACACTGTGAGAAACTTAAAACATGATTTATATATAAACTTAGTATTTAACTGTCTTCTTTTTGAATGAACAAGACCATTTTTAAAAACTTTAATGTTATTTGTACTCTTCTCTTTTTTCCTTGGTGTTGTCTTTCAAACTTTTCCAGATCATCCTTTAGCCTCCTTTTCTCAGGAGTGCAGACAAACACAAAGATGGATGGGACATAGGCCGAGTACAATGAGTTGTCTTTTACCTAGGGGAGGGCAACATTAGCCTCAATTACATGTCTGTTAACATAAGACTAATGTGAAGTGTCTGGTCTCAGGGCACAATAATGTTAAACTACTGCAGTTTGCTGCATTTTAGTAATGCGTTGCCTTAATTTGTCGTAAATATATTCAAAATTAGAGCAGCCCACCATAAGCAGACTTGGAAAGCGTGTGAAACCAAATTTTTGATAAACTTCAAATTTCCAATTATCTCGTTTGATGGCAGCAACACGTCGTTCAGGTTCAGCAGGCAACCTGTAAATTAAAATCCCATTCTTGGGATGTTGATTGGAACATCCAAAGTAACAACACAGACGTACCATTATCTTTTTTTCATGTAAAAGCTAACTGTAGCCCTCAGCCCCGTAGCAGTGTCTGATTTGTTTATCTTTTTGCCACCCATGAACGTTGTGATCAGTGACGAAACATGAGAATGGTCCATAAATCTGGCTGCACATTTGTAGAAGAGATTTTATCCCTGTGTTACTACAACTATTAATGTTATGTAAGGCTATTAACTTAATGTTAGCATGTAGCTACATAGCAGTGCTCTAGTTATATGGAAGCACTAGATTAGTAATAAGATAATGTGGGTAAACCATGTCATATTTAGTATTAAGTGAAAGTATTTAGGGACTACACATTTTCACATTGGAGATTAAAATGAATTGTAAACTAAGCTAGAGCTACATGATTCAGTTTCATTTCAACAGGAGGCTAGCAAGGCTGCTAGTTGATGAAAATGTGGAGAAACATGTCCTGTGATCAGTCTGAAGATAAATGAGATAAGGGGAGTATCAGCAGCTCAGACAGCTCCTAATGTGGAGCTAGCCATGCTAGTCATTGTGGTTAGACACAAGGATCCAGTCTACTACCACCACACAATAAACCAGAACTGATCCTCCTACTACCACATCATGCTCCACATACTGCACCCACAACAAACAACTTACCTTTTTATGGACCTTTCTGATCTTGTTGCACATATGTTCCAGATTAAAGATGTTTTATTTCTCATGTCTCTTGGAGATGGCCACAGTCATCACAGAAGTGGATGTGAGTGTGTTTCATTTCCTTTCTTCCTTTATCAGGAAACATACAGCTGTATGCCAAATGTTTATAGCCTACAGTGAAGTTTCTATACGGTTGACGTTCATTCAGCTCTTTGAATTGTTTGTAATGCTTGTTTGACAGCTTATGAGAAAAGCTGAGTGGCTGCTATCAGGTAAGAATGATCCAACATACATGTGATTCTATGTTTTTTTTTTTATAGCCTTGTATAAATAATCGATTTTCTTTAAAGGAGAGTTTTATTTCTTTCTCTCCAGTATATTTATTCATTTCCAGTTAAGGGTTGGTGGGTGGTTGGAGTCTACATGAGCTGCAGGCTACCAGTCACAGACGACCGAGAACGCACACACAGTCGGTGAGGAAATATGAATGTGTGTATGGTAACTGCACACAGAAAAGGCCCAAGCTGGGACCTGAACTGGGAGAATTCTTGCTGTGAGGTGACACTGTGAGCCTCCTCACCACAGTGCAGCAGCGGCTATTACACAGTAATATTAACTCGTATATAAAGCACTGAATGACCACTGCTGTTACGTTCCAGTTAAATAAACCCAAACATGCGAAAGTGAAGACGTACTTTTTGTTCATTCAGATACTTGCTCTTTGTTTTTTTGTTGTCGTTTTTGTAAACACTAACCGTCCACTTGATCGAGCCCACCTTACTAGTATCTTTTTCTGTCAGAACTGCCTTAATTCTTGGTGTCATAGATTAAACAAGGTGTTGGAAACATTTCTCCATATTGACCTGACAGCATCACACAGTTGCTGCATCCATGATGAGAATCTCCTGTTCCACCACATCCCAAAGCTGCTCTACTGGACTGAGAACTGGTCACTGTGGAGGCCATGAACACAATGTCATGTTCTAGAAAGCAGGTGGAGATGATCTGAGCTTTGTGACATGGTGCATTATCCTGCTGGAAGTAGCATCAGAAGATGCTCCACTGTGGTCATAAAGGGATGGACATGGTCAGCAACAATACTCAGGTAGGCTGTGGTGGTTAAACCAGGCCACGTTGGTACTGAGGGGCCCAAAGTGGACCAAGAAAACCTCCCCCCACCATTACACCAGCAGCAGTCTGAAGTGTTGATACAAAGCAGGATGCGGATCCATGTTTTCATGATGTTTCTATCAAAGTCTGATCCTAGCATCTGAATGTGGAGCTAAAATGGAGACTCATCAGACCAGCAACGTTTCTCCATCTTCTGTTGTCCAGTGTTGGTGAGTGTGTGTGAATTGTAGCCTCAGTTTCCTGTTCTTAGCTGACAGGAGGCACCCGGTGTGTCTTCTGCTGCTGTAGCCCATCTGCTTCAAGGTTGGACGTGTTGTGTGTTCAGAGATGCTGGTCTGCAGACCTTGGTAGGAATCAGTGCTTATTAGACTTCCTGTTGCCTTCCTATCATCTCCAACCAGTCTGTCCATTCTCCTCTGACCTCTGACATTAAAAAGACATTCTGGTTCAGACAACTGCTGCTCACTGTAAATCATCTCTTCTTCAGACCATTCTCTGTAAACCCTCGAGATGGTTGTGTGTGAAAATCCCAGCAGATCAGATTGTGAAATAATCAGATCAGCAACCATGCCATGTTTAAAGTTACTTAAATCCCATTTCTTCATCATTCTGATGCTCAGATTGAACTTCAGCAAGTCGTCTTCTGTCATGAGGACTGGTCTGCCTCACCAGCAGCTCATGCAATCAGGCTCACCTGCTCCGACTGGGCCTCATGAGCCTTCTCTCTCTTCTCACCTGTTCACCACCCTATTTAACCTCTCCTCAGTTTCTGCTTCCCTGCCAGATGGTTGTCAGTATTCCTTGTGTGAAATCCTGCATTCATTCTTGTCTTGTTCTAGATCCCTGTTGCCAACCTTTCTACGACTCTTGGACTCCCCGTTGCCTGATTCCCTGTCAGACTTTCCTGCTTCCTGCCTATCTGGATTTTGACCCCTTTTTGGACTGACCACTGATCTCTGCCTAACCCGTTGAGTATTTGCTTTCTACAGATCTGACCATTGTCTGCCTGAACCATTTAACCTGATGACTGGATTCCAACCTGCCAATTACTGGATCCCTTTCCAGACTCTTTATTCCACAGCACTGCCTGGACCCTGTTGCCACCTCTGCCATAAAGTTGCTTCCTCCCTGCCTCCACTCCTCCCAGTGCTCAAATAAAACTGTTTAAAACTTATCACCGTGTGTGGGCTGAGTTTCCGGGTCTTCCTGAGACGACCATTACAGTCTTCACCATGTCTACATGACTAAATGTAGTTGAGGATTGGCTCATAAGATATCTGTGTTTACAGGTAATTGAACAGGTGTACCTAATAAAATGACCAGTGACCGTATAAATTTTATAGTTCCTTCTTATTGTAGTTCTTTAGTGATTTATTTGTTTGTCTGGATTTCAGCTATTGCTTTGCACCTATGTTTCCTATTTTTTTGGTAATTAAAGTCTGTTTTGTTCTCTACTTTTCTCAAGTGAGTTTCTTTTGGACCTTTGGAAATACCCTGATATTTCCAAAACAGAGGGTCTTAAACTCTGTACGGTACATGAACTGTAATCCATCCTTTTTTCACATCGAATGTGATTATGTGAGTATGAAAATATAAGAGGTGAAAATGGGTTTATGTATACATAAAGGTTTCACATCCCCTTTTTCTCTACATAATAAAATTAGATTACTTTAATGAAAATAAATAAGGACTGTGTAGTTTTTAGTACTTTTTGTGATATTTTACACTCTTAGCTGCACACACACACACATATATAAACAACAGCTCAAAAAACAAAGAAAGAAACAGAAAACACCATTTATATTTACAGAACAATAGCACTTTTAAACTAGTCAATAGACATACTCTAATATTATCTATACTCTTTCATTATTATGTCTGCTGTGTAAACAAAAAAAGTTTAAGTTTCTTTTCAAACACAGCTTTATGGAAGTTCATTCAGTTGTCATGAAATGTACTCCAATCATTTTCATCCATAAACATAAAATTTTCTGTTCTGTTTGGGCAAGAGGAGACAAAAATAACTGCACACAGAAGTAGAGTGTGAAAGCCATCCATCCGTTTTTCTGATACGCTTTATCCTGTCCAGGGTTGCAGGAGCCTGGGCACCAGGCAAGAAGCTGGGTACATCTCTGCAGAAGCAGAGAGAAGCCATGCCTTGAGTTATTTACCCGTTTGCCAATCGTGAGGTAAATTGTTTTTATCTACAGATTAAAAATCACATTTTCACATGATAAAAAGTTAGATTTTTTTCTACTAATATCACCAGGACTTGAGGGGGTCAAACAGAATCTGTAACAGTAAGTTACAACTTGAACTCTAACAAAAAAGATCTCTTTGCTTTATCACAGTTTTTAAAAATAATAAAACTGTGGAGTATGGAGTTCCAGACCATTGATAAGAGTCCCTGTACGGTTGGTGTCAGAGTTTGGTATGTCTGACCTGTTTTTGGTGAGGCTTGGACGGGATGTTGAGGGGGTCCAGCTTGTTGGACTTAGCTTTTTGCAGATTATGTGGTTCTGTTTGCTTCATCAGGCAATGAGCATCAACTCTCGCTGTAACTATTTGTCGCTGAGTGCAAAGTGGCTGGGATGAGAATCTGCAGACCACGGTCCTCAGCTGGACCTCTCCTATAAGACAAAGCTGGAAGAACTAACCATTGAGAGGGAAGTCTGGGATTCCTCTGCTTTAGCTGCTGCCCCCACAACCTGATGTCAGTGGTAGAAGATGGATGGATGGATGGATGGATGGATGGATGGATGGATGGATGGATGGATGGATGGATGGATGGATGGATGGATGGATGGATGGATGGATGGATGGAAACTGTTATCTTGGGTCCTTCTCAAGATCATGATGCTAAAAGAAAATGTATGTATTTATTGAGCATCAATGTTATCGCTTGGCAAGATGTAGGAAAATGCTGAATGTTTACAGTAAGGAACAGTCATGAAAACTTACATGGAGTTATACTGAAAGTCTTTCTGTGTGACACCATATAAAAATTTCTTTACTGCTTGAAGCATTACAGGAGACCAAGTTTTACAAGTTTTACAAGTTTAGACAATTCAGTGTGCTTTACATAAAACATTAAAAGAATTACAGTGTGGTGCAGGAAGCAATAACAAATGCATTAAAAACAAACTTTAAAAGAAATCTAAGAAATGAAAGAAAAACAGAAAGAAAAAATAAAATAAATAAATGCAAGAAAAAAAGTTCCAGTGTGGGGAATTAACAGTTGGAAGTTTAGATCCAGCTTTATTTCACAGTGATGATCTGAGCTTTATGTTACTCGTGACGATAAAAGGCAGCAGACAGAAAAGATTTTAACCCTGATGTAAAACTGCTGAGAGTTTCAGCAGACCTGCAGTTTTCTGGGAGTTTGTTCCACATGTGAGGAGCATAAAAGCTGAACGCTGCCTCGCCACATTTAGCTCTGACTCTGGGAACAGAAAGTAGACCTGACCCTGATGACCTGAGGGATCTGGTTGCTTCTTAACAAACCAGAAGATCCTGAATGGATTCTGGTCCTAAACCATTGAGGTCTTTGTAAACTAACAGCAGGATTTTGAAGTCAATTCTTTGACAAACAGGAAGCCAGCGTAAAGATCTGAGGACTGGAGTTATATGATGTACTTTCTTGTATGTTAAATCCACTGTATTCAGCAAAGCACCAGCATACAAGCAGAAATATCTACATGAAAATACACTCTGGGGTTGTTAAAAAGATTCATTCAAGGTGATTCTTATGTTTCTGCAAACCTTATATAATATTCATCTGAAAGAGCTGTCAGCAGAAAATTGATTAAGTTCTTGACTATTATTTTTAAGCCTCAGACAGATGCATCTTTCTTATAGCTGAACAGCAGTTTATAGTAGATACACTATGTTGAGACTGGACCCTTAAATCATATTTATTACATATTTAAAAGATTTTCCAAAGCATTTCCTTGCAACAACATTCCTCAAATTGCAAAGGAAGCTCCGACCTGGGAGCTGTAGCTGTTTTGGGGTTAGGTGAAAATTAACTGACATCTGGAAATGCAGCAGCAGCCTGACAGCTTACCCAAAGGCCGAAAGATGTAAAACGTATGCTTTGCTTTAGAGATGCCAAGAACAGTGCTGCACAAAACGTTAAAGTGGATCTGTAATAATGAAACCCTGGAAAATAAACTTGTTGTGTTGCTTGACTTTTATTGTGTGTTTTAATGTGCTTGAAGATACACAAGTTTAACAACAACACACTTAATGCAATACCAAAGAGTGACAATATGGGAATTTCTTGTTAAATTCTCATACTTTTGGAATGTGAGAGGATCTGGGAATTCTGCAAGGAACAGAAAATCATGGGGTTGATTACGTGCAAAATTGTTGCTGGAACAATTCTTTATTTAATTTCTATATACCCCACACAACTGAGTTTAAATGAAAATGATAAATATATTTACTTAATCCTCAGCAATTTGCCAAACTGACAATAGGGCTATAACCCATTTCTACCCCTTAAAGCCCATTTATGCTCCCTTACAAATGTAAATGGCACCGTCCATTTCATACGTTGCCAAATGCCACTGTCCTCATACTTCCTTACATCTTTTGCGTTGCCATGGTTGTGGGCAGTGCTAAGTTCAGAGTTCACTCCCACAAGTCAGCGTCAGTTTCACACACATTTAGCAGCGGTAATGTTTTGTTTTTTTTTTCCAACAGCCCAACAGCTAAACACTCACATATCCTTTCTTCAAAAGTGTGCTGTTGTACTCGTCTTCATTTTATTTCTGCTTTTTTGTTCCCTTGCTGATCCTCTTCTTCTTCTCTGGTTTGTTTCTTTCTCTGGTCGCATGTCAGCTATTCTGCTCAGCACTGCCCCCGTGACTTTTGGTGGTATTGCACCGTTATCAGGAGCTTACAGACAAAACTTACGTGGAAATTACGTGGAAGACAGACGAAACTGTCCGTACATCTGCGTATCCATCTTCTGCATCGAGCATAGGCCTTTATCCCTTCCCCTCTGTTTTGTGCTTTCACATTAGGGAAAGGGCTATCTCAGTTTTATTTTGGATGAAGGGGAAGGGTTAAGGAGAGCCAGAATGAAGAAACATCAATAAGGATGTAAAACATATTTGAAAATTGTGTTCCATCTTGTGTTAATTTATTTACAATCTTGCTCATCACAGGGCTGTTACCAAAATAACTGATTTAGCGCTAAGTGTTAATAATGTTCATTAACGTTAATGTTAGCTAGTTTGCAAATGCCGCTACTGGTCATCGGTATAATCCTCCAAGTGTGCATCATAACAATAAAACATGTAAAGTCTCCTTTCATTTTTTTTTTTTTTTTTTGTCTTATTGAAGACAAAGACAAAAATATGTCCCGAGCTGAGGTAATTGAAACGATACAGCGTCTTTATTTCCCATCAGTTTGTTGCCATTCATTTCTCAAGGATACCTGTTGCTTTGTCTGACGTAGCAACTCACGACGACTTATGATGACGTTTGACAGTAAAGTCGAGGTAACTCATTTCATAGGGGAATATTTTCACCCCTTACAGCTTTGTTTTAAGAGTGAGCGCTAGGGAAAGCAAGGGATAGGGGTAGGGGAAGGGCTTAAAAAAGAGAAATTGAACTGGGCCTTAATTTAAGGTTATTTTTTTTTATTTAATACTGTCCACTTGGGGAAACAATGGTAATGGAAGAATATAGATATCACAAACAGAGAGGTTTGTAATGCAGGTTGACTATAAATCCTCCGTCACTTCTGCATAGCTGTCTGGTGTGCTACTGCTGGCCTGCATCCAGACAGAGGCCTCACCGTTCGACATGCTTTACTAAGCAGCACATGCATGGTCCTTAGATACAACAGGGTGCAGATGTGGGGCTAGCACACACTCATCCACTGCTGTGATAACTGTGATCACATCAGAGAGACATTAATAATCTGGATCACCAAGTGGAAATATTTGGTACAAGTTCAAAAAGGTCCATAGAAAGGTAAGTTGGTTGTATTGTAAATTTACTTTAAACTGGTGCAGTAAGATGGCACCTCATTTCACAGGTGGCTAGTGCCACCCTGGTCTCCCCTTTGGCTCTGCCCCTGATAAGGTGCATTGATAAAGCCCTGGCTGGATGAGGCTCTCTGGAATATGTGAACACACAAAAATGTTTTGGCTCATTGTGAAGGACAGTGCTCTCTCTGAATGCTTCCCAGCCTAATCTGGGGCATTTGTGTTCCTACTAATAATTATGGACTAGAACATGTGCACATCCACTCCATAGATCACAGACACTGGCTGAGCCTGGGGCAAGATGGCTCACTTCACACGCTTCAAAAAGAGTGAGATTTCACTTTTGTGAAAAGCTGCTCAGCTTGCATCAGAGTAAGTAAGATTGGTATAACATTACAGACGCACATCTGTGTGAAACCAGCCGCTGGGCTTTGTAGTTGGCATTGCAATGCTATTAAACATAAGCATCTGCCAGAAAAGAACAACATGCCTTTCAAACCACATTGGTGAGGTTAAATTACTGACCTGGTTGTGAAGGCAATTGTCCTGAGGGCCCCAGAGGTTGAGCTTTTACTGTCTGGCAGTTTGGGGTAAAATTTGATATATAGCTAATTTATTTGGAAACATTTCTGTGAGCAGAATGAAGATTTTCTAGCCTGAGCAGTTTAAATAGAAGTAGGTAGGTAGGTAGGTAGGTAGGTAGGTAGGTAGGTAGGTAGGTAGGTAGGTAGGTAGGTAGGTAGGTAGGTAGGTAGGTAGTAAAGTGTACATTTGACCACCATTTTCTAAGGGAACTTATAAGATTACCTGGACTACAAGCAGGTGACAAACTTTGACTTTGGATTTTCGCAGATCATCTCCAACTGCTTTCAAGAACATGAAGTTCACTGGACTCCAACGGCCTCCACGGTCACCAGATCTCCAGTCAATAGAGCAGCTTTGGGATGTGGTGAATGGGAGATTTTCATTATGGATGCAGCCGACAAACCTGCAGCAACTGTGTGATGCTGTCATGTCAATATGAAACAAAACCTCTGAGGAATGTTTCCAACACCTTCTTGAATCTATGACACCAGGAATTTAAGCAGTTCTGAAGGAAAAAGTGGTCCAACCTGTTACTAGAAAGGTTTCTTTCTACTGGCTCAGTCTGCTCAACAGCACTTCAGGGGCCATGTGTATGAACATCATAACATGCAGGACATGCAACAGTTGGTGCACATCATCGCTGTGCAGCTTCAAAGGGTGCAGGTGGTGTTGTAGATACTGTTTACCAGTTGACAGAACTAATCAGTCTTTCAGGAGTTTCAGCCCTGAAAGTGGTGAATGATGATCTGAGTTTTATGTTACACAACAAATTTTCTTATTTCAGACTTTAGATTGAACTTTAATTTCTTCGATGTTAAAATAAAAAGTATAACTATATCCAAGGGCAAAAAACATTTCCAGTACAGCCTCCACACTTGTCTGGCTCTCAAGTACAGTCTGTGATGGGTCTTTGATGTTTTGACATGTTGATGGTTTGTTCAGGACTAACCAAAAGCTGAGCTGTTGGGGTGTTACACTAGACTGCAGTTTATTGCACCATATGGAGTTATTTGTTGGTTAAGTTGTTCTGAATTGTTGAAATCTTGATATATTTGCAAAGTCTGCACAGTGTCTACACAATCTGCTGTTGTGTATTTCTTCTTTAGTCATGAAGTGTGTGCCAAATCTATAATTATAAGAGCAAATAACTGACATGTTATGTAATTTAATTTTATTTTTATTTTTACAATAATCTTTAAAAGTCTGAGTTGCACAGTGCTGAACATAATGAATGAATGAAAAGTGGTAAAAATTTTCAAGCAGCAAACATATATATATATATACATATATATATATATATATATATATATATAAACATTTCAAAAGCAATATTCAGAACAGTATATTTGACAAGTCAGGCACAAAAATATTTTCAAAAGAAAAAGGTCATCTTCTTTGATTTAAAACACCCGAGAGACTGTTTTGAGCTTAGCAGTGGGCCTGGGGCTCGGGGTCCTAGTATGCTCTGAAACGTGAGCGCAGTGAAACAAAAAGGCGCTCGCTGCCTAGAAGACCTGGGGAGGCCGAACTATATGGTATTAAAGAGTGATCTGATTTACTCTGGTGTAAGACTGAGGCCTTAAAGATGAGGAGGATTTAAATATATGCCAGAGGAGTGACATGAAAAAATAATAGAGGGCATATTTTTGCAATGTCCCTTTTGGTGAAGATAAATTAACTGTGTGTGACCTAATAAGTCCAAAATGATGAATACGTTTTTGAAGGTTTAGCGATGATATGAGTTGTTGATGATCTAGATATTTGGAAGAGATAGTGGAAATCTGAGCCAGGACCAAAATGAGAATTTTTTTGTGATTTAAGAAAATGTAGTCTAACCTAATTTAGAGATACAGATCTTAGCCAGACAGTTATGGGGTGTTATGAGATTTTCACTGAAGTTTCATGGCGAGTAAAACTGTGCATCATCAGCATAGCAAATTTAAAACACAGAGTGAGCTTTGTGAAACTGTGAAGTGAAGATTCTGAAGAGAGTTGAACTGAGGTTATTTAAAAAAAAAGTAGAATTTATAGACTGTGCTTGAAATGTCCACTCTCTCATTTATAATATTGTGGTTACTATATAGTACACTCAATAGTGAGTGTAGGGCTGGAGGCCTGAACATGTTCTACATGAATGCAACAGGGCTTTAGAATTATTTAGCTTATATTCATATTAGTTTCACATCAATGCATAACATAACCGGGTACCGGGTACAGGCTCTGAAGTAACATAATTAGCTGTTTTTTATGTTTTAGTTAGCATCTCTGTTTAACACTGACACCAATAAATATGACATGGCTTCCTCACATTATCTTAAAAAACACTATATTAGTTTTAAGATAATGTGGGGAAACCATATCATGTTTAGTTTTCAGTGAGTGGATTTAGGGACACATCAACTCAATGTGGATTTTCACATTACATTTTATGTTTAGCTCTAAAGTAAGCTTTAAAAGTATCTTAGTTACAGAGCACTGACTAAGCTAAAGCTACATGACCCAGCTCCATTTAACCCCTTAAGACCCAACCCATGAAAAAATGGTAAGAAAAGTCCAATTTATTTAATATGAGGTCTTTATTTGGCCCTTTAACAAAATGTAACAAAAAAATAAAAATTTTGGGGGGAGGGATATCTACCATGTATTAATATGTGATATAATAAAAATATTGTAATTTGGTTTTCTGCTTCTGGGTATCAGTGGACAGAAGACAAGTATCAGATTGTGTTCAACAGGATTTTAAGCAAAGTTTATACCATAAATTGAAGCAAAATGTCTCAGAAACTGTATGTAACAAATAAGTTACATCAGGCTCTTATGGGTTAAACAGGAGACTAACAAGGTCGCTAGCTGATTTTAAAGTAGCTACAGCTTGAAAATGTGGAGAAATATACCCTACAAACAGTCTAATTTTGTATAGTAAGATATAAGAATTTAGAGAAAGGGAGATAATTTTTCTAAAGAGGAAGGACACAGTTCAGGCCAAGACAGACCCCAGCTCCAGTATCAGCAGCCTGACAGCTGTCAACATGAAGCTAGGCACAGAAGGACCCAGACTACCACCACCAGTATCACTGCACCAGTTTAAAGTAAATTTACCAAACAACCAAACAACAATCCAGGCCTGCACCAGTATCACTGCACCAGTTTAAAGTAAATTTACCAAACAACTTACCTTTCTTGAACTTATCCCAGATATTTCCACTTGGTAATCCAGATTATTAATGTAAAGATGTTTTATTTCTCATGTCTCTCTAATGTGACCACAGTTATCACAGCAGTGGATGAGTGTGTGAATGTGGCCACCCCCTTGTATAAAAGTCCAGTTCTGCCACTGATTAACACTTATCCTGGCTTGTATTTCTATTCAGAAAACAAGAAAAAAAAGCTTGTTTTGGGAGATGGTGAATGGCAATACATCAGTGCAGGAATGTGCAGCTGATAAGAAGCGCGAGAGCCTCAAAGTCAGTAAATCTAATGACAAGAAAACAGAGCTGATCTATCTGTGCCTGGTTCAGGATTCGGGATCAAAGGGGGTTGGAGCCTAAAGAAATCTCAATTCTGGCACAAAATAAAAAGGCTTCAAACTTGGCCAGAAACTAGCAGGTGTTCCCTAAACAGCATGGCAGAACTTGTTTTCATGCCAAGTTGAGGAAAGAAGAGGGCGTAAAGGAAAACAAGATAAGCTGAAGATAAAAGGGAAAAATATTACTTCTGCTGTTTCACTGACATATTTTAAGATTATATAATTGACCCAAATACATTCAAGGTTTCTATTTCAGGAATCTGGTTACTTTACAACAGTGGTTCCCAAACTTATTTTGCAGGCCCCCCCTTTCCATTGATAGCAATAATGTCACCCCCCCCCCCCTTATCCCAGTACCACATGCACATGTACCCCAAAGCTTAAAAAGAAACCTATGAAGACATGTGCCAGGAAATAGTCTTTAGTTCATTGGCTGCTTCTCCGTTAACTACAGTCAAAATCATGTCAGTGGCAGAAGGAACTATCAACTCATATAGTGTAAGATTTTTTTAAACCAGGAAACTCTGCAAACTACTTCAGGTGAGTTGAGTTTTCAATAAGACAGATGTTGCTTTAGTAAAACAACTCTGCTATATGTGATAGGTGAGTAGTTTATTTCTAAAGTAACCAACAGTCTTTTCTTTGTGTTCAGGATGACAAGTCCCCAAGTAGCGTTATTACTTGTTTGGCTTCAACCTATCAGATGCCAATATTTTGAGACATACAACACACTGTGGACCATTACTTGACCATTATCTGGTCATGCCCAGGGATGCAAGATATGCCTCATCATATTTCCGTTTTTTCTTTGGTAGTTGAAATCTCTGTTCTTGATTCATCGTTATTTGCCCATTATTACTTTCACAAATTTGTCCATGTTTTGCTAGCAGTGTAAAATTATAAGTTTGATTTAGCCTTGCCATGCCCCCTTTATCCATTATCCCAACCAAGCTTAAATATATTAAATAAATTCCATAACAATCCATCTATAAACTAGAAAATTGTTATGTGTGCAAAATGTAATAAAACTGCCTTTCATGGTGTCAAACCACAAGTTTAAAGCAGGAAATGTGCAAGTAAAACAATTAAACTGAGTAGTTTAGTTTTACAACTACAGTTGCATAAAAGTTGGGACTGTGCAAAATGTAAATTAGAAAAAGAATGATTTGCAGTTATCATCAACCCATATTTTATTCACATGAACATGTCAGATGTTGAAACTGAGACATTTCATTATTTTATTATTTAATCTGACGGCAGCAACACATCTGTCAGAAGTTGGAACAGGGGCAGCTAAAGGCTGGAAAAGTAATTGGTAAAAGAATAAAAAATGTTGGTAAAAGAATAAAAAACTGGCAGAGAATTTGACAACTGACTTGTTAACTGGCAACAGGCCAGTATCATGACTGGATATACAATGAACACTGTAGAGGCAGATCTTTCAGGTGTAAAGATGGACAGAGGTTCACCAATCTGGGACAAACTGGATCTAAAACCTGTCAAGAATGAAATATTTCACATTCTACAATGTATGTACAGTGCTCATCAAAATATTTTGTGGGGTTTTTCTGTGTATGTTTTCTTTCCCTGCTTCTGCCTTCCTTGGGTGTGGCTGCTAGTTGATGCATTGATTGCTCATGCAGCTCACCTGGGACAACTGATCACTGCCTCCATTTAAGCCTGGTTCTTCTCTTCAGCCACTGCCAGTTAGTCTGTTACATTTTAACATTTGAAAAGGAGTTTTGTTTCCCTTTGAACCAGATCTCCTCTGCCTTCCAATTCCTCAGTCAGAACTCAGCAGTTTGAATTTTCTTTCCATTTCAAGCTGTGGGAACTCATCTGTCGTTAATCAGTATTCATCCCATTCTCTGGTCACTCGGCACCGCCACCATCAGCTGCCTGGAAGGTTTGTTTCACACACCTCAGGAAAACCCTCATGCTCAGTAAATCTGTTTTTAATCAGTACATCATTTTTTACTTGGAATACAATTTTCCAGCACTCACCTGTGTATTCACCAATTTCTTCTTCAGCAGTATCGATCAGATTATTTCCTCCTCCTTCCTGTCCAATCAATCAACCACCTCAGCTACCGCCACCGTCTTATTAATAAATCCGTCTTTAATTGCAGTCATGCTGTTTTTTTGTTTTTTTTTTGTTGTTGTTTGTTTGTTTTTTGTTTTTTTTGTTGTTTTTTTTTTGTTTGTTTTTTAGCGGGGGGTCCTGCCTCCTATTCCAAACCTGAACAGATTCATGAAATCAGAAGGAACCTCTGTGTGCATGGGAAAAGGCTGAAGGTCAAAACTGGATGCTAGTGGTCTTGGGGGCCCTCAGGCAGTACTGCTTCTGTTCCCCTGCTGATGCTTTGCTGCATTGCTCTCCCCTCTGCTTGCTTTTTTTTTTTTTTTTTTTTTTTTTTTTTTTTTGCCAATATTCTTATTTTTCTACTCAAGAAATTTATGGGCAACGGTTCCTGGATACTCATTAATCACTGGGACTGTATTTTGTGGTAGATTTGGTTGGATAATTCTATTTTTTGGCCTGCAAATAGCAGAAGCCTACAGTTACTCAGGAGATAAAGCTAACTAGCTGCAGGGCTATTACAAACTTCTACAGAAGATCATCATGCTGGAAACAAAGATTCAGTGGCTCGAAGTGAATGTGGAAGTAAGTGGATTGTGTGGAAATGAAACAACTTTGCCTTTAATAAAAAAAACAGCGGACAAGATCTTGCTAACACACAGCTAATTAGCACAAACATGGCTGTAATAAAACAGGATGACAGTGTATAAGATGATAACTCTTTCACCGATAGTCATCACTGGAATGCTCTTGGTGCAAAGCCAAAGAGTAAATAATGTCACAGGGAAATGACCGCACGTCAATTGTTGATTTCACTGTCCTCATTTATTTCTGGTCTCCTCTTGTGTTATAAATCTGTTTACATAAGGCAGGCTAAATTGTCTCTGTATGTACTGGCCCTGTTCAATTTGTTAATAACCCAGTAATCAATATGCATCATCTTTGATTATCATGTGTGTGTGCATGCGCGCATGTGTGCAACCTACATCAATTCTGCACTGTTACATCTCAACAGACATAATCTTGCCAGCCAAAGCGTACCTGCAGCAGGCGAAAACAAAGTACAAGAACATATTTCAGACCCCATGCCTGTATGGACAGGGCTCAGCTGATCCCAGTTTTACTGTTAGCCAACCAGAGGCAGTAGGTCAGGTGTTCGTGAAATTGGGGAGGGGGTTTAATAAGGTATTAATTAGTTTTAATGAATATGTTTAATGAAATGTTCACTACTTGTATAGTTATGTTTCTTCAGTTACATTGGCACTGACAGATTTATTGATTATTCAAGACAAAGTAGTGATATAAGTTTTTTGTTTGTTTGTTTGTTTGTTTTTTTACTTTTATGCAAGAATGAGTGGCAGGAGTACAGCATTCTACCAGGTGGAACTTTCTTTTGGGAATCTGTATCAGAACTTTGAGACACAGCTAAGCTAAGCTTGAATGTTAGCCTGCCCCCGAGCAGGCTAGTTCTGGTGTATAAGTTACCATGGTTACTCAGCGGGCATTAAAATAAGCCAGTTTGATGGAACCGAACTCTGACTTAAATGAGCCAGACTTATCAAGATAAGCCGGGCTTTCCCGGCTTAATATTCCAATTTGGTTAAAATAAACTTTGAACCACTGCTGGAGAGACTGTGGGATTATGTGGAGCTGTAGCCTTCCCTGTACCCATCTATGTGGGGCAAGGTGAATATATAATGATTTGCACAAATTTAATTATCTACTTCAAGCTCTCCCAGCCCCTAAAACATTACCTGGTCATCACTATTCAACTTCTGGTAATGTAGATTTTGAAGAGCTCTTTGCCTTAGAGTCTTCTTCTCCTTCTTCTTTTTTCCTCCCTTTTTAATTTTTTATCCCTCCCTTCTTGAATAGTAGCTATGTATAATTATGTGCCTATCCCTTGTTTGTTTTTGTCATATTTCGGTTCCACTGTTTGTCTGTGTAGTTTTTAATGTTTTGTCCTCTGTTAATGTTCATGTTACCACAATAAAAATAAAAGCTCTCCCAATCCACACTCCTCTATACTGCACTACAGAGAGCAGTTGACAAAGGTGGTCTTGGGGTGATTATTTTGTTCATGTATTTTTATTTATTTTATTTTTATCATTATGCTTTTATGCTCAAACATTTAGAACAGTGGTCCTTGCCCCAAGAAAAAGCTTCCCTGTGGTTTCATCTGGAAAGCACTTGCTGTACTCCCCTTATACTACAGCCAGCCCAGCTTCACAAAATCAGTCACACCCCATTATATCCCATATTCAATGGATCTGGAAGAAAATGGCTCATATTTTTAAATTTCATCCACGGTTAAATTTGTCAGCTGGAATTTTTGTAACCCCAGGCTCTGTGTAAATAAATCGCCTTTTCTTTGATATTCCTGGCTTCGAAAGGGGAATAAAGTATTAGGGAAATCCTTTGAGACACTTCGGGGATATGATCTACCCCTGAATCAGTTTTGGAATTACCTACAGCTGAGACATCTGCTGAAGCAGAGTCTTGGTCTGGTCTTAAAGGCCCCACCTGATGGGACCTTTCTTGAGTTAGTCCTGAGAATCTTTGGATATGGCCACAAAACATCTGCTTACTATCCCATGATGCTACCGTGAAGTCGATTTGGGAAAGTGACATGGGGCTGCTATTCACAGAGGCAAACTGGGATAATGGGAAAAAATGCTGAGAGAACAATAAAATGTTAATTGTAAAAAAACAAAAAAAACAAAAAAACATGATTTTCTACTGGAAATCACTGCGTGGACTCAGGAAGACTTCCAGAAATCACTGTCTGTGAACAGAGTTCACCCTGAAATCTACAAATGCAGGTTAAATCTCTATCATGCAGAGAAAGAGCCAGATGTGAACAGAAACACCACCGTCTTCTCTGGACTCATTAAAATGGCCTGAGACAAAGAGGAAAACTGTTCTGTGGTCAAATGGATGAAAATGTAAAATTCTTTCTGGAAAGCATGGACGGCGTGTCCTGCAGACTAAAGAGGAGAGGGAGCATCCAGCTTGTTATCAGTGGACAGGTGAAAAGCTGCATCTCTGATAGGATGGGGCTGCATTAGTGTCTATGGCGTGGGCAGCTTCCACATCTGTGAAGCTCCATCAATGCTATAAAAGACATGAAGGTTTTAGAGCAACATCTGCTCCCATCCAGACAACGTCTCTTTCAGGGAAGACCTTGCAGATTTCAGCAAAACGATGCTGAACCACATCCTGCATCCATCACAGCAGCATGGCTTCACAGGAGAAGAGTCCAGCTGCTGAACTGGCCTGCCTGCAGTCCAGACCTTTCACCAATACACAACATCTGGAGCATCATGGAAGCAAGAATCCAGCAACCAAGGTCCAGGACTGTAGAGCAGCTAGAATCCTGCATCAGACCAGAATGGGACAACATTCCTCTCCTAAAACTCCAGCAACTGGCCTCCTCACTTCCCAGATGTTTACAGACAGATGTTAAAAGTAAAAGATGCTACATGATGCTAAACATCACCCTGGAACTGCTTTATACAGACGTGTTGCTGCCATCAGATTTACAGTGAGTTAATATTTTCCATAAAACAGAAAAATGTCTCAGTTTCAGCATCTGATGTTGTTTATGTTTTGTTGGGAATAAAATGTGGGTTAATTTAGATATACAGTAAATTTAGAAACCATTGTATTCTGTCTTTATTTATACTTTACACAGTGTCCCAACTTTTTTTCAGAATTGAGATTGTTTTTGTTTTGTCCACTTGTTCAGTTGAAAAAAGAAAAAGAACCTATAACAGCAACAAGAATAAAATTTAATAAAAACAGATTTAGCTTCTATAAACCATCTCATTGCTTCATGATATTGAAAAATTTCCTGAAGAATTAAACAGTCACTGAAAACTAAAAAAAAGTAAAACGGCAAAATTTTAAATGATTACTACTGTCAGAGTTATAACTCTGTTGAAGCATCTTTAAACAATATTTTATAAATGACTATAATTCCAAGTTACTGGACCCTGGAGCTTTTTCTCTGTGTGAATATTTATGGAAGTCAAGTAAATATATAATTCAAACCCAGACTTGACTTTACGCACTCCTTTTGCACTCCTCCGTTATGAGAAGTCAAGACCTGAGATTTGCCCCTTACTCCTGTGAAATGATGAGCGATCCAAACAGGATGAGTGAAGTTGGTCTTTGATCGTGAGGTTTCACTTGGATCAGACTGAGGATCAAACACACAAATGCACAGACTTTTTTATTGATTGCAAACTGGAAGGAGATTTTTCATGTGCTGCCAGCTGAGCTTTTCAGGCCCTGAGATCTCCTTTAGTGAGATGTAAATACATCTTGTTCACATCAGGTGATGAAGCAGCTACAATTTTTGTAAAAAAGCGCCATCTTCTGGTGATTATTTAGTTAAAACTCCTTCTGCCTCCCAACTCCAAAGTGGAACCAATAAAAGTTGAAAATTACAATCATGGTTTTACTTTGTTACTTCAGATTCTTATCTATATATATATAAAACACAAACACATCAATAACAGCCAAAAAAGAAACTCTTGTACAATAATTTATTTTTATGTTTACAGATTCTATTTTGTAGCTTATAGTTTGTGTCTTGATTTGACTTGATTTATGAAAAATGTCATCTCCACAAACTGGATCGTGTAGCTGTAGCTTAGCAATAAGTAACAATCTTTATAGTTTATTTTCTGCTATGAAGTGAAAATCCCGATTAACTTAGTTGATGTGTAGTAGTCCCTAAATACACCTACTTAAAACTAAATGTCATGGCTTCCCCACATTATATTAAAATTAATCTAGTGTTGTATATAACTGGATTAGCACTGCTACGTAGCTTCATGCTAACAGGTTAACATTAGTAGCTGACAAAATTTTCTCTAGAAGTGTGCAGCCAAATATCAATATTTTTAAAGGATGACTAATTAGGAAACTAATTAACATTAGATTTGTGTAGTGATACTTGTGATCCATGCAGGTTTGAAAGACATTTCTGTCCTCATCCTCCAGTAACCTGTCAGTCACCTGAGCTGGCACCAGGGGTGTCCAGTGTAGCTCCATCCCTGATCCATCCACACTGTGGAAGAGACAATGATCTCAGGATAGTACGATATTTGCAACACCTCTACTGGTTTTCTATCCGTGACGGAGACACATTTTAATGGGTTTTCTTCAGCAGTAGGTTGATGTGGTTCTTCCTGTCCTTCTTCAGCTTCACTATTTCTCTGGCTTTCCAAGAGTTCCCTCAGGAGGCAATGGTTAGTTTCCTCCAAAGTTTCACAAAACACCAGCGATCGATGGGTGCATGAACCACACATGAACTACACATTTACATAGAGACATACAAAACTTCCATAAAGAAAGAAAAACCCTACTTTCATTTAAGCTGTCAAACAGACCCGATAGGCCAGCCAAAGACAGAAAGTGTCTCACAGTTTCACTGAAAGACAAAAAGATGTGTTACAAGTCAAACCTGGTTCATGTCAGCCCCCAGAGAAGTGTGGAAAAAAAGTTCTAACAAGCACCTGGTGACGACATCTTTGTATATCTTAAATCCTGCAGAAAGGTTTTAAGTCCAACCAGCCTCTTTTTTAGAAACCCATCGTCATAGTTGTCTTAGAAGGCTGCAGCTGAAGAAAATGGGTGATAAAACAGAAAACAGTGTCACTATGGCAACAATATCCCATTGAGATTCTGAAGCATTGGTGGGTTGAGACCCCACAGCTAAAAGAGCAATGTCAGCGCTCACAGATGAACTTAATGAAGATTAGATGTGTGCTAATGTCAGCTTTTGCAGAGATGATTCATTCAGTAAATATCAAGGAAACATTCCACTCATACACGACTCTCTCTTGGTTCAGCTTGGTTAATTTAGCCTTGTTCACCATTAGGCTCTCGCCTCCACATGGTCTCATTTCACCAGCTGAAACATTGTTGCTGAGGAGCAGGATAAAGTTCTTGCAGAAGTCTGTGTATCCTCTGAAGGTCATCCAGCTGTCTCCATGACGCCCTTCTACCAGGATCTTATAAAACAGATGTGATGTAATACTACTATTCCTACTTTTTATAAGCCTTTTCTCTCTAAAGAGAACAAGGCAGCATGGCTTAGGTTTCGGATTTGTTTGTTAGTTTCAGTTGTGTTTTTGTGTGTTCTACCCACTTGTGTTTTCTGTGGGCTGATCAGCCACTATTAAAGTTCATCTTTGTCTCATTTTCTTAGGTCAGTTTGCTTGAGTTAGTCTTGTTTTGTTTTTGAGTAGAGTATGGTTACTTTTTTATGGGTCCATTTTCTTATTCATTGTTGTATGTTACATTTGATTATTTTTACTTTAACCTGTGCCTGGTTGTCCTTTCACTGCTCAGCCCATCACACCAATCAATCACAGAGGCGGAGGGCTGACCATTTTGGCTTATTTTGCTGTGATAGGACCTGGACACCTTGTAGTCAGTTAGCTGGCCGTGAACTCCTCTGTATTTCAGGAGGATTTTATTTTATTTTACAAACTGAACTTTGGCTTAAGGCTGCGACATATTCCACAAGAAGCAAGAACTTTTTTGTGTTCTTGAGGCCAACTTGTGGCTTGCTCTTTACTCATCAGCCTTTCTTCTCGTTGGGCTCTGAGAAGTTTTGTGTGATTGGTCAGACATTTGAGGTGAGCGTGGTTAACGCATAAAAGAATAAAGCGAAAAGTTGTGGCTTCCACATTTCCCCTGATACAAGGCTGAACGTATAGTTTTAATGAAGAGCTGACTGAGGTGGTGAGAAAGTATGAAAATGTATACAACACGTGGGATTTAAAGACACGGACACCACCGCATGAACAACCCCGCCCTGCCAGGGATTAAGTTTCTCACTGAACATGAAATAACCCGGTCAGCTGTTTATTACACATATAAACACACACATCCCTCACTCGCAGTGATCCCCGACCTGTCACAGACGAAGCTTCTCGTATGAATTGACTGGATCAACACAAACTTTTTTCTCGTTCTTGCAGCCTTGAGAACAAGAACAAAGTTCTCGCTTCTCACGGAGGTTGTAACAAGCTTAATTCAGCATCTGTCTTCATCCTGCCTTTTGTCTGAGCTCTCTCTTGTCAGTAAAAGTCATTTCAATGTTAATTCTTCTCTGATCTTTTCCTTTGTAACTTTCTCTCTTTCTTTTTTCTTTTCCTTTCTTCCTCTGTTAATGATGTCTTGGGTTGCTTTGATGAAGAACAGCTACTGTGCTGTTGATTTGTCTGTCAAGTGCCCTGAGATTACATTCATGTGAAGTGGCGCTAAAGCTAAATTGAACTGTAATCCAATTGCCAGCGTGTGACGTGGTGCCATAAAACAAAATACTAGCATAACACAATGCTCCAGACCTGACAAAGGGTTTCTCTGACAGCTCTAGGGATGTACATACTAAATGTAATCAAAGCAAGTCAGAAACATTAAGTTTAAAGTCAGAAAGTTATGGTATTGCTTTATGCCTAATGTGAGGTCATCTGTCTGACGGCTTTAACTTGGTCAGAATAGGGTCAATGACAGGGCTGAGGTGGAACCAATTTTCAGCCCAGGAGTTTTATATTTAAGACCAGCCCACCTCCTTCTGGTGTGGAGTACATTGGATAAATGAGACATCTGTTCACTATTTATAATCCTGTAGTTTTTATTACTAACAAGAGTACAACTGCAGTTTTTATTGTGAAAATAAAGGCATTAAAAACCTGATTTCCTGTAGTAATTCATCATATTACAGAAACATTGACTATACAAATTAGTTTCCATACTTTCATACCTCCCTTTATGAGAGGACTGTCACTAGCAGCAGCTGCAAAAGCCATGCTGGAAAAAATTTAAAAAAAAGAAAGAAAAGCTGACTAAACCTAGGCCTGTTGAATTGAGGTGAGGTGATGTCATGTACAAATTATTCCAGCCATGTTCACTGCTGCATATTTGAACTAAACATGGTGCTGTAGTTATAAGATTGCAGGGAACTTCTGTTGTTTAAACAGCACAAAAACTTAAACCTGCAGTAGACAGTCGTAAATTACTTTCCCAAAAACCAGTGACAGTGTGATATACTATAGCTGACAGCAACAAATTTTCTCCCTCATACAGTACCTGCCTGCAGCGCCAAATGACTCAGAATGTCCGTCTCTGCCCTAGCAGCACCTGTCCTCCTCCTCTCTGCTTTAGTTTGCCTCGTCATAACCTCATCACCTCATCTTCTGTGTTGTGGTTGATTCTCAGATGTTTAAGGAGTTTTGTGGTCGTCACACACATCAAACTGCGCATCAGCAGTTTGAGGGAGCTAAATTATCTCCAGTCATTACTGCATGTGGGACATGCTGCTGTGTCATGTGCCTATGACAGGTGGAATAAGTACAGAAACACAGGAAAAAATGATTGACAGACATCAGCTCAGCTCAGTGGCAAGATGCAAAGTGAGATTTACAAAGCACCTACGCCACAGAGGTGGAAGACTTTTCCCCTCCTGAATCTCCTCAGCTACACATGAACCAGGTGGTTCTGAATGTATCAGTCTGAGCTGTTAGCGCTGTTAGCTGCCTGTCAGCAGCTCCAGCAGCTCTGGAAAGCTGTGGAGACTCGCGGCAGGTTGTAGCAGCTGCAGGACGAGCTGCTGGAAGTTGCTGCTGCTACGATTTGAGCTGCTGTCTGTCGCCAGATAAGGATCAGCAGGTAAAGAATAAAGTCCGGTGTTACTTTTACACCCCTCAAAAACACAAATCCGTCCCATTGCAGGAATATTTCACCAGAAACTCTGTGAAAGAATAGAGGTCTGAAACTAGCAAATCTACACCACTGAAGTTCAAATCTCTTCATATGGGTTGGTGGGAGTGTTTTTCTATGCCTACCCCATCTGTTTGCATCTGGAGGAAGGGGCTGTGTTTTTTTTTTTGTTTGTTTTTTTTTTTGTGTTTTTTGTTTTTGTTTGTTTGTTTTGTTTTTTATTTTTGTTTGTTTTGTTTATTTTCTCATGATGTAGATAATCTCTCTATGTCACATTTTACCCTGTAGAGGGCGTTATGAGCCATTTCTTTACCCATAAAATACATTTTTTAAAATAAATTGAAAAATTACTAATTTTATCAACAATGTATGTGATTTTCATCACAATTAAGTAATTCTGTGTTTACTTTAAGCTATTGCTGTTAAAGGTGGCTCTTCAAGTTACTGTGGAGTGGTAGCATAGTGGTTACAGGGTGGCTTGGTTCTGGAGGATCTGGGATCAAGGACCTGGGATCAAGGCCCTGGTGTGCCAAGTGCGATGATAACAGAGGCCCCTAAATAAGGTCCTTACAACCTGGACTCCCGGGTGCTGAAACATGGCAGCCTCTACTATATCTAAAGATGGGTAAAAATTACCAATCTGGATTAAAAAAAAGTAAAAAATCATGAGGTGGACTTAATTTTTCACTCAATACGTCTTTATTTTGGCTTAGATTAGCTGTTGTTCATTCATAACTGACATGATTCGATCATTTAACCGTCTGGTAAAAACCAGAGAATTTTTAAATTAAGTCCTGAAACATGAACATCAGAAGTGAAAAAGGGTGTGCATAATTTTTCATCTAATTATATTTAGAGGTGTCTATTCATAGTACCATTTGTATAAGATTTCGAAACTGTAGATGAAAACTCATGTTTGCAGATTTTTGGGGGCTTTCCCTGTGTCAAGACTTGTCCGCAATAAAAGGGAAATTCTTTAGCTGCTGTTGCAAAACATAGTCCTGCTGACACACTGGACAGCAGCTTTCCTATTTCATCTATATTGTATGTTGAAATGAATTTTCTGGAAAAGTATTCATTTAGAATAAAATCGGTAATTCCACAGTTTTGAAAGTCATCTGTAAGAATGTCTTTATATAATTTATGATGACTACACAGGGCATGATCTGCATGACAAGAGGGTCTACATTTTAAATTTCCCTTCCTTGAACGTTGCCCTTTGATCCAGGATCTCGTAACCCAGAAGAATCAGAGCCGTGGATCGTTTTATGTTCTCCTCGCTCTGCAGCAGCTTGGATGAACAGGTCCCATCTCAGACCCACTGCACCACTGCCCAGTCCACATCTTCTCTAACAACCATATGTAAACTCAGGAGACGCTCTCCTGGAAGTCTCCCCGATCACTCTGTAGCAGGCCACTGGAAAGGGATTGGAACAAATGGGGCAGTCATCTGTGTGGAAGAGTGTTAACAAGCACATAAAGTTAACACATGCACAGAAACACAACACAAGTTTATCAGTCTACTCACACCAAATCACAGCTGGGAGACCGTACACCACAGTTTCTGTGATCCAATGTTTTTTTTTTTTTTTTTTCCTTACTTAACTTTGCAGAGTTCATCTTGTTCATAATCTTGCTGGCTCATCAGAAACACCAATTCAAGCAGCGTGACATCCACGTAAGCTCTAGTCATAATGTGGTGAGGATATTACAAAGGTTTCAGATTACAGAGGGAGAATGAAGACACGGTCATGCTGCAGCGTGACCTGCCTGTCAAGAGGAGCTTCCTGTTTTATGGAAACAGGAAGTTATAAAGCACCTATAAAATGTCAGCATGTCTGACTGTAATTATCTGCAATTATATCTTAATTGGAAAGATGAATGTAATTTTCCCACTTCACCAACACATGTAAAAATCCACAAAACAAAGAAAGTCTTAACTGGAATCAAATTATTCATTGACATCAGGCATGTAATGTTTCTGGGTTCTCCCATATAGGTTGATATTACGTCTTTACATTTATCTATCCATCTGTCTATAAAAAGATTTAATTTTAGTCTTACTGGAACAAACTTTTGTCTTTGCCTTAAACAAGTTTTCTGAGAGGGAATCTTTCACTCTAAATAAATTAATAATTTGCTCATTCATTTATTTTAACCCATTTTCCTTCAGTGTCTCCTGTAGCAGACACAGTAAAGCCGTCCCACAGCATAACGGTATCTCCACTGTGTTTTACACTAGGTAAATTGTTAATCTCGTACCCTTTAAAAACACTGATGCATTTCTTTCCCAAAGACGTCACCTTTGTTTCATCTTTCAAAGAAAACATATTCCCCAAACTCTTCTTAAAGTAGTACAACTCTTTGACCCTATCTATGCATTTCTGGCTCATTTTGATGGCGCATTGATATTAATTATGTGAATTTCTGGAGCTGTCTATGCTCTGCAGTGTCCTGAGGCTGAGAAATTGCACTTCACAACTTTCTTTTTCGTCCTTGTGCATCACGTTCCAGCAGCACTTTGCTTTACAGCCTCACATCATACGCTAGCAACTGGATATCAACATGCTGGCCTTTTTAATAATGGAATGTGGTCAAATAGTTAATAAAAACCAAGAAGATGTTATTGAGGAAGAGAGGAAAAGAAAGACAGAAAGGGACAGAGCAAGAAATAAAACAAGGGTCAACATCAGACTGACTTTTACAGACTGGAACAAGCCTTGAAAAGAGACAGGATGAAGACAGATGCTGAACTGGCCGTCGTTAGGGGTGCCAAAGTCATAAAATCTGCCCTTTGTTCTTATTTTATCCATTCCTTATTATATAAATGTTTTTCTTACTGTTATTTGTTTCTTTGTCCTACATCATGTCAAATTTTATGAGGAACAATTTTGTATTATAAGGGCAGCATGTACTTTGTACTGTATTAATAAACACACACAAACAAATAAAAGAAAATACAGAGAAAAGTTCAGTAGTGCTTCTTTAAAGTTACTCACATTTACCAAATTTACCAGACAATGGCAAGGTTTTTGGGTTGGGAGCAAAATTTTGTTGACCACCCATTTGGCCACCCCAAATCTGACGGTTAACTTTTCAAGACTGTTAACATGAAACCAAAGTAAACAACTTTCTTTATTTTTTTATCATTATTTGTTTTATTATTTATTATTTGCTGTCTGTGTTCTTTACAGGCCCTGCAATAGAACGGCAACCTGTCCAGGGTGTATCCTGCCTCTAGCCTGCTAATTGCTGAGATTAGCTCCAGACCCCTGTGACCCTAAATTGGGCTAAGGGATAGGGAATGAATGAACGAACAGGCACGAGACTACGGTATTGTCCAGGGCATTTTGAGTGACCCTCTAAAACAGTCACACTTTAGACAGTACAGCTACAAGAACAGTTGCACTGTAATTGGTTGATTGGTCTGTATCTGGCTTATCTTGGCCATCCCATTATAGACATCCTGGATACGTTACTGACACCAAAACAGTGCTAACAAATTAAATAAAAGAAAATCATACATAAAAAGCTTTTATTCAGCTAAAACAAACAAAAAAAAGTATGTTTAGGAGTGCTTAATAAACAAAGATAGGGTAGAGAAAACGTATGACAAATAGAGTAAAAGGCACTTTTGTTTGAATATAGTTCAAATTATTTTCATTTTATGGCATAGTTTAAATTACTTTCATTAACTTCACATTACCTTATATAAATTCATTATATCAAAATGCTTAATTTGAATGACTTTCCAGACGTATTCCAAATGTTTGCATAGTCTGTTTTGTCAGTACAAGTCATTATTACACTGTATTATTATTATTAATTATTATTGATATTGATCTATATCAGCAACAATACCAACAACAATAAAACAAACAAACAAACAAACAAACAAAAAGACCACTCCAGTCCAAGTTACTCTGTCTTGTTAAAGTTAGCAAAGCATAAAACTTTCCCCAGCTTTGGGGAAGTTCCATGTTAAAACCCCCGTTATTGTGATAAATTTGGGTGCAATCCCTAAAAAGGTGGATTCATGGCCCAAAATATGTCTGAATTATCAATTAAAGAACAATTAACCCATTTTCATTCTAACACATATCTGTAATAAAACTCATACATATGTGTGTCAAATACTTTGAAAGAGCTATGCGGTGACATGTGTGAATCTGTCAAAACCGACGAACCTGAATGCATCTCGCAAACCCGGAAGTGTCGTCATTGGCAACAACAAACCACCTGCCTTAAATACCGCGGAGCGGCGCAGCGCGCTGTTATTGTTCCAGCCTGTGACAGCTGCTCGCTGCGCAGCACACCATCAATAAACTCAAACGTGAAAGCGAACAAGTTCAGGAGGCGATTCTGTTTAGTAAAAAGGAGGATAACTGTGTATTGGTTTCGATTTTAAGCAGCCCTTCTTCCCCAAATCAACGTTAGCTTAGCTTGCTAACTGTCGCGACGTTATGGCATGCGAATAAATGGGAGAAGTGTTCCTCATCGCATTTACTAAAAGAGACGGTTATAGTAAATCCGCAGCTACTTCCCGTAAGAGACTGCCATGGAACCGCACGCGGCCATGGGCTACGTGAACATAGGCAGCCTCACCAGCACTTTGCCAGTGATTCCTTACCAGAAGCTGACGGACCTCTACTACCTGAGCAGAGGGGGCTTTGGTACCGTCTTCAAGGCGCAGCACTCCGACTGGAGGACAACCGTGGCCATCAAGTGCCTGAAGCTTGACTCGGTTGGAGAAAGGTAACTGCGCCGATATGACAGTCAAGGCCTTGTTTACTTGTGGGGAGACATTTTAGGATAATATGTATTCAAACAGTAATATATAATTGTATCAAAATGGGTGAAGTTAATATAAACTCTACAAACTAAGAGATCGTAAGTTGGAAAAAAACATTTAAAATTACAACTAATGTCAGACTGAGCATTTTTAGTTTAACTGTCCCATGGGTTGTTTGTGTAGCAGCTGTAGCTCAGATTTACAGTTTAACCTGAGCCAAACAGCATGAGTCATAGGTCACGTGACTTTCCCATGCTCTCAAGCAGAGATAAAGGTTATATCTGACAGCAAATTTATCTTATTTGGGATGGTTCCCAGTCGGACTGATTTCCTGGTCTTGGGGAGTTAAATAACACAAACTGGACTTGCTATAATGCTTTTTTTATGCTGCAAAGAAATCCTGAATCTGTATTAATTTGCTGTTCTGGTTTAATGAGTCAAAACAAGCTCTACCAAAATGTCATCACTGTTTTGCCTTTTTTTGTCTTCATTCAACCTGGGGACAAAGGTTAACTGTCTCATCTCCCCTTTCACTTGCTGTGTTTCAGAGAGAGAAACTCCCTGCTGAAGGAGGCAGAGGTCCTTCACAAAGCCAGATTCAATTACATCATCCAGATCTTTGGCATCTGCAATGAGCCTGAGTTCTTCTGCATAGTCACAGAGTTTATGAGCAACGGTTCTCTGGACCTGTTGCTCCACGAGGTAGCCACATATCAAGTAACTTTATATTACAAAGAAATGTTTATTTACCAGCAGATCTGGTGCTAAAGGATCATATCAATCAACATAATTTCCCTACACTGATTAAGTCTGATTGGGCTCACTTGTATAGTTTTTGTTTTCAGATTTTTGAGTGAAAGAGCCTCTCTGTTTGGCTGCTGCATCTGTTTCAGGATGGCTGTGGTTTATCATGGGTTTCCTGTCAGTGAGACTGAAAATAAAAGTGAAACAGAGTAGTCTCTGGTGAAACTTAAGTGTAGGGAAAATCCTGCATTGAGCCAGTCTAGTAAACTCGCTGACACTGTCTCAGTGCACCATCACATCATTTCCTTCTTATTTCAACCTTGACATCTTGTTTGTGATATGTGTTTACAGAAGGACGCATACCCTGTTCTTGCCTGGCCTTTGCGCCTGAGGATCCTGTATGAGATTGCCCTGGGGGTGAACTTCCTACACAACATGACCCCCCCTCTCTTACATCATGACCTGAAGACACAGAATATACTGCTGGATGGTGAATTTCACGTTAAGGTATAATTCAGAGCTGTCTGAGCAAAACAGGAACATTTATGTAAGAGTTTCGGTGCATCTGTTCTGATGCTTTCAAGTCATTTCATGTCACATGTTCATACATCATACTGTTTATTACAAATCATTAAACCTGTCAGTATTTTTTTCACCATCTTCTGGGGAGAATTAAATTAAATCATTTTAGCGAAATTAATTATGAAAATTAAGATGTTACTGGTCTTACAGTCCAGATGTTCATCTGAAATTGACAGAAAGTTGATTTTAAAAACAATCTGTTTAGTTTTATGTACCTAAAGCACTTTAAAGAGAGCACTCTTCATGATATTTGGATTTATTATATCTATCATATGTGGATTCAGATAAAGTCCTGGGCTTCACGGTGGTGTGGTGGTTAGCACCACAGCCTCAGCGCAAGAGGGTCACTGGTTCGAGCCTCAGCTGGGGGGGAGTTTCGAACCTGGGGGATGGTGGCCTTTCTGTGTGGAGTTTGCATGTTCTTCCTAAGTATGCGTGTGTTCTCTCTGGGTACTCCGGCTTCCTCCCACCATTCAAAGACATGTTGGGCTGATTGGTTGCTCTAAATTCTCCCTGTGTGTGTTTTATTTATTTTTATTTAACCAGGAAAAACCTCATTGAGTGTCCTGGCCAAGACAGCAAACCAAGTTACAATCAATCAAAACCACCAATAAAATTACATCTAAAATTACAAACATACATCAACACTTCAAGTTACAAAATAATATTAGTCAAAACATTTACAACCTAAAGACTTGTCATTTAATGCTCTCAGCTTACTTTTAAAAAGGGTGTAAGGAGACCAGCTCCATCAGACATAGCTTGTCCTGCAGCAAATTCCAAGCTGTTGGAGCAGCAAATCTAAAACTTCTTTTTCCCATTTCAAGTCTGACTTTGGGTATAGAGAGCAAAATTAAAATACACCTGTGTGTGTGCGTGTGTGTGAATGGTTTTTCTCTCCAGATCGCAGACTTTGGTCTCTCAAAGTGGCGGCAGCTTTCTGTCAGTAAAGGTTCAGGGTCCAAGCCCGCAGAGATGGAGGGCACAGTGATCTACATGCCCCCTGAGGAGTACGAGCCCTCCAAGAGCCGTCGAGCCGATGTGAAACATGATATGTACAGGTGAGACATCAATGCTCTCATGTTAGTTGTAGGGAATCAGCCAGTCTGTCCACATTCCTTCTTATTCAGGTCCAGATGTATGGGTCAGTAACATACATTAGGTATAGATTGTTAGATGTGAGTGGATCTCAATCTATTTTACGGGAAAAGTATGCTTGGGTGAGATCTTGATGACTTTGTTGCATTGTTTTTAAACTGATAGAATCTGTGTTTGCTCAGCACAGTCAGCATTGCAGAGAAAGGAGCTTTTCCTGCCTGGCAAGGTCAGAAAAAGTCCCGGCATGAGATTAGTGTCATACCAATGCAGAGAGCTGCAGAGTAGTGGCACTCATCACTCTGCAGCTGTCAGTCAGCACTGACATGTTCAACAGTGGAAGAGGAGGCTGGAGGTTATTTTCTGGAAAAAATAAAAAGCTTGAATCCCTTTTCAGCTTCGAATTGCTGCAAGAAGTCAGTCGTCACACTTCCCTAAAAAGCTTCTGTAGTTATCATGTCATAAACTCCCCGTGCTCTGAAGGGGGATGCCATCTGACAGAGGTGATGCAAATCTTAATTTCCCTGACACCTTATTTTAATTTTTGCTTTGTAGCTACGCCATTATTATGTGGGAAGTGCTGGCCAGGCAGATACCGTTTGAAGGTAAGCTGCTATTCATTTATCACCTTGTTGTTTTTCATTTACCTCATATCCGTAACCGTCTCATTCAGTTTATTTGTGTCTGTGATGCGTGTTCAGAAGTGACCAACCCCATGCAGATAATGTTCAGCGTGCTGCGCGGGAAGCGTCCGGACACCAGCCTGGACACCTTGTCGGCTGAGATTCCCAGCAGAGACACTCTCATCAGCTTGATGACCTCAGGCTGGACCGCTAACCCCGAAGATCGACCTTCTTTCCTCAGTAAGAACAAAAAATTAACTATACAACAGCTTTTTTTTTCTGGTCAACATCTCTGTAACATGACTTTTTATTTTTACCTCCTCTAGACAGAGGTCGTTTATTCAGCGGTCTGTCTGTCTGTCTGTCTTTAACAACATAACTTAAAAAGTTATGGACGGATTTTGATGAAATCTTAGAAACAAGTGATTAGATTTTGGGGTGATCTAGATCACCGCCTGGATCCAGGAATTTTTTTAAAGGATTCTTTACAATGGGAGAGCTTCTAACTAAAAAATTATGCCTGCAATCACTGGCCAAATAAATTTACAATGGCTTGGTGGGGGTCTGCACGCTCTGAATACTTGAAATGCTGAGCAATATTTCATCCCATTTGTTGGGTGCTTGGCACAAAACACAAAATTATACTCTGCAGGGATCCTCAGTCCTGGTTTTTGAGGGCCAGCTTCCTGCAGGTTTTAGAAGTTTCCCTGCTGTAACACACCTGACTCAGTTAAATGGGTAATTAGCAGACGCAGATGCATAGCTTGACATGGGGCTCGGCACAATTCTGAGTCAGGTGTGTTACAGCAGGTAAACTTCGGCAAACGTTGTAACAATAACAAAACAATAATTTTGAGATCACAGCAGAACAAATCAACAGTAGCAGTATCTGAGGCCCCCAAAGGCCCCTAAACCAAGTACACTGTGTCTTAAAAAATTTCCATCATATTTTCTTCTACTGCTGTCCTCCCTGTGATCTTGCATCTGGTCAGATTCGTCCCTACACTGCCTCCTACTGGTTACTCATATATTTTATCGTGTGAACATGTGGCGTTCATTACTGATGCACAAACGACGCTTCAAAGCTTCAGCCGTGATAACCACGCAGACACATAATTAAATACAAGTGCACTTCAACCCCACTTTTTATTGGACACAAACATGTCTGGTGATATTTTACATTTTTTAACTACAAAAAAAAGTTACAAGGACAGTCTGAGACCGTCCAGATAGGTGGTCTGTTTTAGCACCATGCCATAGAGCGACACCAGTAATTTCCCCCACTCACTTTTGGGAACAACAGATTTTTCATGCTGAGTAACAGAAAAATTTAGCAAGATTTTATCCTGATAAAGAAGTGACTAATTAAAAGCTTCCTGCTTTAATAATAACATTTGAGGACTAATAGACCAGAATGGGAAAATACACAATAGCTGACACAGTTCTGGCTTTTTTTATCTGGTTTTATCTTGATTGTTTACAAAAGGCTTGAACCAGGAGGAGTTGTGGCTCAAACTGATGACCAACCATGATGATAAATCGACATAACACCAAAGAAAGAATGTGAACCAGATGAAACCAGATTTTTCTCACATTTGTTGTTGTCATTTCAGAGTGTTTAATTGAGCTGGAGCCAATGGTGAGGAGGTTTGATGAGATAGACTTCCTGGAGGCGGTGCTGGGGATCAAGAAGGCAAAGGTCAGTCAGGAATGAAGCTAAAGCCTGATCCACTGCTGTTAGTGTCTGGAAATCTCTCCGTCCAGGACTTGATTTAAAAACTGATGGATCATAATGTCCAAATACAAATAATGTGAATTAAATATTAAACTGTAGTAGTGTAAATTGGGAGAGTTTGTGTTTTCCTGTGACTAATGGAGGCTGATGAAGAAAAAGATGCCTCATAATTTCCCCTAAACACATCCTTCCCCATTTCGGTTTTGCTGTGTTCACATTAATAAGGTAATAACCTTCAGCTGTAAAAAGAGTTTTTAAGAAAAACGCTGTTGTGGTAGAAACTGGTGACCCAATGCAGAGGAAAAGAAAAACACTAATTATAGAGTAGCAATGAAATCAAGGCATATGAAGGGTTCTCGGCATATGGTTTCATAGATTGACTATGAAAACAAAGCTTTAATTGACCTGGAAAGTACTGAGATTTATGTGATTATATGAAAGATAATATTTGCTAAAAACCCATTTGTTTTAAACTGAATTATTAAAAACTGTCCATAATGCAGAATATTGACAGTAAAGGTTAGAAGTGTTAAATTCTTGAACAAGATAAGTTAATATTTAACCTTGTGGGAAGGTTTTTTTAAGGTTGTCTTTGCTAAGAATCACTTTTTAACCCTATTGACGTGTTCATTAGATGCTTTATGTGCAAGTAAAAAGACATTTGATGAGCAGAGTCAGCCATTAGTGATAATCTGCAAAGAAACATCCAAAAGTTTTATTTCATTTTTACAACAAAAACAAGTCTAAACATTGCTTTCAAACACGGATACACCCATGAAAACAAGCCAATTAAAGCTTTTCACATTGTGTGGAGTCGCATATTTGTCATAGCTGCTTTAAGGACTTCACCTGGCTGGTCCAGTAAGACTCTCTGGAAGCTGGTTTTCTACTTTTGACAGCCTCACACAACTCAGCGCCTCCATGTAAGACCTTACAGTCAGAAGACACACTTTTTTTGTAAAGAATATGTGAGCTGTGTCTATTTTTGAGGCCCTGATCACGACATGTATCTTCTGTAAAAATTACATCCAGGTGTTGTGTTCCCATTGATGCCGAGCTTCTTCCTCTACTGCAGAGTCACATTTCCACATTTTACTAACAAGCCAGATATTAGTGGGTGTTCGTGGGTTTTTGTCAGTCTAAAAAGGTCCTTCCTCTTCCTGAGAGTAGCTCGCTGGTTCAGTTAAACAGAGTTGGAATAAACGGAGGATACAGTGCCCTCTGCTGGTGGAATAAGTTCATAAACCTCCATTCACCTGAATCTACAGAATAATACCCAGTGCTGTTTTATTTTTGTTTGTTTATTTCATGGCAATAACTTGTAAATGTAAAATTTTAATGATTACTAACTGCTGTATAATGACTTTAATAATTTTACTCAACAAAAATGACATTTTAGCCTGATATTTTTCTGCCTTTATAAATCTTATGCTTCCTTGTGTTCTAGTCAATGTTGTCTTCTCTATAAGGATTGCTAATATAAGTAAGTATAACATCTGGTGACGCCTGGTTTTTCTCACATTTCTTTAGATGATGCAGAGGTCAGGGTGCTGTTCAGCTCAGCCGGTGTGTGAGAAGAGGAATGTGGAGGTGTCTCTGAATATGCTGAAGGACCGACCCAGCCCGTGGCCCGTCAGTATTCAGTTTTTACCTACTTCAGAGCAAAGTTCAAAGTAAAACACAGAAACTTAACATGTAAACATATAAAAATATTCAGCACTTAAAAAACATGATATCCAAACTGAAATATTACTGGTGTCTCATTTATTGGACCAGGGGTGTCCAAAGTGGGTCCTCGAGGGTCTCTGATCTGCAGCTTTTGGATGTTTACTGCTACAGCACACCTTAATCAGATAAATGGTCAACATGCTTGAGCAGAATTTGATAATGAGCTGTTGGAGAGAATCATTCAATTTTAATCAGGTGTGTTGGAGCAGGGAAACCTCTAAAACCTGCAGGACTGTGGCCCTTGAGGACTGGAGCTGGACACCCCTGTTTTAGACTACCAACTTAGCTCGTAGTAGGAATGGGCATGCCAAGAAATATACTAAATATACAAAGTCAGTGAGAATATTCTGATCATTGCTTCAATATCTCCCACCTTGGCAGGTGTTTGGCTAACATCATGTTGCTAGTATTGTTATGTAAACATGTTACTTTTCCATTTAGACCACATACATTTACGAGGTTTGCAGCAGTTTGCAGCTGTCTTTGGTCTGCAGAACATCTCAGTGCATTCTCCACTTGAGTATGTAATGTCTGCTAGATATGAACTTGTTCACTAATCTGTGGTGAGAAACAGATTTTCGACACTCGCTAAGTGAGTGTTCTGCTCAGCTACAGTATCATCAGTTTCTTCCGTCTTGTACTGATGGTTTATCTTGATGGGACTGTAAACTCAGGCTCTAAAAATTCCACCAAACTTTGAAAACCTCCAAGCAATCTAAGGAGACATGTCTTCAGCTATCATGTTTATGATAAGGTCCAATATTTGCTTTTCACATCAAACGTCATCTGGTGACAAAACTAGTTACTGACCTCTGATTTGTGGATGGACCTTCTGTAGGATGCTGGTGGTAGACTGATGAAATGCTAGCTTCCCAGGCAGAGGTTGAACTGGATCTCATTTTTGGTTCCTTACTTGAAGAAATTCAACACAGAACTATTTCTATTAGCATCAAATCTCACGGCGACACACACTTTGTACCAGTGCTGAGCGACGGTGAAGGGTTCTTCTGTTGTTTTGTTCCTGCTTGGTAAACTGAGGTGGTAAACTGGTAGTAACACATTATTACCAGATGCTGGTTAAAACAAGACAGTCCCGTATCAAGGTAATAGTCGCATAAATTATTTGATTTCTTACAATTAAATGACCAAAAATTATTATCCATCTCTGGGAGGTAGCATTAGCATATTAGCATTTGACTTCAGGGCATACTTGATCCAACTCCCCTAAATTCTACAGAATGAGCTGGTCCACAGTTGTGTGAGATTCTGATCTTTTTCCATAACAGCTGAGCGGGAAGTTGATGTCTGCACTCTGCTTCCACTGTCAGAGCAGGTCACTGACTTAAACTGAGCTCATACCTGCAGACAAGATATAAACAGTGTTAGCGTAACAGAGTCAGGAGGTCCTTTGTTCATGTTGTAACAGCCACAAAAGCTGCTCAATGGAAAGCAAATGCTCTTCGACAGACATCAGACGATGTCAGCAAGGATTCTGGGTTTTATTCAGACTTTGTCCTTTTTATGTTTGGGTGAAACTGTTTGTTCTCACAGGAATACTCCACGTCAGGTTCAGGATCTGGCTCCACGTCAGGATCCGGATCTGGATCTGGCTCCTCCCAGGACACAGAGATATCTCTGCCAGGCATCCTCACCAGCAGCAACGCTTCTCCACGTAATAACACATGTTTTAGCTATTCATTGGTGCCACGACCCAGAACTTTATTTTTTGTATTTATTTTGTTTTTTTAAAAAACAAATCGTGATCTCGTTTCCACTTGGAAGCATCACACAAGCGTTGGGCAATATTGCCAAAAAATATCTCAAAATTTTATCACAAAGCAATATTTCCGGTCGCTGGTTCGATTCTCAGCTGGAGAGAGGTTTGAACAGTTCCACTCCACCCTATTCGGCCATATTTGTGGTTTGATAGCAGCGATAGGATTATCTACTGACAGAGAAACGTTTTATAGGCGAATCTTTGTTTACATCTTTTTGCGCATGCGCGTGTGGTTGGGCGGCAAGAAGACCTGTTGAGATGGCGGAACCTGCTAGCATAAACAAGAAAGTAAGCGGGCGAAATCCAAATTATATAAGTACGCTAAGCTCCGAAGACCAGAGGAGGTTTAGAGAGAAACTAAAAATTTGTGTTGCAGACAAAATCGAACAAATACAAAGCCCATATGAAGTCTGGGATGACGAAAAATACTGGTCTGACTCACCTGCATCTTGGCCACAGATGTGCTGGGGAGATATTTATTCTTATTTAGTTGAAAGCCCTGGACCCTTCACCCACGAGAAGTTAAAAGCTTTTAAAAGCCTCGAAGCTTATAACTATTTTGTTTCAAGAAAGGTTGCGCCAATCTTTTCGGTGAAACAAAAATCAGTGGTCGTGCTCAAAGCGGAGGTCAGACCCGGCCAAGCAGAGTCACAGCGTGATTCGCATCTTCCGTGGGTGATCGCCCAAGAAACCGGTGAAATAATCACATGTCACTGCGACTGCAAAGCCGGGTAAGGCTTTATTTATCAGTGCCTTTGAATTTTTTATTTTAAATCTAATGACTGTTTTTCAATTTTATTGGTCCTGTTAACTATAATTTAAATGGCGTTTGGTCTATCGTGAAAAACGATCATAACATCTTACAAAATTTTTCTTTCAAATCCAGTCTAGGAGAAACATGCAGTCATGTAGCAGCTTTAATGTTTAAAGTAGAAACAGCGGTCAGGATAGGACTTACAACAGCTGCGTGTACCAGTGAGGCTTGCAGGTATCAAAGCACGTATCATAGCACGTAACCATTTCCTTCTTTTTTCGGTGGGAATGCGGAAAAACTTTTTGTTGGGCCCCCAACGAGCCGTACAGCCAATCACACAACACGAGTGAACCATGTAGTAGATCGCCCTCAAACTCCAAACGCAAAGAAATCCAGCTAACAGATGCAGCTTCTTGCCACCCAATACCGTGATGCAATGCGGCAAAAGGTAAACACTGACGTCACAAAAGATTCGCCTATTGGCAACTTTACTAGAGATGTCAACAACGGAAAACGTGTCCGTCCAGCCTTACATATTTGAGTCCTTCTCTCTCTTTTGCGTTCGTCCCTCACTGATAAGTTCCCCATACACTTCCATGTATTTTTCATCATCCCATGCCATCTCCACCAGCTGTTGTTCCCCCCAACACTAGTTATTCCACACTACCACAATATAAATAAAATAAACAAGGCCTCGACATTAAGGAGTTAGCTAATGCGAGCGTCAAGAAAGTCACTGAATGCATTTGGGTCATGCGTTCCCCTACACAAAGCGACAAAAAACAAAGCCAAATAATTTTATTCAAAGCACATAGTACAGTTATATCCTCAGGTAGGAAGCTAAACGTTAGCACACAGTACAGTTATATCCTCAGGTAGAAAGCTAAAAGTTAGCACATAGTACAGTTATATCCTCAGGTAGGAAGCTAAAAGTTAGCACACAGTACAGTTATATCCTCAGGTAGGAAGCTAAAAGTTAGCACACAGTACAGTTATATCCTCAGGTAGGAAGCTAAAAGTTAGCACATAGTACAGTTATATCCTCAGGTAGGAAGCTAAAAGTTAGCACACAGTACAGTTATATCCTCAGGTAGGAAGCTAAAAGTTAGCACACAGTACAGTTATATCCTCAGGTAGAAAGCTAAAAGTTAGCACATAGTACAGTTATATCCTCAGGTAGGAAGCTAAAAGTTAGCACACAGTACAGTTATATCCTCAGGTAGAAAGCTAAAAGTTAGCACACAGTACAGTTATATCCTCAGGTAGAAAGCTAAAAGTTAGCACATAGTACAGTTATATCCTCAGGTAGGAAGCTAAAAGTTAGCACACAGTACAGTTATATCCTCAGGTAGGAAGCTAAAAGTTAGCACACAGTACAGTTATATCCTCAGGTAGGAAGCTAAAAGTTAGCACACAGTACAGTTATATCCTCAGGTAGGAAGCTAAAAGTTAGCACACAGTACCGTTATATCCTCAGGTAGGAAGCTAAAAGTTAGCACACAGTACAGTTATATCCTCAGGTAGGAAGCTAAAAGTTAGCACACAGTACAGTTATATCTTCAGGTAGGAAGCTAAACGTTAGCACACAGTACAGTTATATCCTCAGGTAGGAAGCTAAAAGTTAGCACACAGTACAGTTATATCTTCAGGTAGGAAGCTAAACGTTAGCACACAGTACAGTTATATCTTCAGGTAGGAAGCTAAACGTTAGCACACAGTACAGTTACATCCTCAGGTAGGAAGCTAAAAGTTAGCACACAGTACAGTTATATCCTCAGGTAGGAAGCTAAAAGTTAGCACACAGTACAGTTATATCCTCAGGTAGGAAGCTAAAAGTTAGCACACAGTACAGTTATATCCTCAGGTAGGAAGCTAAAAGTTAGCATGCTGGGCGATGTAAGGAACTGTGTGGGTTGATAAACAACCACATATTTTGACTTGTCTAATGGTAACTTCGGCATAACTAAACGTGGCCTACTGAATCGCTTTGAAGGAAAAAAAAATAATAAAAATTGCGGATTCACAAAATTGGATACCCGGAAGCCCATGACCTTATTTAGCAGACCCACAGCAAATACTGTGACGTAATAGACAAGAAAACAGTAACAGAGAATAGAGAAAACTAAAGAGACTAAAAAATATGACTCAAAAAGAATTTAAAGATATATACACAGCATCAGGAGAGAATGTATTTAAATTTTCTGCATTGATGAACACTAATAGTGATGCATCCCCTGTAAAACATCCTCATCTCCCCTGTGACGCTCTCAAATCCAAGCATAGAGATATCCGATTCACCGGCGCTTTCCATCTTGCCTCTAGACACCTCCGTTTCTCATTGACGAATGCTGTACATGCTTTAAAAATTTTAACGCAGTTAATTACAATAATTAGTTACCGCCGTTAACACGTTATTTTTGACAACCTTAATATATACAGGCTTTGTAATTAATTAATCCTGATTAACTGCATTTTAATCGAATAACAATACTTGCCCCAAAAAGCACAATTTTTTTTTTTATTTAAATTGAATTTAGTGGAAGCTTAAGTAATGTCTGGAAAAATGCATTTAATTTAATTTCAATTCAAAACAATAGAAAGAGAAAATATACCAGGGCAAAAATGAGTAGACCTAAAGTTTAAAGTCATTTTAACTAACAGCTCCAGCTGTTCTTTAACTACAACATGTTACAGTACTTTTGGAAGCGGCAGAAGTGTGCGTCTTTCCGAACACATGACAAAAGACAGTATTATAGCTAAATTATTTGAATAAGAATCTTTTTTTTTTTTTTTTGTCTGTTGTTTCTGTGATTGTTTGGAGCTGAAATCAACATTCTATATATTGCACAGCCCTACTCAACACTGCTTTTATCTGCCATGAATCCTTGTTACTCGCTCAGCCGAGCTCACCTGTGCTGCATGGGTTGAGGTGCAGTTAAATGATGTCATCATGCCACAACTGTGTGATATCTTAATATTACATTTTCTACTCTTGTCAAAAAAATCTACCAGTATTATTATGAACGATAGGATTTTGCACACACCTACATCACTCTTCTTCTGCTTGTTCTTTTTGACGCAGAGGGCCTTCTTAATCTGGATCCTCCACAGTCTTTGAAGGACAGCTACTCGGCCAACAACCTAAACATCTTCCAGCCGACTAGATCACAGACTGATTTAAACATACCCATGAAACCTGCCCCGTGTGTCACAGAGTTTGAAACACAGGTGGATAACCTCACCCTCAAACCGCAGCCTCAGCAACAAGGTAGGTGGTGGAGAAGAAGTTGCTGAAGAAACTGCTAAAAAAGCCGTATTCATGTTTTCTTATGCTCAACTGAGTTTTTATTGTCATACTGAAATATTAATAACAATATTTTTTTCTTAATTTTTCCCAATTGGAAAATTAGGGTTCTGTATATAGGTCATATTTTAGGGTGCCAGTTTGCTTGCTGGGAAATTCCTCATCGTTCATTTGTAAATGCACAAATTAGCATTGATTCAGACCAAACTAGCGAACTTGGTCCGCCTAAAAATTAGAGATGTGCACGACAACTAATTGATTAATCAAAACGGCGCACCAAGTTGACACCTGTTTTTTATTCTTTTTTTTCTTTCTTTCTTAAGTTGATCAGAAACTGTCTGTTTAGAATTGAATGTTTGGCTAGAAACACTACACAGCTCTAGTTCCAGCAGAGTCCCGTGTCTGCTTCACACTGCTGGGTAAAGTGAAGGGAGCTAACCCTGAAGCTAGCTGCTGCTTCACCCAGGGGTAATCGCCTCTCCTCTGCCTCCCGACCTCGGTTTGGAGGCAGAAAGTTTAGCAGCTGCTTTTACTGATTGTGGAGGCAACAAACCAGAGCCACACGGTTGCTAAACCCTCACAGAAATGTTTCTTCAGGAGCAAAAAGATCAGACGGAAAGACAAAAAAAATGGTTTTGTTGTTGCCGAACGCTCCTGTGGGCGCAGTGTTTAGCTCACGTGGTATAGCAGCCGCCATATAAATACAGCCCACTCAGATTCAATCCCTAACCCACTTTCTCGTCTACCCGCTATACAATAAAGGACATTAGAGCCCAGACAATGTTAAAAATATAACAAAGTAAAAAACCCTTGTGTATGGAACACACACATTATATAAATAACATCTCACACGTTTCACAATTTCCCTTTGGAGAGGAAGTATTTTTTCATTTCATTATTGATGTCAGGTCATCACGTCACAACAAACCAGCTTTTAAGGCCTGACTGGTCAACTTTAAAATTCACCTAAAATGTCCATCACTAGTACAAATGCAGGTCTCCGTCTGCTTCAAGTCAACTAAATACAGTAAGTGGACTACATAGCAATGCGGATTGTGGAATCAATACAGGGGCATTTGATGGTGGGTAAACACGATCAAAACAAAGGTACATGCAGGATGATAGGCAGCTCTGGCTGGGAGAAATGGCTCATGGTCAGACGTAGAAGAACTCAGTAACAGTTATGTTAGAAATATGTTCAATCCATGATTGCTAGGATCTAATGGCTACATATTTTACTCTGATGTGGTGGAAGATCTGATTAGTTTGAGTAGTGCAGCATGAGCACAATCTTGCTCCAAAAGAATGTTGCACCCCACGCCTGAACCGAGTCCTCAGTCGTACAGCGTCTAGCAGACTATCTTGGTGTGATCCCACCCTTAGTGCCCCGGAGGCAGTTGAAGAGTTAAGCCTTGCTCCAGGGTCCACAGTGGTTCACCTCAGTAACCACTAGCTATATCACTCCATCATAATGTTCAGAGATTTCTCTGTTGCTCTTTCTGTGATATATATATGTTTGTTGTTATTTGAATCTCATGAAATGGTGATTAAAATCACTTAGATTAAGTAATTTTTTCCTTTTTTTCTGATTTCACCACTAAAATTGAATTCCTGCTTCTTTCTCCTCTAAATGCAGACGATTACTCGCTTCCGCTGCCAAGCCCCACACACTCACGAGGCCCCATCGGCCACTGGATCTCAACGCGCCGCGAGGAGATCGTCTCCCAGATGACGGAGGCGTGTCTGAACCAGAGCTTGGACGCCCTGCTGGCTCGCTCCATGCTGATGCGAGAGGATTATGAACTGGTGATTAACCAGCCCACGCGCACTGCCAGGGTCCGCCAGCTTCTGGACAACTGTCACCGACACAGCGAAGACTTCTGCCGCATCGTCGTCCGCAAGCTGCTCGACAACAAGCAGATGGCCCTGAGTCCGTACCCACCTGAGATCAGCTCCCCGACAGCACCAGTCATTGCCAGCGCGCCGCCGCTGTCCGCCTCCTGCAACATGCACAGGAACTAGCAGCTGCAGATAAAGTTGTGGAGACTGTCCACTGACTGTGCCAACTTCACACTACAGCTAACTGTAACATGAGCTTTTAACAAGCTTTTCCTGGAAAGAGCTGCAGAAGAGTCGGTTTAGCAATAAGAGTCACATGACAAACGTAAACATCCCACACAGGAGATGAAAGATGCTATTTTATATCACCAGTATCAAAAGATTCAGACTGCATTACTAATTTTATTTAATGTTTTATGGGTTTATTTATATTTTCCCTATTAATGTTATAGGTTTTCAGCATAGTTTATGTGATACTCTTCCTCTTATTTAGGCCGTGGTTTTGTAACTTGTGTGTGTGCGTGTAGAGTAGATTCCTCCTTTTTAACCTGATGTTCTAAGAAAGTGCTGCCTTCCTAGAGCGTAGACAGGTTATTCCTGTGATAATGTATCATGTTTTCTTGGATCAACTTTACCAAACGAATCCAGCAAGTGTTTGTCCCTCACAGCAGCCGAACCTGCGTTTATTCAGCAAGAGAACAAGTCAAGTGTTAGTTTAGATGTGTGCTCAGGATTTTGCTTCATTATATCACTTATTTTCCTTTTTTCAGTAATAGCTGAGGTAAATAGTCACTGGAGAAAAGAAGAGGTTGTAATGTTACACCCAGAAGGAGAGGGAGGCGTGCATTTCTGCACGCTGTGTGTTTGTGTCCAGGTTAAAAGTGGACCAAGAGGACCTGCCGTCTCATGTCTTTGGCTCGCTCAGTTTCCCTGATTGCTTTCACTTTCCAAGGCTTCCAGAGTTGCCTTCAATCCAGAAACTCTGAGCTAACCTTTCTAAATCATTTAATCTCTTTACTGAGCTGCCTGCCTGCAAAATAAAAACACATTTAACCAATAATTTCAGTTTATTACCGTTCAATCAACTTTTTCTACTGTAGCTGCTTATTAACGCCTGTAGGTCAATCCTTTTTCTCTCTTTAGGATGGTGATCACCCCAAGATTCTGTTAAATGCAAAAAGTACACCTACTCCTACGGTTATGTGTAAATAGGAGTTAAAGTTTGTCTCTGGAGGCTTGATATTTCTCCATTTTCTCTGCATAAGTGTGTTGTAGCACTGTAATTATATTTTAAGATCATTTAGAGGAATACTTTATCAATTACTCCTGTTGTTCAACACAAAAGAATAAGTTTTAGATTTGTTTAGGAACATCTCCAAAAAATCCAAGGATAAAAACATCAAAATGGGCTGCATTTACTTTAAGTAAAAGTTCTGTTTCAGTGCTGATGTTTACGTTGTGTTGATGTGTGGGTGTGTGTATACAGTTTTTCATGGCCTCATTTCTGCCTTCACTTCCTCAAACAGGTGCTTACACAACATTGTAGCTGTGGCATTTACAGCCCAGTCTTTCTGTACGTTCATCACACAACAACCTCGCACCGACGCAGGCCATTTTTAGCCCAGGCGATTCAGGCCGAGCGAGGTCGATATGCTTCCACGTGTTGGGCGTGTACTGCCTTGTCTTTAAAATAAGGGGGAAAAAAATGTGTGCCTCATGTACGGCTTTTAGTCTCAACTTTATTGACTTTGAAAAGCCTTTTCAACACATATCAAATAAATCTGAGTAAAATGCCACAAATTTGATCGCCTGTATATGTTGTATCATCTTTTGTACTGCAGATGCTAGTTCCATCTTTTTTACATGTATAGATTCAGCATTAAGATGTTAAAAGAGTTCATGTCTTGTTTTTGTTGACTGATGATTTTATATGGCGGAAAATACCTTCAGCTAAATGGACTAGGAGTTATATTCAGTGTCATACAGGTTATACAGTAGTAAAATGTGATAGCTCAGTTGACGTGTAGCAGCATTTTGAACTGAAACATGAACGCTGTATCTCCATCCTCATTAAAAATATGTACTCCGTTTTTACCTCTGCCTGCTCCTTTTTTATTCATTGGATTTTGGATTACTCACTAAATGTAGGGGATATTTGGCCCATGAAATTTAATTATTAATTTTAGGATTTTGTGAAGTTTTATCAAGGACTAAGTGTTTTATCTGGAGTAGATGGTGGTTAAACAGGGGCGGCTCTAGAGATTTTTTGGTGGGGGGGCTATTCCATGTGAAATCTTTAAAGAAAAAGGTCTATATTTAAGGAAGTAATTAACTGTTTATTACTACTTAAGTTATAGTCTTGTAAACATTAGGACAAAATATGTAAAAACCAATAGTCAGTGGTGTTTTTCCATCAATGATTTGCTTAGTTTAGTGACCAGGGGCAGATAATAAAGTCTCTCTATTCTTCTTATGGCGGTCCTGAATGTCCTTAACCACTTTTAAAGAAGGCATTTGAAATACCTTATCAATAATGGGAAACAACAGCCTTTAGCCCGGTCAGATGTTTTATCTGAGTTTATTCAACATGTTTGGTCAATTGACTTCAAACAGCCATCTGGTGGTTTTAATGACTTTTACATCCTAATTTATGAAATATAAACAGTCTAAACTGATAAATATCACCTGTGTAAGCTTTATATTCAAATGCTGCTTTACGATCAATAATTGCTGGTTAAACGCGTTGTCATGGTGACGCTGACATGGTGTGATGACTTGCCATCAGATGTGCAGCAGCTGTTTTGCTGGTAAAATTCACAATTAGCACAATTACTCAATGTAGGGGATATTTGGCTTTTTGTATGATATCAGAATGAACCTAAAATGCACTATAACCTTTAAAGGTGAATTTAATTTAACTTTCTTTTAACTTCTAAATGTGCATGCACAACTATTCAATATTTAGATATTTATTGCAGAACATGCTGTTCTCTAACAAGTTGATCCACCACAAAACACAGCAACAAAAGAAGTGCCTTAACCATAAATAGTCTACTTAAAGTTCTGGCTTTTAATGACAGCTTGTATCTGAACAGTCCTCGTCATACTGTTCCCATTTAGACATCAGACCAAAACCACATCTAAAGAGACCATATGTTGTGGTGTACCCACCACGGTTGTTAGCTTTCAATAAACAATTTCAATAAATTGTTTGAGATTACCATTGCATGATTCTACTAGTGTTCCACAATCATGATATATCGACTTAACATAAATTTTAGACATTTTCTGTCAATTTCACCTGAAAGTTGAATATCCTTAATTTTTGTGAATAGTGTAGCATCCTGATTTTAACTCCAGCAATGTCACATTTTATGGAAATATAATATTACATATCAATAAACACAATGGACTCAGATCAAACATATTTTACTTGACTGCATGTTAATTTTGATTTTCATGCTGTAAAGACACTTTCCTCCCAGTGCCATGTTTTATGCACTTGATAACTGAAGAACATTTTCTCAGTACATTATGTGCTGCGTTCATTTGTATCAGAGGTTGACCCAAGTAAAGAACAGTTTGCTGCGGTGGACTGGTGACCTATAGAGGATGTATTCTGCCTCTTGTCTATGCTGCTGGAATAAGCTCCAGCCCCCTGCAACCCTGAGTTAGAATAAGCAGGTATAGAAAATGGATGAATGGAAGGTCAGTTTACATGTGTTATTTGCTAGAATTCAGTTGTCTATACTTGGGATGGTACCTAGGGGGACCCCAAGCCACTCCTTTGGTCCTGCCCTATTCCGAGACCTCTCACTTAATCCAATGCAAGGGCCTGAAGCTTAACCCAACTTCTACTAGACAAGAAGCAGGGTACATCCCAGACAGGTCACCAGTTATTTACCAGTGGCAGCCCATCTCATCCAGGACCTTTCTGTGGATGCATTCAGGAATCAATTAAAGTAAATTCAATTAGGTTTGATCACCAGCCTTACTCCATATGGGCTCATCTGATGCTGAATAACTCCAACATTCTTCAGTTCAGAAAACAAAAGCCTCGTTTCCACCAAAGGGTCTAACTCAGGACAGTTTAGTGCTGTTTGGTTCAATAAACCCTGATTCTCTGTTGTGTTTCCACAGCCAACCATACCCTCACCTGGTGGGCACAGTATAAGCCAGATAGGGTTAGATTCGTCAGCAATGTAATAGCATGACGTCTCAGCGGCATGACATCACATGGCATGACGCTGGCCTTACTTGAATTATAACAAAAAGAAAACGAGACACCGGTGAACATCCAGTTTGTATTGTTTGTATTCTTGGTATGTGGCTTTAAACAAGGAAAATTCACAGTATATTTAAACATGGTGCTGTGCCTGCTTTGCTTTTTATTACTGAGCTGTATAGGAAGTGACAATTCTTTTGACCAATCAGTGGACTGTTGTGTGTCAAGCTCCATCTACACAGATAGGGAAGCTTGGGACCCCAGCAAAAGAGTCCCAAAAAAGTAGGACGGTTCAGATCAGATATCCTGGCACCCTTCCCAGTTTTCGCCTGTAGAAACCCCCAAAATACGTTCCCACCCGTCCCATACCAATGGTGGAAACGGGTCTACAACCGGATTCAAAAGTGATGCTGCTTAAAATTCACTATCATCAGTGTCTGCTGGAACCACAATGATTTTTTTTTTTTTTTTTTGAGTTGTTTCTCATGAGTAAAATATATATTTTTTTATCCCCTAATGGGAGTAGCTGTGAGCTTAACTCCCTGTTGTGAAGTTTAGAGTGAAACTGATTACTAAGTTATGCAAAAGAAGTACAAAGACGCAGGTCAGCGTTCAGGTCTTTGGCCTTTGTTTTAAAGTCTTTCTAAAGACATACTAATGTATCTTAGCAGCTGGCAGCGACACTGCTTTAGACAGCCCAGGTGTATCAGAGGATGCTTAATTATCGGACAAATCACAGAAAGTTAATTGACTGTTTTGTGAATATATCCTCAGAAGCAGCTCGGCTCTCTCTGTGTAGCTGTTGTTGGCTCCATGGGGGCAGGAATAGGGTCTGTTCATCTCTGAAAATAGCACAGGGGGGAACACGAGAGCGCAGTCCGTCTGGTGGCTGGAAAACATAAGATGTGTTTGTGCCGGCTTGCAGAGATTGCAACATCAACTGTCCGTTGCTACTTTTCAGATGTGATTTGAGCAGCATTTGCAGCTCAGACGAGAATCACCGACCCCGCAGAAACTCCATGTATAGAGAGGAACTGGTTTCCTGTGTGGACTAGGTAAGCTGGATTTATGTTAATTTGTCTTGTAAGGACTAACTTTATTCATGTCTGATCACACTGTGATCCTATTTGTGGAGCAGGGTGGATTATGAATAACCTTTTCAGGCATTTTTGACGTAAAAACTGTGTTGTTCAGTTTTAAAGAAGGACAGAAACATTCTTTGGAGAACATAGTAGTAGTAGTAGTGATCTAACCAAATCACGTTCTAATTTGCATTTCTGAAAGAAGCACCTGCATAACTCAAAAAATGAACATGAGTGTAATGTTACAAGAGTGTTAGCAGACCTGACAAGAAATACGACCAATAGGAGCGCTGCTGAAACAGTGGAAATGATTAAGAAAAAAACTTCTTGTAGAAGGTAATTCATCAGGTACTGTGGTGAAAGATGTTGGTTGTTCCCAGTCAGCTGTATCTGAAATTCAGAGCAAGTACAATCAGAATGGGAAGGTTGTAAAAGTGAAACATACAGGTAGACCAGGGAAGATATCAAAATATTTAAAACAGAAAACTCAAAATGCAGTTATGATGATATGGGGATCACATGCCAGCAAACAGGCCGGATCTCAATCTAATTGAAGATTTGAGATCAAAATGATCATTTAGAATCCTGAAAAGCTGGTCTGTTAACTGCCGCATGAGAAAGTTGGAACCGGCTTGATAAAGAATGTTACCAGATAGCAAAAATCCTTTAGCCCAGATCTGGCCCAGAGCCTGAACATGTTCTGGCCCACATCCGCATAACAGAGCCAGGCCAGTGTCTTCTGGCTCAATGGGCACCGGCACTTCCAAATCCGTCCTAGAAGAGGACCAGCCCTGACCCGGATTTGGATTCTTAAGTGGTTATCTGGCCCTAGTCAGGTTCAGATCCGGTCCAGATCTGCTCCAGGTCTGCTTCATGTTATCTGACTATATGTGTTTCCATCGACTGAAGCCTGCGCTCGGCTCAGGTCTGTGCTGCTGCTGTAAAACGGATGTGACTTTCGAGGTACATGTGGCGGTCTGGAGGCAAATCTGGCTTGGAATCAGCTTAGGTCTGGATTGTTTATTTCATCAGTAGCCGTGTTTACATGCAGCACTCTTAATGCAACCGAACGTCCAATCCAGAATCAAATCTGTCATGTAAACACCTCAGCGTATCTGATCAGCCTCCATCGGAAAAGGTTTCAATCAAACGAGTTGGGCGTTTAAAACTGTTTTACAATCGGATCAGCAGGTAAAAATAACTATGTAAACACTCATTCTGATAGTTTCAATGATGGATGTTGTTTCCACGCATGCTTGAACCATGTGGGGGTTAGTTGACGGGGGGCTAGCTTAGCTAGTGCTAATTAACATGGATACCGAGGTTCTCTTTGAGCATCTTTATAGTTTATTTTTAGCTCCAGTGTGAACATCCTGAGTAACTAATTTGATGTGTAGTCCCTAAATACACTCACTGAAAACTAAACATGACATGGTTTCCCCACATTATCTTAAAACTAATCTAGTGGTAGCATAAAACTATATTAGCACTGCTACGTAGCTTCACGCTAATGTATAGTAGTTGTACACAGGGACTAAATCTCTTCAGAAAAATGCAGCTAAATGTAATTTAACTGGTGTAGTAATACTGGTGATCTATGCATGTCTGGAAAGATGTTTCCTTTCCTTCTCCTCCAGTGATCTGTCAACCACATTGGATGTCCAGTCAGATTTCAGAGGTGGCCAGTGCCACCTCGGTCACCCCTCTATCTCCGCCCCTTAGTGATGTGATGAGTTTCAAGGAAGACTTCCTTGTCTTTTTCCAAATTAGTAAGCACTGTGCATTACAAAAGCCTTACGATCATATTAAATCTTTCCACCAAGTCAACACACAACACTTTATGAAGTGTCCATGTAAACATGTCAGCTGGAATCTCTGATCAGACTGATTTCAATCGGATAAATTAAGTATTTGTCCATGTAAATGTAGACGGTGAAATCCATGTCTCAAACAATTCAACCGGTTTTGTAATTATTTCCCGTATTTGATCTAAAACAATGGTTTCAAGCTTTTTTTGTGTCACTTCAGAAGATATCAGGCTCTCCAAGAATTACCTTTCTAATGAACATTAAAATTTAGTAGACCTATTATTTTCTATCAGGCACACAAGGGATATGTTAGTAAAATGAGAATATTATTTATTAAGTGTTGGGAGCTACTGTTGGGAGTTACATTGTCAAAGGGCTATTTTGGGTGATGCCTCAGGAAATTTTTAATAAAATCTCTGTTTTCTCACACATCCACAGGACAGCCAGAACATTACGCAACTAATTTATATGGAAATATCTGGATTCTGACAAGCAGGAGTAGTAGTAAATTAGTTATTCATAAGCTTCAAATTGTCTTGTGTCATTTTCTTCCTACATGGTAGTTTTAATTTTTCTTGTCTAGCTATCATGTTATTGTGCTAACACAGTGCATTCATGGGAGGTGACTGGAAAAAACGCTTACAACTTGTGTTTTGCAACTCCAAGCTAATGGATGTGGCTAATCCTGTCATGATCTGTGGGTTTTGGTTTTTGCTAGTTGTGTTGTTGCTATCTTGTTTCCTCTTTTTATTTAGTTACTGTTTGCATCACTTCCTGATCATCAGCACACCTGCTTTAATTAACTAATTTGCTTCACCTGCTCATAGTTAGTCCTCTTCCTGTAATTACCCATTAGTCCAGTCTGTTTCTTTTGGTTTTTGTTCTGATGTCCTGCTGCAGTTGTGATTTTTGTTTTTTTATCGAATAAATATCTGACGCCTTCATCCGCCTTCCTGCTGCCCAGTTCCACATTTTGGGTCCTGTCTTTGCACCACACCGTGACAAATCCTCCCTTAAACACATGTATGTTGACAACACTTGACTTGAAGGACTTAAATACTGACTAGCCCTGCTCTTTTACATCTTAAACATGCCGACTTCATGAAATCTACCTGATCCATTGAAAAGGTTTTAATAAAAGTTATTTTGAGCTCCCAGTCTTTATTACAGATTTCCACCACAGTATAGAAGTATAGAAACTGTTATCAATGAGCCTGATTAGAAGGATGCTCATCAGTCTACTGTGAAGCATCCTGTGATACCTGAATCAATCCATGTTAGCTTCAGTCTCAAATTTGACTCTGTATCCATCTTTTTATTTGTAGTATTTTTGCTTTTTGTGTTTGACTATTTTTATTGTGGTTTATATTCTTTTTAGAAGAGCCTCTTAGGAGAGCCTGACATCTAAGAATTTCACTGCCAATGATTCTGATGTAATTGTTGTGCAGTGACAATAAATTCATTCATTCATTCATTTCTGTTTTTTTTTTTTTTTTATGGGCAAATGATTGATGAAGATTTTTTTTACAGATACATGTTATCACAGTCCGAAGAAGAAAGTAATATATATAAGTTGGTTGCCATTGGAACTTTCTTCGGCCTATTACTGGAGGCAGTGGGAGCACCACTAGTGGTAAACCTAACACAGTTTGATAACATTTATTTTGTTTTAAGATGTTTAGGAAGCTCAGTTTACGTTGAGCTGTTAAATTAATTTGTGCTCAATGATATATAAGAATAAGGTAATTAATCATTTTGAACTATCTAATTGTTGCTTCTCTGTGTCCACATCAGCACAGCTGGCGTGATGGGGGATCTAAGACAGAAGATTGGGGTCATGTCCCAGACAATATGTCCAAGTTCACGGGCTGCATCTGAAGAGGACTTAAAGGCTCCGAAAGTGGAGAAGATGCAGATGAAAAGGGAAATTTCTCTCATCAACGGGATCTGCCTCATAGTGGGCAACATGATAGGCTCTGGGATTTTTGTCTCGCCGAAGGGTGTTCTGATGTACAGCTCCTCCTATGGGCTGTCGCTGCTGATTTGGGCTCTTGGGGGCATCTTCTCGGTGTTTGGAGCTCTGTGCTATGCAGAGCTTGGCACCACCATCACCAAATCTGGAGCCAGCTATGCCTACATCCTGGAGTCGTTTGGTGGCTTCCTTGCTTTCATCCGTCTGTGGACGTCCATCCTGCTGATCGAGCCGGCCAGCCAGGCTGTGATTTCGCTGACCTTTGCCAACTACCTGGTGGAGGCTTTTTATCCCACCTGCCAGCCGCCATACGATGGTGTCCGACTGATTGCTGCAGCCTGCCTCTGTAAGAAACACTCTTTAGACTGGATTTCTAACACAGAAAAAATACGAAGATTAGTCTTTGAGTCAGTTGCATAAAAAACAAGCACAAAAATTTCTAGTTATTGATTCCTCTTGAAACTGTGACTCAAGTTCTTGGAAATATTTCTACATAGTGAAAATGAAATGAAATAAAAATAAAAAAGATAAATCCACTTATACTATTCATGTTCAGTATTAATCTGTAAATAGTTGTTTATTTTCAGAGTGTATCCAGTAATAAAACTGAGAGAAATAAGTTCTGGTGCAACTAAAAAATGTGAAGTGGCATAATGTAAATGTTTCTTTTATACACTGTCCAAGCATCTAAAAACAGTAAAGCCTCATTTATGCACTACGCTAAATATACATACTCGTACGGAGGGATGCTTCTGTCCATCTTCTGAGTCATTTATTAGCATATTCTGGTCTGTTTCAGAAAGTTTGCAGATCTATCCCCAGACATGCCAAACAGAGAGGTAACACCGGTGTTACACCGAAATCTGTGACCCATCAGAATCTGTGACCGGGTGGGGGGGACTATTTAAGTCTGAGTTCATTATAATGCAGGTACAGCAAAGTCACACATTCTCATAGCTATTAGAAATGGTGACCTAGGTCACCCCTCTAATAGTTTTTTTGAAGAAAAAGGTCTTTTGACATTTAATTTTACAAAAAAAAACAACAGAAATTAAATGTCAAAGTAAAGATTCTGGGCCCATAAAGAGGTCAAATAAACAGAACATCAAGGAACTGAAAACTAACTGACCTTAAAAACTGACACACAAGGGAAACTTTTTTTTTTTTTTTTTTTTTTTTTTTTTTTTTGACATAAGAGGGAAAAGCTAAAATAACTATCTCCAACTAACTTAGGTAAACTTAATCCACAACAAATTTAACAATAATTTAGACTAACCTATTAGTCACACTTCCTCTAGAACAGGTTTCCACTTTGCCCTTTTATCAAACAGTAAACAGTCTGATGCTATTTATCACATTTACATGACAGCTTGTCATAGCTGCGCTCTGTGTCCATGGCAGTGAGCACACACACAGGTTTCCGTTAAGAGGACAGAGTGTACGCCTCGGAAAACACGTCAACCTGCTTAAAATCAGAAAAAAGTATGAGAGTTTTCTAAATTATCTCGGGGGGGAGGAGCAGATGGAGTATTTCTCCCTCTTCGGTGTTACGCTGTCGGTCTTTAAGGTCGTCACAGCAATGCACACGGCTGAACAAGCTGAGTCTACCATCACTGAAGCTAAGTGTAGAAATGCGCCTTAAACAGCTGAGTCTTTAGCTTGCTTTTAAAAGTGGATAAGGACTCTGCGGATCGGACGGAGTTTGGTAGACCGTTCCACCACCGGGGAACATCAGAGAAAAAGTCTTGCTACTGATTTTGCTCCACGCTGTGGTGGGAGCACTAGGCATTCTTCACTTGCAGAGTGTAATTGTCGAGAGGGAGTATAGCTCTAGATTAAGGAGTGGAGGCAGACCGGGGCCGTTTGGGTTATTGTATGTGAGCCAGAAGCAGAGCTTTGAATTTGATGCGTGCTGCAACTGGAAGCCAGTGGAGAGCGATTGGCAGTGGAGTGACATGAGCTCTTTTAGGCTGTTTGAAGGCCAGATGTGCTGCTGCGTTCTGGATTACCTGCAGAGGTTTAACTGAGTGTGTAGGCAGGCCTGCCAGTAACGAGTTGCAGTAGTAAATGCGTAAAATTACCAGAGTCTGGAACAGGAGCTGTGCCGTGTGTTCAGTCAGGTAGAGTCTGATCCTCCTGATGTTGTAGAGAGCAAATCGGCAAGACCAAGCAACCGAGAAAACATGGTCCTTAAAGGTCAGTTGGTTGTCTACCATGAAACCAAGATTCCTGGTAGAAGACGTAGGTACAAGTGTGATAGAGTGAGATATCAGCAAGGCATGCTGATATTCACATTGAGACGGTTGTGTTGTCGGGTGAGAAGGAAAGGAAAAGCTGAGTGTCATCTGCATAGCAGTGGTAGGAGAAGCCATAAGAGCTAATAACTGCACCGAGTGAGGAGTTGTATAGTGAAAAAAGAAAAGGGACCAAGCAATGAGCCCTGAGGCACCCCTGTTGTCAGCCCATGTGATCTAGACACTCCCCCTCACCAAGATACTTTGAAGGATCTTCCTGTGAGGTAGGACATAAACCACGAGAGGACAGATCCTGAGATGCCAAGCTCCGAGAGAGAACAGTATATGATGGTTGACCGTGTGAAAGGCAGCAGACAGGTCCAGATTTCTCCCAGATAACTGATTTCGATTGTCAAGTAAATTCATTCTGTGCTTAAAAAAAAGAATAGAAAAGAGTAGAATAGAATAGAATAGAATAGAAAAAAGTTATCTAAGAACATCTTTAATATTCAAGAAAAATAGGCGGTGTTACATAATTAGCTGTAAATGAAATCTATCAAATCAAATCGAATTTAATCAAATTTAATCGAAATCAAATCTGACGTGCACCCCTACTTTACAGACGGTTACGCGGAGGTACTCCCTTGTGATTGTTTAGTTTGAGATCATGTATTACCAGATATCTGGATCTTCTCACTGAATTTGTGTGGTAAGCACCTTTTTTAAAAACAATAACTAGTGGATCAAGTTGATGAGAGGCTGATTGAATTATTTCTTTGTCATCTACCACAAGCTAATACGTAAACCATCAAAAGAACTCCGACTTGGTGAGTTTACCAGACGATACCACCCCTGCTGCCACCTTCAGATAGGAGGAGACACTGCAACACAACACCAAAACTATGTGTACTCCCTACGCTCGAGTGCGAAAGCAAACTCATCTGTGTCAGGACTTGGCACTAGGACACTCTAGACCGCAGTTTGATGATTGACTTTGTAGTCATATCATCAGACTTGCGGCCGCATGTCTTGGACAATTGGGTTAAGAGAAGTGCGGCGCTGTCAGCTGATCACCACCTGGTGGTGAATTGGCTCAGATGGTGGGGGAAGATGCCTGTCAGAAACAGTTTCAGCTCCCATCTCCAGCAGATCTTCAACCACATCCCGGGTGAGACAGGGGACATTGAGTCTGAGTGGGCTGTGTTCCATGCCTCTATTTTTGAGGCAGCCAACTGGAGCTGTGGCAACAAGGTCGTTGGTGCCTGTCGCTGCGGAAATCCTTGAATTCGTTGGTGGACACCAGTAGTGAGGGATGTATTCAAGCTGAAAAAGAAGACCTATCAGGCCTTTTTAGCCTGTGGGACTCCAGAGGCAGCTGATGGGTATCAACAGGCTGAGCAGAACACAGTTTCTGCGGTCGCTAAGGCAAAAACTCAGGCATGGGAGGAGTTTGGAGAGGCCATTGAGAATGACTTCCAGATGGCTTCGAGGAGATTCTGGTCCACCATCCGATGGCTCAGGATGGGGAAGCAGTGCTCCATCAACACTGTGTAGAGTGAGGATGGGGGCTGCTGACCTCAACTCAGGACATTATGGGTTGGTGAAGGTAATACTTCACAAACCTCTTTAACACTCCTCATAGAATGTCTAGGTGCGGCCGAGGTGTTGAGGGGATCCAGTTTGGTGGCCTCAGGTTTGGGTCTCTGCTTTTTGTAGATGATGTGGTTCTGTTTGCCTCATCAGGTGAGGACCTTCAGCTCTCGCTGGAGCAATTCGCAGTCGAGTGTGAAGCAGCTGGGATGAAAATCAGCACTTCCAATTCTGAGATCATGGCCCTTAACCAGAAAAGGGTGGAGTTTTTTCTCCAGGTTGAGAATGAGGTCCTACCCAAAGTGGAGGAGTTAAAGCCCTGGGCCTTGTTCTCCTACTCTTTATTATATATTTTTTTAAAATAACATATTTCCTTTGTTATTTGTGGGCATTGTCACTAGTTACGTTTACATGGACAAATATTTTCTCTATCTGATTGAAATCAATCTGATTGGAGATTCCTGCTCACATGTTACATGGGCGTTAGATAAAGTGATCCGATCAGTTGTGTTTACATGGTGGACAGATTTAATATGATCGTTACGCTTTTGACATGCGCAGTACCCACTAGTTGGGAAGAAGAAGTTTTATTATTATTATTACTATTTTGGGCTTTTTGAACCGAGTGTCCTATAAAGTGCCTTATGATATGCAAACTTAGTTATTTAAAAGGTTGAAATGATTCAAAGTCCTACGTTGCTGCTATGGGAAATACTCATCAGCTAGGTAGGTTGTCCTATTTCACAAACAGTAAGTGGACTTTGAAGTGTGTAGACCCTGAACTGGGACACAGCTCTCTGTCAAGTGAAGTTGTGCACGTGTGGTTGGGTAGGGGCGTGCCAGTTCGGACGCCCGCAATAATCAAGGAATCGAGCTGTGAACACTAGTTCCTGAAAAAATTACTGTTGCATTCACTTTTGCGTTCCGCATCCAGGGCTTATTGCTTTGTGGACAGCTGTGACAGAATGAGGAGGGCTTCATAAAAGGAAGCCTCAACCTACTAGTGACGGTATTCATAAGAAACTTTGTAAAATAGCAAGCGGACTTTGCAACACTACCCATGTCCTGCTGCATCACTGCTGTACACAGGAAGAAGCTCACACAAAAAAGTTATAAAATACTATGAAAATTTCCAAATTTGTCTATTCCATATCTGAAGTTGTTGAAAAGATCTGATGTTAAAATTGGAAAATAATATTTATGTATGACAGTTTTTATGACACTATCATTAGTGGTATAAGTTTAAGACAGATCTGAGCATCTCTCAGGTCCTTTGCTGAATTTGTTCCTATTTCTTCAGGACATCACTTTCAGATCCTGTTAATTTGCAGTGTAGTTTGCTAGGCCAGACACTTCTATTCTCTACTGTGCAGCATGTAGCCATGTTTTCTGATAACAGCTCTATGGGAGTTCTGACGTTGTTGCAAAAATACTATTTTATGTTTTATTTGGTATACTTTCAAAGATTAAATAAAGTTATTGGAATAAATGTGTCTTTGTGACAGGCTGCTAGTAACAAAGAGCCTAAAGATCTAAATAAAATTCTTTAAGGTTCTTTACTGTCTGTTATGTGTCAACACAACACTGGTTCATAATGAGGTCAGTCTTTTTTTTTATATGAGAATGACATATGTCAGTATTAAGTGACTCAACAAAGTTTTTTAAAGATTAAATTACAAGATCTGGACTGAAAGTGAGTGAAAAGCAAAAAAAAAGACCTTCAGAAAGTCTGGAGAACTGTTGCTCAAGACCACCATAAACAGGTACAAGAAGGTCTGGCTGCTTTAAAGGAATATCTAAAAAAATTAGGACATACTGCACTATGTTGTACTACAGCTGTTTATAGCCTTGCTTTGTGCGGTAAAGACTGCATGGAGGAGTGTTATGTAGGTCAAAGAGCAGCAGCGCGATGAGTCATCATGAGTTGTTCTAAGAGGCAGTGAGTTTCTGTTTCTGTAACCACAGCCTGACTGTAGCCCGCAACTGCTGTAAATTCAAAGTGATTGACGTAGTGTACAGTTACACTGAAGGATTATTCATTTACTGCTGTGCAGACGTAGCATGACAAGAAAGCATAAGCAGCAACAGAGGCAGGGTTTGTTGGAGGTAGTTCAAGCCTCTCTTAGAACTGTGAGCATGTTGTGGCCCAGTAGGCTGCAGTGGTGTTTTGTTCCTGTGCTTCCTGTAAGTTTGTCTGGTCTCAGTACAGTAATGTTGCACGTTATGACTATTTCCAGTATGGTCTTTTGTACAAACATGGTGTCAAAAGTACCTGGACCCAGACTTTAAGCGTATCATACAGTCTTGAGCTCCTCAACAGCAGCAGGTGAAAGCGAGGGCTAACAGATAAGCAACTGAGCAACAGCTAGCATCAGGCTGGCAAAGGAAAGAGTATTATAGCATCGGGCATCCCCCCGCCCACTGAAATGAAGATGACTGGCAATCTGGCAAGCAGCAGGGACACCTTTAGAGAAGAGTATGCAGACTATTCCCTGGCATCGGGACTGAACGATAAGCCAAACTAAGCGCAAGCAGCCACTCTGCGACATTTGATGGGTAGTGAGGTTCACCAAATATCCAACCACAATCTAAGCATCACTTAAGAAACAGGAAATGGGATGAGGCCACACTGTGCACTCTCATCAACATCCTAAAGGACGGTTCCTCTCCTCTGCACACCTTCATCACTCAGGCCCCCTCCACTAGATATGAGTTGGGACACCAATAACAATTTTTAGCAAATAAGAGCAAAACTAAGAAACACGAACTGTCTTTTATTCCTCGTGTTCTTAGATTGTTTTACAGTTTACTTTTATAGTAATTTGTGATTTTAGTGTTCTATATAGTCTGTTGGTAGTCTTGTTTTTTTGTTGTTGTTGTTTGTTTTGGTTTTTTTTATAATGTTGTGATTGACACAATTCAGGTTTCACATGTTGTCTCCTGCCATTTTAGTTTTAATAAATCTAACTCTATCTCAAATGCAATTTTGAATGCACTGGAGACATACTTTAAGCCTGCGAGGAATGTTATATTCGAGAGGTATGTCTTTGGCAACTGTAAACAAGAAAAAATTGCTGCAACTGTGATAAAGCAAACCACTTTGCTTGAGTTTGCAAGAAGAGGAACCAGTTCACACTGCAGGTCGGTGACGCTGAAGCTGATGGGCCCAATATGGAGTCTCACATCTACCCCGTTAAATAAAGAATCGGATCAGTTATGGGACAAAGGAAGAAATAGTTTGTCAATGTCATAATCAGTTATCAAATTCAGAAATGTCAGTTAGATTCGGGAGACATCTGTGCTGTGATGAGCATAGCAGACAAAGGTAGCTTTGTTACCAAGTGATGCTAAACTGATACTGTACTCATGCCAGTCAATGTCCTCCATTGGCATCTTCAGAACAGAGTGCATTATGAGGCATATAGATAGTCAGACGCAAGCAGAGACCCCTGTTTTTAGGCTCAGCCTGCGAGCATTTAGGCTTGATGTACTTCACTATACCTTATGATCTTCACTTTACCTTATTAGAGCACAGCAGAACAGAGCCAGTTACCAAGCAGCAGCAAGCACATATGATAATATATTTAATAGGGCCTTTGAAGCCCTCCCAGGGAAAGTCCACTTTGAGCAAGAGTAAAGTGTCCCCTGTTCAAGCCTTGCAGAGAAATGTACCAGTTGCCCTTAGGGAAGCAATCAAGGCCCAGTTAGACAAATATGAGTGTGATGGCAACTTAGCTTCAGTTTCAGAGCCAACTGAGTGGATCAGCAACATGATAGTCAGGCAGTTGGAAAAACTTGGGATCTGCATTAATCCAAAATCCCTCAATCAGGCTCTGCTGCGATCTTACTACATAATGCCACCCTTGATGATGTACTACATAAACTGCCCAAATCCCGCGTCTTTATTCTTGTCGATGCACATAATGCCTTTCTGCAGTGCAAACTAGATGAAGTGAGCAGTTACATGGGCACCTTTTGGACACCTTGGGGCAGAAAACGCTGGCTGAAGCTGCCATTTGGCGTGTCTGTGGCAGCAGAGATATACCTGCAAAAACAACAACTCCTTGAAGGGCTGGTGGGTGATGAACCCATTACAGATGACATATTGATAGTTGGTTGTGGAGACACTGATGAGGATGCCACATGGGACAATGACACAAACCTGCTGGTGCTCATGGAGAGGAGAAGAGGTGTGAAACTGAGACTGAGCTTTAAAAAGATGCAATTCATTGTCAAAGTAGTTCAGTTCCAAAGACAGATACTGTCAGCAGACTGACTCAGACCAAACTCTTGAAAAATTGGGACAGTTCAGGAAGTACTCCACCCGACAGATGGCAAAGCATTACAACAGTTTATTCTACACAATTCGGTCCTACGAGGGCCGCAATCCAGCAGGTTTTCCATGTATTCCTGTACCAACACACCTGAGTCAAATTAATGAGTTATTGTGTAGAACCTGATTGGCTGTTAGAGCCACCTAATTTGACTCAGGTGTGTTGGTGCAGGGATACATGGAAAACCTGCTGGATTGCGGCCCTCGTAGGACCGAATTGAGTAGCCCTGGTTTATAGGTTTGTAATCTACCTAACCAGATTCATGCCACACCGATCTGAGGTATGTGAACCTCTAAGGAGCCTATTGGACAAGGACAATCTCAGGCACTGGCTGCCAAAGCCCGATACAGTTGCAGAGGAAATCAAACGGCCCCAATTCTGAGATACTATGATGTAGCGAAGCCTTTCACCATCCAGAGTGATGCGAGTCAGAGGGGACTTGGTTGCTGTCTCCTACAGGAAGGTCAGCCAGTTGCTTTCGTGTCGAGCGCTAACCCAAATGGAATAAAATTACGCTCAAATTGAAAAAGAATGTCTGAGAATTGTGATTGGATGTCAACACTTTTATTATTATCTCTACAACAGAGGGGAGATAACAACTGAAATGGACCACAAGCCACTCATCTACATCTTCAACAAGCCTCTCCTTAGTGCAATATAAAGGTGGTGTACAAACCAGGCCCTGATATGCATTTAAGCGACACACTGAGCAGAGCCCCAGCCCCACCACAGGGTACTGACACAGCATATACCTGTCACACAGTCTGCAGCCTGCAGAGGACATAAAAGGACACTAAACGGATAAACCAGGCTGGCTACTTAAATGTCACCAGCCCGGGTCTGATTGACATCAAAGTACACACCAAAAGAGATGAAGGTCTCCAGATGCTGCAGACAGCAGTTCTACAAAGATGGCCAGAACACGGGGAGGAAGCTCCTCTCACAGTCAGGGTCATGGTATTGTGCTGAGAAATGCTAAAACACATACGTACCAGCCACTTAGGTGGTGAAGCATACTACAGGGAGGCTAAGGACACATTGTATTGGCCAAACATGCAAGCCGAGACTAAGGACTATGTGAGCCAGTGTTCGACATGCAATAAACACAGACATGAACAGCAGTGAGAAACAATGATGTCACATGCACTTCCAACAAGACCATGGCAGATTCTGAGCATGGACCTTCTCAGACATGCAGGCAAAGACTTTATTCTCACTGTGGACCATTACTTGAATTTCTGAGTGCAGAAACAACAGTCCTGTGATGCAAAGCTCAGTTTGCATGACATGTGCACCCTGACCATGTGATTACAGACTGCGGACACGTCCAGAAACCCCAGCCCACTGGAGAGGCCGAGTCATCAAGTCCCACAACTGGCTACAGGACACTGAGTGGAAGGCTGGTGAAAGCACCACAGAGACTGGACTTATGAACAAATATATCTGGTTCTATGTTCGGATTCTTAAAAAAAACAAAAGAAAAGAAAAGTGACAGAGTCAAGGTTCTTGGCTGAAGTTATTGCAAGTAGTTGTCACAGATGTTTCACTTAACAATGAAAGGGGAGATATTAGAGCCTCTCAGAGCTGTGAGCTGTGTCGTTTTGTTCCTGTGCTTCCTGTGAGTTCATCTGGTCTCACTTTATTGCACTGTTTTTTCCAGTGTGGTCTGTTGTACAAACAGGGTTTCTGTGTTTGGCATCAAAATAATGTTTTAATTAATTTTAAATACTTAATGATGAAATAATGAAAACTTATTGGGGATGGGTGATTTCCATATGACACCATTAGTTAATGGTAATTTTTCATCTATACCAATATCCGTATCAGTTTTTTGATAATGGTTTTTGCCATCTAGTGTTAAAGGAAAATTAAAGCAGTGTACAGTGTGCATTAATATCTTTATTTCAAAAGCAATATGAAATATGAGTCACAAACATAAATACTTGAAAGAAATGCTTAAAATCTTTATAAAATAATTAGACAAATTTATTGATTCAAAATTAATTTAATTACTTAAACTGAAAGAGCACTGTGCTCAAGAACCTGCCTTTATCCAGTAAATAAATAACCTCTTGATGCCGGTTGTTGCAAACACAACAAACCAGTTATAGCCTTTAATTTCTTTTAATTTAATTAATTTATTTGCTTTTATTCTTATCTAAATTAGATAAGAATAAAAGCAATATATAAATTATATATTAATATTTCTATGATTTAATTATTATTCATCTTTATTTTTTAATTGTCATTAATCTATTTAATATTTAATTGTATTTTATTTAATTCAAGTCATTTTCTTTTAATTTTTTCCTTCTGTTTTTATTCTGTATTCTTTTTGTTGTTATATAATTGTTAACAAATTAGGACATAAAGGGGTTAAAACACATCCTCACTAACAGTAGTGGCAGCATCATGTATAAACATTAAAAATACTTAATTAATCACTGAGTGAATTTCCATCATTATGACGTAATCTGATAGGCTGCCATAATCATGTGACTCGGAAGACAACAGCTTGAGGCTGTTTTACACACTTACTTTATTGCCAAAAACAAATAACCTGTTTTGTGTTAGCATGGTGGTATTGTGATGTTTAAAAAAAATATTGAATCCAGTAGTTTGAGTGGCAGCTATCAAAGTATCGACTCCAGAGTATTTATACACTTCATGTGTCCTTGTGTCTTCTTCTTTGTCCAGGTATACTCATCTTCATTAACTGTGCATATGTGAAGTGGGGGACTCTGGTTCAGGACATCTTCACTTATGCCAAACTTTTGGCCCTCTTCCTTATCATCATTGTTGGAATCCTGAAAATAGTAAGTGGTAAGTAAAAAGAATATTATCTACCTTAATGAATAATTTAATGCAAGCAAACATTACACGAATCAAACTTTGATTTCTCTTTGTGAAGGAGAAAGAAATAATTTTGAGAATTCATTTGAGGGCTCCTCCACCGACGCCGGAGCCATAGCTTTGGCCCTCTACTCGGCCCTCTTCTCCTACTCTGGGTGGGATACACTCAACTTTGTCACTGAGGAAATTAAGAATCCTGAAAGGTGACCAGTGCAGACATACTGTACAAACCGATGCCAGCACACCAAATATTTGACTTGATTTTACTTCTTTTTCTTTTGTGTCCCTATGTGTTAATATTTGACTGTGGTGCTGATAATCAGAGTCCTGCATGTTTAACATAACTAAGAGCAGATTGGGTGGTGCAGGTTTTGAAAATGTGACACTTTAAAAGTTGTGATCAAACTTGTGATTTATGCCTTTAACATCTAATGAGAAGATGGTAGTATAGTACAAGGGGTATAGTTGAATAGGCCAAACAAAGACCTCTTCCCAAACACTTCTCCTTGCTTTAATTGGAAACCATCATGGTAGGATAATTCTTTCTTTATCCTACCATTTTAGCCCTTCAAAGTAATACTAGTCCTTGGAAGTTCTGTCACAGGAAGTGACAGAAATGTTTTAGTTAAATGTTGTAGTCTTACTGACCAAATGTCAACCAGGTGTTAAAAGCAGCTGTCATATCGGGTGATAAACTATGATAATGATCAATATAACACACACATTGTTTTTCACTGTAACAACCTAATCACTGACAACAACTCGCTGGTGTTTACACTAGAAACACAAAATATACTATAATGAATTTTAATAAAGACAACAGTGGACTACAAGTGGTACTGGGCGCAGCCATCTTTAAATCTGAAATCTCATCTGAAACTAGTTAGTTCGGCGTTCTGACAAAACACAATCTTCAGAATTCAAAGGGCAACTGGAACACACTATTAGAGAGGAAATGCTGGTGTTAGCATTGGAGAGGCTAACAACTTACTTCCCTAGACTGGTGTCTCTATCTAACTAGGTTAGATATTCCCTCTGTCTGTTAGCGAGATAAGCTGGTGTGAGCACTGAAGAGGCTAACAACTAGCTTCTTTAGGCTGGAAATCTACTGTGCATTCCAGCTGTGTGGGAATTCCGAGCAGTCGAAAGTAGATAATGTCATTACCAGACATTATTTGCTCCAAAACAGCCAATTTGTGAGCATCCACAAATGCTGTATTAAACTAGAAAATCTCAAACCCATTTTAAAAATTGTGCTCCATGGGAACGCCAGCTGATGGTGATAATGATTAATAATGATTAATAAGCCACACATATTAATGCAACTTTTCACAAAAAAAAGCCTGTCATAACAATATAATTATCAATGGCAACTCACTGCTGTGTACACTAGAAACTAAAATATAAAGAATTTTAATAAAGACAATAGGCTACAAGTGGTACCATGGGCATTGATCTTTAAATATGGTGTCTGGGTTAGTCTGGTTATTGCTATCTGTTAGTGGAAAAATGGACTACACGACAGCACCTGTGTCCAACTGGACTCAGTCTGACTACCACTTAGTTAGGATGTCCCCTCCTGTTTGATGTTTTGCTTGTGTTGTTCTTACTCTCAGGTGTAAGTGGCTTTGGATAATAACTGCTAAATGAGAATAGAAGAATAGAATAGAAAATGCAGATGTTAATGCTGGTGTTAACATTGGAGAAGCTAATGACTAGCTTCCCTAGTGATCTACTGGGTTAGTTAATCCCTCTGCTGTCTCTAAGGAAGAAGCGGATGGTGTTAGCATTTGAGAGGCTAATGATCAGCTTCCCTATGCCTGTGATCTATCTGATTAAACACTGCCTTGGATGGGTATTAGTATGGATAGGTGGGGCATTTTCATTGAAATCTGGCAACCATTATAGCGAAGCTGACAGCCAATTAAATTGGTTATAATTAACTAAATCGGTAAAATCAACTGGTTATTGATTAACTAAATTGATTATGTGCAGCCCTTTTAACCATGGCCCACACGTTTGTCATGTCAGCTGCTTTTTAACTCCTGGTTTACATAAATTCTTTGCTATTTAGTGGTAAATGGTGTGGTATGCTGCTGCCTCCTACTGTTGACTCACTGTAGTCTGAAGACCCAGTTATGCTCCCTTAGTTGGTACGTCCATTTCAAGCTTTGCCTTACATTGCCGCCCTCCATACTTCCATGTGTCTTTTACGTTGCCATGATTATGAAATTCATTCATCCACTAGTAAGCAGCTGAGTTCGCGTTCTGACATCAGTTTCGGACACAGATTTAAAAATGATAAGAAGTGTTCAGTTTGGCTGCTAGAAAAAAAGTCAGGCCAAAACATTATTCCTCAAGTTTAATATTTGTATCATGCAGAATGTTGCTTGGCCTAGGCTCAGATGAGCGTATGCGGTCGCCACATCAGCTTAAGTGAGCAAAGAACACAAGTTACAAAACCTTTTTATACACACTGACAAACAAGGGCAAATTTTCTCCTTAATGTTAACAGGCTCAAAAACCTGCTCCTACTTGCAGTTGACCATGACATGATAAGTTTCGGTGGAGACTTACTGAAGGGACTGATTACACAATAATGGCCCACAAAGTGGAAAAGTACTGACACACATGTGCAGAGTGTATTAATCACCAGACGTATATATGAATGATAAATGCATTGAAAAAATATCCATAAAGTTCAAAATGATAAATGCACTGAAAGAAGAAATATGAGGTTCAAGTCTTCAGGTTGTTGGCAGAAATGCACTGCTATGAAGTTGTTTGCAAACCCCAACACACTCACACAGCCTTTCATCAAATGCTCTCGCCATCTCCAGAGTTGTTGTCCACGTTGTTGTCCTCTTTTTACTCCTGTTCCTCTTATTCTTCTCTGGTTTGTTCCTTTTGTTGGTTGCTTGTCAGCTATACTGCTCAACACTGATCCTGCGGTTTCCGGTAGCATAGGTCCGTTTGTGACGAATCCACAAGGCCCTGAAAACGCACAAATTAAGCACATAAACAATGCAGGAGATGGATGAAAGTCCGAAAGCAATCATTTACATAACTTCCTGATATAAGGTCAAATTTTTTTATATAGCACATTTTCCACAACTCATGCTGCCTAAAAGGACTTTACAATCTAAAATGACTACCAAATAAATTGGTTGAAAGTCAACTGATTACATGACAATCATACTGCAAACAAATAAAACAAAACAATCAAACAAATTCAAACAAATGAATGTTTCAGCCAACTCGTGGTAAAACCCAGTCCATAAAAATACATAGAGATCAGTAAAGATTTAAAACAATCCAGACTATTCCAGAGTCTGGTACCCACTCTGTACACTCTACATTTTACTTTTGTTCTTGTTGTGGATAAAATATACTGGGAACTGGACCTCATGTTTCTTAATGGAGCATGAATAAGCAGCAGCTCAGAAAGCTAAGAAGGGGCATCTGGGTGCTCAAAGGTCTTTTTGGGCCATTTCATTGTTACTTAGCCTCATGTTTATCAGAATTCTTATTACAGTAGATTATTGCTTAGTGAAATTTATTACATTTATTAAAACATACAAACGGCATGAGCAGCTTTTGCACATTATAATGCAAAATCCGTGTCTAACCAGTGGAATTTAACAGCCTAACTTGACTTGATTTGTTGCCATGACTAAACCTTCTGCCATCTACTTGTTGCAGCTCTTCAGTGAGTCAGTAACCACTCTGTGCTGGTATTGCAGGAATTTGCCACTGGCCATTGCCATCTCCATGCCCATTGTGACCATCATCTACCTGCTAACCAACGTGGCGTACTATGTGGTTCTAGACATGCCCTCCCTGCTGGCCAGTGATGCTGTGGCTGTGGTAAGAAAACATCAGTGACTCAAGACATGAATCACTCTGTGGTTAAGTATGTCAGAGATGGTTGACCTTAGATATTTTACCCTCTGAGATGAAACAGGACTGCTATATTAAGTCAAAAGTTGCTTCCATGTTAACTTGCAGTAAACCTTCTAAATATGACCCCACAGACATTTGGAAATGCGGTTCTGGGTCCGTTTAATTGGATCATCCCTGTTTCAGTGGCTATGTCCTGCTACGGCGGACTAAATGCTTCCATCATTGCTGCCTCACGGTATGAAGAAAACGCTAAGCAGGTGCTCACTTTAACTTCATATTGTGTTGAGACTCAAAGAAATCTCCTGGTAACTTTCTTTTTGTCACACAGGCTGTTTTTTGTTGGAGCAAGAGAAGGCCACCTCCCTGACAGCCTAAGTCTGATCCACCTGGAGCGCTACACACCCGTACCAGCTCTGCTGTTCAATGTGAGGAACCTTCCACCAAACCAGAATCACAACCAATCACAAACATATTCATCCCTAAATAAAAGCAGTAGCAGTTGAAATTCTTCACCCTTCCCTGTTCTGTGTGGTTGCAGGGGCTAATGGGCCTGATCTTCCTGTGTGTGGAGGACGTGTTTCAGCTCATCAACTATTTCAGCTTCAGTTACTGGCTGTATGTTGGCCTTTCTGTGGCCGGACTCATCTACATGCGCATCACTCAGCCAGACAGATACAGGCCTGTCAAGGTGCATCTTTGTTTTATTCTTCAGACTGATGCAGAACACTATGGAGCTATAAAAGGGCCTAAAATAAGAGTTGTTAGTATTTCCAATGCTAACACCATCATCTTTTTTCTAACAGAAAGCACAGGGAGTTTTCCATCCAATAGGTAACAAATGGAGGGAAGATGGATGTCAGCCGTTCCAATCCTCCGTTCCAATCCTCATGCCAGCATCTTCTGGCTGGTAAACAGCAGAGGGAGTTTTTCATTCAGTGAATAACCAGTCCAGAAAAGTTGGAGGTTAACCTGCCCAATTTTAACACACATCTAGGTCAATAGATGATCCAACTAGTAGCTGCAAGTATGCAGCCACAGTTGGGTGGTCAATACACTTATTTTTGGCCATTTTACTGCATTATCTTATGCAATTATTTAGGAGTTGTAACAGTGTAGTGCGTCAAAACAATGTGATGGTTACTGAGGATGTTCAAACACGTGATTTCAAGGGCATTTCTGTTCAAATAACAACATTGTAAATCAAATGTAAATAAAATATATAGTTCTAAAAAGGTGAAAATAATAAAAAAAAAAAAGTAAAAAGCTTTATGTCGAAGAATCCAAACATGTCTTATCTCCATGCTCATAGTGAAGCACAGTAGTGGCAGTATCATGCTGAGTGGATGTTTTTCTTCAGTTAAGACTGGGAAATTATTTCTTACTAAAGGAATAATGGATGGTGCTAAATACAGGATCATTCGTGAGGAATTATTTAGTCAAGTTAGTCAGACCTTGGGATGGAGGTTCATCTGTCAGGATGACAATGACCACCTACACCTGAACCTACCTACAGCTAAGCAACACTTGAGTAGTCGAATGAACATTTAATTGTGTTGGAAAGGCCAAATCAAAGTCCAGACCTCAATCTGTTAAAGAATCTGTACAGTGAGTTAGAGATTGCTGTACATTAGCAAACCCTTCAAGTCTGAAGAGCTCTGCCTTGAGGAACAAGCATAAATGCCAGATTTGATTTGCCAAACAGGAGAAAAAGGTACAACTTAAGATAAACTTTCATAAAATATGGCATCAGTGTAAGATGCGAGGTGTTATTAACCAGACTACCAGGGAATGATTTCCTAGTCAAACTAATTATTATAATTAAAAGAAAGTTCTAGTAAATTTTAATTATGAAAGACTACATTCAGCAGTTGGATCTGGAAGACATGGATGACTTGGATATTTACAGAATGATATTCTTGCAGCTGAATGAACGTATGTGGTGAGAAAAAAGGACTTGTATTTGAATGAACAACAGAATAATAGTTCAGTAACTAGCTATTTATTTTAGAACAGGAAAATGCTTTATAAACTACCAAAAGTTATTTTAAAAATCTGACCAAATCATTATTGTTATTTTATTTATTTATTAAGATAAGATGAGATGAGATAAGATTTTCATGAATGCCACAATCTTGGTAGAAATTTATAAGAAAAGACTTAAGAACAAATGTGTTCGTAAGAATGGTCTGTGAATGAGGCCCATGACTTTGGAGGGTGAATACTCATGCATGCTCAAATACTGTGTTTTATTTACTTATTCAAAAAAAGATTTTTCTTCAAATGATTATCTGAAAGAGGAAGTTTGGTTGATATTCACACACTGAGATAGTGATCTAAACAAAAATGGGAGGAGAGATTACAGCTAGAAGAAGACCAACATTTCTACCAACAAAAGCAATGAAGGAAATAATAAAAGTCCAATAATTGACTAAAAGTCAATAATCTCGTCAAACTAGGATTACTGCTCAGTAATCTGGTCCAGTGCATCAATGAAATACTTAGACAACTTTAAATACTACAAAACCGAGCAGCAAGTGTAATACCCTGATATAATTACCAGACATACATATACAGATGTATATGTATGTATATATATATATGTATATATATGAAATGTTCATGGAGTTTGTGTGAAGTATTTGTGCATTTGAGTGTATCTGTCTATATGTGTTTGATTGTATCTAAATGGGCTCCAGGATTGAATAGCAGCAGTTGTTGGCTCCAACTGATGAGGATCCAAATAAAAATAAATAAACTTAAACGTGTGTGTTTATACAAACAAAAACACTGAAGGATACCAACAGAGTGTGTGTGCTCTTGTCTCCACAGCTGACCTTATTCTTCCCCTTCATCTACTGTCTGTGCAGCCTGTTCTTAATCATCGTCCCTCTGTACGGAGACACCATCAATTCTCTCATAGGGATCGGCATTGCGCTCTCTGGGGTGCCAGTTTACTATGTGGCCATTTATCTACCTGAAGAAAGGAGACCCAGATTTTTACGCAAACTAAACAGTAAGATTTACACTTTAAATGAAGTAATCAAAGTAAGGCACACCTTCCCTTCTCTCATCCCTTTCTTTCTCTAGTGTTTGCCACCAGATACTGCCAGATGTTGCTCTACTGCTGCGTGACTGAGTTCGACATGGAGACGGAAACGCCAGCAGGTGGTAAAACGAAGTGAGCTGCAGACGGGCTCCTTCATTCATCAGTCTGCTTTCTGAGTGCTGGAATAAATAAAGCCTGCATGGACAGAGCAGCAAGATGCAAGGTCATCAAGTCTGGAAGGATTTGATATAAACCTGACAGCTGAAATGACCTGAGAAAGGAGAAATCACATGAGAAACTCCACACTTTTCTGACAGGATATAAATGAAGCTGCTGCAACAAATCTGTAGCCCAAGCACACATTTTTCTTGTTTGCTTGTTGTTTTGTTGGTATAATTCAGTTAAATGATCATTTTCAGCTTGCAGAAGCATCTAGGGACATCTTTATTGTTTGCTTACTCATCAGTACATTCATTCCTGTAAATATAAAACTCCATAAAATTGTCAACCTCAACCTTTTATCTTCTTCAGTGTTCGGGATGTTTGCATGTTTTTCTTTAATTTGACTCAAGTTTATTTCAGTGCTTCTAAATTTTATTGGCATAAAAAAAACAGTATGTGCGACACCTGTGTTTCACTAGTTCATTAGGTCTCCTGCATCTTCATCCTTCGTCATCATCTATCACTGTCAGAACCTGCTGGTTCTGCTTTTACATTTTCTGCCTGCAGGGGGTGCAATTTAAAGTGAAATTGCCACTTCTTAACCACACAATTAATGGCTTTGTAGCCTTTAACTAAAGCTCAGGTCTCCTGAGTTTGACTTGCATTAGAGATTTATTTTTGCTTTTCGGAATAGAAGGGAGGATCCAATAAACAGAATTTTATGATTTATGATTATAATATTTTATTATATATGATACAAATATAATTTCAACTTTCTGTTACATAGAATTTAATATTATAGTGCAGACAAGCAAATATGTGATGTCCTCGTATGAAGACGCTCGGTCTCAGGAAGTTAATTACTGGAGACCAGTGGAACTGTAGATTTAGATAAAAGACATGACCCATCATCTGTAGGCCACTGAACAAAATTACTTTACCAGCTTAATGTTTTCTAAATCAACAAATAAAACCTGTAAATAAAAGCAGAATGCAATGATTAGCAAATCTCATCAACCCATGTTTTATTCTCTATAGATCATAAACATATCAGATGCTGAAACTGAGATATCTCAGAATTTCATGGAAAATATGAGCTCATTTTGAATCTGATGACAGAAACACATGTTTAAAAGTTAGAAGAGTGATATCAAGAGGCTGGAAAAGGAAATGATAGAAAAAACAACTGGAAAATCATATGACGGCTAATTAGGTTAACTGGCAACAGGTCAGTAACATGACTGGGTTTATGGCGGGATCCACTAAGTCTTCACAGTTTTAGCTGTGGAAGATTTTAATTCTACAGGTTTTTGATATAGTTTGTATAATATTGGTGAACCTGTGCTCCTCTTTACAAATGAGAGGCTCTGCCTCCCTGAAATGCTCCTTTTATACCCAGTGGGTATAAAAGACTGCACATGAACAGTCTGATTTTATTTATATTTTACACGGTGTCACAATTTTTTTAAATAAAAATATTTGTTTTCATACCATCATCTCCAGAAAGCACAAAATGTAACTCTGTCTCTTAGTTTTCAAAGCTGAGAAAGTTTTTTTCTTTAAAGGAGACATTTTGCCGTTTTTCACAAGCTGAGGCTGTTTCTGAGTTATTTGTTAAAAATCAGTGATGTAATTTACTCAATATACCACACAAGGATGGTACAACAGCTCATATATCCACCACAAGTATGCAACAATATTGACACTAGCCTGTTTTAGGGCCCTTGAAGCCTATTTTTACCTAATCACAGAGCTACAGTACACAGCTCACACTGCACACACAGCCAACTGAGCTCAGTCTACGATTCCACCAAACAGTAAAAATTTACACATCAGCTCCATGTGATTCACTGTTGCTCCATTTCTCTGTTTTTCTTTAAGGTTTTTAAAGTCTAATAAATGGTTCCCTACATGAGCTTTTCTTCACTGAAGTTCAGTTCATTTAAGCAGTGTTGGAGCCACTGATGCATTTGATAAGAAATCAAATGCAAATGCATCATTATGTGTATTTAAGGTCAGATTTCCTAGTTGGGATGTGTAACAGAAAGCTGGTAGAAAATAATTATCTAATTTTTCTTTTTAGTTCAGTAGATCGTAAAACTTCTGATGAGAATTTACTGATAATGTCAAAGTAAAAAAACAAGAACAAAAGGACTTAGTTTCTTTTTTAATGGTACACAAGCCATTCTGAACCAAGATCCATGATAAACTTTAAAACGCAGCGTTCTCCTAAATGGTTTTGTTTTTGTTTTTCTATTTTGGTTTATTTTTTATTTTTTCATTCATTCATTGATTTATTTTGCAATTGCACTGGTTTTAGGCTGTAAGACAGCAACTCACTGGCCACTTGAGGTCCACCTTGCTAGTACCAGTTTGGACCCCTTTTTTCCTCCAGAACTGCCTTTGTTCTTGGTGTCAGAGATTGAACAAGGTGGTGGAAACCTTCCTCAGAGGTTTTCTCCACATTGACATGACAGCATCACACAGTTGCTGCAGGTTTGTCGGCTGCATCCATGATGAGAATCTCCCGTTCCACCACATCCCAAAGCTGCTCTACTGGACTGAGATCTGGTGGCTGTGGAGGCCGTTGGAGTCCAGTAAACTCATTGTACATTGAGCTGCAGTGCCATCTCTAGGGTTTCTCTGTAAACCCTATGACACTGCAGCTCAATGGAAAGAGTAAACGTCAGTCTCCCAAAGTCTCCAATATCACCAGAAAGTCTTTAGCTTTGTTGCTAGTCGCTATTTAGAAAGTAGGGTCTGAAAACTTGCTAAATATAGCGCCCAAGCCCTTACGGTTAGTATACGACAAGCGTCCCATGTTGTTAATTAATCGTAATTAATTTGTTATATCCCCCACTCCTATTTCAATCATTTAGATTTATTTAAATTTATTTAAAAATTTTAATATTCTAATAGTTTTAAATGTTATGTGCACATTGTAGCACTTTGTTTAACTTTGTTATTTTTAAAGTACATTAGAAATAAAGTTGCAGCTGCAGAAACTTTACATATTTAGTGTCATCCTACACATGATAGCAAAGAAAAATATTATCATCTCTTGGCTGAAACCACAACCCTCCCAGTATCATGAAATGGTTTTTATTATGGAACAAACTACAGCTGAAACTAGGAACGTTTGAGAAAAGATGGAAATTAATAACACATATAACAGACCTCTAGACCTCGTGAGTGATTTGTCCGTTTTTGTTCTTTTTTTTACCTCCTTCCACCCTGGATCAGCAGGTTCAGCAAATATGTATTATGGGCGCGGTGTGTGATGGTTGCATGTGTATGTATCATATGTGCATTATATTTTGTATATATGTGTGTGTGTATGTATATGTGTATGCATATGTAAGTACATTATGTACACACATCTGTCAGATTGGAGTAAACTAAAATGAGACATGCATAAATTAATGTACAACTGTGTGTAATTTTTCAGTGTTCAGCTAACAAAAACCTTTTAAAATACTCATTAACTCGTATCTTGTACAACTTTAGACATTTTGGTTTGTTTGATGATAATTTTGTTCACCAGAAATACTGTGGTCTGACAAAAGTCACAAAAGTCCATCATGTTTTTATCTGAATACAAAGTTACTGTTTTTTTTTTGTTTTGTTTTTTTTACATAACAGAAATGATGATGATGAACAGGAACGAAGACTTTATAAAAACTCCTCTAGCGTGTAATCCTGATCTCCTCTCCTCTCCGCTTATGACAAGCTGCAGTTGGCAGAATCAAACCCAGGACAGATCCACTTGTTGCTGAACTGTTTGTACCCCTCAGTGTCAATCAGGCTACTTCCTGAAACAGAGAAAAGAAATCTCTCATCATTGATTAGATTATACTCTGTAAATATATTGAACATATTCAGTTTGTTTCTGATTATTTACCATCCATGAGGTTCTGCAGGCTGCAGAAGTTCGTGCTGTTGTCCGCTGGATCTGTGGACAACTCGGACACTGAATCCCCCTGTTCAGGAGAAACATCAGGAGGAGATGATTTTTCCAGACACACCAACATGGACACAGTTAGTCAGAAAGAAATGCTGTTGAAAAACATTGGAACTCAGATTTTCTACTTTAATCTTCCTTGAAGCGGTAAGAAAAGTGGAAATTTCCTCTGTGACACAACATCAGACACATGTTTTCTGCCAACTTTCACAGTTACACATTCAAATATGATATAGTTACTCAGCTTTCTACTACATCTGCTTTATTGTTCATTTTATAACCAAAAATTATGTTCACTTGTATAGATAAAAAGTAATGTAAAAAGTTTTTGCCACTCTTTGTTTTTTTCCTATTTTCCTGGTAAAACAGGAAACAGGTGCAGAGGTTCGCTGATAAATGTATAAACTGATTATTTATGGCTAAAACAGAGTTTTTTTCCTAACTCTAATTAACTTTGGGCTGAGCAGCTTTATTATTCAATACAATCTGAACCCTTTTAAATAAGCTTTCTGTCATTTCTTTAAGTAGTCTTCAGGATTCATCTTTCAGGCTTATTGAAAGACTTTCCAAAGTTCTATTTTGGATGTTTTCCAGCTTTTGTTTTGTATTTTGTCCATATGATCAAACACTGCTTCAGTAATGTTAACTTCCAGGCTCTGGGGAGGATTCATCCCTCCATCAGACCTGTTGTCACTGATTTTTTTCAGTCCAGTTCTGGTGTCATGTGGCATAGCTCATCCTTTTCTCCCTGTTCTCCTTCCTTAAGAAATGCTTCTTGACAGCCACCCTTCATGGAGACTGTTTCTGATGAGGCTTCGGCCAGCAGCAGATCGATCAGCTGAAGAGCCAGATGAATCAGGGGCAGAGCTAGAGGGGTGTCCACGGTGGGACTGGTCACCTCTGAAATCTGATGTGGCATCCCAGGATTGACATAGGATTGACGTAGGAAGTTTTAAACATCTTTTCAGACCAGCATGGATCAATATCACTACACCAGTTTAAAGTAAATTTTAAAGTAGTTTCCTAATCAATTATCTTATAAAAATATCTACATTTTGCTTCACATTTTAGAAGAATTTCTGTCCCTGTGCAACAACAGCTACTAATGTTATATAAAGATATTAACTTGATGTTAGCATAAAGCTACATAGCAGCGCTAATATAGTTATTTGGTTATTATATGGTGTGGAATGGTAGTTAAATATGAATAAACAGAAAGAGCCAATGCCTATAAACATTTATTGTAACTGACCTTCCCTTGAGTAAACGTCAGATGTCCAAGGGTCAGTTTACAATCTTTTTAAGGACATGTGCCATGTTTAGCCTTAAACCCAAACTGGTTATCAGTAAAAACAATATATTCATCTAATCTATCCAAAGTAATTGTCTTAAGTACTTTTGACAGAATACTAGCTAAAGCAATATGTTAGTAATTATCTGAACTCCCCTCTTTACCAGCATTATCCTTAATGACAGCACTGAATCTGGCAACAAGCCAGGAAACATAAAGCCAGTAAGACAGGTGGTAAGAAGAGGGGCTATGATCACAATGACATATTTAACATGTTAAGCAGAGATACGATCTGGTCCACTTACTTTATTATCAGCCAGCTTATTTATAGCTCGACACACTTCATTTGACAGAACCACCATTCTACCATCAACCTCAATGTTGCCCACCTCAAACAAATCACTGTTCACACAATTAAATAAATTACTACAACTCTGTCTCCAAAATTCAATTATATTATCTGATCCAGTAATTCCATCTATTGTTCATGGCGGAGACATTTAGCATTTACTAACAGCCCTCACCTCTTTCCAAATATTAAAAGCATTATTACTCAACAAGTTCTCAGCCATGAAACCTGCCCTCAAAGCTTCCTCATGGTTACAGATAAAACGAACAGCGTATTTATACTTTGCATTAGTGATCTTTTTATATCCAAACACAGACCCCTGTGTGGGTCTACTTGCTTCTCCTCATGACCTCACAACTGAACAAGCTTCAGCATGGCATTCAGCTACATACTTATTCCAACCAGGCTCCATACTTTATTCATACACTTAAAATGGGGCTTACCACCTTCATACAAAACACTAACAATACCCTCATGCAATGAACAGAGCCCCGTCTATGCTCTGCATACAGTTAACATACAGTTAACATCATTACACACACTACACATGATAACACGCATGCTAGAAGCAGTATTACTCTGAATAAAAGAACTGATAAAAGCTAGCCTATTCAAATATTCATCTTCATTCAGATGGCTTTCATAAAGTGTATACACATTTAGAATAATGAATTCTTTATTAACATACTTATATTGAATGGCTATAGACCAGTCAGGACTTGGCCTGATTTATTGATGAGTCAAGCCTCTTGTTTCAAAGAAAGTTATAATGGACTGAATTTAATTTACTTAAATCCTGTTTTGCTAAAAAAAAAAAAAAAAAAAAAAAAAAGTCTCCTATAAACATAAAATATAACAGCTCTCCAAAAGGTTGTCAACAACAAATTAACAAGCTGTATCCTCTGTGCTGTGACCCAAGATAGCTGAACTCATATATATATATATATATATATATATATATATAATTTTAAGCTTTGTGTTAATAAACTTGTTTTTAGGCAACTCTATTTGTTGTCCTGGTGCATGTAACAACCTGCGGTTCCCTTTATATTAACTGGGGTGAAATTGTCCATCTTACCCTCTAACTTGTTACGTCTTGCCACAAATCCAAGAAGGCAGATCAAGTATCAGGGACTAAAATAAACTTTATAACTTTCCAGAATTTTCTTGGGTTATTTCAATTTTCAGTTGTAGCGGACAGAAAAAAAAATTGTAAAATTAATTATACAATCCAAATTGGTATTATTAATTGGTAATAAATAAATTACATTCACCACTGCCAGTTCAGCAGGCAAAGAAAGAAGCCAACATTTCAATTATTTATCCTGTCAGTGTTATTACTATATTTCCCATGACCACTTTTCCGTCTCACATCCAGAGTCTGTAGATGGTGTAAAGAACAAGGCTGACTACAAGAAAAGAAAGGAGGTAAGGGAGAATATTGTTGATCAAAACCATTTAACCACCAAAACCAAATAAAGAAATATGAATGAACAATGTGTTGTGACAGGCTGATTAACAATTCAGTAGTTTCTAATACACTCTTCTAAAAATGGTCAAGTACAAAGACTGGACTGAAAATGAGTGGAAAAGCCAGTGTAAAAAGAAAAACTATTCCTAAGTACCACTTTAAAACCAGGCAAAAGTCTGACCTCTTGGAAGTAAAACATAAATAAATGAGGGCTGAGTCAAGACTTATAGAACAGTGAAATAAAGCTGGTTTAAATAAAGATGAATGTCAGTGTTTCTGATGAAGAGAAATCACACTTACAGTCACTCTGCAAATGGTGGACTGCTCGAAAAGAAACTGAAGGTTGTTCACGTTCTTGGTCCTCGGAGACGTATGTGCTGCTTTGATCAGATAAGGAGCTGAAGACACAAGCTGACAAACACAGTTTGAATTCAGTCAGGCATCTCTGTCAGTAATACAAGAAAACAAGGTTTCAATGAAATAAAACTTCAACAAAACAACTTGGTTGGCCATTCTAAAAACACAATAATCACAAAATTATTATAATAATTACATATGACATAAAGACATATGAATGATGCCTCTGACCTCATAGGAGCACTTCTCTCCTTCATGAGCACAGCTCTGGCTGATCTGCCAGGCCTGGATCTGGTTCACCAGCTTTTCACTCACATCTCCACATGAGATCCCAAACAACCTGGAACAATGTCAACAAAAGAAATAACTTTCCTGAGTGTAAAGAAACCCTCAAAGTTTTCTAAGACTCTCCACAGATGTGGGAGACTCAATTCTTATGAATGTCTCTTTTAAATGAATGATGGGAACCAAGTCACAGTTGCCAGCCATTCATTTGCGAGCCGTTCTTTTTTTATCTACAAATTATCCACACTACCGTCACGTGTCATGGGAGTCTGATGTCCCATGTGCTCCATTCACGTGACTGCATCAATCAGCAGAAGGTGTTGTTTGGAAACAAATACTGTAACTTCTATCCAAAGCGTTTACTAAACTTGTACTGATGTCGCTCAGGTTTATTCTATTTTATTTATCGTTTTCATGTATTTTTCCTGTATCTTTAAAATAATCTTGCATAGTAGATTTTACATAAATACATTGTATATTGTTTTATTTATTGTTCTTATATATTCTGAGTTCTTTGCATTACTAAAATGTTCTTGTGTAGATTGTTCTTGAGTAAAGTTGTTTGGCATGGAAGTCAAAGACGTAGCATGAATCAACGTTATTTTGTCAGGTGACAGAATCAAAGCTGCAGTTTAGAAAAGAGATGATGATGATGAGGGTGAGCTTTAGTACTCACAGTTGTGACTTGGTCTACATAATTAATCAATATCTATTAAAAGCGGCATATGTCACATAATATTGTACAGACTAAAAAAAGACTTTTCTTTGACACCGATTCTTGCAAAGAATGAACCATAATCATTTTAACACATTTTTTAATTAAAATGTGAATAATAATGTAAAATTAACTTTCCCCCTATCATCACAAATTCTATGGAATTGGAGAGAGTTAAAATGATCTCATACATTTTCATTTTCCAAATAAAAACAGCTATAATGATGATGATGTACTGCATTTTATCTTCTAGGTTTCATAAGTTGATGAATTTAAGTCGTAAGTAATAGAAACTACTTACTTGTCTGGACAATATTCATGTGAAACAAAGATGCCTGCATCTCATAAAATTACAGAAAGCATTAAACAGCATAATTCTATATGCAGTTTAACCACAAAACAAAAGTATATATCTTGTCATCAGTGGCTGAACAGAATAGTGTGAATTCTAAACTTCTGCTTGTTTAGATGTTGTAGCCAGTCAATTACATGATATTGTAAAGAAAAATTGATCATAAGAGCATCAAACCACTTTTATGTTCTTACCAATTAAACCTCTGGCCTTGGATAACAGGCAGGAGAAATCCCTCTGCACACATTTCTGCTTCTATAAGCAGCGTAAGTAACACAGATTTAATCCTGTTGCAGTGTGACAGCGTTCTGTCATGCAACCCAAACAAACAGCAAACAGAGCAACACCTGCGTATATTCACTCAAATATTCTTGCATTTGCTGCGTGAGCCTAAAACTGAATCCTTAAACCGACCAGCTCAAGAACAATGTTAGTTAAGCCTTTAAGTCATAACATTTACATCTTCGTAGTAAAGATCATGATTACCATTTGATTTTGCATTGAGCCGTGCGGTCTGCCAGAGAGATGCTGACGGTGAGCCCCACAATGAGAGCCCAAGTGAAGACGAGGAATTTCAGGTCCATCCTGAGGCTGCGTGTGAAGTCCAGGCTGCAGTGTGTGGTCAAGTGTTGTGGATGACTCCTATATGTCTGCTGGATCTGTCTCCAGGGCTTAAAAGAGCAGCCCATGGGTCATGTGGAAAACTGGAGGCGGTAGATTGATTAACATGGAGTGTAGCATGTGAGATGGAGGACATGACAAAGGAGCAACAGTCAGATGGAGGTAGGATCTAGGTCACTCTTAAATCCCTCTAACACAGACACAAAATAAAAACAGACAAAATCAGCCTGTCTAATAACATACAACACCTGAACTGCAATTAATTCCTGAAAAGTAATTAATTCTTAATTTGTCCACATTAGGTTGTGTTGTTCATGTTTAAATATAAAACAAGTCAGAAGGATAACTTGTTATAGTTTTATATTTTTCTGACTTAATAGATGTGACTTCAGATTGTATGATGAGTTGAGTCAGTTCAGGGGGTCAGGATTACTACACTTATGTGAAAATGTACACGTATGTACATTTTAAATAACTTTTTTTTTTTTAATAACTAATGTGAAATACTGGATTTTTCAGTTCCAGATACCTGTGATGAAATATTTTAGGAATTTGTAGATCCATTGGGATCTGTAAGTTGTAATGCAAGTGTAAATAAGTAAATATGTCAAATTATTTTATTACATTAATGTTCAGTTTTACAGGAAATATTGTTGCTGCTACTGTGTAAAGTGAATATTGCTGTTAAAAAGCAGCATATTTCTAGAAATAGAAAATCTTTATCGTCATTGTAACAAGTACAAGAAGATTTAAAAGTGTCATCCAACCAAGTATTTTATATATAAAATTAGTATAAAACATTCAAATAAAACAATAAAAGCAACATTAAAAAAAACCAAAAAAAATACAGTACAAGCAGAGTGACCCATCACTCACTACTACTGTGTACTAACTTTGTTGTTTATGCAATAATGTGTTTAAAAATTAAGGTTCTAATTTTTTTATTTAATTTTAAAAGATTGATCTCTTCATTAATGGTTTACTTTTGACAGCCCTGGTAAAAATACAGAATTTATTCAATGAATGTGGGCTATATTCTATTTATATATGCTTGGTGTATATAGAGAGTATAAACCTGTGGAAATGATACAAATCAGAGTTTGTAATTTATATTGTTATTAAAGTGTTAATTTCAGAGCAGACAGAATATCCGCAAGTCTGTGATGTTCATTTTTTTAATTTTCTTTTTTGAATTGTAGATTCAGACCTAAAGCTCTCTTTAAATAGCCTTGTTAAGAAAATGTTTACCTTTTTATCTCCCAGCCTCTAAAGAAACTAAACACTTAAAATAAAAACTATTAGAGGGGTTTAACACAGTTTTGTGTACATTATTAATTTAGCTTTTTTAAGAAAAAAATACTTTTTCACACATCTTGAAAGTCATGTGACATTAGCTTGTCCTGTTTTGGATCTAAGTGGGCTAATGTGCTAATTGGACATTCTAAGTAAAAACAAAAAGGTATTTATTTTCATTTAACCACACAACATGACAGAAGATGTGTGTGTTAACATAGGAGGTTTTCACTGTTTCTGTCAAGGAAAATTAAAGTGGAAAATCAGCCAACGGTTCACATTCCTTTCTGACAAGCTGTGTCCATCCTGGTTTGCCCTCCAGATGTTTCTGCTGAACAGGGGATGCAGTGTCTGGCCAAACTACCGCGGCCCCCAGAAGCTGATATGTGTATATATATATATGTATATATATATATATATCCATCCATTCATCCATTCATCCATCCATTTATTTTCTGCCGCTTATCCAGAGTCAGGTTGCGGGGGCAGCTGCCTAAGCAGGGAAACCCAGACATCCCTCTCCCCGGCCACATTCACCAGCTCACCCAGAGGGATTCCAAGGCGTTCCCAGGCCAGCCGAGAGATGTAGTCCGTCCAGCGTCTCCTAGGTCTTCCCCGGGGCCTCTTTCCGGTGGGACGTGCCCGGAACACCTCACCAGGGAGGCGTCCAGGAGGCATCCCAACCAGATGCCCGAGCCACCTCATCTGGTTCCTCTCGAAGTGGAGGAGCAGCGGCTCTACTCTGAGCCCTTCCCGGTACACCGAGCTTCTCATCCTATCACTAAGGGAGAGCGTGGCAACCCTGCAGAGAAAACTCATTTTGGCCTTGTATTCTCGATCTCGTTCTTTTGGTCACTACCCACAACCCATGACCATAGGTGAGGGTAGGAATGTAGATCGACCGGTAAATCAAGAGCTTTGCCTTTTGGCTCAGCTCTATTTTCACCACGACAGACCGATGCAGAGTCCGCATCACTGCAGACGCCTCACCAATCCGCCTGTCGATCTCCCGCTCCATCCTTCCCTCACTCATGAACAAGACCCCGAGATACATAAACTCCTCCACCTGAGCAGGACCCTATTGCAGACCCGGAGAGAGCACTCCACCCTTTTCCGGCTGAGGACCATGGTCTTCGACTTGGAGGTGCTGATTCTCATCCCAGCCGCTTCACACTCGGCTGCGAATCGCTCCAGTGAGAGCTGAAGATCACGACCCGATGGAGCCAACAGAACCACATCATCCGCAAAGAGCAGAGACCCAATCCTGAGGCCACCGAACCGGGTCCCCTCAACACCTCGGCTGCGCCTAGAAATTCTGTCCATAAAGGTTATGAACAGAATCGGTGACAGAGGGCAGCCTTGGCGGAGTCCAACCCACACTGGAAACGATTCTGTTTACTGCCGGCAATGCAGACCAAGCTCTGACACCAGTCATACAGGGACCGGACAGCTCGTACAAGCGAGTCCGGCACTCTATACTCCCGGAGTACCCCCCACAGGAGTCCCCAGGGAACACGGTCGAATGCCATCTCCAAATCCACAAAACACATGTAGATTGGTTGGGCAAACTCCCATGCCCCCTCAAAGACCCTGAAGAGGGTGTAGAGCTGGTCCACTGTTCCACGACCGGGACGAAAACCACACTGCTCCTCCTCAATCCGAGGTTCGACTATCCGACGGATCCTCCTCTCATCACCCCTGAACAGACCTTACTGGGGAGGCTGAGGAGTGTGATCCCCCTGTAGTTGGAGCACACCCTCCGGTCCCCCTTTTTGGACAGGGGAACACCACCCCAGTCTGCCAGTCCAGGGGAACTGTCCCCGATGTCCACGTGATGCTGCAGAGGCATGTCAACCAAGACAGCCCTACAGCATCCAGAGCCTTAAGGAACTTTGGGTGGACCTCATCCACCCCCGGGGCCTTGCCACCGAGGAGCTTTTTGACCACCTCAGCGATCTCAGCCCCAGAGATAGGACAGCCAGCACCAGCTACCCCAGACTCTGCTTCCTCATCAGAAGACGCGTTGGAGGGATTGAGAAGGTCTTCGAAGTATTCCCTCCACCGCCTCACAACGTCCCGAGTCGAGGTCAGCAGCCCCCCATCCCAAATGTACACAGTGTCGACGGAGCACTCCTTTCCCCTCCTGAGCAGTCGGATGGTGGACCAGAATCTCCTCGAAGCCGTCCGGAAGTCATTTTCCATGGCCTCTCCAAACTCCTCCCATGCCCGAGTTTTTGCCTTAGCGACTGCCGAAGCTGCTCTCTGCTTAGCCCGCCGATACCCATCAGCTGCCTCTGGAGTCCCACAGGCCAAAAAGGCCCGATAGGACTCCTTCTTCAGCTTGACGGCATCCCTTACTGCCAGTGTCCACCAGTGAGTTCGGGGGTTACCGTTCCTCCTAATCAAGCCCCTCCAGGTCTCGCTGTCATTGCCCACGTGAGCATTAAAGTCCCCCAGAACGAGGGAGTCCCTCCTGCAGGTGGTGAGCCCACTGGAGGAGAGGCCCATGTCACCCTTTCGGGCTGAGCCCGACCGGGCCCCATGGGGCCACCAGGCGCTCGCCTCCATGCCCCACCTCCAGGCCTGGCTCCGGAGGGCAAGGGAAACCTTAGTCCTTGTTTTTTCATCATCATAGGGGTGATTTGAGCCGTACTTCGTCTGGTCCCTCCCCTAGACACCTGTTTGCCATGGGTGACCTACCAGGGTCATGAGCCCCCGACAACATAGCCGCTAGGATTGTCTGGATGCACAAACTCCTCCACCACTATAAGGTGGAGGCTCAGGGAGGAGTATATACATATACATATATATATATATATATATATATAATGTATTATTGAGTGTTGACAAAAAATTGCAAGGGAGACCGGAGATAAACAATTGTTGGAGAAAAAAAGCTTATTTTAGATGTTTTGAGATGTGATAACATGGAAGAGGAGTGTTAGAGTCAGCCTGTGTGGCCACCTAAAGGCTGAAATTAGAACCGCAGCAAGGTCATATTTAAACTTTTGGTTTAGACTGGGGATCTTGTGACTGAAACTGTTTTTTATAAGAAAAAGGTTGTTGTTTTTGTTTGGTGTCAATTCAGAGTGACTTAAATCCTCTTTCTTCTTCATTCTGATGCTCATTCTGAACTTCAGCAAGTCATCTTCGCCATGTTTACATGACTAGATGTGTGGAGTTGCTGCCATTTGATTGGCTGATTAGGCTCTTTTGTTTGTTCATCCATCCATCCACCCACCCCTCTATCTATCCATTCATCTTTGTATCTTTCCTACCTCCCTTCTCACCTATCCATCCTTCCTCCATCTCCCCCAGCAATCCATCCATCCATCCAGCCATCCTTCCATCCATTCATCTTCTGTCCATCCCTGTCCTGTCCTTCTCTCCCTTATTCACTCAACATCCACCCATCATTTAGTCTGTCTTTCATCCATTCATCCATCCTTCCATCCACCCTTTCACTCATCCATCATTCCGTTCATCCTCTATCAACCTCTTCATCCCTCATCTCTTACCACATCTCCACTCTGTCTCCTCCTCCATCCTTCAGTCATGAGATGAACCAATCAGAGTACTTTAACATTGATCCATAGCTTCATCACAACTTTTATTAAACCAGTAAACTCACACTGTTTAATTTAGTTCAGTTAAACTTTATTTGTAAAACACCTTTACAGATTCGGCCCCGTTTAATCCAGTTCATTGTAGCAATAAATTAACTGATTATTGAGGCGTGCACCTTGCTAGTAATTTACTGAGTATCATTAAAAACAAGTTAAATAATCAGTGGAATATTTTAGTACTTAGTTTGATCATTTCTACGTATTTCAGCTAATCTGTCTGATGTCCAGTCAGCCACACATCAGTGTTTCTATGACCCGGCTAACATCAGGACAGAACCTGCTTAGTCACAGACTTTGACGATGCGCTTCAGTGACAGACTGAAGGTTATGTTCGGCTGAAGATCCCGGATGATTTCATGGAGCTGAAAGAAATTAGTCACACATAAGCACACATGGATGAAATTCATAATTCTTTAGCAGAAAGTCTTTGTGAAAATTGATGAGTCACCTTGCTTAAGACTGGAGCTACTGTAGTTTTATTTAGCTTCAGGTTGGATGAAACAGCTGTCTGAAGGATCGCCATCACTGACAGACAAATACATACAAGAAGATACATTCATAAGATTTAAAGAAAAGACTGAAATATTAGTAACATTCTGTAATTGTAAAATATACTCACCACTGAGTTGTGGATTAGCCGAGGGCAGGACTGCTGTTGTCTGAACTGAAGAAGCCGTCATGGCTGATGTCTCGGTGGAAAAGCGGGTTGGAGGAAAGACTGCTGAGGAGACAATGACCACATTCAAAAATTCATAATTACCACTAGATATTTTTTTTTTCTTACCAATGATTCCTGCTGGTTTACTCACTTGTCTGTGCAGCAGTCGAGGCTAAACATGTCATAAACAGGAGAAGAAGCAGCATGATGAGGCTTGTTTCGTAAAAAAGAGTGAAATCTAATGAGGGGAAAATGGATCTCTGTGTCCCAGCAGAGCTTCTGGCTGCTTTTGCTCCGTATGAGGAAATGATACCTTTACTGAGGGTGTGGTGGTGACTTTCCAAGTACAATGGCCTTAAGTGGCACAGCTCAGCAGGAGAGTGAAGGCAAAACAAGGAAATCAGCGTCACATGAAAGGGATTGTGCTCTTTTTCAAGGAAAAAAAATCCTAGATTATCATTCATCACCGAAGACAAAGTAAATATAGACTGCTCCCTCTAAACTAGTCTCTGCAAAAGTTTTTATGTGAATAGATGCAATTTAAGATCTTGTGTAATAGAGAAATAAAAGTTCAAACTGGTATGTACCAGGTAAGGGGGCAAGTGATCTCTCCAATCATTTAGACAAAAGTTTACTCATGAGGTCAGGAAGTTGTACTAACATATTTTCTTAAAAAATAATGCCTAGAAAAACTCAATAGTTTGCAGGCTGAACTGAAATTTATCTAGATTCTGAACATGAAAAGACATTAGACTCCAAGGTCATGATAGAAATGACAAGGAAAAGAAATCAAATCAAGGAAATTTAAAACCAAGAAACACAGAATAAAATTATTTATACTAAACAAAAGTTCTATTAAGGAGGCAGCAAATACACAAGATTATCTTATAGATGATGTAAGCAACAGGCTGACTGTACAACATCCACAATAAGAGACACAATAACTAAACACCCAAAATACCAGATTAAGGAAATTAAAAAGTGATTCATAAAATATTACAAAAAACTTTACTCTGAACCTCAGAGAGCGATCAGGAAGTGGAATAATTGTTTAAATTAAATTAAATTATACCTTTGCCTAAACTAAAGTAAATTACTAACATCACAAATAACAAAAGAAGAAATTTATTCCACTATAACCAGATGGAAAGCAAACAAATCCCTTGGCATCGACAGATTTACAGCAGGATGGAACAAGAATCTAAAGGAAACGTTACCACCTATTTTACAGCATACATGTATATTTAATGTCAAACCCCTGGTCTGCCAACACCCACAATAACTTAAATAATACACATTTTTTCCAAAGATGACACGGATCCCACTATGGAACTACTGGAAAACATAGCTAACGGTGAAGCTAACAGGGAAGTTGCAGGAAAAAGAAAGAATGCAATCTAAAGTCATCAATCACGCCACCTTCACATACAGTAAATGCAGACTTTCTACTGTGAAAAAACCTCGAACAAATAAGCATACTTGTTTTTGTTGTTTTTGTTGTTCAATTGTTGTTGAATCCGTGCTGCCTGGTAACATCGGAAATGTGGGCACTGAGTTTTTGCTTCCAGGTTGGAAAACTAAAAAACCCAAATACCCTGTTGCAATGGTCGGCCATTACGGTCATGAGAACGATTGAGGCAGTTCAAATACAGCAAGCTTCCTAAATTACTAAAAAAATATACCCACAAAAGTACACTTTGGAGGAGCTGTTATGCTTCTGTAGTAGTACAAGTTCCTCAGGTTGGCCTCTCCTCCCTGCCTGGTACTTGTAATTGAATGATTGATTTCACCTGGCTTGGTAGTTGGTTATAAAAAGGGTAGAGCCAGGACCACAAAACCCTTTTCACAATTGCAGCACCTACAGGTTTACTTTGGCTTCAGCAAGGTGTGTATTTTAAGTTTCTTTCTCATGGGTTCCTTTGTTTTGCTTTTAAGTAATTGTGTATCCTTGTTTTTAAGCCCATTCCCTGGGAAGGTGACTGAGAGGGGACTGGAATCCAAAGCAGAATTGGTAATGGAAGGTTTCTACCCACTGTACTACTGAGTCAACCTGATGTCTAATTTTAACTTTTTGTATTGTCTTGCAGGGCAGCCTGCTACTGTTTTTGTTTTGTTTGTTTTTATAGATATTTCTCATTGTCTTTTGTTTGATCCTGTTCGGGCTTCCCTCCTCCCTCAATAGTTTAGAAGGGGCTGGTGCTGCCTCTGGAGTTTTTTTAGTAGCTATTTTTTTATTAATTGTGAGCCACTGTTGGGGATCTGGCCCTTTGTTTATTTGTGGTTATTGGTTGTTTTATCTCTTGGGGTTTGCATGTGTGTGTGCTTGAGTGTGGGGGAGCATTTGGTGATTTTCCTTTTGGTTTTTGAGTTAAAGTAGGCCCGCTCCCCACCAGTAGGCTTGTTTTTTTTTAAGGACTTTCCTAATCTGATATTTTCTTCAGAGTATCCAGAGGCGGTACCAGGGCTAGTGAATGCAGTTTAGGACTGAAAATGGATCTGTTGAAATAAATCACTTGTATTAGATGCTACCCCTCTGCTCATGTTTGTTGTACTATCTCGTGTCATATTCTGGCGTTGTCGGCAGGATTGTAAAGCAGTGGGGTGTGCTTTCAGTATTTGTGTAGTTCCATATTTCTATTGATTTAACTGTAAGGAGGGTAAGCAACATTTTTTCTTTATTTTTTTTTTTTTTTTTTTTTTTTTTTGTTTGGTTTGCTGGGTTTTTTTTTTTTTTTCTCTCAAAAACAGTTGTGGGCTGAGTGTGTGAGTTGACCAGGTCGGACTCAGGGTGTGACAAGCATGCGACATGGAGGAAGAACTGCAGAGTCTAAGGGATATGATCCGCCATCTCCAGCTGCGACAAGAGTGAGCGGTTCTTTTCAGAACTCTACATCCACCTCGACCAGTGGTGCTTCATCACCAACTGAACCCCTGCCACCCACCCCCAGTGGGCCCCCTTCAAGTGAATGAGTAATTTATATTCCTGGGGAACGTAAATGTCCTGTCTTCAGAGGAAATACTGGTATTGGTATTGTTGACTGGATTGAAGAAGTGCGCGCTAGTATGAGAAGCAGATGTCTTTCTCCTCTTGACCAAGCATTCTTTGTTTATGACCACCTCGAAGGTGAAGCCAAAGACCAGATTAGATACAGGCCGAGGGCCGAGCGTGAAAATCCAGAACGTGTTCTTGATATTCTTCAGGAATTGTATGGCTGCTCAAAGTCATACGTTGCGTTACAGGGGAACAACTTCTCAAGAAAACGGAATGAAGGTGAATCCCTCCAGGAATATTCTCATACTCTGTTTTGCCTAATGGAGAAGGTAACTAAAAGTGCCCCTGATGGCTTGGTAAATTCTGCTATACTGTTACGGGATCAGTTTGTAGAACATGTTCGTGACCCTTCTTTATGTAGCGAGTTAAAAAGACTTGTTCGGGATCACCCAGAATACACTCTTTTAGATGTTAGAAAAGAGGCAGGAAGGTGGGAACAGGAGGGACAGCCAGCTGTCCAACGGGGTCATGACCATCCCATGCCATCAATATGTGCTGTACAGTCTTTTCAAGGCCCAAGGGGGCCTCAGACAGTGATTAATTCTGGGACCCCTGCCAACCTGAAGAGTGATGTTCTTAAAACAGGAGCAGATTACCTTGCTTTCTCAACAGTTGTTACAGCAGAGAAATTCTCGACACTCCCAGCAAAGTGGGAACACCCACATTATATGTAGACGTTGTCAGCAGCCTGGACATATTGCCAGGTATTGCCGTCAACGTAGTAGTCAGGCTTCACAGCCTCTCTCTCCCCTGTACCAGAGTGAGTCAGCCACCCCTGAACAGGTGGTAAACTAACTCCTTCTGTCTTGCAGAGCCACATTTCAGAAGGGACGCTTGCCGGCTCAAGTGATCGGGGTTATGTTGAGTTCTAATTCCAAACTGCTAGGATCTTGTCCAATGGCTACTGTTAAAATTAGGGGAGTAACACTTCCCTGCTTAATTGACACTGGTTCCATGGCCACATGGCCACAACAATCCTTCTTTGCACAACATTTTCAGGGGACACTGCAGTCCTGTCACTGGCTCGAGCTTCAGGCTGCAAATGGACTGGAAATACCGTATGTTGGGTATATGGAAACAGATGTGGAGGTATTGGGTAAGGTTGTCCCTGGTTGTGGCATTTTTGGTTGTTAAGGACCCCCCCGGGCACCGGCCTCAGCCCTCAGTACCTGGTGTCCTGGGCATGAATGTCATTAAGGAATGTTATAGTGGGCTATTTCGGCAACATGGGGCTGCTCTCTTTGCCCACCCCAATCTAGTTCAGGCCACCTCTCCATGGTACAGTGCATTTCAGCGTTGTCAAAGGGCACAGGTCGAGACAAGTCGCCCTAAAACGGGAATGGTGAGAATCAGGGGTCATAGGCCAATTTGCATACCTGCTGGTACACTTAAGGTAGTTGCAGCTACATGTCCATATGTGAAGTATTCACCTCTTGAGTGTGGATTGTTTGAGTCACTTACCTCTAAGAGTTGTCTTCCTGCAGGGGTGTGTGTGTCCCCTGCTGTGGTCACAGTACACAGAGGGACAGCCTATATCCCAGTGGTAAATGTCAGTGCTACAGATGTATTTCTTCAGCCACGTACTCCAGTTGGTACTCTGTGTCTTGCCCAGATTGTAAGTTTCCCTGAAGGGATCATTGAAGGGACTGTTCATTGTGCAGGAGTAGTGGGGGCTACGGTACCGTCCCAAATTGGCGGGGAGAGCAGAAGGTAGCTTTGTTTGCTGACAATGGTTTGGTGTTACCCAGCAGATTTACTTCATGTACTTATATTCTTATATGTAGCCTACTGCGGATATAAGCTACATAAACAAGACTCAAATTGTAAACTTTCATGACAACCCCTCTCAGATAGCAAATGAGCTAGAATAAAAATTCTATAAAATATTTGAATCCTTCTGCCTACAGATTCAACTAAACTTAAATCAACTACAGGCCCATCAGTGTTGGCAGATATTAGTAGATGGTATTAAAAAGCTCATGTATGAGTCTCGTTTCCACCAGCGGGTGAGGGACGGGACAGTCAGGCTTCCACAGCCAACCGTAACCTCCGTTGAGAGGCGGAGTATCAGTTGAGTAGTGATGGATGCCTCAGCTCTGTAACAGCATGGCGCCATCGCAGCACAGACCTCTTATTCTAGATATATTCTCCAGGTGGTAAAATGCTGTTAAAACTGAGCTCAGTCCAAAATGATGCCAAGATTTCTGGATTGATCCGTCCTTTATAACATTGCTGATTAAAGCTGGACACTAATCTCTGGATGCTCATCTTTGTTACCACAGACAATAATTTCACATTTCTCTTATTTAGCTGAAGGAAATTCTGAGACAACTACTTAAGCTTTGTTTGAGACCAGAGTCACCCAGTGACGCTGTAATATAGTCACTGTGTTAATCATTCATGTCAGAAAAGTTGAGATTTTTTTTCTGTTTTGGCTTTTAAAGTGTTTCTTTATTTTGAAAACATAAAAAAGCAAACATCTTACAATTTAACAGCTATTTTTATACTCATATATGTTTGAACCAATTTCATATTACATATAATAGAAGACTAAATAACAGTAACAAGAACTGTGCAGGAAAAATAAAAACTAAAGAATGGTAAAATAAATGAGTCATACAGGACACCTGAATCTTTTCTCATGACTGAAAGTAATAATGTAATTAACCATTTCCATCTTTGGTTTGCACAAGTTTAAATATGTTATTTCCACAACGAATGTTAAGAATAAATCAGAGAAGCAGGGTATTACAGTTTCCTTGACTTCTTGCTGCTGTTGCTGCTGCCTGCAGAGGATCTGGAGGTGGTGAGAGGAGGAGAGGCTGCAAGCAGCTCCAAGCCCAAGTCCACTGTCTTCAGAAGGGGGGAAGAAAGTTCAGAGACGCTCTGACTGCTGCTGGCCGAGGACACAGGACACCTACAGAGCAAAGGCAGCAAAGACACAGAGTAAACTCTTGAAGGCTGAAAGCAAACCCTGTACTCCTTTATACCAGAGGAGCAGTATAGGGCAGGGATCACCAACACCAGCCCTCCTGGACCAGAATTGGTGAGCCCTGGTATAGAGGATGTGCACTGACATCACCACACAGAGAACTGTGGGACTAATCTGCCATGTTGGGGGAGCCAGCGTTTTGTTTACAGCAGTTCAGAATTTCTGAGGAGTTTTTCATCTTTTCTCTGAGTTGTGTCCTCGACTGCAGCAGCAGCTCTAAAAAGAAGATGAAGCAGCTGATTTTCATCCTCATCCAGTGATGAACACATCCCAGAGAACAGTGCACTTCTACAGAAACGTTTCCAGGCGACATGTTTCTGGCCGACCGTGGGTGGATTTAAAGGGCAGTTTAAAAGGGCAGAAGTAAAGATGGCTGCATTTACAACGTGTCAGCTAGATGAACGGGATGATAAGAGAACAGATGAGGAGGTACACCTGAGAGTTCATGTAGAAAGGGTTACTGGCTGCAGGATTCTACGTGAAACGGTACCAATCTGGATGAAACTCCCATGTGCAGATGAGATCACTTTCCTCCTCCAGATTGCTTTAATTTTTGTACTTAAACATGTATTTAATGAATCGTTTAATCATTTATTCGCCCAAAAAATGTTCATTTATCAGAAATGAATCCACACAGATGAACAAATAATATATTTGGTTTCAGAATCAAAATACCAGATCAATAAATATTTGATTAACATAGATTTTTGGTACGATGGTGTAGTTGCAGCATGAAGACTTGCAGGTTTTAATCCTTGTGTTTGTATGGCTGCATGAAAATGTAGGAACTTCCAACAAACACCAGGTAAGCACTGATGTCTGAAACTGAAGCCGGTGGTAGATCTGAACTCCATTCTGTTTATTAACAGCTGCTGTTTTTACATCCTTACAACTCTTCCGTTCTCTTATCAGCTCATCATGATGAGGATGTTTCTTCCTAGCATGCATTTAAACCAGTTTTAACATAGTTTACTAGTGAGAAACATAAAAGTGGGAATGTAAACAGTTGCAGTATTCCTACAACATGGCAGGCAAAGTCTTGGTGACATCAGATGCACATTCTCTGTTTAACCATATTCCTCGTGTACATTTTCATCATGGGACATGGGACAGTTCTTACTGATGCAAACCCTCGTTACACATCATCATCGCTGCTGGGGCAGAAGGTTTTATGAGGAATGTGTGAAATCAGACCTGAGAGAGGACGAGTTTCGGGCAGAGCTTGCTGTGGAGCTGGTGGGAGTGGAGCAGGGAGCTGGAAGGGACAGATTGGCCTGAGAAACGAAGCAGGGAGAAACATTAAAACCAACAGAAGGTTAACGGTAACCTCTAATGGCTCCATGCTTCATTAAAATTTGCACCTGCTGGAAGTATTTCTCCAGCACTGGTCTGAGGCCAGGATCCTGCTCCATGGCCTCATTCAGCATCTTGTTGATACGTTTGCGGAACTCTTTCGACTCCTTCAGCTTAATGTCTCGCTCCTCCAGAGTCTCGGTTGTGGTGTTCTTTGCTGAGCGGATTTCTCGGGTCAGTTTCGAGCACTAGCAAACAAGAAATGACAGTATTACAGTGAACACCTCACATTTAGTCAAACTGTACCTGTACTGCGTATTTACACAACATCTGCTGTATAGCAGCATGTGGACTGTGGCAGAACAACATCAAACCTGCTTTCTGGCTCTCTCAATTTTCTCTTGCTGGGAAGTAATTTCTTTCTTCAGTTTTCCAGTAAGAGCTTGTTTGTGAGCTATCTTATTCTTCTCCACCTTCTTTTCTAGCAGCAGACTTTCAAAGGTATTGTTCATGTCCTGGAAATGGAGAGCAGTACACACACTTAAAACACACAAAAACAATGCACAGAGACATGCAGAGATTCACACAAGATCAGTTTCACTGGATGAAGGAGACATTCAAAGTGGCTGAGTGGGTTTATTTTTGTCATTATACTCCAGCAGGACTTCATAAATACTGGGGATCAGGCGTATTTTGTAGTTTAACCTGTTTAGATTTATTTTATCTCTTGGAAACATCAAAATTTAATCTAAAAATACAAGACATGGAATACTTTGTCACTTTCTCCTGGATTTGTCTGATTTGACTTAGAGTGTGAGAGGCCATTGTTAATCCTGTGGTGGACTGAAAAGCTCTCTTTTGAAACCTCCTTTTGTCCACTATAGGAAAGTTTATACCTAGTTACTATTACTGCAAGTTCTTCTTGACTTCTACTGTACACCCATGGGAGAGGGTAAGACGACACGTTCACTGTCAACAAGAGGGTTGTTCAAGGCTGTGAGTTTTACAGTGTTCATACACACACACACACACACACACACACACACACACACACACACGTGTGTGTGTATATATATATATATATATATGTATATACGTGTGTGTGTGTATATATATATATATGTATGTATGGGTGGGACTCAATTAAAAATTAATCTAATTAATTAGAGGCTTTATAATTAATTTTGATTCATCACATTTTATTACATGACAATATTTGTCCCAAAAAGCACCACTTTTTTATTTAAATGGATTTTAGTGAACGACTGAATCAAATAATTAATATTGTAAACTCAGTTTCTAGTAATGTTTGGAAAAATGCATTTATTTGCAGTTCATTTCCAAACAGTGGAGAAAGATACTTGGCCCAAAATGAACAAACCTTAAATTACAGTGTCATTGTAAGTACTTTAACTCACAGCTACCGTGTTACAATACATTTAACTTGACATTTTTTGTCCATCTGTCTGGAGGCCAGGGTGGAATCAGCCAGTGTCAGCTTTCCAGTCTGGTCCTGGAGCCCTGACTAAAGCTTGTAAGTGGGTGCTGCGTGAGGACCAGGGCTCTTTGTGTGTTCTTTTTAGACGGGGTGGGGCCTGCAGCAGCACCCAGCAAGTTTTACGCTTTCACGTCAGTCTCCAAAAGTCTCTCATAACAGCAGAAAAGTCACTTATTTAAAATAGAGTTGCTAGAGGGGTCTGAAAACCCTAACCCTAACCCCCTCGCTACATTTAGCACCAAAGTCGCTAAGTTGTTAGCTAAGCTTTGACGTGTGCACCAGTGTTTTCAGGGTATCAGGAACTTGTGCTCTGACAAACTTGCCGCCTTGTTTGGAATTCAAATTTTGATGAAATGTGCCCATGTTTTTAATTAATTAATTGTAAGTGAGGTCAGGGTTTACTGAAACAAGCCATCCTGTCTCAAGCCAGACCCCTTTGTGGAAACAGGGCTAAATTAACATGCTTGACTCACTGGACTGGAGAACCTTCATCCATGCAGTTTTGTATTTTTACCAACAAGCCAGATTTGAAGATCTATGTGTTGTTACAGCCCCAGTAAAAGACAAGACAGGCAGAAAATGTTATATAAAAATGGTTGGATAATAACCTGTAGGTCCTGTTGGAGTTCTTGGACCAGGCATTTCTTATACTTCAGAGTCTCCTGGACGGCTCTCTGCTGCTCCTCCAGCTTCAGTTTCTCCTGGTACTCTGGACCTTTAACGAACACAGTCAACGTTAGATTCTGATGAGCGGTAGCTGATTCATACATCACACAACTTCTTCCTGTGGAATGCTGATGAAAGCGCTGTGTTTCCGGCTAAGTTTCCCTGTCATACGTACTGGATGTGTTCGCTTTGTTGAGAGATTTGCGAAATGCAGAACTGTGGTTGTCAAACAGCTGGATGGTGTTCCCCAGAGCTCTTGTTTCCAGCTCCATCTTGTGGATTTTTGCCTCCAAATCATCTCTCTTCTGCTTAAGCTCCTCTTTCTCTTGTACAGCCTGTTAACAAGCAAACAGCTGTGATTTAAAGTGCAAGAAGAGTTTATCCTTGTTAGGCTGCAGGTGGCTCTGAGTGTGTGCCACAACAGGAAGCATGACGGCCTCTCACCTTTATGATGTAGTTGGCTTGTGCCTTCCCTTCTTCCCCCTCAGGAGGCGCCATTGAAAGCGCCATAACCTTGTAACGTGCCTTCAATGTGTCCACCTTGACGAGTTTCTTACCAAGTTCAACACTGAGACAGAATCAGATGTTAAAGAAAGTGATCATCTTACCTGTTACAGATCCCCACCGTGACATCAAGATGAGAAAACTTAGACCAAAGCCATATCGTGTGTTTTATGAGCTGTGGAGGATCACAGCTGGCCTTCTTACTTGACTCTCTGCCTCTCTTGCTCACTCATCTTGAACTGCTGGCTGAGCATATTTTTGTATGCCTCGATCTCAATCTCTTTCTCTTTCATGGTTTCCTGCTGGTCCAGCTTCCTCTTCTCCAGAGACAGCAAGCTGTCCGCCTCGTTGTACAGCAGATCCCGCATACGCTTGGCCTCTAACATTAGAATTTTGTGCTCCACCACCCTGTCCTGACAAGGCGTACATGACGCAAACAAAACACTGTATGATTTTGTAACTACTGGTGATGGTGGCAAGACGAAGAAAACAACTTTCAGTCTGTATTATTTTTCTTTGGCTTGTGATCAAATTCAGGCAACCTCACTTGACCTGCTAAGCTAAGACTAGCATGCTAACAGGGTACATTAAGATTGTAAATTTCTGTGTGTTGAAGCATGGAAACATCTAAAACTTGCAGGTCAGTGGCCCTCAAGGATTGGAGTTTGAGATTCCAGATGTAGACTGATGATAAAAACAACTAATTATTACTTCAGTTACTAACCTGTTTCCTCTGTTTGATTTTTTTCAGCTCCTTTTCTTTGTCGTTACAGAAAACAATGAGCTCCTCGACTTTATTCAACATGTCTCTGTTCTGATTCTCTGATCTTTTCTTCTCCTTTCTTAAAAAGCGTGTGTTATCCTGCCGGAGAGAGACACACAGTGTGAGGTGGAAAAAGGAAAAGCAGAATTGTGCGCTGAGGTTTCAGACTGACCTCGCACTCCTTGAGCGAGTTGGTAAGCACTTTGGCATCTTTTTTCTTCTCCTCTAGGTCTTTGGTCAGCTCAGCAATCTTTATCTCCAGCCTTTGTTTTTCATCCGAGTGAATATCCCCCTCCAGCCGAGCCAGTTTTTTCTTCATCTTGGCTATCTCCGTGTTCTACACAATGCAGGGAAGTGAGAGGAAAATCTCAGCATTAGGCCGGGGGAAGCTGGGTAAAAAAGATCCTGTTTATATGTTCAGTTCAGCTCAGACAACTTTATGATGATCAATGATCATAATCGCAACATTAAAAAGCAAATGGGCACATTAATGAAGTCACAAGCTTGACATTTAATCCAATCAATTAAATTAATAAGAATATGAAAATATAAAAATATGAAAGTCATTCAAAATCAAATCAGTAAATCCTCTAAATAGAATCTTGTACATAAGTCCAATAAATACAAACAGTCTTTAAAAATAAGTCAGTTTAGTCTAAAATGAGTGGGGTCTGTGTTTAAAAGCCTAACGGCAGAAGGAAAACAGACTTTGAATAGCACTTTGTTTTGCTTTTGGGGAGATTACAGTGTTGACCAGAAGGCAGAAGTAGAAACTCAGAATGTGATCTGGCTGACTGACATTTATTTAGCTTTTGCCTGTTTTTCCCAGATTGTAGTCAAATTATTCTGCTGAGTACCAACAACTCAAGCACACTTTAACAGTAATATTTAAGCTGTTTTCTGTCCTTCAGACAACCCATTGAACCAACAGATGAAGGAAAGAGTTAAAAGGCTTTCAATAACAGAATGATAAAAGTTACATGACAGCACAGACATTAACCCTTAAAACCCAGAAGTTTGCTGGAGCCTCACAGTACAATCACTTATTTCTCATGTGCAGTAGTGTTTAACTCGGTGGAGTAAATTGTGATGGATAACTTACCCTTTAGGTGATCTACAGAAGCTTTACAGGTATTTATATCCCATCCAGGAGGTTTACAATCCAGCCACAACATGTAGTGTTTATTCAGAGACTTTATATGGTAAATCCACAATGTGTGATCCATGATAACAACAATATTTATCATATTTTCATAAAGGAAAAAGTTCATTATCACTACTATGTTGCTACTTCTGTGTTGGCCCTGCGACAGACTGGTGACCTGTCCATGGTGTACCCTGCCTCTCACCTGTTAAAATGCTGGGATAGGCTCCAGCTCACCCGCGACCCGTAATGGAATAAGTAGTCAAGATAATGGATGGATGGATGGATGTTGCTACTTCCTGTCAAACTCTCCACCAATCAGAGAGCTTAAATTAATAATGTCCAATCAGGAGCAGAAAGTTTTATGTTTGTGTGAAAAGAAGAAAAATAATACTCCTGTTTATAAATATGTAAATAGTTTCTGTTGTGTGTTTGTTTCAATGATTTTTCTCCTTTCTCTGTTTATTATTTCTACAAAGTTCTGTTAGTAATAAATTCTGCTTTCTTCTTCTGGTCGGCCTTTATGCTGCTAATGTATTGATAAATTTATTTTACATCATTTTAGCCTCATAATCTGACAGCGGAGGCTGTCCTGGAAACTTCATGTCTGGATGTTGATTAGGAATAAAAGAGTTGAATTTGAATTAACTTTTACATTAAGACCCCCTGCCCCCCCGCCTTGTGCAATTTGTGTTAAACCTGCCTGCTTATTCACGATCCTCTGCTGGCTAATCAGCTCTTTCTCCAGTTCTCTGTGCTGGTTTTCTAGGTGGCTGATGGTGGATCTTGTCTTTGAAGCTTGTGCGATCAAATCCCTCTCCTTGGACCTGGCAAGCACCAGCTGGTCTTTCTCGAAACACAGTTCCCGCTTCAAGTCTCGCAGTTGAACTTCCAAGTCCTACGTGAGGCAAAAAAAAAAAAAAACAGGCACAGAGCACGTGGGACAAAGATTGGGTTTATCTGGATTATATCAGCTGGATATTGATCAATATATTGAAACAAATCCTTCAGATTTAAAAATAAAGATGTGTATTAAGCATCGTTAGGCTACTTTAATGGCCTGTTCCTCGTCCTTGGCCATCCGTTCCATCTGAGCAGCTGTCTCCTCCTCGCTGAGGGCAGTCTGAGTCACAACTTTCAGCTTCTCCTCCAGAGCAGCATTGTAAGTCGCAGCTTCCTTCAATCTACAACACACAACCCAGCTGATGAGCCAAAACACTGCAGGGATCATTTATTCACAAACATGTTGTAATAACTGACTGACTTATCATTTTCATTCTGAAGGTCTGTCTTCATTCTGACTATCTGGCTGGTCAAAGACCCCACTTCGGAGGTTTTTCTGTCCAGTACGCATTTGGAGTCCTTCAGCTGCAGGGGAACAACAGGATGCAGCATTACTTTAAAAATTCTCTGAGCACTCGTTCAGGACACTCTGAGAAGCTGACCTCAGTCCGCAGCCTGATGCAGTTATTCTCCTCCTCCTTCAGATCTTGACGCAGCTTTGCTGCTTTGTTGTTTGTTTTGTATATTTTTCTCTCAGTTTCCTTGTTGTTGTTCCTGAGTAAATCCAGGAAGGACGTCTTCTCTTTAAGGGTGGTCTCCCTCTCTCTGATCTTCTGGTTGCCCTCGGCAAGTTGCTGGAGGGATAAAAGGAAGTTGTCACTCAGGTGTAGTTTTTGGTCTGGGTTTAAATTGTTTTTGAGTCTGTATGAATTCAGTCGGTTGTACCAGTGCACACTGCTGCATCTGAGCATCTTGTTGCTTCATCTGCTTCATGCTGTTTTCAAACTGATGGATGAGCTGCTGCGTCTCCAGGTGAGCCCGCTGCAGGTTCTCTGTGGTTTTATCCAAAGCTATCTGTTTGGCCAGTAGAAGTGCAGTTTTTATAGAGAACACAGGAACAACTGTCACAGCCTGTAGCAAACATCCTCAAAGAAAAATATTCACGCTCACCAGCCACTTTATCAGGGACACCTGTTCAACTGCTAGTTAACACAAACATCTAATCAGCCAATCACAGGGCAGCAATTCAACATTCAACATGTCATATAGACATGGTGAAGATGACTTGCTGAAGTTTAAACTGAGCTTCAGAATGAGCAAGAAAGAGGATTTAAGTGACTTTGAACGTGGCATGGTTGTTGGTCTGAGTATTTTGCAATCTGCTGATCTACTGGGATTTTTACAGACAACCATCTCTAGGATTTCCAGAGAATGGTCTGAAGAAGAGAAAATATCCAGTGATCAGCAGTTGGATTGGTTGGAGATGATAGAAAGGCAACAGGAAGTCACATAAGCACTGGTTCTTGGTTGATACCAACATGGCCTGGTTTAACCACCACAACCTCCCTGAGTATTGCTGCTGACCATGTCCATCCCTTTATGACCTTCTGATCTTCTGATGCTACTTCCAGCAGGATAATGCACCATGTCACAAAGCTCAGATCATCTCCACCTGCTTTCAAGAACATGACGATGAGTTCACTGGACTCCAACGGCCTCCACAGCCACCAGATCTCAGTCCAGTAGAGCAGCTTTGGGATGTGGTGGAACGGGAGATTCTCATCATGGATGCAGCCGACAAACCTGCAGCAACTGTGTGATGCTGTCATGTCAATATGGAGAAAACCTCTGAGGAAGGTTTCCAACATCTTGCTGAATTTATGACACCAAGAATTAAGGCAGTTCTGAAGGAAAAAGCTCCAGCCCGGTTCTAGAAGGTGGACCTGATGAAGTGAACAATGAGTGTAAATTTAAAAAGTAAATAGTTTTTCTCTTTTTTGTTGACCTGCAAAAAGTAGAATTTATTTTTCTGTCGTATCAGATGTTAATTTAATTTATTTTCAGCACAGGAAACAAAAACAACACACACACATTTGGTTTTTGGTTACTACAGATGTATGAAAAAGTGAAGACTTTAAAGTAATTTGTTTTTAGAAAATGTGCATCTGTGTGTATGATGTTTTTAGACCATTTTTAGCTGTTTTGCTTATGTGATAAAGATCCAGTCGTTTCAACCAGCTCATTCACAAAAGTGAGGAATTAAAAAACAGGATCAAACTCCATATGAGGGATGTTTAGGTGTGTCCTCTCTTTCTTGCTAATTTTCCACAAAATTTCATCTGCAGATCCACCAATTCCTTTCTCAACCAAAGAAAAAACACTGTGGCTGTAATGACAGTAGGTCATTGAAACAAACACCAGTAAGGTAGTGGAAGTAGTTTTTAAAAGTTCCTGACACGACTCCATTCCATGTAGCCATGTATGCTTTGGCTAAATCTGAGGGACTATGTTATTGCAGCTGAATAAAGGGCAACGTAGTGCGTACACAGTTCAGGAGAAAGGAAAAAACAGCATTACTTTATTCATGTTGTGTTCATTTCATAAAGCCATTAACTGCACTATCATGCTGTCTAAAATGAATGAAATATTGATTTTGGAAAAACATTTGTAAGTACACACTTTTTTCTGAAACACTCTGCATCTGTATGTTCATGCAGCAGCAGAATCAATAAGAGTATGTTGTGTCTTCTTTCATTACCTGTGCAGATTTAGTCTCCGACACCTCTTTTTCAAGTGCTTTGCGCTTTTCATTGGCCTCCAGCGACTTCTTTTCTACAGCTGCAGTAAGTGACTTCATCAGGACAGATTAGAAAGCTGTTAGCTGATCAGGAGTCAGACTTGTTGGTTCTGAACATTCTGATGTTATACTCCCATTTTTTCCTCTCTACCTTGATCCTCTGCTCATCTTGTTCAGCATACTTGGTGATGGCCATCGTGTCCTCCTCCCTCTGTGTAGACTCCTCCAAGAAGGCGTCCAAGGTCTGCTGGTCCCAGTTCATCTGACCTTTAAACTTGTCAAGCTTCTGTTTCGCCTTGATAAGCTTGTTCTGAAGATACAGACAGAAGCTAAGGAAGAGCTTTCTGATACACCTTCTTTTTCTATAGTTTTTTATATGCCAGAGATAGACCTCTATCATGTCCTTCTTCTCTTGTAATGATCTGAGCTCATTTTCAGTCTTGGCAGTCTGCTGAGCCAGGCGACTCGATTTTCTCTCTGCGAGGGCAGTCAGGTGTTCCTGCAGCTCTATCTCTCTTTCCCTCGCCTTCAGCAGAGCCTGCATGCAGACAACCGAAATGGCAAAGTCTCAGCACCCAATGCATCTGTGCCCATAAACAATATGTTCACAGTCTTTTACATTCTTACCTCAGCATTTTCCAGCTCTTGTTTAGCATTTCTTAGCCCTTCATACATAACTTTCTTTCTTTCCTTGTTTTCCTCAGTGGTTTTGTTGACTTCCGCCAGCTCCATCTCCTTTTTCTGCAGCTGTTGTCAAAATCATCACGACATGTCACATGACATATGAACAATTCAAAGTTCCTGTGAACAGTCTTGACATGTTGTTCCCAGATAATAGGCATGTTTGGGCCTAATCTGATCTACTTTTGGTATTTATCGCTCAGTTACAGCACTGGCAAATTTTAAGTGGGTAGGTAGTGGGTATGTCCAGATCATCCACATCCAGAGGCTTATACTACGAAGTGTGATTAACATACCCAGGATATCTCTCTGTTACCTGGGTTGACTTACCTAGACATTCAGGATCTGGATAAGAAGCTGATTATCAACTCAGTAATTCAACCCAAGGTTTTCCCATCTTGATCAGTGTGAGCTCACGTAAAAAGGGTCTGCAGTGTCTGACCAATCACAGATTGGCAGAGCACTTCCTCACTTTTCTTTATATTTATTATTACCTCCGCCAAGATGGAATTCATGTATTTGGCGGCGTTGGTTTCTCTGTCTTTCTGTTAACACAACTCAAAACGTTTTAATCAGATTTTGATTAAATTTTTAGGAAATCTCAGAACAAGTGATTAGATTACGCTCTTCTTCCTGCACTTAACATAGGCGGACGTTTTTTTTCTTCTCTCCCTCCCCACACTCTAGCCTCTATCTGCATTTCTGTTGTGAATTTAGAACCATGGATCTGATCAGCTGGTCTCTAAATGCAACTGACCAAATTTATTCGAACCACAAAACGGGCACAGGGGAGCCCACTTGTCCTGACAGAACGTTTGCTGCTGGATACGTGATGAACGCCTGGGGGGTGTGGAAGGTCATGTATCTGTAAATAATGGTGATATGTGTTTATATGTATATATATTACCCAAATTTTCCTGAGGACTCTCCAAAGGGATTAATAAAGTATTTCTATTCTATTCTATATGTTGTTGCTGTCTACTCTTGGACGGGTTGTACTGGAAGATGTATAATGACAATAAACTAAGTCTAAGTCTAATTTTTGGGGAAGAGATCACCACCTGGATCCAATAATGTTTCAAGGGATTCTTTACTATAGGGAGATCATTTTGCCCTTAGAACTTCTAACTCAAAGATAATGTCTGCAATGTGTAAAGACGCTTGTGTTGGAATATAATTCATCACCATGATGACCAAAGTAGGTGTCTGTTCCATAAATTCATGGTTCTGCAGTTTTGCCATGTGACCTTTATTATTAACCTTTTTATTTCAGTTGCAACCTTAGTGGAACTAAACTGACTTGGAAACAAGTCTAAAATAAATATATATTTATTTCATCATCAAAAGGATGCATCTACATCTATCCCACAAAACTATTTAGCTGTGTCCCAATTCAGGGTCTGCACACTCGGAAGTCCGTTTAACGTTTCTGAAATGAGACAGCCTACCTAGCCAACAAGAATTTCCCATATCAGCAACGTAGGACATTGAGTTACTTAAACCTTTAAAATTACTAAGTTTGCATATCATAAGGCACTTTAGTGAACATTAACACCGAACTGGTAATGATGTAAAAAAAAGATGATGCTCTGTTGTTTTCCAGTTAGTAAACACTTTGCTAACCCCTTAAAAAATCCACCGTTTAACAAACATGTTTTTAATGTACTTGGTTTGTCACGTTTCTACTAAAGTGTAGTAAACAATAAACAAAAACAAAAACATACTCATCTGAGCTTGGTTGCTCATTCGCCACCATCTTGTGCGCAATGAATTCTGGGAGAAAAGAGGCCATGAAGGATGCATCACCAGCAGCCTTCGTTTGAGGCCACGGTGACGTATGTAGTCAATGAATCCACACTTTGAAGTGTGCAGACCCTTATCTGGGACACACCTTTTGTCTTCTAAGCACTCCTCTAATGATCTGCTCACCAAACCCAACAGGATTTCTTGGCTGGCCATCTTCCAAGAGATCTGATTGTTTAGGAGGTGGTGGGTCATCATACTTAAGCCCCAATCACACTGCAGTTCAATTCCGATTTTTTTCCCAAATGTGACTCATATCAGATTTTTTAATGACAGTCTAAAGGGCACAAATCTGATTTTTTTTTTTTTTTTTAATCCAATCCAGGCCACTTTCATGTCTGGTCATAGATTCTAGATTGGATACGTATCCGATTCAGGACCAGATACATATCCCATCAGTGTGGAAGCGATCTCAGTCTGAACGGTCATGTTGCGTTTCTTCAGTCAGACCAACGTCACAATTCTGCTATTTCACAATATTTACAGCTTTAAATATATGAACGAATTAGGGAAAGTAATGCAATGTAAGGAGGGGGAATGTGTTAACATGCGGGTCGGGCCCAGATTTCTCTGGACGATATCCATGGGTCGGGTTTGGTAAACATCACCAGGTTTGGGCAGGTGCAGGTTGATAAAATTGGACCTGTGGAGGACTCTGCACAGACCAACTCGGCTGGATTGTCTGTACATGCCTCTGTACAGAAGTAGGAGCCACTGGTCCACAAAAGGCCAAACAAATGTGCTCTCCTTTTTCTCAGTCTCTTTCTTTCATTCAGCAATTGGGCATTGTTTTATCGGTTCAGAGTGTGTGAGTAATTTCAAACTGGTAGACATGTGAAAAACTACGCACTAGGTGATGTTGTGTTATCCTCTACGTATGCGTGTCACTTAAAGGCCACGTACCATGTTTGATTACTTTTATTAATATCTTTTAAAATTAATGTGGGACAAATAAAAACTGCAGCACAAACGTTTGACAGGTTGGTTGGTTTGTTTGTTTTCTCACATTTGGAGAATGTGGGGGAGGGCAACTTCACTCAGGCCTCCAAGAGCGGCTTTGGACACCCCTGCATTGGTCTCTAAAGGTTAAGTCTGAAAGAACTGTTACCACATATTAACATCTGGACTGATGGACACATTAATAAAGTCACATGGATATGTTTTTTTTCTCTTTTAAGAAGAAGAAGAAGAAAAAAAGACACAACATGTTTAGTTAATTGAGGTCGAAGTAAAAAAGCATTTTGTTGCTCTACTCTGTTCTTCCTCCAAACTCTAGCCTTTCTCAAATGGCCCCATAGCTCACACTTTTTGTACGTGTAACATCGTGTATGTTAAATTATTTACTCTGATATGCCAAAAAATTTAAGGAAATTAAAAATTGTCAAATTAAAATGTCTGCCTTTTATTTTGTTTATTTCACAGTTGAGCAAAAGTGTTGCTTTTTTTTTCTTTTTTTTTTTCAAAATTCTTTATTGAATCCTTTCAATATACAATCAGTAGTTATTAAAGATATTGTAAATTGAATACGGCATCTTAAAATAAAGGTAATATATATAAGAGATATGACATAAATAAACATTAAGTAATCAGAGGAGAATGTTACAAAGAAAGTGCATATATAACTGAAATACATAACAAATGGCAATAAGCTTAAAGTAATACAAATAACTTAAAGGAGAAAGGAGGCATATCTATTACAATTCTCCAATAAATTCTTGGATTATGTTAATTGTGTGTATACATATTTTGTTGTCAATTTTTTTCATACATTCAATGTAGCTTTGGAAATCATTTTTAAATACAGAAAAGAAAGGTCGACCTTTGGAAAATTTCGTTTTATGTATGTGGAATTTTGCAATTAGACAGATTAAGTTAGTAAAGTGTTGTATTTTTTTATCTTTGTTGTTATAAAGTAAAAGTATGTCTTTGGCTGTAAGATTAATAGATATGTTGCAAAGTGATGTAATGTAAGTTTCAATTTTTTTCCATAATAACTTTGAAAAATAACATTCATAAAACAGATGCATAATTGTTTCTACTTCACCATTACAAAATACACATTTCACATCAGTGTTAATAAACCTTGTTAGAAATGAGTTGGTAGGATAGATGTTATGTATAATCTTGAATTGGAGTTCTTTTATTTTGTTAGAGATAGCAAATTTATGTGGAAGAAGCCAAGTTGCTTTCCAGTTAATATCAGAGAAAGAGGAGGACCATATAAATTTTCCTCTGGGTGTAATTTTTCTTTTCCTGAGAAATTGACTTCTTATATGTTTATTATTGCAATGATGACTCGTAATGTTTCGACCATTGATAAGGAAGGTGAATTCATCCCTTTCTGTTTCTTGCTTTTCATAATGCCCTTTCATTAATTGGAGAATGCCACTGGGAATAGCTTTAATCACTGTTTGAAATTCTTTATAAGTAACCGGAAAGACTTTAGATCTCAGAAACTCTTCATAACTAAAAATTTCACCATCATCATTTTGTAAATCATTTAGGTAGATTATTCCTTTGTCAATCCAATGTTTCAGAAATAGTGATTTGTTTCCTCTAGTTATGAATTCGTTGTTCCAGATAATGGTCTTGTGCGGAGAGAAATTATGATTAAAGCATAATTTGGCTGCTGAAATAGCTTGTTGGTGAAAATTGGCTAATTTTAATGGTAACTTTGAAATATCATAATCGCAGTTTAGGAGAAAGTTCAACCCAGCAAAAGTGTTGCTTGGTTGCAAAATGAATGATCACGTGACGACAACACGCGCAGTCATCGCGATATTTCACAGGACGCGTTGCAACAGTTATCAACAGTTGTTTGCTGTTTTTATTAGTTTCTACATTGCAACGAGTCTGTGACTACTGCATGGAATATAAAACAAAGAATTTGTACCTATATGTAGAGTCAATACAATAAACTTACCTCCTGTAGGAGGGCGCGGTTTTCATCGTTGAGCTCCGGGATGGCAAAGCGTTTATCCCAACCTACAGCCTGTAGGGCCTCCTCAATAATGCTCATCATTTTTCTGCGCTGCTTGTTGGAAGCTACAGACAGCAAGAAAACAAAAGGTCCAGCTGATACGTGCTTTTTCTTTTAACAGAAATGATAACGGCTCCAAGCCTGTCCTCTCCGCAGGTTGCTGTAACCAAGGTCTGTTGTCCGTCGCCCGTAGCAACCAAACCTGGAGGCGGCGCGAGACGCGGAAGAAGACTGAGTTTACGCCACAAAATAAATGAAAACAATAAAGTAATAATAAAATCATTACATCAGTGCCACAATTATTTTAAAACGCATTTAAGTTAAAAAATTAAATGAATTAAAAATAAATTAAAATATATTTGTTTACAGTCTGCCAAAATGGTGTAAGCTGCCTTAAAAGATGTGTAACATCCCTTTATCATTAAGGGATGTCTAATTGTTTTCTTAAAAATATTTACAGATGTATCTATATTGATGCATGATATGCAAATATGACAAGTATATATTTAAATGGTCTTACATATACTTATATACATATCTTAACTTTATATGAATAACTAAGTAAACATCTATAGCTAATAAATTTAGAGCTGCATATTTATGTTTTATATGTTTTACTTAATCTAATTAAATGTAACAATGAACCTTCAAAAAGGGGTCGGATATAATGCTTTTGTTTTGTTTTTTTACTTTTGAACAATCAATTGCTTGCTTTTTATTCATTTTGCGTTCCTTTAATTTTTGACTCTGGTTGATCTTATTTACTGTTTTGAACTCATTCATTAAAGAAAATCCTTCCCTCTGGCCTCTGTTCAAGTGAGGTGGCATCTGCATGATCACTCTGCATGGTCACTCCTTCCTGAACGTCTCCACACAGTCTTTGCGTCGCCGTGTGGCCGAGTTCTCCAACACATCCACACAGGTTTCTCTGCGCGTGTTCTTGAATACAGCAGTTTCACTTATATCTATTATCATATTTTTTTTCTTTTTTTTATTATTTCTGTTCTTATTATTATTATTACTCTTACTCTTATTATTATTATTGTTACTATTATCAACTAGTTGTGTAATGACCTACTGGCTAGGATGATCTTAGCTATATATGTTGTAAGTAGTATGGATTACATGGTCTTCTGTATGATGTTTCAAGTCCCCACCCGCACTCCCCACACCCTTTCTGTCCCTCTCTCTCCCCTCCCTCTTCTCTCTACTTTCTTGTCTCTCTCTCTCTCTCTGTCCCCTCCGGTCGAGTCCAGCATTAAGAGTCTGATTTAATAAAGTTTTTCATGTCATCAAGAGGGACTTTATACATGTAGTATAAATCCCTGCTTGATAGAGTAAAATTGCCCAGCACCAGACAGCAGCCAGACAATCATTCTGTTTGCAACGATGCTGGACAAGACAGGTTAGAAGAGAAAAAAAAAAAGAAAATCCTTCCCATTACCACACAATAATCTGTGGATAATAAATGTGAGCTGTAGTAACCAGTAATGTAATAACAGCCAAAAACATAATTTTGGCCGTTTTCAATGTAATAGCCAATAATGTGATGTTATTGATTTTATTATTGCCCTAGCATGAAATATCTCTTGAAAATGTAATATGTTTACAATGTTTATAAAAATAAGTATGATTACATATTTGGCTATATAACATTTAAATGCCCAAAATTATTAGGGTATTGGTTGTTATATTTACCCGTAAATCACAGTGCCAGAATAAAAAATCTATTTTGAAAAACATTTCACCCTGTTTAACTATATTTAATGGTTTTTTTTCCCTGTCAGCACAAATGAAGAGGCCTGGTTAAAGACACTGAACTCAAACATTTATTTTACCTGTAGACATTTGTATTTAAACAGCATTGTGATAAAAAAAAAAAACTTAAAAATGTTTTATACCGACTTGTCACACAAACGCATCATAAAACAAAAGCAAAATTAAGAAAGCACACTAGAAATAAAATTCAATATTTAAAGAACGTCCCTTTGAAATCCTTGAGTTTACATTACGATTCAGGCGTTTTATTGACCTCACTTTGAAGACAAACATCCACGCGTGACATGAGCCGAGGTTGCGACTCCTCTGCAGTTGGCCTGAGTGCACACAGAAGCTTTAAACCAAAGTTTAGATGAAACCATCGCAAGTTGCCCAGCAAGGAGATATGCCTTTCATCTGTTTACATACAGACACATTTTTATAAAGTCTCTGATGAGTAAAATATTTCAGTCCTGAGTGTTGAAAAGGCAACATAGTTCTCAGCTCAGTGTGGTTCACTTGTCCTCCATTCACTGTTTGTGTAGAAACCTCACAAGGATGTTTTTTGTGTAAAATCAGCCCTTAAACTGCTGTGCTTTTGGTCCCGACATGCGGCCGTGCAAACTCTACAAAGTCATCGATGAGGACAGGCCACGCTCCTGTTGATACAGAAAACTTTTCTGTCACACGACTGTGCAAAGCATGGTAGGAGACAGCAATGTTTAGCACATCATTGTTTCCATGCAGCTTGGAGAGTAATTTTACCTTCCTCGTCATAATTTGACATGTCATCTGTGATCATCGTGCTGAAGTCTAGTAAGAGATTCCAAGTGTCCTTGGGAATAGATCTTTTGTGGTGTTCCTGTAAGGAAAACAGTGTACATATTTACAGACTCCTTTTTTCATTCTTTTGCATATTTGTCACACTTAAAAGTTTCAGATCATCAAGCAAAAAAAGAAAAAAAATTAAATGACTTATTTACTGAGGGGGAAAGAGAAAAGCCATCTCAACATATAAAAGTAATTATGTGGGAATGTACCAAAAACATAAGAGCTCTGTCCACTGTAGAGTTCCTGCTAAATTCTCCATTTTATTTCAGAAAGCAGGCAGAAAAAATAAGGTTGGTGAAGAAAAGGTGAACGCAACCTTGCCTAAAGCAAATGGACAGTGCTGTTCTCATGGTTTTGTTACATTCCCAGATATCTACTTGGGGTTTGAACTGAATTTGGGTTGGACACCAATGCTTGGTAGAGTCTTTTAGCTGAGTTAATCCCCGCCATTTTGGTATGCTACATGTTAGCATCGCTGCTTCCAAGTGTGTCAAAAAAAAAGGTTAAAATTACATTTAATAAATTTATCATATCCAAAATTCAGTTTTATTATAAATTATTGAACATTTAGTTGAATTTTCCTTTCTGTTAAAGAGAAATATCTGAACATAAAAAAGAGGATAGAGTAATAAGTTACTGTTCCTGCTAACTACTTTTTTAATGCTGAAACTCGGATATTAACAGTTTCTTTTGAAGTAAATAACTACCAACTATAAAGACAATTATGTTTTATTTTTTTAGTAACGTGCCCAACTGGACTGTTTTATCACTTATTTGGTGCCCATGTGTCAGAATGAATGAACTTCTTTATCTACTATCTTCATCCAGGTTGCCTGCAGTGACTTTTTACATCCAGCAGATGTCGTCAACGTAGCGTTGACACAGTTGCTCCATCAAGCCTCATCTATCCTTTTCTGTTTACTCAAACAATCTTTGTCTCAAACACACACACACACACACACATACATACATATATGTGTGTGTCACATCTTCATTCAAGTGTACAAAAATATAAGCATCTGTATTCTTTTTTACAGCACTGTATGAGACAACATTGTCATATTTAGACCACCTGATGTGTGATTACAAACTTACTACTAAAAATTTGTTCCACAAGTTCAGGAATTTAAATCTTCCTGCCAGAACTAAATTCCAATATGCAATTGCCATATCCAGATCTGGAAGAAAAGCAGACAAAGATCAATATGAAAGCATGAAGACAGGAACAAAAAACAAACTGATGAGCAATATGATGGATAATAAGGATCCTTACCCAAACCTTTCTGGCCGGGATTCTTGGCAAAGTTAAATGTAAACTGGTAAAAGTCTTTAAATTTCCCATGGTCCTTTAACTCCTGCTCCATCTTTGGCAGCTGAGCTTTGAGCTTCTCGATGCTGTCACACCTGTGAGACCACAGAGCACACGTTTCATTGTTCATGAGATGTAAAACAAATCCAGCACATACAGGGGGAAAAGCAAATATTTCTGAGCTGAACACAAGTAGATATTTTGTTATTATAAAAGCTACTAACCAAAACCTAATTCAACCAATACGTGCCAAAGAGCAGGTTTTATTTGAGGGGATTTCTGTCCAAATCTGAAGAAAGGTTTAGGAAAAAATAAAAAAAATAAATAGACCTTTCACACAAAGAATCCACTTTTCAGAGAGCTTAAGTATTTTGCCAAATCATTTTGTTTTTTCAGCAAAAAGAATATTTATTAGCGACAGCTGCTGCTATAAAGCTGCTATCAGGTTGAAAGGATCACTCGGTTTGGTACATACAAAAAAGCACACAGGTGAACTACGCAGGATGAAAGACACAGGTGCAGTAAAAACTGGCCAATCATCAGAGACAAAAGGATTCTGGATAAAGTAACAATAAAAGACCTTTTTCTTTTTTCAATGCTTGTGTCAATCTGTCTAGTGGATGAAAAAAGAGGCTTCTACATATTAATGATGTGAAATTCATTCCTGATTGAAGAGCCTAAAATAAAATCGTGGTTACCAGAACAGTAAAGGTCAGCTTTCTCTGTTAACACGGGAACACATTTTTAAAAGAAAAAAAAAGTTCTTGCTGATAAATGCCGGTAAAATCTATTAATTTGGTAAAATTTTTATGTAAATTTTGGTTTCATTTAAGCACATTGTTGTAGGGATATCACGGTTACTTGATTTCAGTAAATCACAGTATTAAAAGCCACAATTAATTCATTTAATAATTGATTCGCTATCCAGCTTATACACTGCATATCAGGTAAGGCTACAGTTGGTTTGCAAACATAAAATATATCACACCAAACCCTCCCACCCTGAACAGGATTTTCAGGAAAAAGGGAGACAATATTAATAAGAACCCCAACTACTAAAATATGTCCTGTCATTGTGAAACAAAACTTCCATGTTATAAAATCCATCCAGCTAAATAAGATGGACAGTCTGCTGCCAGCATGTAGCAGTCAGTACGAAAAGTAAGCTTTGTCCTTCATTCCAGCAGAGTGGGATGCAGATTAAAGGCTGGAGTCAACACACAAGAGGTGGATTTCCTTTTTATTTATTCTCACACTATGCTTTTTTATTGTTGTGCTAATTTCTGTCCAGAAGATCTTTATTTCCTGCAACTTCTTGACCACCTGGTTCATAGCGGTGACTGTGTCCCTCTGAAGCGCCCACCCAGCTGGAGCACCCAGCAGCTAGAAAGAAATATTATTTTACTCTAAATAAACTGCTAACAATCTCAGATGTATCTGTACATATTTGTTTTATAAATTAAAACAAAGACTAAATTACAGGCGTCATTACTGTCTTGTAACAGACACTTTTCTCCAAAGCGATTCACCCGTGTGTGATTCGAACTTCAGTCGCCCACATGGCAGACAGATGCTCTACAGACCGGCTGAGACATCCGTCTCCCACATGGCAGACGGATGCTCTACAGACCGGCTGAGACATCCGTCTCCCACATGGCAGACGGATGCTCTACAGACCGGCTGAGATATCCAGCCGCATGTTCCAATACCTCTGGCATGTCTTGCCTTCTGACACTGCGATGACAGCATCTGCCACCTGCTGCTACTATTCTGCCTTTCTGACACAAGTAATGCCCAAGCCGTGCCCACCAATTTAACATTTTTACGTTTGTCAACGTGGTCCATCAGGATCTCTGTCTCACACCCCAAAAAATTCAAACCATCATGGAAATGATGTGATGAATATGTATCATAGGCATTCACCTGACCAGTTACAGCCACCATGTGTGCGAGGGAAGGCGTTCGCTTTAGGGTTGATTCTGATTTATAAACGGAAACAGGCGTGGGACATGCATGCATGCACTTTTTAAAATCTAAAAGTAGAAGTGCGCAGCATTTCTTTTTCGCGCTGCAGACGCCGCCTGTAGTTTGCTTTGCTATGCACAGTTTGATAAATGAGGCCCCAGATCTCTAGCCAACAGAGCAGCTTTGGGATGTGGTGGAACGGGAGATTCTCATCATGGATGCAGCCGACAAACCTGCAGCAACTATGTGATGCTGTCATGTTAATATGGAGCAAAATCTCTGATGAATGTTTCCAACACCTTGTTCAATCTATGACACTAAAGCCACATTTCCACCGATGGGTGCAGGTCGGGATTCATTTTTTTGTGTTTCCACATGCAAAAACTAGGAAGGGTACCCTAATATTGGACTCAACCTACTTTGTTGGGACCCTTCTGTTGGGGTACCAATCTAACTGACCCGAAAGGGTAGAATATAAAACACTGCGATCAATTGATTGGTTGAGAAAGAAAAAAACGTAACTTAAGTGCAACCTGACATAAAATCAAAGCAGGAATGGCTCCTTGTTTAGAGCAATATAATTTATTTTTGTTGATTAAATCTCCATTTAAAATGGTGTTACAAAGCACAGACAAGAAGAAGGAATAGATAGTCTCACCCCTGGTCCATCATGCCATCTATGAACTCCTGTTTCGAGAACTCGCACTGCGTTGCTGCCCTGAACTTCCAGGCTATGAGAAGGACACTTATACTGGCAGGGTCCAGACCCAGGTCATCACAGAACTGCTGGATCCCATCAATGCCTATTTTGTTATCATCATGAGGATCTAAACAAAAGAAAGAAAGAAAGAAAGAAAGAAAGAAAGAAAGAAAGAAAGAAAGAAAGAAAGAAAGAAAGAAAGAAAAATTCGGCATTTCTTAATGGCTAAAAGGAAAACTTTTTTCAATAATTTTTCATACCTCTGTATCTGTTGTACAGCTGTTCGAGTTTCTTCTTGTCTAAAGCCCCCTTAAGATTTGAAACATAGAGCTCTGGGTTTTGAAAAAACTTGTCTGTGGCAACGTCTAATTTCCAGTCATTTTGAGACAGACAAGTCACTGCAGTCTTCTCATTGGATTGTGTGAAGATCACAAACTGTCGAACTTTATCCTTCTGAGAGGACTTCAGCTTGTTCTACACAAAGATCACACAACAAAAAATCCGTTTAGAAACAGAAACATGACCCACATTTTACCATTAACTACGCTGACACTTTGTCTAAAATGCGATAATTACGTCAACATATTACAGCAGGAGTTGTTAGAGAAATGCCTAATTATAACTGCAAAGGTAAGCTAATTGTTAGCTATATAAACAACGACGAACAACATTGAAGATAGCAGCATTATGTGAACTACCAGTACCAGACTGCTGCACAAACAAGACTTAAAATGTGTGAAAGGTACCATATCATACACAAAACCTTACAGTCTACAGTTTATTCATAAATGTTCTCGTCAGCAATTCAAAGCGGTGCAATTTTGTTTATCAGTTAGCTTTTAGACTAGCAAACTTAGCAAGCTAGCTAAGCGACAATACTAGCCTAACTGTATGCTAGGACATTACCTAATGCTAACGTCAGGAGCTACGTTTGCTTTCATTAATTAAATAAAACTGCGGCGATTTATTTATTTATTTATTTATTAACTGTATCAAACACCTCATAGTGGTATTTTTCGTGACTAAAAAACTGTTAGTATTTTCTCCAAGAAACAAGCATAAAAAGTAATTTATTACCATGTTTGTCTTAGACTGAATCTCTCTCCTCCCATTCAGCACAACGCTGAAGTTAGCTTCCGGTTCATAGCTTCCGATTATTCATAAAGGACGATTCCACTGCTTTATCCGGAACCTTGTCCACATTTAACCAGGTCCTGCTCAAAACTGCAATATTTAGGATGTTCAAGTCTGAGTCGAATTGTTCTACAGAGAATATAGAGTCTCTAAAACATATAATTGTAATTATGAAAACGCTTGAAGCGTCCTTTTTTGGCACCCACTTTAGATCCCGTTTAACTAAAAGACTTAAAATGATTCGGTTAGGAGTTAGGTCACGTGTCTGACAAAGACCAGAATGTATTCATTACCACATTTTATATTTGCGAAAATGAAGATAAGGGAAATTATTTTTGGTATAAAGTGGTCTGAGTGGGGAAAAAAAAACTCATACAAAAACACATACACTTACTCTTGTTTGGATTTTCAATAAAATATTCACCGATGTAAAAAAAAAATGCGTTAATTCATCTACATGCTTTGTAGTATAGTTCAGTCCAGATCTAAACATTTTAAGTTTAGCAGTTTTCGAGCAGGTTTAATGTGTTCAAGGGTCCGAGAAAACCCCGTGAAACAGTTCTTTAAGCATTAACTGTTATTAATTTCTACAAATAATTTCATCAACACCATTTCCGGTTGACGCATTCGACTCCAAAACAAAAGAGTTGAATGACTGTGCTGTCAGTTATGTCTTCCCCTAAATTTTTCTATTTTATTCCAGTTAGTTAACATACCTTACAACTTTTTCGTAGACTAATAATATATTTAATCAATGTTTGATTAATCGAGTACAAATTTTAAAACTTTTTCAAGCTCTCTCGTATTTTCTTAGACAACTTTCCGGAAGTAGCTGAACTTACTGTGAAGGTTAGCTTGTTCTTTAACTAATGCACGTATTCCTGGATGTTTACAGCGGTGCTCAAAACATTTCAGAAGAAATGGAGATCTTACCGGCACAGGTTCGTGCCGTGGGTTGTGTTCAACCTGTCTAAAAATGAGAAAACCCTGCGGAAGGTGACGGAGCGCTCCGATGACAAACTGATCCCGGACGAGCAGGTTTCACAGAGCCTGCTGAAGCTGTTCCGAGCCCTGCTCAGGAGTCGAGGCCAGATCCGATCAGCCCAGACTCACGTTCTGCCACGGTTTAGTAGTAAACAAGAGCAGTATGATGAATATCCAGCGAGTGGGCAAGATTTTATGTTACAGAATCTTGGATTTTGCATTGATCGGAAGCGCAGCTCTTTACCCTCTGCGGGAACTGGGGTGTTTGTCACCGTGGGATTTGTACCAAAAGGAGCAACAGTTGCCATGTATCCTGGCACCATCTATCAACCCTATGAGCCCATTCTCCTTCAATCCATCAGAAACCCCTTTGTATTCAGGTGTATCGATGGTGTCTTGATTGATGGAAATGATAAAGGCATCTCCAGAATGGTGTTCAGGTCCTGCAGTGGCCGGGACAGAATAGGTCCTTTCTTGACTAGTGACACCAGCTGGCTGACAGACAGTCCACAAAACCCACTGGCTGTGGGTCAGTATGTCAACAACTGCTCCAACGAAAGGCCTGCTAATGTTTGCTATCAGGAGTACGACGTGCCGGAGAAGTTCCCCATGGAGCTCCGCCAGTATCTTCCTAACGTCAACTACAGCCAGGACACGCGCCGACCTCTGCGTTGTGTTGTCCTGGTGTCACTCAGAGATATTCAAGCAGGGGAGGAACTCTTCTCTAACTATTATACCATTGTGCATTAAAATATTTTCACTCCAGTTAAAAAGTAGCCTTCTTTATTTTAAATATCCCAGCAATAATTTTACTGTAATCAATTGAATAATAATGTACAACCAGCTCTCTGCTTGTATACACTGGAATAAAAGTTAAATATTGTTATCCTTGTTATGCTATGAACTTCTACTGTGAACTCAAGATTGATTCAGAATATTGGTTAGATCCGAATGCAGGTGTATCTCAATGAGTATTTTACTTTATGCTTATGAAACACTGACTTATTTGACATAAAACCACTTTTATGAGCTGAAAAGTCACTCATCCTTTCCATCTTTCTATCTTTACAACTAACATTTTAATGAAGTGCATTTAAATGTGTTTTCTTACACCACTGCCTGGTAACAGATTTGGCCATAAAACCTCCCAGCAGACCATTCAGGGCTTTAAACGAGCTTTGTTAAATAGGAGGATGAGATGCTCAGATTTACCTAAGGTTAAAAATCTACAAATTTTGACATAAAAGGAAAATTCCTACTCTATTATGGTGATCAACCAGAACCTGGAGTAAAATGATGGAGGAACAATCGCCATTTGTGGTGTGTGTTCAATGCAGGTGAGCTATTCCAATTAAATATGGCACAAAAAGTAAGGAATTTAGGTTTGTTGGATTATTTCTTTGTTGTTAACAATTAATCTTGGCAATTAATCTTAGATCATTGGAAAGTCAGTTTATTTAGCTTTAAAATGGAACATTTGTAATGAAAATTGATTTGTGGGATGAGCAGCAGAGTATTTGGGTTGTGCCCATGAAAAAGTACCCAGTCTTTTCTTGTTTTGTCAAATGGCTTATTCTGATATTGACTTTTGGTTGGTGTTGTTTATTGGATTGGAAATTTAACAATTCCTTCATTTAACAAACCATAGCATGTTGAAGAACCAGCCACAACAGGACCTAAATCCATCCTCCATGATGTTAAGACTCACCCCCACAGAGCATAGAGGGTTTTATCAAAGACTTACCAAGCTGCTGTTGCTGTGTGTGATTCTTCCACATGCTAACAGCAAAACACCAAACAAGAATCAACAGCTGAATCAGCTGTTTGGCATTGGCAGAGAAGATCTTGCAACTTTTACATGGGTTCAACCCACATACTCAACTCTGCTGCTCATCCCACAAATGCATTTTTCTTTCTAATGTGGCACTTTTTCAAAAGGGAAATGGACATGCTTCTATATAAGATTTATTACAAAAAAGATTTGTTAAAACAAAGAAATAGTCCACCAAACACTACTTTATTGGCTTTTTGTATTAAATTTACTATCTGTGGAAACTGACAACAGACACAGAAGACACTTGAGGCCCAGGATAAGGTAGTTGAAACTGGAATAATGGTAAGGTAAAACAAGAGAAACAAAAAAGAAAACTGGTTTTTGATCATTTGAGCTCAATGTGTTAAGAAGAAAGAATTCCTACGATGTATTTACAGTCAAACATACAAAAACTGCTTGCATCATTGTAAATATTAAGACTGGTTGCTCTGTACAATCAAGTTTTTAAAATGGTTTAAGACAGATCTTCCATTAAAGATTTGTCCATTTAAACTGTTGTAGTGACCACAAATACTGTTGTAAGCAGTCAATACTCAAAAATAATATGTAACACAAAGTTAATGTATGGCCACAGATTAATTCCCTTTTTAAACGCCCTGACAACAAAGTAATTTAATGGAGACGTTAATATTGATTGACAGCGTGTTAATATTGTTATTAAAACATTACATTTTTAATAAATTCTTGTACAGAGTATGTGTTGAACCATAACTCTTCCTCAAAAAATCTTGCACAACCTTGCCAGGCCTAGTTTTGACCTGTCAGAGACACTGTAGGAGCCGACGCACCAACTATTACTGCATTATCCTTCCGCTGAAAAATCTAGTCTACTACTATTTTAACATTTTAGTACTTCACAGAATGCGTATTTGAATACTGAAAATAGTCGATAAAGCGTAGTGAGACCAAAATAATAATTATGTCAACTGAAACTATATTGTCAACTTAAGTGACTGTTACATTTATCAGAGAATATAGTCCGGCTGCATAAAGGCAGTTGGCAACGCCATCAGCGATCTTTTCAGTCGCATGCTGAAGTTGGGAACGGATCATGTCTAGCGATTCTGCTGATTACAACAGGTAATGTAGTATATTTACTCTCTGTTAAAAAGTGCCAGATATTTGGTTGTGGTAAAACGCGTGACACCTTTAACGGACCCCATAATACGGAATTAGCTATCTTAGTATTTAGGCCCTTACTGCTGTCGGGGTGATTCGGTTGGTAGTAGTTAGCTTCGTGATGTTAGCCAACCAGCTACACCCCAGTTCACAATTATCTGTTGGACCCGTGTGTGTTAAATATGATTTATTTTCCAAATACATGTTATAAAACTTCTCTGGACTTGGTTGTACAAGTCAGATAGCGTTTACTTCAGTGGCCGGTCACTGTCAAGAGTAGCAATCAGGTTAGACTAAATCTCGGCCTAGTTCTCGGTAGAAGCACCCGCTGGCACCACAGGCCCATTTATCCGACATATTGGCCAACGTTGAGGGAGGTAGAGCTCCATGTTAAAATCCTGAACGTGTCCAAATTCTGTGTTTAAGGGTCCCACTCCCGAGAAGACTGGGACTATAATGGATGTGTACATGCGACTGAACCATTCTGAAGTTATATAAAAGGAAATTTTTGGAGGGCAGGTAGTTGAGCCCCAGCTCGTGGAATTTGACACGTGCACCCGCTAAAGCACCCGGCTGTGAAACGAGATACTCTGGGCGTAACCCGGACCACTCTGGACCCCACTCACTGTACATAGGGTAGACTTTAGTACATCTTTTTAATTTGATGCGAAATAGGTGGCATTTTAAAATCCCGCGTGACGACATTGATAAAATTTGAAAGCTGCTCGTCTTGCACGCCCGAGTTCACAAGTCTCCCCACTAGACCCTCTATTTATTTAAAGGGCTTTAAATGTAACATTTTGTGAAATCTGACCCACTTTTGTCCCTAACAGCTCAAGAGATAGAGACCATGGGGGGCCTGATGGGATGGAGCCTGATGGTGTCATTGAGGTAAGGCCAATTAAAATTGTGTTTAAAATATCAGACTAAGTACAGGGCCCAGTAATAACATACTACAACCACATGTTAATTTTTCAAAACAGAGCAACTGGAATGAGATTACGGACAACTTTGATGATATGAACCTGAAAGAGACTCTTCTCAGGGGAATATACGCTTATGGTTTTGAAAAGCCATCTGCCATTCAGCAGAGGGCAATCATCCCTTGTATTAAAGGTACAAAAATTAAACTAATAAGTGAAATATTCTGCAGTTGAGTGAAATGATGCTTTACCATCTTTCGGGACTTACCCTAAAATGGGGATAATGTTTTTTTCACTGATCACTCAGCCTCTGATTGCAGCCTGGTATTTCATTAGACATACTGAGCTGTTGTTTTTCCTTTTTAAAGACTATGAATATTTGTTTAAAAAGGCACATTATTATTTATAGTAATGTGTTCTCCTCCTGTTAGGCTATGATGTCATTGCCCAAGCCCAGTCAGGCACTGGCAAGACGGCCACGTTTGCCATCTCTATCTTGCAGCAGCTGGACATTGAGCAGAAAGAGACTCAAGCTCTGGTTTTGGCTCCCACCAGAGAGCTGGCTCAGCAGGTACGCTGTTCCTGAGGTCATGATAACCTCAGCAGTGTCTCAGACCTAGGCAGCATACTGAGGACACTGTTCAGAGTCGAAGGTACCATCTTTTACCAATTTATTTTATTTCTTTCTGAATTCTAAGCATCCTCTTTTGATTGGTGCAGTCCCTGTCCATGGCTGCATCGATCTTAAAAGGTGATCTGGTGTCACTGAATTTTCTTGTTCTTTAACACATTTCTGTGAAAATCTGAGTGATGTGATGGCATACCATCTTTCGGGACTGACTCTTGAAATGGAGAGTTCATTTTGCTTTACTGATCACTTGGAATACTTTTTCTAGTTTGTGTTATGTTTTGTTTCACTGTCCTGAATTTGTGTTTTTTTTTTTTTTGTTTGTTTTTTTAAGATCCAGAAAGTAATTCTGGCTCTTGGTGACTACATGGGGGCAACCTGCCATGCCTGCATTGGAGGGACTAATCTCCGTAGTGAAATTCAGAAGCTCCAGGCCGAGGCTCCTCACATAGTTGTGGGCACACCAGGCCGTGTGTACGACATGCTGAACAGGAGACATCTGTGTAAGTATCATCCTGATGCTCAAGGTGTGTGAATAACACATGAGCTCATCTGGATGCTTTATACTTTGTCTTCTTCAGCCCCAAAATGGATCAAGATGTTTGTTCTGGATGAAGCTGATGAGATGTTGAGTCGAGGGTTCAAGGATCAGATCTACGAGATCTTCCAGAAACTGAGCACAAACATTCAAGTAAGCAGAAACAAACATAGCAGATGCATTAATCATCATCCTTCTGCCTAAACAGAAGTCTGCTATAATTGTGTGATTCAGATCTTTCTGTTTCATGCAATAATGCTAGCAGATTATTGCGCAGAAGAAGATTAATGAGCACTGTGCTGAAAATGAGACGTGTTCGAACCTCTTTCTTAATGTTCGTTGGCCACTGCCTCAAGGTTCTGTGCTACAGACGGTATCAGCAGTTAAATGTTCCAGCTTGTTTTTAGGTATCATTTTAACCTGTGGTCGCTTCTTCAGGTGGTCCTGCTCTCGGCCACAATGCCAGCCGATGTGCTGGAGGTAACCAAGAAGTTCATGCGAGATCCCATTCGCATTTTGGTGAAGAAAGAAGAGCTGACTCTTGAGGGTATCAAGCAGTTCTACATAAATGTGGAGAGAGAGGTTTGTTACACTCAAACATGCAAGTTCATAGTTGTGAGGGTAGTCATGTGCTGCTGTTAACATCACAACCCCTTCTCTTTAAAGCACCCTGCTAAAACTGCCTTTACCAAGCCTTCCAGGTTTGGCTTAGGCAGACATGTGAGCATGGGTACACCAGGGAAGGAGATAGAAAGCACAGGATTGCAAATGAGGCTTGGAGGGACCTCTTTCTTAATGTCCAATTTCCTTTGTCTCAAGATCCTGTGTTACACAGAAGCTGCTTTTTAATCTCTTTAATCAGGCGTTGCATAATCGCTGCTGCAGGCTTTTGTTGTGACTTGTCGACTAATGGTTTTATTGTTCGTCTGCAGGAATGGAAGCTGGACACGCTGTGTGATCTGTACGAGACTCTGACCATCACCCAGGCTGTCATCTTCCTTAACACTAGGAGAAAAGTCGACTGGTTGACTGAGAAGATGCACGCTAGAGACTTCACTGTGTCTGCTCTGGTAAGACCGCTCAGCCTGCTTCACTCCTGTTGGAGCTAAATATGGGTGTTAACGTTCCCTAACAAATGTTCTCCATTTGCAGCACGGTGATATGGACCAGAAGGAGCGTGACGTGATTATGAGAGAGTTTAGGTCTGGCTCAAGCAGAGTGCTGATCACTACTGATCTTCTGGTTAGTACGCTGTTGGATCATAAGTTTAAACCCAAAATGTTTGTAATCCTGCAACAGTCCTGAAATGACCAAGCAGTGAGAACTTTTGGGAGATAAGGGCTCGTTCTCCACAATAGGTTCTTCTAATGTAGGAATCTGTTACTTATACACGGGCAACATTAATATGTGATTAGTGGAGCATGTTTTGGTGTATATTTCTTGAGATTTAGAGTAAAATTAGTTTGGTTCCTTGTCTTAGGCTCGTGGGATTGACGTTCAGCAGGTTTCCCTGGTCATCAACTATGACCTTCCAACAAATCGTGAGAACTACATTCACAGGTAAGTTGGCTCATTTTGTGCCGTCCCCCCCCCCCCTTGGTCACCGGCCTCAGACTAACCGCTGATCCTCTTTACAGAATTGGTCGCGGTGGCCGTTTTGGCAGAAAAGGAGTTGCTATCAACTTTGTCACTGAGGAAGACAAGAGGATTCTTCGGGACATCGAGACATTTTACAATACAACTGTGGAGGAAATGCCTATGAATGTGGCTGACCTGATTTGAGCCCTGAGGTCGTCTTTTTCTTTTTTCTTTTTTTTCTTTTTACGCAGTGATGGCGATCGTCCACTTGCATTGTGCTTATATTATTCGAGGGGGAAAAACTTCTCAATGCTAAACTTTGGATCAGAATTTTGGTATGTGTTAAAAGCGAGGTGACTTCTATGGTGGTCCCTCTTGGACAGTTGTAGATTCTAACCTCGTCGGCTGGCCGGTTGGAGCTACAAAGCCATGGGGTCTGTAAACATTAAGGTCCTTATCAGGTATTTCTTTACATGTTCTATTAAAATGCGTGTATTCGATATTCTTCACCATTTAGTAACTTTCTTGTGGACTAAAAGGTATAAGTGCTGTATAAAGTCTGCAAATTATGTTATGCTAACATATGTGCGATGTCTTGTGGGCCTGCTTAATAGAGGCACTTGTCATGTTATACTGTAGATTCACTTGCTTTGTTTCTTTTGTGAATGTGTTTAATTTAATGTATCATATTTTTTTAATCCCACTTGCTATATCAGAATTCTTCACTGGTTGGCCATATTTTGCTGACGTGGTTTTACCCTTAACAGAGTATATTGCACCCCCCCCCCCCCACCCTGACTATTTTCAGATTTCCTCCTCTCCAGAATTGTTTGAATGTCTTAATAAACTGAAGTTGCTGTAAGTAAACTTACTTTGTGTCATGAAGTGTTTGGTTTATGAGCTGATGGTAGGTGGTGTACCTGTTTTTACACAAAGTGCAGCCGTTTCGTTGTTCTATTTAGAATTACTACAATGGAAAAGCCACCTTGTATTTACTGTGAGGAAGGAGAGAAGTGGTGTTAAACCGCCACCTGCTGGCATTTGCCAGTAAGAGCCAAAGAATACTGACACCTCCACTTCATCGGTGTGCTTGTAGGGTAATTTTCTTTTACTAAAATCTTACGTCTGACTTGGCACAAACAGTTTGTGAATGATTTCTTCTAGTCCTTTGCAAATGTCTGTAAATGACCTTGTCAGGGGGTCTATGTGACTTGTTTTTGCTTTCCTTGCTTTACGTACACCTGTATGAACACAAATCAAGTTTATACACTTCATCTTTTGCAGCATTTAGACCAGAATAAAAAATGTGAGTAAGGCGTCTAGATAAGCTTGTTTCAATCATCCGTTGCTGTGAGCGTGATGGAAATAAGATTTTCTGGATGATGCTGACTTGTCCAGAATTCTCAGTGTTTGGTTAGAGAAGGTATCAGTCCAGCTGCACTGACGATTATCCAGGCAGGTTCATGTGGTCGATGCTTGCTCTGTGCTTTTAACAGTTCCTGCTTTTAACATATACAGTGTGTGCAGAATTATTAGGCAAATGAGTATTTTGACCACATCATCCTCTTTATGCATGTTGTTCTACTCCAACCGGTACAGGCTTGAAAGCCTACTACCAATTAAGCATATCAGGTGACGTGCATCTCTGTAATGAGAAGGGGTGTGGTCTAATGACATCAACACCCTATATCAGGTGTGCAAAATTATTAGGCAACTTCCACTCCTTTGGCAAAATGGGTCAGAAGAGAGATTTGATGGACTCTGAAAAGTCAAAAATAGTGAGATGTCTTGCAGAGGGATGCGGCACTCTTAAAATTGCCAAGCTTTTGAGGCGTGATCATCGAACAATCAAGTGTTTCATTCAAAACAGTCAACAGGGTCGCAAGAAGCGTGCTGAAAAAACAAGGCGCAAAATAACTGCCCATGAACTGAGGAAAATCAAGCGTGAAGCTGCCAAGATGCCATTGGCCACCAGTTTTGCCGTATTTCAGAGCTGCGACATCACTGGAGTGCCAAGAAGCACAAGGTGTGCAATACTCAGGGACATGGCCAAGGTAAGGAAGGCTGAAAAACGACCACCACTGAACAAGACACACAAGATAAAACGTCAAGACTGGGCCAAGCAATATCATAAGACTGATTTTTCTAAGGTTTTATGGACTGATGAAATGAGAGTGAGTCTTGATGGGCCAGATGGATGGGCCCGTGGCTGGATCAGTACAGGGCAGAGAGCTCCACTCCGACTCAGACGCCAGCAAGGTGGAGGTGGGATACTGGTATGGGCTGGTATCATCAAAGATGAGCTTGTGGGACCTTTTCGGGTTGAGGATGGAGTCAAGCTCAACTCCCAGTCCTACTGCCAGTTTCTGGAAGAAACCTTCTTCAAGCAGTGGTACAGGAAGAAGTCAGCATTGTTCAAGAAAAACATGATTTTCATGCAGGACAATGCTCCATCACACGCATCCAAGTACTCCACTGCGTGGCTGGCCAGAAAAGGTCTAAAAGAAGAAAAAATAATGACATGGCCTCCTTGTTCACCTGATCTTAACCCCATAGAGAACCTGTGGTCCCTCATCAAATGTGAGATCTACAGGGAGGGACAACAGTACACCTCTCTGAACAGTGTCTGGGAGGCTGTGGTTGCTGCTGCATGCAATGTTGATCATGAACAGATCAAGACACTGACAGAATCTATGGATGGCAGGCTTTTCAGTGTCCTCGCAAAGAAAGGTGGTTATATTGGTCACTGATTTGTATTTTTGTTTTTGGATGCCAGAAATGTATATTTGTAAATTTTGAGTTGTTATATTGGTTTCCCTGGTGAAAATAAATAAATGAAATGGGTATATATTTGGTTTTTGTTAAGTTGCCTAATAATTATGCACAGTAATAGTCACCTGCACACACAGATATCCTCCTAAGATACTAAAACTAAAAAAGCCCCACTCCAACTTCCAAAAATATTCAGCTTTGATATTTATGAGTCTTTTGTGTTCATTGCGAACATAGTTGTTGTTCTATAATAAAATTAATCCTCAAAAATACAACTTGCCTAATAATTCTGCACACACTGTATATGTAATAAATAGATAACCAGTATAGATTAGTATTATATCAATGAAAAGGTCTATTATAAACTAAGTGAGGTGACTGAAAAGCTTTAAGACATGCCAGTTAAACAAATGTGCAAAATGTTTAGAGACTTTATTAAAAGCCCTTTGCCTTCATTTGCCTCCATTACCCAGGATGCCACTTGATTGCGTACAGTCCAGTCAGGTATGTTGTACTCTGCTATCCTTCAACTATTATATGCAACCCTTCCCCCAACACACCTGAATTAAATTAAGTGGCTTGTTCGGTTCACCAAAGATAAACCTTTACATTTTATAGAAGTGTTTTTTTTTTCTTTTTCTTTATTTTTCTCTACAGATTTTCCCGATTGGTGACCAGTTAATAAAACATTTCAAACTATCTCAGTGTTTCATTCTTTGTTTCAAATTCCCACCACAAAATGAACACTGGACACCAAAGACCAGCTATGTTATATGTTTTAGGAGGTTTAAATCAGACGTTACTCCTCAATGTAAATGTATACAGCAATACACATTTCTGTCTAATAAAGTTTAAGGGAAATAAATTCAGATTGTTAACTTTTAATAGTTTGGTGTAATAAGCCAGACTGTTTGGTACTGGGGTGAACTAAACCTTCTAGGTATTAGAATTTATACTGTAATAAACCTATAAAGTACTGATCTCCGGAAGGTAATTCTTTAGATCGAAGCTTCATGAGCAATTAAATATTAGTACTTCACAACTTCGTCTGCGGCCTGGAGGACCTGCTGCTCCAGAAATGCAGTTGTGGTTTTCATAATCATCCAGTAGATGGCACTGTTGCAAAAAATATCAGGGGTCTGGACGTTCGGGTCCAGCTCTGCGGGTCTGAATCTGCAGGTCGGCAGGTCTGCAGACACATACTAATGTGAAACTTGAATTCATTTTATGCTCATCTGTACCATCTTTACCACTAATTCTTAAAAACTGTTCCTTTTAAACCAGTAGTTGTAAATTAGCCCAATGAGCCTCTCCTGTCTGATTGCAACATTCAATTCAATTCAGTTCAATTCAATTCAATTCAATTCAATTCAATTCAATTCAATTCAATTCAATTCAATTCAGTTCGGTTCAATTTATACAGCATCATACAATACAGTACAACTGACTGTAATCAGTTACAGTCCAATTAAAACAAATCCATCATATGACCCACATTAGGCCAGTTCATAGTAACTGTGTTCATTTAGACCAGTTAAAAACTTGAAGGAAGCTAACTGATTGCATTGAATTTTCTCTTCAGTTTTAATTAATCAGTTTTAATTCCTCATCCTTCGTTCACAGGGTGCTTGTGGAGAGGAAAGACTCCCTTTTAACAGGAAAGAAAAATGTCCAGCAGAGCTTCCTCAGGAAGGGCGGCCATCTGCCTCGATCAGCTGAGGTTGCAATGTTGTCTAATGGTTTCCCTGCCAAAAAGATGACTAGTCTGTGTGGGAGTACGGCTCAGCTGCCTGCCCTGTCATATTGGCACATGGTATGGTAGAAAATAATGAAGTTGATTCCTTAAATTTAGTAACTGCATTATCCGATATACATCTGTTTTATATATATGTTAGTGTTCTCTCAGAGTGGACAGGACAATCAAGAGTCACTGACAGATAATCAAGAGAGTATTTATTCCAATTAGGTTTACTGTAAGTAAAATGCATAGTGGATGGTAAAGATTGTTAAAGGGAAAGGCCAAAACTAGGTGTCAAAAGCAGGTGTGGTTGGTTGTTTTTTCCCTGCTTGAGAAAATAACTATTTTGATTATAATCCTCTGGTTAAAGCAGCCCTATAGCAACACAAAGTGCTTTACATAATAAAACAATATTTGCATGAGAAAATAAAACAAGCCTTTCCGCAACAAAGTATAACAGAGCAATTTCAAAATATTATAGTTTCTTTTTTATACAGTAACACATGCGTACACACACACACACACACACACACACACACACACACACACACACACACACACACACACACACACACACACACACACACACACACACACACGAGAACACAAGTACACGCCATTTAGTCTGTTAATCGAATGCAGATATAAAACACTAATAAAATAAGCATCTTTAATATGTAGCTGCCTTTTTTTCAAGGAACCAAAAGTCATTGGGCAGTTATTTCATGATTCCATCATGAATCCATCATCAGTCAAGCAAGTAAAAGCTCTGGTGTTGATTCCAGGTGTATCATTTGCATTTCTAATCCTGTTGCTGTGAAACCACAACATGCAGTGAGTTCTCAATGAAACAGGCCATCCTTAGGCCAGAAAAAAGAGAAGAAGTCCATCAGAGACAGTAGAAATATAAGGAATGACCAAATTAATAGTTTGGTACATTCTGAGAGAGTGCACTGGTAAGCTTGGGAACTCAAAAAGACCTGGATATCCATGGAAGACAACAGAGATGGCTGTTTGCAGGGTCCTTTCCATAAAGATGAAAAACCCATTCACAACATCCACCCATGAGAAGAACACTGTCAAGACAGTAGGAGAACCAGCCGTGAAGAGAAGTCTTTATGAGGGCAAGTACAGAGTGTTCACCACAAGGTACTGTCAAAAGTCAAAAGTAACGTGTTAACAGTGGTAATTAATTTATAATAAAATATATAATTTCAGTGAATCATGATGGAATCATGCATATGCACACACAGGGAGAGAAAGAGAGAGAGAGAGAGAGAGCGATTGGGCTGTGATTACTCTCAGTTGTATATGGTATAACTGATAATGCAAATACTTACAACATTAGGCAGAGGTTTACTTTGGAGTTTGTAGTGCAGCGAACACTCTGGCAGACTCTCTTTGGTCTTAATAGAGGTTTGTGTAGTCCTGGTTACCACTTGCTACGGTAGAGGGGAAAATAAAAGATACCTAAATCCTTGAATAGGTTATTTACATTAAAATATAATAGAAATGCATTCTGAAATACTAAGCGAGACGACAACAAAGGAAAAATTCAAATCAAACAACCTAATCTGCAGAGTTACATTGACTGATGATCAAATCCCCAGCCTGTTGGTGAGGCCCAAGCCTCCATGGGGCCCTAAGCAAAACTTGAGTTTTGGGGGCTCCATAACTGTCTGTAATAACTAATGATTAATGATTATTCACACACCTACCATAAACATATTTAATTTACTAATCTGTCATCATGTTTTCACTTATAAAGTGAGAGCTTTTGTTGCTGTCAGATTGTAATGGACAGTCATAAAGTTTAAGGACGACGACAGCAGATTTCCAAACTTAAAATCCTACAATTAATATTCAGCAACTCTCCCATCTGGCCTCACAGAAAGCAATGCATTAAACATCTACACCGTTAAGGCAGGTTGTTCACAGCATCCTTTTATCAGCCAGCTATTTTTCACCCTTCTATTGTTTTTAGCCTGAAATGAATTCAGCTACAAATGTGGCCTGAGAATGGTTTACATGTTATTTTCAAAGTAATATTGTACTAACTGGAATACTGAATGTCACAGACCCACTAATAGTATTTAAATAGACCAATATAAAATTTATTTATTGTAAACATGTCGACAACTTTATTACTTTTGGTTTTAAGTAAACTGTAACAGCAATATGCAACAATGAAGACCTAGAAAAACCTAAACTGTAATTAAATTAACTAAAACAAACATTACTTCATTTATATGATCTCTAAATAACAAACAAACATCTCCAAAAACAGACTATCAGTTATAATAATTAAATGAAAAAAACTTTAAATAATGACTTAAATAAAGAGATGTATATCTGCTTGAACTACTATTTGTCTTTAGGTATAGTGGTGGTGCTGTGGAGAACACTCAGTTTTCCTTTCTAGGCAGAGGCCCTCTGAATATCTGATCAGTCCTTTCTGAGTCTGAGAAGAAACTGGTCACACAGCTGGCAAACTGGTCACTCAGCTGGCAAACTGGTCACTCAGCTGGTAAACTGGTCATATAGCTGGTAATCTGGTCACACAGCTGGTAAACTGGTCATATAGCTGGTAATCTGGCCACACACCTGGCAAACTGGTCACACAGCTGGTGATCTGGTCACACAGCTGGCAAACTGGTCACTCAGCTGGTAAACTGGTCATATAGCTGGTAATCTGGTCACACAGCTGGTAATCTGGTCACACAGCTGGCAAACTGGTCACTCAGCTGGTAAACTGGTCATATAGCTGGTGATCTGGTCACACAGCTGGCAAACTGGTCACTCAGCTGGTAAACTGGTCATATAGCTGGTAATCTGGTCACACAGCTGGTAATCTGGTCACACAGCTGGTAAACTGGTCACTCAGCTGGTAAACTGGTCATATAGCTGGTAATCTGGTCACACAGCTGGTAATCTGGTCACACAGCTGGCAAACTGGTCACTCAGCTGGTAAACTGGTCATATAGCTGGTAATCTGGTCACACAGCTGGCAAACTGGTCACTCAGCTGGTAAACTGGTCATATAGCTGGTAATCTGGTCACACAGCTGGTAATCTGGTCACACAGCTGGCAAACTGGTCACTCAGCTGGTAAACTGGTCACACAGCTAGTAAACTAATCACTCAGCTGGTAAAGTGGTCATATAGCTGGTAATCTGGTCACACAGCTGGTAATCTGGTCACACAGCTGGCAAACTGGTCACTCACCTGGTAAACTGGTCATATAGCTGGTAATCTGGTCACACAGCTGGTAATCTGGTCACACAGCTGGTAAACTGGTCACACAGCTGGTAAACTAATCACTCAGCTGGTAAACTGGTCATATAGCTGGTAATCTGGTCACACAGCTGGTAATCTGGTCACACAGCTGGCAAACTGGTCACTCAGCTGGTAAACTGGTCATATAGCTGGTAATCTGGTCACACAGCTGGCAAACTGGTCATATAGCTGGTAATCTGGTCACACAGCTGGCAAACTGGTCACTCACCTGGTAAACTGGTCACTCAGCTGGTAATCTGGTCACACAGCTGGCAAACTGGATATATAGCTGGTAATCTGGTCACACAGCTGGCAAACTGGTCACTCAGCTGGTAAACTGGTCATATAGCTGGTAATCTGGTCACACAGCTGGTAAACTGGTCACACAGCTGGTAAACTAATCACACAGCTGGTAAACTGTAAAGTGCATTCCTTAAAAATATTAAAGCAATTAATTACATAAATAAGTTACCATCATTAACGCATTATCTTTGACAGCCTTAGAAATAAGTAAATGTTACAATAAATAATCGCATGCGTTCCTTGGAGTAATATGTCCATAAGAGAACCTGACCTCAATTCTACAGGCCTAGATTTAGCCAACTTCTTCTTTTTTTTGCACTTGCTGCAAGTGACAGTAACTTGCAAAGGGAAGTGTGAAACATGGAAAATATTTTGTGTAGTAAATGTTTTTGTAATCTGATGCATTACTACAAGGCTTTTTATGTCTTTATTTTTACAATAAAATCTGCAGCTGACTCTTGTTAGGAATAACAACTACAGGATTGTAAGTAGTGAGCAGATTTATCCAGTTTACTCCACATCAGAAAGACATAGGTTGGTCTTAAATGTAAAACTCCACCCCGGCCCCCACACAGTCCTATATTTATATAGTCCTGATATAGTGACACTAAGCAAAGAGTGAACTTAAATACATTTCATACCCTTGATGATATTTCTGAAGTACACAAGGGAAACGTTGGAAGCTTAACAAAGAATGAAGACGCTTGTGGAGTCAGATAATGACAAACACAAACCTGTAGGGCAGGCACCCCTGCTGTAGGGTGTATTTCACCGCTGGGGCTGTGTAATAGTTAAGTGTGCTGCAGTGATAGCCATCATATTTCATAGCTGACTATAAAGCCATGCTGCCAGATGTGGTGAAATAACATGTTAAAGATAATTTTTTTAGAACCGATAATGTAACATGTTTAAAAGTGTGTCAAGTTATTGTATAATTACTTTTTTATTTACATGTAAAAAGATCATACTGTATGGTACATGTGTATTGTTCAAGCTTCATGAATAAAGCACTGAATGAATTTAATATATTGATTTTTTTTTTTGTCAGACAGAAGTTTACTACCTTTACCAATGAATAAAAAATGTGCCAAGTGACTTTAAATGTGGTATAGTCTTTGGTCTGAGTATTTACTGGGATTTTCACACACAACCATCTCTAGGGTTTACAGAGAATGGTCAGAAGAAGAGAAAATATCCAGCAAGCAGCAGTTGTCTGGAGAAAGTCTTGTTGATGTCAGAGATCAGAGGAGAATGGGCAGACTGGTTGGAGATGATAGAAAGGAAACAGGAAGTCAAATAAGCACTGGTTCCTACCAAGATCTGCAGAACAGCATCTCTGAACACACAACATGTCCAACCTTGAAGCAGATGGACTACAGCAGCAGAAGACCACACTGGGTGCCTCCTGTCAGCTAAGAACAGGAAACTGAGGCTACAATTCACACACACTCACCAACACTGGACAATAGAAGATGGAGAAACGTTGCTGGTCTGACGAGTCTCTCTTTTCAGTTCCACATTCAGATTGTAGGCTCAGAATTTGGTGGAAACATCATGAAAACAGGGATCTATCCTGCCTTGGATCAATGCTTCAAGCTGCTGGTGGTGTAATGGTGGGGGAAATTTTCTTGGACCACTTTGGGCACCTTAGTACCAACATGGCCTGGTTTAACCACCACAGTCTACCTGACCACCGTGTAGCATCTTCTGATGCTACGTCCAGCAGGATAATGCTCCATGTCACAAAGCTCAGATCATCTCCACCTGCTTTCTAGAACATGACAATGAGTTCACTGGACTCCAACGGCCTCCACATTCACCAGATCTCAGTCAAGTAAAGCAGCTTTGGGATGTGGTGGAACAGGAGATTCTCATCATGGATGCAGCTGACAAACCTAACTGACAAAGCAATATGGAGCAAAACCTCTGAGGAAGGTTTCCACCACCGTTTGAGTCTAGACACCAAGAATTAAAGCAGTTCTGAAGGAAAAACATGTCCAACCCGGTGCTAGCAGGTATATCAACATAACATGTTGAACAATGTGCATGAACCACATTCATTACATTGTGATGATGTTCAGGAATAATTTTCTTTACTGTCAAGTATTTTATGAGCCATAAAAGTTCTTTTCAGTGTGGTTGTTTTATGCTGTTTGTTGCATTAACCAAATTTCTGTCACTGAATGTATGAAGCAACAGGACTAAAATAATTTTGTTCCTCTATTACTGCAGAACATTTAAGTAAGTTGTAACTGGTTCATATTGGCTTTATATTTACTAGGGTTAACAATAAAAGCTAGATGCATTTTAATAAAATTGTCCAAACAAATTATGAAATTTGCTGCAAAGCACAAAGACACAAAGAATTAAGGCAACTGTAAAGGCAAATGGAGGTTTAATCCAGTATTAGCAAGGTGGACCTGATAAAGTGGATGGTAAGAGTATTTTGAAAGAGCTATTATTTATTCACTTTAAATAAATGGATAAATAAATTATTTTACAGACATTTGTGGTACAACTGTCTTTTAACTCTTCTGGATTTTTAACCTTTAACTCAGTCTAAATGGATGCACTCCTTACAAAATGGTTTGTAATGTGCAGCAGAGTGCTGGTAGCATCAGGGCCGATAAATCCAGTGGATGGATCTATGCAATGATCTATGTTGTTTATCTTGTTCCATGGCAATGCAATTCATTTTTTCTCTGTAAGATCCATTTTCCTGTCTGCATCTCTCTCCAACCAATATTGACAATTTTGACAAACATTTTTACACAACTAAACCCAAACTAACCAGACAAAAACGGGTGCAGATATCAGGAGAGCGCTTCTCACCCTAACATGCAAATATCATTCAGTGCTTAGTTCCCTCATGTATTGTTACTAAACGAGGCTTTGAACATGCACCGTTGATTTCCTTATGCAAACTCCCAGCAAAACCTCAGCTGTCTGCTTGAAAAAACAAGGCCAACATGTAGGCGTATCCCTGCAAACAAATTACTTCAATCATTCTCAGTTTGGAGAATGTATCACTGCAAAAGAATTGCATTTGTTACCAAATGTACACACAATTACTGGAGATCATTATACCTCTGCTATTAAGTTAGCGAGTCCAGTAAGTGAGTGTACTGGGTGGACTGGTTGTCTTACGTTAATCTAGAAAAATCATTCCTTTGGACAAATTGTGCAGAACTACAAAACAGTTTACATCAATATGTTGTTTTTTTTTTTTTTTAAACCTATCGTCTTCCCCCCTAGGCATGTGGTGGGTGAGTGCCTTCTGGGGTTGGTGTTTATTTATTTATTTTATTATTTTATTTATTTATTTCAAAGAGACAATGCATATTCATAAACATATAAATGTAAATAAGCCAGAATTAGCCCGAAGGCTACTTTGCATCTGTAGTTCCTGGCAGGTCAGAGAGATAAAAAACATACTAAGATAAAATGCAAACTAAGATAAACAAAAACATACTAACATTTGTTATGTTATGTCATGTTATGTTGTTATGTTATTTTATGTTATATTATGTTATGTTAGCTTTTCAAGCTCTTGGGGCTTGTGCTCTGGCTGTCCTGGGTGGCTTGTGCCAGGTGCCCGGTGGGGTCGGCTGCTGCCAGTCTTGGCCCAGTGGTGCCTGTGCCCGGTGCCCGCGAGGGTGGTGGTGGGTTGGCTGGGATTTGTGTTCCGGGATAGTTGCTGATCGCCCAGGTCTCTGGGCCAACCTAGTCTGTCTCTAGCCTCTGTAGAGGCATGGTCGCATTTGCATGATTACACTCATCCCTGATCACTACTGACTCCTCATACTCTGCATGCTGACACAGTCACTGAGTTGTCCTGTGGCTTTATAAGCTAAGAGCTTCCAGAACGTGCCAAACTCCGCAGTTCAGATAGGGGCAAACCGGAAATCAGACACAGGAGCTGTGTAAAAGCTTCTGGTAATTTTCAAAATAAAAGCCCACGTGCAGATTTGCGCTGCTGAACCGTGTAAACATTACGCCAGGGTGTCTCAGTTTTTGTTTAGTTTGTTTTTGTCATCATGGACAACAAGACATTTACTCTGGGGGTGGAGAATCACAAGACTCTCCAATTCTCCTGTGATTTCATGATCTTGCGGATCCAGCTACCATAAAGCTCCCCTTGGTAAAGCACAACACAGCAGCCAGACCATCATTCTGCTGCTACCATGCTGGACAGGACAAGTTAAAGAAAACCACAAAATGAGAATCTCAACTAGTGACCATCATGTTGAGATAAAAGTTTGGAGCTTGTAACACACTTGTATCATTTATTTATTTAACTGTAAACTCACCTGCTGTCCCTGCTTTGAAAATATCAGAAAGTTTCTAACATTTGAAGCCTCATCCGAAGAGCCTTTTTTTCTTCTTTTTTTTTTTCTTTTTTTAAAAAAGCATGAAATTTCTGTCAAGTTTGCTGAGAATTGTCCTGTTCCTCCCGTCAACCAGTGAATATGTCTGCTGAACTCTGGATCATTAAGTTGGATAATGTCTTTGGTTCATTTTACTTGGTCACATAGGTGAGAAATAACGATTTTTACTGTTAGCTTTGTGCCAGATGCCACGACGGATCAGACCCGAATGACCTTTTGACCATGTCAGGTATTTTTGGCTGGTGTGTCACATGTCAGAAATCACACTGAAACGAATGATTGAACACTTTGTCAAAACACATTGCAGTAAAAGTCCATTCTTTCTCTTATAAAAAGGTGTAAAGTGTGAATCCCTTGTAAGCAAAATGCTGACACCACCAATCTAACTAGGCACTCTGCTGTGGAGAAGTTGTTAGCGACATTAATTATTATTATTATTATTATATTATTATTAAAAAATAGTACTTTTTCTTTTTGCCCACATTGCTTTGGGTACGTTCAAAGACCTTTTGTGTTTGCTTTTATGGGTGTTTTGAAGCAGTTAATTGACTTGAATTTTATCAGCATGCCATGCAATTCCATACAATGTCATACCATACCATACCATACCATACCATACCATACCACACCACACCAAACCATACCATACCATACCATACCATACCATACCATACCATACCATACCACACCACACCAAACCATACCATACCATACCATACCATACCAAACCATACCATACCATACCATACCATACCACACCACACCAAACCATACCATACCATACCATACCATACCATACCATACCATACCATACCATACCACACCAAACCATACCATACCATACCATACCATACCATACCATACCATACCACACCACACCACACCACACCAAACCATACCATACCATACCATACCATACCACACCACACCACACCAAACCATACCATACCATACCATACCATACCATACCATACCATACCACACCACACCAAACCATACCATACCATACCATACCATACCATACCAAACCATACCATACCATACCATACCATACCATACCATACCATATCAACTTCATTTATAAAGCACTTTAAAACAACTACAGCTGAACAAAGTGCTGCACACATGTAAAAACGAAATACAAATAATATAAATGTAAACAAATAAAAACGTTAGACACAAGAACAGCTAAAAACCAACACACTAAAACCAGTTAAAACAAATAAGATCAAATAAAAACTTATGGTTTTCTCTCGATATACATTAGCACCCCAGGGGACGGTGCTGGCCCCCCTCCTTTTCACACTCTACACCTCAGACTTCTGTTACAACTCAGAGCTGTGTCACATCCAGAAGTTTGCAGATGACACAGCCATCGTGGGGTGTATCAGGGATGATGGAGAGGACGAGTACAGGAATCTGGTCAGTGACTTTGTCACCTGGAGTCAGATGAACCATCTCCAGCTTAACACCTCAAAGACTAAGGAGCTGGTTTTTGACTTCAGGAAGTCCAGCCCACAACCACGTCCAGTGACCATCAGAGACGATAAGGTGGAGATTGTAGACAACTACAGGTACCTCGGGTTGTAGCTGGATAACAAGCTGGACTGGACATGCTGTACAGATCACCTGTACAAGAAGGGCCAAAGCCGTCTGTACTTCCTGCGAAGACTGAGATCTTTTAACATCTGCAGAAAACTCCTGTGGATGTTCTATCAGTCTGTGGTGGCTAGTACGCTTTTTTATGCTGTTGTCTGCTGGGGGGGGTAACATGACAAAAAGGTGTGCTAACAGGCTGGAAAAACTCATCAGGTGGGCGGGCTCTGTGGTTGGCATGAAGCTGGACTCCCTGGTGACTGGCAGAGAGGAGAACACTAAAAAAAACTACTGGCTATTGTGAATGATGCCAGTCACCCTCTGCACACTGTCATCAGTGCACAGAGAAGCCTGACCAGTAACAAGCTGCCTCTTCCCAAGAGTAGGACCAACCAGCTCAGAGACTCCTTTGTCCCCCGAGCCATCAAACTGTACAACTCTGCATTAGGCAGGAGGGGGAGAAGGAGGGGGGAGAGGGAGGTGTGCAGTCCGCCTGATACAACACATGCACAATAACCCATACAAACAGTTGCAATAACTTATACGTGCAATAGTGAACTGGGAATCTGTACCACCTCTACTGTGTGCAATGCTTGTTTATATTGTTTTATTTAACTTATCTTATTGTTATTATTGTTATATTTATTGCATTCTATTTGCCTCTATTTTGCTTTGTACCTGTATATATTGTGTCTTGTGCTTGTCCTGCTTTACTGATGGTGTTGTATTGCTACTGGTACCCAAATTTCCCTGAGGGCTCTCTGAAGGGATTAATAAAGTATTTCTATTCTATTCTATTCTATTCTATTCTATTCTATTCTATATACAGTATGGGCTTGTTTTCAACAAGCTATTTGCTTGTTTTTGTTTGGAGGTGTTGCTTTCATAAGAACAACTAAATAAGTTTCTCTATCTAACCAGACTTCTGTTAAAAACAAGAAATCAAGTTTGTGCTTTGTAATAAAATCATTGATTAAGGATGTTTTTGCTTCCAGAGATCTGACATCTAGTAACGCTGGCATACCATACCATACCATACCATACCATACCATACCATACCATACCATACCGTACCATACCATACCATACCATATCAACTTTAATTATAAAGCACTTTAAAACAACTACAGTTGAACAAAGTGCTGCACACGTGTAAAAATTAAATACAAATAATATAAATGTAAACAAATAAAAACATAAGAACATAAGAACAGCTAAAAACAAGGTTGGACAGTAGTTAGGTGGCCTGTATGTAAAGGAACAACACACATGAAGGGGACTTCATCTGGAGAGCCCATATTCAAATGAAGCAAAGGCTGTTTTTATGGCATCTGTTTGCATTAAACAAAACAGCCCCTCCTCCACCTTTCTTGTGTGATTGAGCTTCACTCACAGAGCTGAAGTTTGGAGGTGTTGCTTCCATAAGAACAACTGAATAAGTTTCTCTGTCTAACCAGACTTCTGTTAAAAAACAAGAAATCAAGTTTGTGCTTTGTAATAAAATCATTGATTAAGGATGTTTTTGCTTCCAGAGATCTGACATCTAGTAACGCTGGCTCCAATGTGCTCAGAGCATTATCTGTCTGCTGGGGCTGTGACGACTGTGTCAGAGCTCGACGGGGAATTTGTCAGGAGGACGAGGTGGGATGTTTCAGGAGGAAAAGATGGGACAGGGGCATGGGGTCAGTTTGGTCGCAATCGTGACCAGCTCCTTCATCTGGGTAGTGAGGTCCAGGAGGGTGGGGAGGATGGGGAGTAGTGGCTACAAAGACTAGCCAGTTTCAAAAGTTTTTGTAACACTGAGCTAATGGTCTGCTAGCTGCTTGCTAGAACTTAAAAAAAAACATTATTTGACTTTTAAGACACAAAGTAAACATATTATCCAAAATGTTCACCTGTGGCTCTCTGTTTGACAGACCTTCCAACATTTTAGTTTACCTAAAATCCAGGTTATGGTACTTTGTCATGTTAGCATTTTGTCTGAACAGTTTGGGTGCTTATTCCTTCGTTTCCTTTAGTAACCACCTAGTGTTAGATGATACAAAGCAAGGGCATTAGAGTTTTTGGGGATTTATTTTTGTGCTCGATTTTTTTGGACAACTTGTCTTTACATTTTCTTTTTTATAAAATATTGTGTTAATGAATTTTAGCCAGACTAGCCACTACCCCAATTTCAAAAGCTCCTGGAGCCCCAGGTCCAGCTGTCAGTTCGTGTTTGGAGGCCTTGTGCCTGGCGGGGCCGATGGGCCGCCGTCCCTGGTCCCCTGGGGCCCGTGCCCTGTTACCATAGGTGCTCTGACTGCGGCCTTCCTCCTGGGTGGGTGCATGGTTCTCTCTGCGGTGGGCTGCCTGGTTCTTGTGCAGTGCTTGGGGGCCTCGCTGTCTGCTTCTCACCCTTGGAGTGGGTGCAGGTGCTTAACACAACTCATCCCTCACATCTAGCACTTGTTTGTGCGTGCACACACACACACACACACACACACACACACACACACACACACACACACGCACACACACACGCACACACACACACACACACACACACACACAGACAAACTTAAATCTCTGGTTGCTGTGGTTGTTCTTTTTTATTCTCACAGTTTGTGTTCCTGCAGGTGTTTCTGATGATGCTTTTTTTTCTTTACAGGGGTAGCAGGATGTTCTCTGTTTCTTTACAGGGGTAGCAGGATGTTCTCTGTTTCTTTACAGGGGTAGCAGCTGGTTGTCATACTTTTTACTGCTTGTGGTTTTCATTCTTGTCATTCGTGTCTCTATCTTCCCTTTTCACTTTTACTCTCCTTTTCTCGTGTTCACTCTCCTTTGTTTTGTCCCCTCTGTCATGTCCAGCATTAATATGTAAATTCAACAAAAACAAAATTAGAATAAATAATATTTAAGTATCCTGAGGAGCCTCGTATCCACAAAGCTCCTCTTAGGACACACACGGTAGCCAGACCGTCATTTTCCCTACTATGATGCTGGACAGGACAAGTTACAAAAAGCAGCATGTCAGCATATTATGCAAAAAATATTTTACAGACCTTCCTTGTCTCCATAAAACTGTCTGAGAGTTGCTACTTGAAAGTAGCTTTTCAGTTTAACTGAAGTCCTAACAATTGTACTTTGTTATCTGTTAGCCAGCACTGCAGTAGTTTCGACTGTTTATTTGACATTTTTATGGTAGTGTAACATTAAATGGCTTGACTGCCCTTTGAGGAAGCTTTAAAAGTGTTGTCTTGCTGCATTTTTTCTAATGCGGAAAAATATGGTCATGGTGTAATTCTTTTTTCTAGGGCATGTGGACTTTGAATGGTTAGTCTGTTTGTGGCAGAAACTTCCTGTTTAAACCATCGGAGATAGAAAGGCAGGCAATCACACCTCTAAATGTATGCGTACAAACCATAGAAAGAGATTTTTAATTGCCAGACCATCATTCTGCTGCTACCATGCTGGACAGGACAAGTTAAAGAAAACCACAAAAAGAGAATCTCAACTAGTGACCATCATGTTGAGATAAAAGTTTGGAGCTTGTAACACACTTGTATCACTCATTTATTTAACTGTAAACTCACCTGCTGTCCCTGCTTTGAAAATATCAGATAGTTTCTAACATTTGCAGCCTCATCCGAAGAGCCTTTTTTTCCTTCTTTTTTTTTTCTTTTTTTAAAAAAGCATGAAATTTCTGTCAAGTTCGCTGAGAATTGTCCTGTTCCTCCCGTCGGCCAGTCAGGGCCTGCTATCTATACAAAATCAGACTGGCAGGATTGAGTTCTCTACATTTTCATACTACTTTGACTAGTACAGAACTAGTAGCCTTGCTACACTATTGTTTAAATTAAACTGGATCATGTAGCAGGCTGCACATTGGTGTGGTGGTTAGCACCGCAGCCTCGCAGCAAGAAGGTTGCTGGTTTGAGTCTTGGCTGGGGGGAGGTTTGAACCTGAACTTTTTATGTGGAGTTTGCATGTTCTCCCTGTGTATGCATGGGTTCTCTCTGGCTTCCTCCCAAAGACATGCATGTTAGAGTAATTGGTCACTCTAAATTCTCCCTAGGAGAGTGAATAGTTCTTTATCTCTTTCTGTGATGGACTGGTGGCCTGTCCAGGGTGTACCCTGCCTCTCACCAGATAAAATTCTGGGATAGGCTCCAGCTTCCCAGCGACCTATAATGGACAAACAGAGAATGAATGGATCATGTAGCTCTAGCTTAGTCAGCGCTGAATAATGGGATAGTAAGCATCATTTCATTTTTTAGGCTCTGACTAATCTTGATTAACTGAGTTGACAAGTTGTGAAGACAAAATGTCTTCTAGACGTATGCAGCTAAATGTTTTTAAAGTATCAATAATTACTTTTTAAAGTATATTTTAAAAAATATATTTTTCAAGGATGACTAATATGAAAACTACTTTGAAAATCATTTCAAATTGGTGTCATTACCCTGATGATCCATGTATGTTGTGAAAGACTTTTCTGTCCTCCTTCTACTGTGACCTGTCAATCAGCTGAGGTGTCCAATCAGATTTCAGAGATGGCCAGCGCCACCCTCGCCACCTCTCTAGCTCCGCCCCTGTCTCTGATGGAAAATGTCTTTACCAGATCCCATTTTTAAAAACATCACAAGATTTTTCTTTTTCTTTTATCTTAATCAACATAACCTTATATTTACAGCACCATCTTTAAAGGCAATTTTTCTTTAAATCATCGTGTTGGTTGTTTTATCGGTTAGGTCACATGTGGGCAGATGGTTCTGCTTTTGAGCCCTATTCCCTTTTAAACGCTGCCTAGGAAACGGAGCAGCTGTTTGCAGAACAGCTAATCCCAACATGATCAGATTTCATGATGAGATGTCATAAATAAACATACAGACAATTCAAAGGGAGGTGAGGAGAGGTGAGGAGAGGTTTTCATGACCTTAAACTAGGAAACACTGACATGGTTACGGCCGCTTATTAATAGATCAGGTTTGGTGAAATAAATTGAACACATAGATGTAAGAGATACATATAATGAGTTTAAAAAAAAAAATCTAAACTTCAATAGTGATGTGTGAATAAGTCTGCTGAACTCTGGATCGATAAGTTGGATAATGTCTTTGGTTCATTTTACTTGGTCACATAGGTGAGAAATAACGATTTTTACTTTTAGCTTTGTGCCAGATGCCACGACGGATCAGACCCGAATGACCTTTTGACCATGTCAGGTATTTTTGGCTGGTGCGTCACATGTCAGAAATCACACTGAAAAGAATGATTGAACACTTTGTCAAAACACATTGCAGTAAAAGTCCATTCTTTCTCTTATAAAAAGGTGTAAAGTGTGAATCCCTTGTAAGCAAAATGCTGACACCACCAATCTAACTAGGCACTCTGCTGTGGAGAAGTTGTTAGCGACATTAATTATTATTATTATTATTATATTATTATTAAAAAATAGTACTTTTTCTTTTAAACACATTGCTTTGGGAATGTTCAAAGACCTTTTGTGTTTGCTTTTATGGGTGTTTTGAAGCAGTTAATTGACTTGAATTTTATCAGCATGCAATACCATACCATACCATACCATACCATACCATACTATATCAACTTCATTTATAAAGCACTTTAAAACAACTACAGCTGAACAAAGTGCTGCACACATGTACAAACGAAATACAAATAATATAAATGTAAACAAATAAAAACTTTAGACACAAGAACAGCTAAAAACCAACACACTAAAACCAGTTAAAACAAATAAGATCAAATAAAAACTTAAGGTTTTCTCTCGATATACAGTATATACAGTATGGACTTGTTTTCAACAAGCTATTTGCTTGTTTTTGTTTGGAGGTGTTGCTTTCATAAGAACAACTAAATAAGTTTCTCTATCTAACCAGACTTCTGTTAAAAACAAGAAATCAAGTTTGTGCTTTGTAATAAAATCATTGATTAAGGATGTTTTTGCTTCCAGAGATCTGACATCTAGTAACGCTGGCATACCATACCATACCATACCATACCATACCATACCATACCATACCGTACCATACCATACCATACCATATCAACTTTAATTATAAAGCACTTTAAAACAACTACAGCTGAACAAAGTGCTGCACACGTGTAAAAATTAAATACAAATAATATAAATGTAAACAAATAAAAACATAAGAACATAAGAACAGCTAAAAACAAGGTTGGACAGTAGTTAGGTGGCCTGTATGTAAAGGAACAACACACATGAAGGGGACTTCATCTGGAGAGCCCATATTCAAATGAAGCAAAGGCTGTTTTTATGGCATCTGTTTGCATTAAACAAAACAGCCCCTCCTCCACCTTTCTTGTGTGATTGAGCTTCACTCACAGAGCTGAAGTTTGGAGGTGTTGCTTCCATAAGAACAACTGAATAAGTTTCTCTGTCTAACCAGACTTCTGTTAAAAAACAAGAAATCAAGTTTGTGCTTTGTAATAAAATCATTGATTAAGGATGTTTTTGCTTCCAGAGATCTGACATCTAGTAACGCTGGCTCCAATGTGCTCAGAGCATTATCTGTCTGCTGGGGCTGTGACGACTGTGTCAGAGCTTGACGGGGAATTTGTCAGGAGGACGAGGTGGGATGTTTCAGGAGGAAAAGATGGGACAGGGGCATGGGGTCAGTTTGGTCGCAATCGTGACCAGCTCCTTCATCTGGGTAGTGAGGTCCAGGAGGGTGGGGAGGATGGGGAGTAGTGGCTACAAAGACTAGCCAGTTTCAAAAGTTTTTGTAACACTGAGCTAATGGTCTGCTAGCTGCTTGCTAGAACTTAAAAAAAAAAACATTATTTGACTTTTAAGACACAAAGTAAACATATTATCCAAAATGTTCACCTGTGGCTCTCTGTTTGACAGACCTTCCAACATTTTAGTTTACCTAAAATCCAGGTTATGGTACTTTGTCATGTTAGCATTTTGTCTGAACAGTTTGGGTGCTTATTCCTTCGTTTCCTTTAGTAACCACCTAGTGTTAGATGATACAAAGCAAGGGCATTAGAGTTTTTGGGGATTTATTTTTGTGCTCGATTTTTTTGGACAACTTGTCTTTACATTTTCTTTTTTATAAAATATTGTGTTAATGAATTTTAGCCAGACTAGCCACTACCCCAATTTCAAAAGCTCCTGGAGCCCCAGGTCCAGCTGTCAGTTCGTGTTTGGAGGCCTTGTGCCTGGCGGGGCCGATGGGCCGCCGTCCCTGGTCCCCTGGGGCCCGTGCCCTGTTACCATAGGTGCTCTGACTGCGGCCTTCCTCCTGGGTGGGTGCATGGTTCTCTCTGCGGTGGGCTGCCTGGTTCTTGTGCAGTGCTTGGGGGCCTCGCTGTCTGCTTCTCACCCTTGGAGTGGGTGCAGGTGCTTAACACAACTCATCCCTCACATCTAGCACTTGTTTGTGCGTGCACACACACACACACACACACACACACACACACACACACACACACACACACACACACACACACACACACACACACACAGACACTCTGTTTCTTTACAGGGGTAGCAGCTGGTTGTCATACTTTTTACTGCTTGTGGTTTTCATTCTTGTCATTCGTGTCTCTATCTTCCCTTTTCACTTTTACTCTCCTTTTCTCGTGTTCACTCTCCTTTGTTTTGTCCCCTCTGTCATGTCCAGCATTAATATGTAAATTCAACAAAAACAAAATTAGAATAAATAATATTTAAGTATCCTGAGGAGCCTCGTATCCACAAAGCTCCTCTTAGGACACACACGGTAGCCAGACCGTCATTTTCCCTACTATGATGCTGGACAGGACAAGTTACAAAAAGCAGCATGTCAGCATATTATGCAAAAAATATTTTACAGACCTTCCTTGTCTCCATAAAACTGTCTGAGAGTTGCTACTTGAAAGTAGCTTTTCAGTTTAACTGAAGTCCTAACAATTGTACTTTGTTATCTGTTAGCCAGCACTGCAGTAGTTTCGACTGTTTATTTGACATTTTTATGGTAGTGTAACATTAAATGGCTTGACTGCCCTTTGAGGAAGCTTTAAAAGTGTTGTCTTGCTGCATTTTTTCTAATGCGGAAAAATATGGTCATGGTGTAATTCTTTTTTCTAGGGCATGTGGACTTTGAATGGTTTGTTTGTGGCAGAAACTTCCTGTTTAAACCATCGGAGATGGAAAGGCAGGCAATCACACCTCTAAATGTATGCGTACAAACCATAGAAAGAGATTTTTAATCGTTTGTGTTTCGTTATCTGTGTTTGCCAGCCAACCACAAACTTTAATACAAAATACTCTTAACAACAGTTAAGCAGGTTGCAAATTTTAATTAATTAAATAATTCATTAAAAAACATTTTTAAATTTTTTTTAATCACATTATTCATCACTGAATAATTATGTCTTTTCCAAACACAAGGCTTTTTTTTTTCCAGTTACTCATCTATTCTAATTTTCCACTTCATGACGAGACATTTTCAGGCTATGCCATACTTCTACTTCACATATTATGTGTTAGAAACAGACCTCTCTATTTCTTTTTTTCCCCTTTCTTTTTCCTTTTACTGAAGTTAAATTAAACTAGATTAAAAAAGTTGATAGAGAAAAGTTGTGGTAGTTTTATACAAATAATGTAAGTTTTATCCTTTTGTGTACTGGAAGTGAGACAACACAAAGAAAAAATGCATAGTCAGCCAATGTCAATCCCATTTGTGAGAACGACATTCATACAGTACTTCGTTCTAAACCAGGGTTTCCCACAATGTGTCAACTCCAAGCAGCACAGATACCACCCCCCAAACACACACAATTTAAAAAATATTTATAGGTCTGTTCTTTCATATTTTCTCCCCATAATTTTGCTTGCATTCACAAACAGTGAGAGACAGAGAGAAAGAGGGAAAGAGAGAGCTTTGCACATGTGCCAGTGGTGCGCATTGTCCATTCGGATTGTCCATTCGTAAGTATTAATATTAAAATATTGTATCTCATCCGCCTCCTGACCACTTATTTTAAAATGCTCCTGGTGAGCTTAATCACAGCCTTATTGGCTAACGTGAAACTGACATCTCTGATCCGTATGCATTTAAACAAACAAAGGTATCAAGCTACCATTTTGATGCACTTCAGCATTCATGGAAAAATTATTAATAATGGCTTAACATTCACAATAAATAAAGATTTCCCACTAGCTTAAATAAAATGTTTGAGCAGTTAATCACAGGGATGTCTAATTGATGTTGTCTCAATTACAAAATCTAAATATTTTAAGAAATGTCTTTATTAACTTTATTGGTGACTCGCAACCACTCAGCGTGAATCACCGATACACGCACACACACTGACAGCTGATTCGCTCGCTCCTCCTCTCCACGCACAATGCATGAGGCCTATCAAAAGAAAACACAAGGCGGATTTATGCTCGCGGGACGTCTGCGTGGGTTGGTTAGGCGTAGCTGACGCTGGTGAGTTTCTTCTCGTACTTGAGAGTAGGGAGTGCGCGTCATTTTGGTGTCGTGTTGCAGTTTGTCCTTCTAATCTGAAGGTGGCAGCAGGGGTAATATCTGGTAAACTCAGCAGGTCGGAGCTCTTTTTATGGTTCACTTCAGTTCCGGTACGTATTTTCTGTTTTAAAACAACAATTGCATCCAAAATGGTTCATTGTCTTTGTGTTGACATCTTTTTTCTCCCAGTCCCAGCGGTGCATATAGCCTTTATAATTTTCAATTTTATTTTCAGAAGAGAGGCGTATTTACTGGTTCATGTTATTAACTAAAAGCAGCACACACACTCTATGGCAACTCAGACACGCAACGTCTCACTGTGCACATGCAGGTGACGTACCGTGTAGCTCGTAACTGCCTCACATTTCTGTGTGTACAATAATAAACCAGAGTAGAACGATTAGTCATTGACAAAAATAACTGAAATATGTCTGCTCGACAAGAATATTCTTCATAAAATGTGTTTTGTTCCAATATAGGTCGCATCTGCATACAGTACAGGCTACTTTGATTCATGTTCTAACAATAAACTTATCATGTTATAACGCGGTACGTTTCACATTTTTAAAATAAATTATCCCATTATAATGTGATACGTTTCAAGTTTTAACAAAAAACTATCATGTTATAATGTAATATGTTTCAAGTTTTAAAAAATCACGTTATAAGGTGAAAATATTTCAAGAACTTACTATAAAGAATTAAGATTGAGCTGAATAATTTCAAATGCTTCTTGTAGTTTTAAAATTGTCTCAGCAGGTGACTCTGAAGAACAATAGCTGAGTTTGCAGGTGTATATTTAAAATGGCAGCCAAGAAAGTGTGTGTTTGAATAGCACACACTGATGACCGACTCCACCGATCACCACGACACTCGACTCCCTCATGAGCGCCAGGGGAGTGCCACAAATTGCTACCTGGTCTGTGAGAAACACTGTCACCCTTTTCTGTTTTTTCCACATTTTAAAGCAGGGCTACTCCGTTCGGGCCTACGAGGGCCGCAGTCCTGCAGGGTTTCCATGCTAACAGTGCTGCTGATAGTCTGGTTTCTTGTCTGGCGTCTTCTGCTACACAGAACACAGTGCTTTGAAATAGATGTCCAACTGAAGGACTGAGGTAATTGCAGAAATGATCCTCATTTCTTCAGGATCTACACTAGTGGTTCCCAGCCTGGGATCCTCAAAAACCACAAAGGGTTCAAAAGGCTTTGCCTGTAAAGAGACCCTACCATGTCCATACAGATGAGTTGATTTTTTTTTTATCATTTAGACATTTTGTCTACATAGGACCAATGTTTGAGAGCCTTAAAACACAAACTTTGAGTGGAGGTTAGACATATAGCCTTAGTTACCCTTAATAAGCCACACCGTCTGCATCAATTTTTGTCTATGTAATGTGTGGTTTAGTGAGGTCAGTGATCTGGTGGAGCTATGATAGTAGAGAAGTTCATCTTCACAGTTTTTTGGTTGGTACATGAAGGTGATCTTCAAGGAAATTAGGTTGGGAACCACTGATCTATGCTATAACACACTCTTTCTCTTTCAGTAACACACTGGCACATACAAAAAGCTTAATATTACAAAAATGCTGCTTTGCAAGGGTAGGTGGCATAGTAGGGTCTACAGAGGAGAGTTATTTTTATGACTGTACAGTACAGCCTCCCTAACAGTCCAGAGGCTGTCTGTTTAACATGTGGGTCTGTTGCCGCCTTCCACAGGTCGTAAATGTCCTCCACATGGCCATGTGACGTTATCATCTGATTATAGATACACTGGTGGTAAGGTGCCTTGCCCTCCCCGGAGAAATATACATGATCCTGTGGTGACACACCCATGGCGTTGGCACAGATGCCCATGAACACATCATCTATGTAAAGAGATGCATTCAGGGTCAGCGAGGCATGGTATATTTTATCTGCTACATCACTGGAGATGACATAGCTTGCCCCAGCAGTGTAATCGGGGTAAGACAGCCACTGGTACATCTCAAAGGGAACATAGTATTTGCTGTCCATGCTGCGGATGGGCGGTGCCCCTCTGTGCACTCGGCCTATCCAGAAGTCTGTGACACCTTTGCTGTTCAGGTCCTGCAGGTAGCTCACAAGGTTGGGCATGTGGACAAAGATGTCATCATCAGCAGTCATGAAGAAGTGTGCGTGAGCACAGCGACTGTGCATCCAGTGGAACTGCAGGATCAGCTTCAGGGTGAGGTTGTGAAAGGAGTCCAAAAAGTCCTTCTGGATCAAATCACCATGAAGATGATCCTCCTTGATGAGCTGCTTCTGGTAGTTGATGTCACTGCTGCTCTGTGAAAGCTCATTCTGCTTAGTCTGAATTGCTCCCAAAGCAAACAACACCTTGACTGTCACCCCCAACGTGTTTTGGATGTAGGTTTCGTTACCCCAGGTGGCTCTGATGGCGTTTCTTCTCTCTATATTCTTTGGGGATGATTTGACAAAGAGCAGCAGGAGGACGTCCTTATCGGCGCACTTATTCGGGTGGTCTAAAAGGTAGCTAAAGTTGCTGAAATAGCTGGCCTGTTCACGTGGAATGGTGAGGCTCCTGTTGATGTAGGTGAAGCTGTTGATCAGGTAGCGAAAGGAGTAGGACTTGATGTGGCTGACGACACTGTGATCCAGCTGCTCCCAGCAAACCATCACCACTGAGAGCACCAGGCAGGTGGTCATCACCTGCACAAACTGGCATTTTCGAATCCGGCGGAAATTCAGAAACATCCTGGAATTTGGTCAGCCGTTAGTGGTTCTTGTCTGGTTGGACATGCAGGTGGAGCAGCTGGTTGTTTTAGTGTTTTTGGCGGAGGTAAGAAAATGGAGGTTAAGAGTGGTGTTGCAGTGCCTCAGAGCAGCACTTACTGGGACTTCCATCCTAGGCTTTCTGCATTCAGCTGAAGGCATACGCAGTGGTGGGAGTCACTGGGCCTGCGGGGAAACGCCCCTCACTGCAGAGCTGTTCTCGTGTGGAGAGTCGCACAGTAGCGCAAGACGCATCATCCTTCCACCAAAAAGCTCACAGTTCTGCAAAGAGAGGCAGAGAGAGCACATTCACATCTGTAAAAAGGGAATAGTTGACCCAACTTAAATTGATTGTTTCAAATGGTAACAAGCAATGGGGTAGGTTTGATTTCCACACTGGTAGGGCCAGAAAAGTGTTTTATTGCACTCATGAAAGATTTTATTTACTGTATTATATATTTAAATAACTAGAACATCTGAGTTGAAGTTCAGTTAAAGACAGCAATATTTTCCAGTCAAATAAGTAGTTTGTACTATGGTGCAAACTATTTTCATCAACAGAAATGTACTTTAATTACACAGAACAAGAATCAAATTGAGGAAAGGACAAAAATGACTTATAACAGTTACTATTGCAAAGGACAAGTCGCCACCTGGATTTAACTAAGCAGAATAGGTCGGAGCCTCCAACAAGTTATTTAACCCCAACTGATGCAATGAGTAGCTTTTCATTTCCAAAACAACCACATGGAAAGACATCCTATGGTCATGGAAAAGATGTTAATCTGTTTAAGAAGAGTCAAATCATCTATGTTAAGAAAAGAAAACATCTAAGGAGATGAAGAATCTACTAAAACTGGCATAAGAACTGTCCAATGCATCATTAAAAACTGGAAGGATAGTGCGGAACCATTGTCTTCCAGGAGGAAATGTGGTCAGAAAAAAATCCTGAATGAGGGTGTTTGGCAATCACTTATAAACATTCATTCACCAGTAGAACTCAGGGCTATGTTAAATTGTGAAAGTAAGAACATTTCCAAATTAAATGACCTCATTCACAAATATCATCTTACAAATCTTCTTAAATTTGTTTTTAAGCTGTAATTCATGAGTTTTTTTTTACAAAAACCCTCCAATTCATGAACATGTTCATAGACCATGGAATTTTTTGTATTTTTCCTCTTTGTGAATACCAATCTCTTGTAAGTTGAAAGGACGGACCAGCCGGCCCTACGTTGCACAGGTAAACGGCTAAAAAAATGCCTATCAAAGGTCATGACCTTCAGACCTTGAGCGAACAGAGGAGAAACAGATGAGAAAAATTAACAGAAATAAAACTGATTAATAAAAAGACAAAAAGAAATAATGAAGCTCTGCAATGAAGCCTGCTTTTCCTCATTTTTAAAGTGCCGTGGCTAAAGAGGAAAGTGGTACACTGTGGAATAAAATTTCATTACATAACCTCGTGTACCTCATGCAATTTGTAAAGCCAATTTCCACCTGCTGTGACATCATTTTAGGGTGAGTGGTGCTGATGAGTGTTATTAACCAAAAAACAACCTTGGATTCTTAATAAAACCTTTTTTTTCCATTTATTTATTAAAAGACTGTTGTAGTAAATTTTAATTATTAAAGACCACATCCAGCAGGTGGATCTGGTAGTCACAGGTGACTTGGAAATGTTCATCCATCCATCCATCCATCTTCTGCCTCTTATCCATAGTTGGGTTGCGGGGGCAGCTGCCTAAGCAGGGAAACCCAGACTGCCCTCTCCCAGCCACATTCACCAGCTCATCTGAGGGGAGCCCAAGGCTTTCCTAAGGCCAGCCGCAAGATGTAGTCCATCCAGCGTGACCTGGGTCTTCCCCAGGGCCTCTTTCCGGTGGGACTTGCCTGGAACACCTCACCAGGGAGGCGTCCAGGAGGCATCCTGACCAGATGCCCGAGCCACCTCATTTGGCTCCTCTCAATGTGGAGGAGCAGCGACTCGACTCTGAGCCCATCCAAGATCACCAAGCTTATCACCCTATCTCTAAGGTAGAGCCCGGTCGCTTGTATTCGCAATCTTGTTCTTTCGGTCACTACCCACAGCTCGTGACCATAGGTGAGGGTAGGAACGTAGAGCGACTGGTAAATCTAGAGCTTTGCCTTTTGGCTCATCCCTCTTCACCACGACAGACCGATGCAGAGTCCCCATCACTGCAGACGCCACACCGATCCGCCTGTCGATCTCCCGCTCCATCCTTCCCTCACTCATGAACCCGAGATACGTGAACTCCTCCACTTGGGGCAGGACCCTATTGCAGACCCGGAGAGAGCACTCTACCCTTTTCCGGCTGAGGACCATAGTCTTGGATTTGGAGGTGCTGATTCTCGTACCAGCCGCTTCACACTGGGCTGCGAATTGTTCTAGTGAGAGCTGAAGAACCCGGCCCAATGAAGCCAACAGAAACACATCATCCGCAAAGAACAGAACCACCGAACCGGATCCCCCAACACCTCAGCTGCACGTAGAAATTCTGTCCATAAAAGTTATAAACAGAATCGGTAACAAAGGGCAGCCTTGGCGGAGTCCAACCCTCACCGGCAATGACTCGGATTTACTGCCGGCGATGTGGATCAAGCTCTGACATCGGTCACACAGGGACCGGACAGCTCGTACAAGGGGTACCAGCCAGCACTCCATACTCCCGGAGTACCCCCCACAGGAGTCCCCAGGGGACACGGTTGAACGCTCTTTCGAACGCCGGATTGAGAAGGTCTTCGAAGTATTCCCCCCACTGCCTCACAACATCCTGAGTCGAGGTCAGCAGCCCCCCATCCTCACTGTACACAGTGTTGGTGGAGCACTGCTTTCCCCTCCTGAGCTGCCGGATGGTGGACCAGAATCTCCTCGAAGCTGTCTGGAAGTCATTCTCCATGGCCTCTCCAAACTCCTCCCATGCCTGAGTTTTTGCCTTAGTGACCACCAAAGCTGCGCTCCGCTTAGCCCGCCAATACCCATCAGCTGCCTCTGGAGTCCCACCGGCCAAAAAGGCCCGATAGGACTCCTTCCTCAGCTTGATGGCATCCCTCACTGCTGGTGTTCACCAACGAGTTCAGGGGTTACCGCCACGACAGGCACCAACGACCTTGCGGCCACAGCTGCGGCTGGCCGCCTCAACAATAGAGGCACAGAACACAGCCCACTCAAACTCAATTTTCCCCGCCTCACCCGGGACATGGTTGAAGCTCTGCCGGAGATGGGAGTTGAAACTCTTTCTGACAGGAAACTCTGCCAGATGTTCCTTGCAGACCCTCACAACACGCTTGGGTCTGCCAGGCCTGACCGGCATCCTCCCCCACCATCTGAGCCCATTCACCACCAGGTGGTGATCAGTGCCTTGAAAATGTATGGAGTGATATTCTTGTAGTTCGGGCATGTGTTCAGCCTTTTGCGCCGATGGTGTTAGGAAGACCAGAATTACATCTGTCTTGATTGCGACTTGATCTTGAATGAATGAAATGTATGAAAAATAGTTTAATTATCCCTTGAAGGAAATTATAACTTTTGTATCTGCAATATTGGTATTATCTTAAATAGTTAAATGCTTTGTACTTCACTAAACGCTAAAATGTTTGTAAGTAGGATTTAAGAAAAGATTTGTTCATTAGAACGGTTGGTGAATGAGGCCCAATGTAAAGGGTACTCATGGGATTGGGACTGAACAGCTGAAAATCACATTTAAGACTAACCCGAGAAAAAGGCTCAAATTTTCTACGGAGCATAAATATTGTTCTCTAGAGCAATAGATGAGAGCCATGCAGTGTGATAAGTATAGATTTACCCTGTTTCAGAGTGATGGGAGAATCAGGGTAAGAAGAGAGGAGGATGAAGGGATGCAGCCATCATGCCTAGTGCCTACTGTACAAGTCTGTGAGGGCAGACCTGAGGTCCTGAGGCATGAGGTTGCTGCAGTTGGTCAGGTCTAGGTTCAGCTTTTGGTTCAGCAACATTATGATCCCAAAGAATGAGGTCAGCTGACTACCCGAATATGCAGAATAAGCAGGATTTTCCATCTTCCCAGATGGCTCGGCCATATTCCAAAATGACAATGGGGTTCAGGTTGTGAAAGAGTGGTTCAGGGAACAAGAGGCATCATTTTCACACACGGATCGGCCACCAGAGTCCAGACTTGAACCCCATTGAGAATATTTGGGATGTGTATATATATATATATATATATTAGCCTAGTTGCTCATTCGCCACCATCTTGTGCGCAATGAATTTTAGATAAAAATAGCCATGAAGGATATATCACCAGCAGCCTTTGTTGGAGGCCAAACGAAGTGTGGATTTATTGGTTGGATTTGGAAGCTCCTTCGAATTGGGACAGTGCTTGGCACAACGATGATGTATAGAATCTGCACTTCAGAGTGTGCAGACCCTGAAATGGGACACAGCTATAGAATTGATAATTCAAACTATATAAGATAAAATAAATAAATAATTGATTATCAAGAGGAGCCTTCTACCCATAAAGTTCATCTTGGCAACTCAAATTTGTTTGGCACAGACCATCATTTTTCTTGCTATGATGCTGGACAGGACAAGTTAAAAAAGTTTTTGTGTTTGTATTTTATTGATTTTATTTTTTTGTTCATAGAACTATAAAACAAAAATCAAGCTTAATTCCATTTTAGCAGTTAAATGAAAAAATGTCTCATGCTTCATTTTTTAATTTTAAAATTAAATAATGACTTTTAATGCTTACCTTTGAAAAATTCAATAACCAAAACACACACTGAGCCTAAGTGGAAGCCATTAATTTAAGTTATTTCTACAAAATGTCTTTATTTGAAGTGAATTTTAGTGAAGTGAATAAGTTTTAATTAATTTTTTTTTATCCCAGAGTAAAAGAATTAATTGGGATTCATTTAAAAAAGTGCTTTAGATCAACCACAGGTTAAACACACCTTTAGAGTGTAATAAAACTGACCTGATCTTTTGTTTGAAACGCAGAAAGAACTATGATGCTTCCCTTGATTTATTAAGATGTGGAAGTGAAAATGTTAGTCACTCTTTTTATTCTTTTTTTTTCTTACCCAGTATAAATCAGTGTTAGCCAGTATGGAGGGAATTTCTGTCATATGATTACTTCATATGGTGTCAAACCAGAAATTCTGCAATATCGATACCTGCAACTGAGTAAAACTATTACTAACTCGAGAAAAAAAAAGAAGAAATAGTGTTCATTTTTTTTAACTAAACTAAGGGAATCATGTCTGTATTTTTACACTAAAACAACTTTAAATATTAGTTTTCTTTTAGTAAGAACTGAACTATGTGGTACATTACATCCACTTGTAATAGAATAATAATGCTTACTGAAAAGTCAAAGGTTAGCAGGTGGGGTGTGGGGGTAAGGCGGGAGGGGGGGTTGACAGTGAATGTAAAAGCTAACACAGCAAAAGCTGTAATGCAAGCTGGCCCATAATGGAGGGGTTTAAGGCGCAGACCCGGTGAAAATGCTGAGAGTCATGGAAAGCTCCGGGGCACAATGGACGGTGTCAGAACCACTCGGCAGCACAAAACAGGACGAGAATAGTTTGCTTCCATCTGGGCCTGAACCAACACCAAGGGGGGATCATGATGGGCCCGAGGCCTGGGACTCCCACTGTGCCCAGAGAGCTTTTTAAATATCACAGCGTGCCCTGAACCTAATGGGGTCACTGACTCAGAATCTTTCCTGTCTGCCTGATAATGAGAAACTGCTTTATTCATTTAGTCATTCATACCAGCGCAGAGACCCGTCATATCTCATCCTCTCCTTTACAGCCATCCTGCCATTAAGGATGTTATTAAAGCATTTTCCGTACAGTATACTGATATCATAGCCAGTATTGTGATAAGATATCAGCTGGATGGTGACCTTTACACTTGAGTAATCAGTACATGTGATGTACTTAAACAACTAAAAACTTTGTAATGATGTGTCATAAATGCTTTTAGATGGTGGGTCTTTGCTGTTTAAAGCTTAAAACCAACAACACAACCCCACAGTTTCTGGAAAAGAGCCATAAAGTTAACACTTTAGATAAAACTCACTGAAACTACATGCAGGGGTAAATACAACTGGAGCAGTCAAAAATCGGTTGAAATCGGTACACTACTTGTACTTAGGGAAAACTGAACCTTTAAGAATCAGTAATGCCAGCTTGCAACACAGAAAAGAAACCAGACTAAATGTTGAGATAGGAAAATTATAGTAGGCTGAACTGATTAGTGATGTGGATAGTGATAAACTGGACAAAGCTCATGGTAGCTGTGACTTAATAAACACGATTTTTTAAAAGAAAAAGCTTGAAAATGTGACACTTTACACCGTCTAACCTTTGGATTGTTGACTGTACTCTGCTAACTCTGCCTCATCTGGAACTCATCTGTGAAATTGAGACCACCCTAGAAACATATTTTCCAAGCCACAGTCTGCATAAATAGATCTGAAGCAAAGAGAGCAGGGGCTGGGGAGGTGGGATTGGGAGGGGGGGGGGATGGATGATCGGAAGGTTGGGAGGGAAACACCACACCATCCAGGAGTCATTCCAACACTTACCGGCAAAAGGAAATATGTGCGTGTGAGTCCAGCTCGGTCTTCTTTCCCTCTGAGTCGTCCTTCCAGTTTCTCTTCTGCATCAAGTTTACTTTGCTTCACATGAGAGGAAGCAAAACGCTTGTCAAGAAGCAGAAATAAATCCTTAGTAAAACAGTCAAAGCCTGGGTTTGGAGGAACTGTGTGTGTCTGTGTGAGAATATCTGTAAAGGTGAGAGAGTTTTTCCGATCCTTCCTCTAAGCTGAGTGTGTAGACTGCAAGTTGCTCTGCTCTCTCCCTTCCTCCCACTGCTGGCTGTGTAGGTGTAGTAAAGCAGGGGGAGGACAGAATGAAAGGAGGACCTGCCCTATGCCTCATCTTTGTGCTCTGGATAGATGAGTCAGTGTGTGATAATTATTTTACAAACAACCCATAAAAGGAGGAAAGGCTTATTTAAAATTTTCCTTTCCTGTTTTGTGTTGGGGGGTAAATGTCCAGTGACCTGAAATGCTCCAGTGTCACAGAACTGATCAGACTGACCCTGTTTAACAGCAAGAGCCACCATGCAAATGACATGGGTAAACTGCAACATGATACCTGACCTGTTAAACAAACTATTGCAGGGCGTAAACCTTGTTTTTAACCCCTACATTTTGTTGTTTTCATTTCATTTTCTTCTCACAACAATGTGTATAAAATGTGGCTCAATAACAGTTTGTTGATTTTCTAAAAATAATACACTTAGATTTATCTTATTTTAAAAACGTTGGAACTCTGAATAAAATGTAAATAAAAATCAAATACAATGACTTGTAAATCTCATAAACTGATATTTTATTTCCAATAGAACATAATCATATCAGATATTGAACCTGAGACATTTTACTGTCATGGAAAATATATCTTATTTAGAATTGCTGGGTCAGGCATCATGTATCTGCTGTGAGGAACAAACTGCAAGCTAGCAGATAAGTTAGCACATATTTACAGTTAAATTATCCCAGTTCTAGGAGTGCTAAACAGTGTACTGCATCAACAAAGTAGGAATAAAGACCTGTTGTACCTGCTGGAGGTCAGAGATATGGGTGTGACTACATTAGCACATCCTTGAGGCCCATTTATGCTCCCTTGCATACATAAAAGTGGGGTCCATTTCAAACATTGTCATACGTTGCCATCCTCATACTTCCATGCAGGAGATGGACAAAACTGTCCATTCATCTGTGTATGTCTTCTGCATTGAGCATAAATGGGCCTTTAGACTGTATGACTGGGTTTCAATCACCACCCCTTCGCACACTCTCATTCCTCTGGTGAATAAAGTGGAGGCCAAATCAACCAAAATGTCTAATGTCATGCGTGAAAGATGCAAGCTATTGCTTAAGTATTCACAGTTAATTTGAGAGTTCACACACTGGATAGCTTAAATTAAGCTATGTGATGTCACTGATCCTTATATATGGTTACAGAGGTGGGCTTGGGTCTGGGGGAACCTGAGTAAGGCATAAATCCCCAACTGCCTCCAGGCACTGAAACATGGTGGACCACTGCTCTTTATTAAATGTAGAAATGCAGAGCTCAATTTCCCAATCGGAATTAATGAAGTAAAAAATTTTAAGTTAAATTATTAACAATTATTGTTATTTTTAGTGTTGTTGCTAATAGTTTGATTTTCTGTAAATCAATTTGGTCAACTTTTGGTTAGCGTGACTTTCACTTATTACAGTTTTTCAACTTTTTTTTTCCCCCAACACTATGGACAAACTGCAAAGCCCTTTGTTCAAACGTTAAGACCCAACCAAAACCTACTCAGACACGGTGTTACCTGACTGTAATTTCTCATGTGGAGGCTCTGAAAGTTCTGTGTTATGTGTTGGCGGAGGCAAGGACCCAAATGCAGGCAGATCAGGCAGGAGGCAGAACGGTGCAGGTAGATTGTTTATTTCCAGGACTCAGGAACACAAAATCCACAGACAACAGGGCCAAAGCCGGGCAGGATGAAGAGCCAGCGAGGAGACTGGAGACGTGAGACATGGAGCTAGCAGCGACGGTGTGCAGCGAGGTCGTCTACAGCCTTGCCTCCTTCTAGCTCCTGACGCAGTCCGTGCAGACCCCTGTGGCATTTGTTTGCCTGAAGGTGTCCAGATCGCTAGTCTGGACTCCAGAATGGGGACCTCTAAAGGCAAGGCATGGCAGTTTATTTGTACAGCACATTTCATGTACAGGACAATTCAAAGTGCTTTACGTAAAACAAAGGCATTACAGATATTTAGAAATAGTAAAAGGCATCAACACATAATCACAATAAAATAATAACTTACATTAAAATGATTAAAAGCAAGATAAGTAAAAAAAAAAGAAAAAAAGTTAACATGCAGATTTCATGCATAGGCGCATGAGAAAAATGTTTTTAACCTGGTTTAAAAATGTCAACATTTGGTGAAAGTTTAATCTCCACTGTCAGTTTGTTCCACTTGTTTGCAGCAAAACAGCTAAATACTGCTTCTCCATGTTTAGTCTGGACTCTGGTCTGGACTCTGGTCTGGACTAGTTGACCAGAGTCTTTGGATCTAAGAGCTCTGCTAGGTTTATATTCTCTGAACATGTCACAGATGTATTCTGGGCCTAAACCATTCTAGGATTTGTAAACAATCAGAAGGGTTTTAAAATCTATTCTGTGACTGACTGGAAACCAGTGTAAAGATTTCTAAACTGGTGTGATGTGTTCAGATCTCTTAGTCCTGGTTAAAACTCTAGCAGCAGCGTTCTGGATGAGCTGCAGATGTTTAATGCTCTTTTTAGGAAGTCCTGTTAAAAGACCATTACAGTAATCCAGCCTACTGGAGATGAATGCATGGATGAGTTTCTCTTGGTCTTTCTGGGAGACTAAACTTTTAATTCTGTTGATGTTTCTGAGCTGGTAAAAAGCTTCTTAGTGAAGCTTTGATGTGGCTGCTGAAAGTCAGGTCTGAGTCTATCAACACTCCAAGATTACCAACTTGGGCTTTGATTTTAAGAGCCCGAGTCTCCAGGTGTTTGCCAATGCTGACCCTCTTCTCTTTACTACCAAACAGAATAATCTCAGTTTTGTCTTCATTTAATTGTAGTAAATTCTCCCTCATCCAGGTGCTTATTTGCTCCAGACACTGACACATTAAGTCTATTGGACTGCAGTCATCTGGTGACAGAGACACATAAAGTTGTGTATCATCTGCATAACTTTGATAATTAATGCTATAGTTCTGTGATATTTGACCAAAAGGGAGCATATACAAGTTGAACAGAAGAGGTCCAAGGACTGACCCCTGGGGGACTCCACAAGTCATGGCCACTCGCTCAGATTCATAGCTGTTTATCATAACAAAATAACTCCGGCCTTCTAAATAGGACCTGAACCACTTAAGAACCGCTCCAGAAAGTCCAACCCAGTTTTCCAGCCTGTGCAACAGGATTCTGTGATCTACAGTATCAAGCGCAGCACTGAGATCCAACAGAACCAGGACTGATACTTGACCAGAATCAGTATTCAACCTAATGTCATTTAACACTTTGACCAGAGCTGTTTCAGTGCTGTGATGAGGTCGGAAGCCGGACTGAAATTTGTCAAGTTTTCCACTTTCATTTAAAAAGTCATTAAGCTGGTAAAAAACAACTTTCTCAATAATCTTGGAAATAAAAGAGAGGTTAGAGACAGGTCTATAGTTGTTCATTATAGAGGCGTCTAGAGTCCTTTTCTTTAGGAGGCTTAATAGCAGCTATCTTTAGTGACTTGGGAAAAATGCCTGATGCCAGTAAGCTGTTAACTATCAGTAGGAGATCACTTTCTACTGAGGTAAAAACTGTTTTTAAAAAGTCGAATGGTATCATGTCCAGAGTGCATGTTGTTGATTTCAGATGCCAAACTGTTTCTTGTAGGACTTTTAAATTCACCATTTTAAATTACGACATGACATCAGAATTATTTCCGGGTTTTAGACACAGACTAATTTTCTTGTGTGACTGTGTGGAATTAATATTTTGCCTAATCGTTTTAATTTTTTGGCTAAAAAAGTTTGCAAATTGGTTGCATTTCTCAGAGGAAAGGAGCTCTGGGCTTATCTGTTTAGGAGGATTTGTAAGTTTTTCAATCATAGCAAACAGAGCGAGAATTGTTGACATTCCTGTTAATCATTTCAGATAAATGCAGCTCTCTGGCCTTGCACAGCTCATTGTTATAGTTACGGAGGCTTTGTTTGTACAGCTCATAGTAAATTAGAAGTTTATTTTTCCGCCATTTCTGCTCAGTTTTTCTGCATTCTCTTTTTAGGCTGGTAACCACAGTGGTGTTTCTCCATGGTGTTTTCTGTTTGCTCAAAGTGCTCTTGATTCTTATCGGTGCAACAGCATCCATTACATTCAAGATTTTGAGATTGAAATGATCCAGGAGTCCATCAACTGACTCTGCACTGGTTGTTGGTAACATAGCTATGGCCTCCACAAACTTAGCACTTGTTCTTTCAGTAATGTACCTCTTACTAATGGAGAAGCAGGTTGGTTGGACATTCTGAGTGATCAGTAAATCAAACAAAATACAAAAATGGTCAGACAAGGCCGAGTCAGTGACCGCAACAGAAGAAATATCAACACCCTTTGAAATAACCAGGTCCAGAATGTGACCTCGAATGTGGGTCGGTTCTTTTACATGTTGCCACAAGCCAAACATCCAATATGGAACAAAATTCCTTGACATTACCATCCGTCATGTTATCTATGTGAATGTTAAAATCCCCAGTTATGATTAAATGATTAAAATCAGTAGAAATAACCGACAATAATTCAGAAAATTCATCAATAAAATTTACACAGTGTCCTGGACGTCTGTAGATGATTAGAAATAGGATTTTAGGAATGCCCCTTAAAATAAAACTAAGATATTCAAAAGAAGTAAAATCACCAAATGAAATCTCTTTACACTGGAATGAATCTTTAAATAAGGCAGCTTCTCCTCCCCCTTTCCTCCCGTTTCGACATTTATTCATAAAACTAAAATGAGGGGGTGCTGTTTTATTAAAAGAACTTGAAAAGAATTAACAAACTGATCAAGAAAGCCGGTTCTGTGCTTGGAGTAACTCTGGAGCCGCTGGAGTTGATCATCAAAAAAAGAATTCTGTACAAGCTGACGAAGATAATGGAAGATCCTTCACACCCTCTACACAACGCCGTGACGAAACAACAGAGTGTGTTCAGTGGGAGGCTTGTTCAAGTCCGATGCAAGACAGAGAGATACAGAAGATCCTTCCTTCCAGCAGCTATCAGGCTGAAGAACAAAGCCCTTAATTAATTAATGTGATTGTTTTACTAAAAAATTACTACTACTACAATATTGAATTTCCCTTTGGGATTAATAAAGTATTTTTCATTCATTTCATTTCATTAAGAACTGTAGCACTTGTGTCTTCTGTTAACCATGTTTCTGTCAGAAAAAGAAAATCTAAACTGTGAGAAATGATGAAGTCATTAACTAACAGTGACTTGTTGGACAGAGATCTAACATTTAGTACAGCAGCTTTATGAAGTTTACTCTGGTCTCTGTTGTATTCTGAGTTATACAAGGTACAGTTAACCGTGTTCGATTGAGGGAAAACTGGAAACTGAACTAAACATGACAAAACCAAAAACCTAAACCATGATTATAACACAAACTAAACATGACAAAAACCAGAACTATAGACCAAGACCAAAACATGACAAAAAACAAAACAAGAACCAACACCGTGAACTATGACATTCTGCAACAGTTTGCAGACAAAAAAAAACAAAAACAAAAACAAGACCAATATTTGTTTTCTTTCTTTAGCATGAAGCACAGACGTCCACAATCAATGCAAAGGCTGCAAACTAATCTGTTCATCTCTGGCTATAAGAAGTGCACCCTGCAGGATTCAATACCTTCCTTTCCGGTTGGTGACACACCTGTTGCCCAAAGTAGTTATACTGGACTGGTAAGTTTCAGCTTGCAGAGCACTGTTTAACAAAACAAACAGACTAAGAAACCTGCTTCTACATGAACTTGTTTGCACACATATTTAACGCACAATTTATGCAGTCAAGATAACTGTTCATTGACTTGATCCTTCATAGACAGCAAGATGCAGAACAGGTTAACAGTTCGAGGGATAAAATCTGGCAGCTACAAGAACATATTTACCCTTTACTTGCCTTTTTTTTTTAAAGTTTTTAAGGCACACTATAAGTAAGAAAAAATTTTTGATTATTAACCAGAGCAGTGTTGCCAACTTTGTTGCTTTATTGAGTAAGTTTTTAGACCCCACTAGCAACTTTCTTTTCAAAACAGCGACTAGCAACAACTATAGTGACTTCTTTAGTATTATTGAAGACTTTTGGAAACTGATGTGACAGAACAAATCGTTTACTTTTCTCAATGAGCAGTGGGTGCTGCACAGGGCCTCACCCGTTAAAAAGCACTCAGAAGAGGTTTGGTTGTCATGCAGCAGCAGTAGTAGCGCTGCATTCAGAGCAGGAGGTGATCACCTCCATTTCATGACCAGGCTGAAAATGAAACGCATGAACCTGCTGCTGGACGATCCTGCCCTGGCTTACTGTCAGATGGTATTGTCTATTAATGAAGAGTGTAAAACAAAAACATTTAAAAAGTTAAAAGTGTTATAACCGGTGTTGGGAGTAACAATATTACTTTTTTGGGTAGCAAAGTAAAGTAGTGTTTTGCACTTAAAATATTGGTAACGAAATGACTTTACTGGACTACAGTAACACATTTTTCTGCATTACTCGAGCCGTGTTTGCCTATGTGTAAAGTTCTGATCTGTTTTAAATGGTGCACACATGCTGCTGCCTGTGTGTGTGCTTGCCTGGGCATGTTGTCATAGAGATCGATTTGCGTGACGTAGCTGAAGGTGTGCGCCAACTAAAGAGAAAGAAAAATTAAGACAAAAGACAAATTAATTAATTAAAATGGAGAAAGGGGTTTTTGGTCGGTGGCGATATCCGCATTATTTTCAGTTCAGTCCAGCTTCAGTCCAAGCCTGTGGTGAAAGATCCTGCTTGCCGGTCAGTGGAAGGAGTCCTTCAGCAGCCGACCCGCCTAAACAAGCAGTCGACCCGCTTAAACAAGCAGCCGACCCGCCTAAACAAGCAGCCGACCCGCCTAAACAAGCTGAGCTTTTTTCAACATTTCCTGAAGTGCAGCAGCTGGCAAGACAGAAATTAACAAGCTAGTTGCAGGTTCATTGTAGGAAACATGCTCCCCCTGTCGACTATTGAATCGCCCAGGTTTAGAACAATACTAGATAAAATGATTATGAGACAAGTGTGCCCATTTCTTCCCACAGACAGGGATGTTGTTCTTATGGTTTTAAAGCCATTTTGTTTATAATATACAGTAAACACTATGCAGACAGGCAGCGATAATTTGGCCATGATGTTTGTCCATGTCTACATGGTAAATTAAGAAATGGTAAAGTAAAGTAATAAGTAGCGGCGGTACTTTTCAAATGCAGTAACGAGTAAAGTAATTTCATTACAATTTACAGAAGTAATGAGTAACTAGTAGTAACTAATTAATTTTTTAGAGTAACTACAACAACACTGGTTATAACATGCTGCAGACTCCTAATAAAAAAAAAACTACATTTAATAAAACTAAACTTAAAAAAACAGAATATTTTATTAATTTATTTATTTGCTGTTCTAAACATTTTTAGATCATCAGTAGGGGTAAAATTTGTCTAATTTTATATCATGGCTTCGCAGTCGTTTTAGATTCCATAGCTTTCATTCTGAACTATGATTTAAGTACTTAAATAATCTTTGCTACAGGTCAGCAGCTAGCTGAACGTCTTCTATTACTTATTGGAGTTTGTCAACAACTAAGGGATGCATTATCGCCACCTATAGGTGGGAGGCTGGATTGCAACTGAGCTTCTCATGGATAACAGTAATAGCTCGCACGACTATAACTGATAAATTATGCGGCCGCTGTGCCCCACTGGCACAAAACTGAAAGTTTTTTTCGGCCCTTTAGGTGGCGCTCATTGCCCAAGCATAGGACCTTGGTTAAGAATCACTGGAATAGAAAAGTATTCATGGGCACCATCATGACCCAGAGACAGTTAAAGTTATTTTCAGGATATAATTGGCCATCCTGACTGGAAATTATCCAGTAGAAACCATTTAGTAAATAGTAGGCATTTTTGTCAAGTACTTAGAGGACGAAGAGACAAAGTGTCTGTCCATCAGTTATCAGCTAACTACATCCAATCAGATAAACCACACAGAACCTGTTAGGAAACATGAGCTGCCTTGTTGATTGTCATTATGCCTAAAAGCCTGATTAGTCTGATAACTTGGAATTACTTGCACACTCTGAACCGATAAAAATTATGCCCAATTGATGAATGAAAGAAGGAGACTGAAAAAAGTAGCGCATGAATGTTAACAGTGGCCTTTCGTGGAGCAGTGGCTCCTACTTCTGTACAGAGGCATGTACAGACAATGCAGCCGAGTTCGTCTGTGCAGAGTCCTGCATGGGTCCAATTTTACCAACCCGTCCGAACCTGTTAGGATAATTACCAAACCCAACCTGTGGATTTCCTCCAGTGAAATCTGAAACCCACCCGATGATGTCGGATATAACCCGCAACCTGAACAGCATGTTAACCTATTGTGATTGTAAATATACACATCCCATCATTTGTTCATATATTTAAAGTGATGGTGTTGTTTTGTCGTTGTTCTCATTTACAATAAAAAAAAAGGGAAAGAAAACAACAGTAAATATTGTGAAATAGCAGAATTGTGATGTTTTCTGACTTCTGTGACATTAAAATCAGATGAAATGCGACATGACCGTTCAGACTGAGATCAATCCACACAGATCGGCTATGTATCCGATCAAGGACCACAGATGAAAGTCAGGGTCAGGAACTGCAAAAAATGGATTTGTGTCATTCAGACTGTCATTAAAAAATCTGATATGAGTCATGTATGGACAAAAAATCAGAACTGAGCGGCAGTGTGAACAGAGCCTAAAGGCCCATTTATGCTCCATGCAGAAGATGGATATGCAAACGGAGACATCCGTCTTCCGTGTCGGTTATACACGCAATTTGGTCCGGTTTCAGGGAGCTATCCGTCGCTTGACGCAGAAGACGGAGCAATACCACTGGAAATCGCAGGGGTAGTGCTGAGACCTGGGAAAGAAGAAACCTAAGAAGAAGAAAAGAACCGGGAAGGGAAAAATAAAGAAGAAGAATGAAGACAAAAGCACAACAAATGTAGAAATTGAGCAAGCTTTTTAAGAAAGACTGTATGCAAGTGTTTAGGGCAGGGGTCTGCATACTGTGGCTCTCTGGACTTTCCACAATGGCTCTTAATACATGGCTAAAAATGCTAAAGAACTAACTAATGCTTTTAAACATAAATAATAACAAAAGCAGGTTCAGTTTTTTCATGGAAAAATTGCATTGAATTTCCACAGCGTAATGGCACTGAAAGTACGAGTAATATATATTTTTTTCTATTTTTCTTGTCATTAGATTGGAAACTATGGGCTTTTTTTAACATCATTTTCCACAAATATCTACATCCCATAGAAGAAAGTCTGTCTACTGCAAAGGTTTTATGTTTTTCATTTATTTTTAAACCTAAAAATAAAAATAAAAATGTTCTTCAAAAGTGACAAAAATGAAAAGTTTACATGGCTTTGAATGGACAATACAAATAGGGGTTCATTAAATCAATGGTTAAACATGTATGGCACTCAGCTCAACTCAAGCTGGTTACACATGCAGTAAAAGTTGTGACAGAGAGAATTTAGATCAGGAGAAAATATCAGTTCTAGCTGAATAAAACTCCAGGGTGTAAGTCTGACAATGGTCCCAGAAAACATCATGATGACTTATTTAAGAGGGAAAAACAAGTTTATTGAATGTATCTATTTAGCTTTAGGAGCTAAATGTTGTTTCAGAACATTCCTGGAAACATAAAATAAAGATGCTTTCGACACTCACCTGTGGGAATGAAAGTGTATTATTTGTAAACAGTAGGAAAAGTGGTCACTGGAAGGAGGAGAGAAACACAAGTTCTCTTTAATGTTTATTTGTGTGGAAACTCCGGCCAGTTTAATCATCCTGTAATACAGCAGACAAGCTCTGCTGAACCTGATCTGTCTCCATCTGTGGTCTTCTCCATCTGTGACCTCCTGACAAACATTTTTTCTCTAATCAGGCCATTTGGTATATTTTTAGACATCCATCCAGTCTCACAGTCAGCTACAAAACTCTCAGGTGGAATTCTGATTTATTAAAGGAGGTCTGAGTGTTGGAGACTGCTAGCTGGTGTCTATATGCAAATAAAAATATACTTTCATGATGGTCAAATATTAAAATTTCAGACATAATTAAATTTATTCTGCAAGGGATGTGTCAAATTTTGGGTGATGAACAGTTGTTGGATATGAAACAGCGACCTGAGTCATGTAGTTTATTTATAATCCATCCACTTTATTAGAGCCACCTTGCTAGTACCAGATTGTTCTCCTTTTTGCTTCAGAACTGCTTTAATTCTTGGTTTCATAGATCACCAAGGTGAGATTTTGCTCCATATTGACATGACAGCATCACACAGTTGCTGCAGGTTTGTCGGCTGCATCCATGATGAGAATCTCCCGTTCCACCACATCCCAAAGCTGCTCTACTGGACTGAGATCTGGTGGCTGTGGAGGCCGTTGGAGTCCAGTGAACTCATCGTCATGTTCTAGAAAGCAGGTGGAGATGATCTGAGCTTTGTGACATGGTGCATTATCCTGCTGGAAGAAGCATCAGAAGATGCTCCACTGTGGTCATAAAGGGATGGACATGGTCAGCAACAATACTCAGGGAGGCTGTGCTGGGTAAACCAGGCCATGTTGGTACTAAGGGGGCCAAAGTGTCTGCAGCCCGGCATCTGAGTTTCCGTTGCCACGGTTACCAACCACTGTTTAGTCAGTGCAATAATTTACAACAATTTTTTTCTATTTGACCAGAACTTCTTTCATAGGTGTCCATTATCACTTTTAAATGGACACCCTTCAGCCAATATAGCTGTATAATAGCCAGTATAATTCAAGACATTAAAGCATTTGTCTCATTGTCGGTACTTCTTCTAAAAACTGTATTTTGGCAGAATCTGGTTGGTTGTACAAGTGTTTAAGGTCTGCTCCCATCTCTTGTTTCTTATAGCCGAAGCTCTCTTCTCCCTTATTATCTTTGATTACATTTAACTTCCTTTTAAACATTGCTGCTTTCTCTTATATTTTATGGTTTAGTTTTTTAAGCCTTGTTTCATTCAGGGACTGTAACATGTTTGGTCCCTTTGCCGAATCACATATTCTGGTTGGTTTATATACAACTAAACCATTTTCTGAGTTCAGTGTGGTTACTCATCAGACAGAAACCAACTAGTATTTGTTCTTCTTCGTGGTGTAAACTACCTGAAACTGAATCCTTCTGAATAGAAAACTAAGCTCTACATCTCAATATCAGTGTTTTCCTGACGTGACAGTAACAAGCAGACAATTTAGCATCTGTCTCTTCCAGCTGGGTCTGACGCACCTTTGCTGCACATTGATGTAACTTGTGTTGGAGAAAACCTTTAAATAAACATGTAATCGAACAGGTACTTCTTTTCTTAGTAAAACTAAACAGGTACTTATAAATTCCCACAATTTTAGTTACTAGATACTGTTCCCACTAATTTCTTTTACCTGAGGTTTTCCTCCAGCGCGTTCTTTGATGGATCAAAATATGACAGACTACTTCTCTCAAGTTAACCAATTTATTAATTATAATTGATATGGGAATGTGCAATTACAGAATCCTGGATTCATATAATCTGTCCACTGAACTAATACAATACGAAGTCCGTTGCCCGCTACAGTCCGACTCCATTGAACGAATCCTTATATATAGGTCTGATCATACACAGTTTTGCTGACTAATGCTGCAGTTGCAGAAGTAGGGATTTCCTCTGAACTCTGAATGAGCGTTAGTCAGCCCCTCACATGTTCTCCTCACATCCCATATGAAGAATCTCATTGTTGCTAAGCACACTAGTACACTGTTAGTAAGTATATGAGCTTAAAGATAAGAGATATTTAATATGATAACAGAGTAAGATATAAATGAAAATAGGTAGCACACTTAGGTGATCACTCGATGAGTATCTAAATAAATTTTACTACATTTGTAAAAGTACAGAGGTGGCTTTGAGGTAGGGAAGGTTGAAATTTGCATTGCTCAGCCAACAAAGGAGGAAGTTACAGAGAGAACGAGCTGCTCCCACCAACAACAGCTTACTGTGTGAGGCCCTGATTTGGTATTTGCGATCAGGGAACAGCAGCAAATAACTGACTTTTTTTTTTTTTAACTGATAAAGACATGGGTCTCTGGTCTCCATTGTCTGCCCTTCTGTTTCTTCCCTTTCCTTCCCCCATGTCTTGTGTTTTGTGTGTGTGGGCTGTTTCCTCTGACAGGTTCCTAAGGCACAGTTGCCGTTCGTCTACTCATCACACCAGCAATATATAAAACACAGTCCTTCCATCATCACTTTGAACTAACAACATGTGGTATCTGGTCTACTTCGTTTTTGTGAATTTTGTCTTGCTCATGTTACCAGGCCTAATTTGTGCATTGTCCTTTCAGAGAAGCCTGCTTAAGCCTCTCTGGATCCCTAATATTGTAAGATATACCTCACCTCCTGGTCCTGAGCCACACCTGCATCCACAGCCCTCTAAATCAACCCGAGGAGCCAAAGTTCATCTGTCTGCCCGCTTGCAGCTCCTACCAGTGCACAGGACTGTTTCTTCCCACAATAAAACCCTTAGTTTCTTCTTGTCTGCTCCTTGGGTTCGCAACTTTGCCTCTGTGATATCGTCAAAGAAAGACTGGACACGTCAAGAACTTTATTAATTCACTATTAACTTAACATTTGATGGACTACAGACTGGAGAATTTACCCCAAGGAGCGATAAGGATCTAGCTTCTGGCTTGTATGACTTGGTCCATCTCTACAGGTCAAACCGGTCAGCTCCCCAGCCCAGACTGGGGAGTACACTTCTTGGGTTACGTTCTGGGAAGTTCCTGAATTAATCTTCTGCAAACCCATAAATCTGCCATGATGTGACTGGAAAAACTAATGTTTTACTGCTTTCAAATGGAGGTCCAAACTCATGACCTGAATGACATACTTTCAAAACTTGTTTTCTAAGGTGATAAGCTAAACCTCCCTACAGGTTTGTTATCTCAACTGAGACAAAGACGAGACCATCCGGTGAAGTCTTAACATTCTAGAGGGTAATAAACTTCTACAGGCTGGCACACAGAAGAGACTTTCTTTATCTAAGACATAAAAGAGAGTAAAGATTTTGTCAATATAATTTTAAATAATGTCTACTACATGCTCTGATAAGTGAATATACATGTATGTATTTAGATTCATCCATTTATCATCATTGGTACGATGTTGACAAGTTTTATTAATTCATGATCTGAAACTTTATTCACCATTTGTTTATATCTCTGTTTGATGCTTATTCATTTTACTTTGTGTGATTAATGTTCATTACAATATGTCTCAATGTATTGTCTAACAACGGCATCATTTAACAATTTAAGAGCTTGGAGACATACAGATGTATTCACAAATACTTAATGTGATACTTTTATAAAGGGACTCAGCAAGGTAGCAATGAACCAGCCCACTTAGTTATTTACCTGACCACCATTGGTTGAAATAGTCAGCCACACTTTCTCATGGGCGTGGACCACCTCATACTTTAAAAAAAACTTAGGACAAAGGATTCAGTTGAACAGAGAAGAGAGAAAAATGATGAACAGATGAGATGAGAGAACAGGGTAAAGTGGAGAGAGATGTTTCCAAAACCTCCTGTTTGATCTCCCTTGAGTAGAGAAGTCAGAGACGAGGAGTAACTAAGTTCAAGCCTGCATGTTTTAATGCATGAAGGATGAACAGAGTGGAAATCCACATGCACATGTTTTTGTTTTAGACTGGTTAAACTCTGTTTAGTTTATGTTTTTGTGTTTTTTTTACTTTTTTTTATACTGATTTTGATGACTGGTTAAATCGGGCTTTTAACGCTTCACCACCAGTTTACAAAGTTTCCTTTTTCTTTTTGGCTCATCAAAGCTGGACTTTTTTTTTTTTTTTTTTTATCTTTTTGTCAATTTTCACTATTTTTACCGTCTCTGGACACCACCAATCCAGCGGCGTCTCGGGACAAGACCGAACAAGCAGACAGAACCTTCAGACACAAACCTGTGGACCATCACGTGTGATGAGTCTTCGGGTCTTCCTGGAAGCCAGCCGGGATTCAAACCACCCGTCCAGGTTTCCTCTCCTGTGCACTGGAGTGTCACCACAACGGTCGTAAGTGGTCGACTCGATCCAACAGAACCGGATGATAACCTGGTTGTTAAGAAATGGTTGGTTGTCTAACAAAGTTGGTTATAAGATGACACTTTTTAGCTTTCTTAGGATTCAGAAATCCTTTCCAGCCTTCTTTTAAATATTAGTTTAATTAACACCACAGATTAATTAACTTCTATTTTCAGAACTTAAGACTGATTTGATTTTATTTGACTAGCTTGAATTAATTTATTCATTTAATTAATCTAGTACTTTAGTGGTTTTCTAGGCTTCCATTAAATAGATTAAAAAGCTTGGTGGTGCCCGAGGTTTTTCTATATTAATATCAATAATTAATATTTTTTAAACACTTTTATTGTTTAATGATTCTAGATCAATCAAAAAACAAATTTATAAAAAGTGGAACGGTCATGGTGGAACATGCAGCTCTAATCAGCAACACTGAACCCCAGTTTGGTTCATGTGAATTAGCAAAGCAGCACAGTAGCAACTCAGCGAAGAGGATGCTTAACGCTCAATGTGCAAACATCTGGGAACTTTTATGATCTTCATCACACCCAGATCTCTTGCCGATGAAAACAAAGTTTCGGTTAAACCTAACACCATTAGATTTTCAGTGTCGTTCCTCATCGCTTTGTCTTTGATTTACTTGTAAATATGCTGGGAAACTGTGTTGCGATTGGCTGCCATGAATAATAATTCTACAGATAAGAAGACATCATTCTTCAAGCTGCCGAAGAGACACAAAAGCCCAGAAAGAGGAGATGGCTGGCTATCAGATATCAAGTTAGTGCTAACGTTATATTTTCTGTACTTTTTTTCTGTTAAAGCTCACAGCGGCTGTTTCATTCCCAGTACTGTGAATATTTTATTATCAACTGTCTGTAATGATTAGCTCTGAAGACAAACTTATCTAGGCCTGTTCAAAGGATGTGAGCTGATCTCAGGGACATATTACTCTGAGCTGAACTCACAAAGCTTTTCATTGTAGAATCACTTATTTATTTACTTATTACTATATTTATTACTGCACATTGGAACAAAATGAGAAGCCTTAGTTTTGAGATTGTAGAGAACTCCTGTTTGATTATTAGCACAAAAACTTAAACCAAGTAAAGAAATTACTTTCCTAAAAATCAGCAACAGTGTGACACATGTCCAACCTCCACATTTTCTTCCTCTATACCTCGATACTACCTGACAGTATCTGGATAGGAGATTGTAGATTTAACAATAAAAATATAGTTGTTCCCTCATCGGTAATAAATGGTGAGCTAGTAGAGCGGATGTCAACCTATAGATACGTGGGAGTGGACACAAGCTATTATTTCTGGCCTGAGCACTCGGTAAGACCAAGAAGCTGCAGTAAAGAATTTTCTGTCTTTGGAAACTTAACAGCGTTACACTGGGCAGACGTATCCTTTAGATTTTCTACAAGGCTCTGATGCAGAATGTTTTGTCATCTGTGTTTTTAGCAATATGCATGTAAAAGACCAGAAAAAACTACAATTAACACAGCAGGTGATATTATTGGACTTGAACAGGATTCTGCTGCTCAGCTTTATAAAGAGCTGATACTAAGAAAGGTCGACCAGTTCGTTAGTAATATAACTCACCCACTTTTCTCAAAACTGGTTAGGAGTTATGGGCAAAATGGTAGAATTGTACAGAGGAAGATTAGAAGGATGAGGTATTACAAGTCCTTCGGTTCCAGTCCCATTAGGTTTTCTAACAGTGGACTCCAAACATGTGCAGCATCATGAGGGACATATGTACCTGTTCTTGGTTTTTGTATTGCAGATTACAATGCTGGTTTTATTGTACTATTTTTTTCAGTATTTGTTGTTTTTTCATTGTTTTTAGCTATACTTATTTGTTTTTATTCTCATTTATTCCATTTTTGTACTAGATATCTTGTGTTGTTTATCTTCTGTCTTTGAAAATTGTGGTGAGAGATGTGGAATGACCACATGAAATTCCATAGTGGGATAATAAAGATTGCCTTGACCTTGATAGTTCCAGATAATATCTGCATGCAGCACCAAAGGACTCCGACGTGACATTTGTTTCGAACTATGGCAGCAACTGTCCTGCTCCTCAGATCACCACATCATGACCTCATCACCTCGGCTTCTGTGTTCAGGTTGATTCTCAGATGTTTAAGGAGGTTTGTGGTATTCCCACACAAACTGTGTCATTGCTGTTTGTAAAGCTGAAACGTCTCCACACGACAAGCTTTGGACTGATTGATCACTGATCAGTGAGTGTGGGGTATGCTGCTGCGATGCTATGCTGTGCCTTACTTTGTATACAACAACGACGGGCCGAAGAAGAAGTAGTTCCTATACCCAGAGTCACAGGCTAGGATTGCTCCTGGTACTGGTATTTTTAAAAATGACATTGATGATCTAACAAAGGAATATGAGAAAACTGAGTCCGAGAGAACAACTGCTTGTGCTGAAATCAAATCAAAGCAGGAGAAACTGAAAAAGATGACTGAGAAAGCGGACTACTTGGAGGGTCAAACAAGAAGGAATAAACTTGTTGTGAATGGCATTCTTGAGACCCAGAACAAAAGCTGGTAGGAGACTGAAGACAAAGTCAGGTGTGTAATCAATGAGAAAATTCTCCTGGACAGTAGTCAGATGGTGACTGAACATGCACATAGGACTGGCAATACATCTGGATATTCTGGTAAAAGACCTAGGCTAGGGGTGCCCAAGTCCAGTCCTAGAGATCTACTATCCTGCAACTTTTAGATACAACCCTTCCCCTTGGCCCTATCAGAGACCCATCTGGACGCTACGGTTCTGGACATGGAGTTTGCATTGATGGCTATAACATATTTAGAAGGGGTAGGAATAAAAGGGGGGATGGCATTGCATTAAATATCAAAAATAACTTTCCGGAAACACTGTGTTCAGAGTTCATGTCAGATAGTTTAGAATCTCTATAGGTCAAAGTGCCCCTTCCTCACCTAAAGGCAGCACTAATAGAGCCCCTGGGACTGATGGGCAATACCTGCATGAATTACGTGTGTTATCGATAGAGTTACTATGGTGAATGGTGAAATTCTTTTACTTGGGTATATGAATATAGATTGGTTTGCAAATCACTGTCCAATGAAACAATATATGGTATCATTAATCCATGCTTGTCATCTGTCTCTGATAATCTCTCAACCAACCAGAGTCTTTAGTCATAGTGCTGGCCATACTTCTACCACTTCCATAGACCATATTTACACAAATGTTCCTGAATGCTGCACTAAACCAGTTTCTCAGTCTGTGGGTTTTAGTGACCATAATGTCATAATTTAGTGACCATTTTTGGCAGATGTTGGTGATATTGATTGGAGTGACGTGTATGCTGCTGTGGTGCCTGAGGCCTCCTTAAATATCTTTATGGAGAGCTTCATGGAGGTTGTTGATAAGCATGGCCTGATGAGAAATTGTACCGTAAAAGCAAGACCAGCTCCATGGCTGAATAAGACTATAAAAAGCCTCATAAAGGAAAGAGATAAAGCCAAACCTACATTAGTAATGTCTGCATAAGTGGAGGACAGATTCTTTTTTTTTTTATTTACTTTTTTATTGAAGAAGCAATTTACATGTTACATTCAAGTATACAATGTTTAACATTTCTTTTGCCTTTCCATTTTTGAGCTTAACAAGGGAAACGTAAGAACAAATGGGTGGGGTAACCGCTTGCTTGATCGATATTACACATGAAAAAGAAGAAAAAAGAAAAAATGATCAGTGTCATTAGTACCAAACCATCAGGGCGGCTTTTAAACAAAAGTCAGATCTAACAGGCTTGACATATTCAGTCCATTTTGACCATATTCTATAGAAAGAATCTCTCTGTACTCTGAGGGAAAAAGACAATTTTTTCATCATATAAATCTCTTGTATAATATTAATCCAATCCTCAATTGTTGGTGGTTCGGGTCTGAGCCATTTTCTCGTAATGACCTTTTTACTGGCTGCCAACAGAATACAGAGCAATCTCTTGTCTTTGAAGTTATCCATTACCATAGCGCCCAGATACATATTTTCAAATGTCAGGGGGAGAACAGTCAAAAACACATTTTGCAGGTGATTGTGGACCTCGGACCAGAAAGGGTGGATAACTTGACAATCCCACAAGACATGAAAATGATTGGCCCTCACGCTCCCACATCTCCAACAGGCGTTGCCCGTGCCCCGATACCTTTTTTGAGCTGGTGTGATGAAATATCTCATAATATTATTCCAGCAGAATTCCCGCCATATATTCGCCCCCTTGGAGACCCATTGCATCTGACATATGTGTCCCCAACTTTCCTCTGTAATTTTTAATTTCCCTTCTCTTTCCCACTTCTCTTTGACATAGCCGTGCCCTGCCCCTCACTCCGCAGAATGCTGTTGTTCAGTTTAGATATAATTTTCGTGGGTGACGTTGATTTGGTTAGTGATATAAATGTTTGGAGGAACCCCTGATCGGCTGTGAGCACTTTAATATTTTCGTTAAAATAGTGCCTGACCTGCAGGTACCTGAAAAAATCCTCAGGGCCCAGGCCATGATTTTGTTTCAGGGTGTCGAAGGCTTGGAGCGCCCCCTCAGCCATCTCAATGGTGTTCCAACCGGTAGTCCTCTGGAGGACAGATTCCAGTATTTTCAACTGAGAAACCAGGTTACAAATCTAAATTGATCATTGAAAAAGAATGTTACATGCAAAGAATAAATGCTGTAAAGCAGGATGGTAAAGAGCTCTGGAAATCCCTTAATGAAATAATGGACAACTGGTGGGGCTTCTTGTGTTGTTGATTTGGTTATTTTTTAGAAACTCTTGATGATTGTCAGCTTTGTTGTGTCTTTGTCTCTTTCTTCTTTCTGCTTTTTGCTTATTTTCGCTGTCCTCCTCCTTTTCCTGTCCCCTCCGATCTGGTCCAGCAAGGTTACATAGATTCCATAAGTCAAAGTAGATAAATAACAGTTGATAAATAAATAAATAAACCAGATTGTCCAGCTGAGCCTTATACCTATAAATCTCCCCTTGGCAAAGCAAATTTGTTCAGCACAACACAGCAACCAGACCATCATTCTGCTGCCACCATGCTGGACAGGGCGAGGTAAAAAGAATTGTTCTGGTGGCATGTAGCTGGCTCAGATATGCTTCCTCTCTCTGTAGAGCTTGTGTGGTCACAGAGATTTCATCTGATCGTTTTTGGCGGGGGGGGGTTCCCAATAAGGCGCGGTAGTAGATGGCCACCTGTTACAGCAGCTTAACTGTATTCTGTAAACAATATTTTCTGTGGATATTTATATGTTGATAAGTGTGTTTTTTGTATATGGGATATTTGCACTATGCAGTTAATGTAATTTAATTTATTGTATTTCTTCTCTTATCTTAATGCTGTTGAAACTTTGCAATTTCCCAGTCTGGGATCAATAAAGTGCGTCTGATTCTGATTTAAACTCGTTTATATCTGATTTTCATACCACTTAAAACCCACAAAATTTATTGGGAGCATAGTTCACTTGAATTAAATAAATAATCTAAGTTTCAACACACTTAAAACTCTAAGATAAGAGCTGAATGCAGGAACATTTAGTTAAATTAGTTTCATTAGGCTGCATCGGAGCAAATTTAATTGTCTTTGCTGGACTAGATCAAATGTGTGTGTCTTTCTTATTACCACAACCAAATTAAGGCTGAATGGATTTCTTTCTTTTTATTTTTTCTTAAAAAAACTTTATGGTCCATCATTGACAAAGAATCTTTTTAGGTGTGGTTCACATGCTGGAGACAAACAACAATGTTAATGCACAATGTCTCCTCCAGGCAGCTTCTTCCTTGTTTCTTTGAGAAACTGTAAACACTGAGCAGTGCCTGAGCGAACACACTGTTGGATCTGATACCAGCACCATGTTAGGATTCATTTAGGGACAACATAGATTAATCACAGATTTGACATTAATTACTGCAGATAACTTCACTTGTCCAGACATTTCCCGAAAAGTTAAACTAAAATTAGTTAAACTTGGTTCAGGGGGTGAGGCCACTGGTGACGCCTGGGTTGGTTTGCATTGGTCCTGGGCCGGGCAGCCGGGCTATTCCGGGGCGAGGGTCCTGGGCTCTGGTGCCTGGGGGTGGTCCTCCTCCCTCCGGGGTGGTGGGGTCCGTATGTGCCGGGGGTCTGGGCCTGCTCGGATGTGCTGCCGTGGTGTGGGTTGGTGCATGCCCTGGTGTCTGGTTGTCGCCCTGGGACCCAGGGTATGGCCCGGGGGCAGGAGGGGTGTAGGGATTTGAAGGAGGGCTGAGTGGGATTCGGGGGATTATAGGGGGAGGTGCTGGGGTGTGAGACAGGGATGCTGGTATGTTGTGTGTGTGTCTATATTTTGGATGATGTTTGTGTGGGTGTGGGGGTATGTTTGTGTGCATGTGTGTGTCTGGGGAGTGAGAGTGGGAGGGTTGTATTCTGTGTGAGTGTTTATATTGTGTGAGTGGGTGGGGCTGAGGAGGCATGTATGTGTTAGGATGAGCGGGAGTGTGCAAGGAAATAGGTGTGTGCATGTGTTTCTGTGTGTGGTTGGGGCGGGGTTAAGTGCACTTGTGGGGGGGCCTGGGCGGGCCTGGGGGTGGTGGGCCGTGGGTCTGCCGCTGTCCCCATCCACTCATTCCCCGTTAGGGATGTGGGAGGGTGGGTACTTTCTAGGGTGGGTGACGGCTCACTGGCTGTGGTCCCTGGGGGGCCTCCTGGGGAGCGGGGGTGCCTAATGCCACTAGAGGTTCAACATCCAGAGGGAAGTTTGCTTCCCTCTGGACGTACATCCCCGGACCCCTCTTACTTCCCGCTCTCTCTGTCTCACACACACACACACACACACACACGTAGGGAGTTGGGAGACGTGGAGCCATGCAGGGTGTAGCGGAGGGGGCCATTCAGTGGTCTCCTTGAATGCACCCCGTTGCAACTCGCCTCTCAGTTTTAATTGCACCGAGACACCGAAACACAAGAAACACAACAAACAACACCTGGGAGGCATGGCATGCAGTGCATGTCGGGCAGAGCCACTCAGGAGGCCCCCCCAGTGTGTGGCCGGGGGCAGGCAGGGGGAGGTGGTTGCCCCGGGGCCGGGTCCCGTGGTGGCTGCGCTGGTGGGCTGCTGGCTCTGTGGGTATTGGGTCAAGGGGGGGTGCTTGGGGCTCGCTGTCCTCTGGTTCGCCTGGGGTGTCCCTCACGGGGCATGGTGGGTGGGTTATGTGTGACGTGACTGTGTGATAGTGAGTGCTTGTGGGTACGGCACAGGGGAGAGTGTGGGGTTATATGGGGTGCAGATTGGAGTAGGTGGGGAGTGGGGGGAGGGGGTCGATGGCGCCCTGGCTCCCAAGGTGTGCTTCTGGAACATCGGGGTGTGTGCTGGCCTACGCCGGGTGGCTGTCTGGGGGGGCCTGGTCCTCGTAGGCATGTTGTGGGCCCTCTGCTTTTGGGGGGTGGGGCGGCCGCCTCTGGGCTCCTGGGGCCCTGGGCCCTTCGCTTAGGCTGCCCTGGGTGACCGGTCCCTGGCGGGGCAGGTGGCTGCTGATCTTGGCCCACTGGGACCTGTGCCCCAAGACCGTGGGGGGCTCTTGCTGGGGCTCTCCTCTGCCGCCCTTCGAGTGGGGCTGGAGTCGTCTTCGTGGTGGGGTAGCTTGGGTTGGTGCTCCGGGGCTGCTGCTGAGGGCCCGGGTCTCTGACCTCCGTAGAGGCGTGGTCGCACTTGTACGATCTCACTCACCACTCTTCATCACTGATCACTCCTCATTCCTCATGCTCTGCATCCTGACACAGTCACTGAGTTGTCCAGTGGGGTTTTATACTGAGCGAAAATTCTTTTTTTTTATTTTTCCTGTGAGTTAGTATCTGGTCGCTGTTATGTCTTTTTTTTGGGGGGGGGGGGGGGGGGGGGGTGTTTCTGTAACTGTTTTTGTTTTTGTAAAAGTTGTAGGAAATTTTCTGGTGTGTTCATGTACAGGTGTAACAGTTTGTTGTCTGGTGATGGTGTGGATTGAAGGGTCGTTTCCTTCTGTCTCTGTGATCTTTTTGTCTCCTTTCTTCTTTCCCTTTTGCTCTTTTCCATCTTTTTCTGTCCCCTCCGGTCAGGTCCAGCAAGATTACATAGATTCCGTGATTCAAAGTAAATAAATAAATAAATGAATCAGATTATCAAGAGGAGCCTTACCCATAGGCCTCCCCTTGGCAGAGCAAATTTGTTCAGCCCGATACAGCAACCAGATAAACAAAAAAAAAAAAAAAAAACTTGGTTCCAATATTTGAGTTCTTCCATTGATCAAACATGACATAAGTAGCATCAATGGATTCCTTTTCTTTTCAGGATTGTGAAGATGTCACTGTCATCACTTTATTTGGAAAACTGACCCCCAAAACTGTTAACAAATGATCTACCATCATTATTAAATGAATCCAGTAGACATCAACTGGCCAACCATAAGCAAGTACAAATTTAATGTCATGTAACACTAAAATTCAACAAATCCAGTTGAAGAGTCTCCACAAAGAACGTCACTTACAAAATGCACAAAATGGGTTTTACTGACACCAGAACTTGTGGACTCTGTCCTCTCACATAGACGATTATTTCCATACCAACGAGCTGAGAGCAGACAACAACAGACCAGTGCATTGCACTCTGAGATCGCTTTTCTCCAAGAAATCTGATTGGTTATGATATTGGAGGGAACTTTGACATTTTCAAAGCAGTCCGCGACAGACAAAGTATGAAGGATGAAGTCACAAGATTTTGCTCAAATCGAAATCTTGCTGTTGACTCTGCTGTACAAAGAAAGAGAACCCTGGGTTCATCCTTTTTTTACAAACAAGGAAACAGCATGGTGAATATCATCATCTGATGGCAGACCAGATAAATCCAGGACCTATGTTTGGACAAATTCACCACGGCTGGCTTTTATTTACATCTCTATAATCTTTGCGTGAAGCATCATTAAGTATGAGAAAGCCAGACAGCTAAAATGATCTGCTCCTCCGTGTTGAAAGTGTTTGCAGACACAGCTCATTGGTCAGTCCATGAAGCCAATCGCTGATTGGTTGTAGTGACAGTGATAAAAACTGAAAATTTCTGTATTTTCTTGTGTCATGTCGCAAGCCCCCATGTGCACGTCTACGTGAAAGAGCGCAACATTTCACATGCACAAATGTCGCCTGTCGCTTGGCTGGAGGAGGGCAGAGATTTTCGCCTCATCGTGTAGGTTCCATAGAAAATGATGGAGAAGGAGTGACGTTGCCTCCCGCGTGTTTTGCCCATTAGTCTTGAATCTTGGTAGGATGTACCTGCACCCTGATGGAAGCAGGAGGAACTCATGAGCCAAGGGGTGACTTTAATCCACAACAGGTCTTGCTTTGGACTCTGGTGTGGTACAGGGCTGAGAGATCATTCAGGGAGATCCCTGCAATTTTCCCAAACAGTCTTCTAATCCCCTGCAATCTGTTCCTGTTTTTTAGGAAAAGGGAGCCGTACCAACAGATAAAAGAGAAAATTAAAAAGGATTCAATAAAACAAGAGTAAAAAGTCAGATTTAATACCTTATAAAATATCTGACCTTGAAAAGGTCTGTCTGATAATTATCACTGAATTACTTCATTCATTGTACTAACTAGAAAATAAGGGAGTCCCATGAATCCAAAAGGTATTCAGCCTGCTTGTTATGAGAAACGGAGCACAATAAGTTCACAGCAAGACAGGAGGAACAATACAAAACATGATCCAAGTGTTTGTTGGTGTAGTCTAGCAAATGGCTTATTGCATAGCAATCATATGTATTGAAATTGATGCTTAGCAACAACTTTACCAAGTAGCTTTTATTCTATTGTAAGTTATGCTATAAGCAGGTTAATGTAATCTAGCATCTGTTCTGCTTTTGTGGGCTCTGTCCTTGTAGCAGAGAGAGAAATATAGAAGATGTAAGTGAACAACTGGGAGGAGAAGGTTGTGCTAAAGGTTGTGAGGAGGTTGAGGAAAAATAGATGTGAGAGCTATTGATCAAGTAGGGGCCCACCGAGATGGTTTGTACCTAGGGTCCAGAATTTGGTGCTACGCCCCTGATCAGGACCAGGGACACATACTAAAACAACAGTTTCTGGGTAAACTCTGTGGTGAATGAAACAATCTTAATGGCACAGCAGGAAAAAAAAATGAAATATGTTTCTTTATTGCACCTCAAATTACAAGTAAACAGACTGAAATACAACAACAATGCTGGAGACAGTTTGGACAAATTAATGCCACCAGTGTTACATTTTGTTTCTGTGTTAAACCTCAGCCTTTTAAAATCATCTGGAAAGGTTAAAAGTGAGTTTAAACAAGAAAAAAAAGACTTATCTCAATACCAATGACATTTTGTGATACCCAGGTTAAAACAACAATATCAACAGTGCTGGCAAAAATGCTGTTAGAGGCCTACAAGCAGTTACCTCCCAAGATTATTTCTAAACTGTATGCATGCCCACAGAACTGTAATGGTAACAGTTCTTTATAGCTTAAATGAGAAGAACCGAATTATCAGTGTGATTGGCATTTATTGTGCAAAACCAACATACAAGCTCCAGACAATAGAAACAGTCTCTTTCAGGAAAGGACTTGCAGATTTCAGCAAGACGATGCTGAACCACTTCCTGCATCCATCACAACAGCATGGCTTCACAGGAGAAGAGTCCGGCTGCTGAACTGGTCTGCCTGCAGTCCAGACCTTTCACCAACACACAACATCTGGAGCATCATGGAAGCAGAAATCCAGCAACCAAGGTCCAGGACTGTAGAGCAGCTAGAATCCTGCATCAGACCAGAATGGAACAACATTCCTCTCCTAAAACTCCAGCAACTGGTCTCCTCACCTCCAAGACGTTTACAAACAGATTTTAAAGAGGAGCTGCTATGCGATGCTAAACATCACCCTGGAACTACATTCTACAGACTTGTTGCTGCCATCAGATTCACAATCAGCTTACATTTTCCATAAAATGGTAAAATTTCTTAGGTTAACATCTGATATGTTGTTTATGTCCTGCAAAGATAATCACTGCATTCTGGTTCTATTTATATTTCACACAGAGGCCAAACTATTTTAGAAGTTGGGGTTGTGCATGTTCTCATAAATAATTCATTAACAACTTTTTGTGCTCATTAAGTTTCTGTCAGTCACTCGTTTGTATCATTGCACACAGACAGTCAAACAGTGAAGATGATGGAACCGCAGGTTTAATTACAAACACATAAAAACACGCTTGTTGCACATTAATGTAACTTGTGAAAGGACAGTGCCGAGAGGCCCGTGTTTGGTATTTGTGACCTCCTGAAAGCTATAGCTTATAGAAGAGTAATGTTTTTCAGTGAGCAGTTACTTGTGTTAGTGAAGTGTGGCCAATGTGTGTGTGAGTCATCAATGAGAGCAACAGGTCAGAAAGATAAAGTTTGCACATGTTGACTGAGATTTGCTTCCCCTGACTTTATATTAGCGCTTCTGTGATCAGAGAGTTCTCTATTTTTTATTTGTTTGTAGCTATTTAAACCCCGTTAGATCTGGTTTAACCTATAAACCTAATTATAGATGTTGGACACATGTTTTACCTGCATTAAATACATAATTTTAGTTTTAACAAACATAAAAACACGAACAAAGAGCTACAGGGTTCATATTGACAGTAAATATTAGGCTTAGTCAAAGTCTTATGACTAATGACTTGATATTATTTGGTTTCGATCACTATTTAGTCATATGAATCATGTAAAAGAGTAATGAGCTATTTTTAAAAGTTCACATGAATTACTGAAGTCATTATTTAAACTCGAGTGAATGACACATCTAATAAGTTGTTACGGCTGAAGTAAGAGTCATCGATGTTTTCCGTAACTGAGACTGGAAGAAAAATAATAAAGTTCCTTTGAGCTGTTAAAAAAATGGCTAGTTAAATATGGGTGTCAGTGCTGTAAGAATTAACTTGACAACTGTTGCAGCAAATTTGCGTCAAACCCTTCTAAACTTTATCTTATTTCTTTTTACTTAATAAATTTATTTTATTGATCATTTAGGGGCCATGAATGTGGAGAGAGACATTATGAACAGGTTCTAAAACACAAATCAGAGCAGAACCCTTCACTAACAAAGAAGCTGACAGCTGGCAGAGAGGATTTATACTTCAGCTATGCAGGGGCGGGTCTAGAAAAGTTTTGACGGGGGCCAGATAGCGGCACTGACCAGGTTGGCACAAATGCTATTGCTACAATGCAGGTCTAGATTTTATATAATATCTTTTATATAATATTAAACTGATTATTACAACTAAAGTGATCATCTGATGTAAAAATGTGATGAAAAACCCAAGTGAGCTTCAGCTCTTTCTGTTGAAACAACACAGTAAAAACGAGTTCAGGCATATGGTGATTAATCATGATAAATTCATTTGTAAGCTGTGATTAATCTGATTACAATTTTTAATAATTTAACAGCCCTAATTAAAATCTTATTTAAATCAAATAGCTAAAGTTTAATTGTAGTTTCATTGTTTAATGTTGCAAAAGCAAAACATTACATGCACTGGGATGCAACATACAAAAAATAATTTACCATTGATTCGTAGAAATTTGCTTTAACTTACTGCCTCTGTTCTGAGAGGGAGATGGCAGACCTTCTAGCGGTCCATGTGTTCAGGCTGAACGGCCTTCCCCAGGATGTGGTTTCCAACTGTGGGCCCCAGTTCACCTCCAGGTTTTGGGCCGAATTCTGTTAAGCCTGCTTTCTCCTGCCCGCTGGTTCCCGCCTCCAGACCCCCTCCGCCAACCCGGTTTCTTCCCTCCAGTACCTTGTGTATTGGGAGGGCTATGGTCCTGAGGAGCGCTCCTGGGTTCCTGCTCGTTTTGTGGTGGACCCGGTCCTTCTGTCCCGTTTCCATCGTTGCCATCCTGGTCAGCCTGGTGGGCTGTCGTGAGCAGGGTACTGTCATGGCTCTCGGGCTGAGGTTGACATTTCCCAGCCGTCCCTGAAGGCATTCTTCCTCTTCCTCTGATTAATTGCTGATGCGCTGTCTTACTTAAACAGGCAAATCTGGCAAACAGTACAGTAGATCTGGCAAACTTCTCATTGCCAGATCGTCTGTGTTTTCTCCAGCACGTTTCTAGCCAGCTCTCCAGCCTGCAGACCTGTTTCTTCCAGAAGCTTTTGGCCCCATCTGCCCCAATCTGGTAAAACTATCTAATTCTTGTGTGGATTTTTGGCACCCTGACCTCTGGACGGTATTTTTGGATTGGATGTGGATTATGGAACTTGTTACTCCCCTTTTTGGATGAATTGGAGGATTTATCTGGACCTTTCTGAAGGCTCAACCCAAAGTGGAAAACTCAGCACTATTTAACCGTCTGATCACACTAACACTGTTTCTGGTTCAGCAGTCCCAACAGCCCCGGTGGAGTTTCCCACTGCAGGCCTCTCTCTTCTTGAGACCGCCCTGTTGGCTCCCATCTCCTCTGCTGGCAAGCGGACTGAGTAACCAGATTCTGCACTTCTGGAAATATCCTCATCTCTGTAATAAATCTTATTCATCCAATCCTCAGCTCTCTGACTTTTAATGTGGGTCCAGTTTGCTGATTCCTGACAATCAGCTATGCATCAACTTTTTAGAATTTCTGTAAGTTTCACCCTAAAGTAAAATATCCCCAACGTTTTGTGAGGTGAGTAAATACACATGAATAATTTATCTGATTTAAATTTAATGTGGTAGTTGTTAAATTGCAGACATGTTTAGGGACAGGCTGTCTAATGCATCAATATGTAATCAAACTAATTCTTCATAACAAAATAATTGTCCTACACATTGCTAAGTAGTGGAGGTCATTGCAGCTCAGAGAGGACGTGTAAAGGCTCTCAGTTCAGTTTGAAACCTGACCCATGAAAAAACAACAAAAAACCTCTTGTCATTCGAACTGCTTCATTAAATTACAGCCCACTAGAAACACTAGTGCTACCTGTTAATATTTCACTAGATAACTACTGAATCATTTACTCTACTAGTGTAACTAATGGCACTAGTGAAGTTCAGCAAAGGAATTTAAATAGTGTGAAACGTGGCTTCACTGGTGATAATAGCAGCATTAAAATTAATTGTGATTTGCGTTATGAGTCAGACTTCACTTTCAGTGCATAAAGCCAGGAAACGGAGGTTAGACGTGCAGGAGTTTCCAACCTCAGTGTCAAACCTGAACTTTTAAACCACAACACTTCCTTTCTGACTCGTTATCAGACAAGTCTAAATGACTAAAGCTCTGACATGTCTAGGATGCACTATATAATAAATAATAATAAAATATATAATTTAATGTCAGACAGAAACACGTATTATATATAGAATATAAATTTAAATAGTTAGAATTGAATGACACGATTTATTTAATTTCCTCTGTCAGTATATTGATAAATAGTCTTTAATATACTAAATAAAAAAACCAGAAGAGAGAAAAACAATTTCTCATCATATATTTAATCTGTCCATTAAAAATGACACTTTCAGACTCAGCAGCAGTTTGAATTCTGACCAATCAGAATCATTGTGCCGCCTACTTCCTTTACATGAAATGTGCAAAGGAGACATGTTGACGTAAAATGGCTTTAATTTACAAGTGGCAAGTTATTAGAGTTTATATTTTAATTACTCAGGGCCAATTCTTCACTAGGTACACAAGGTAGTCCTTTGAACCCAACTAGTTATATGAGGTTCACTGTTATTACATATTAACTTGTCAAGACAAAAAAAGGACTATTTTAATAATTAGTAGGAAATAGTTTACTGGAGATTTTTAATTAAATGTTAATTATTTACACTCAAGATCTTTTATTAGTTAATAATACATACTTGTCTCACTAGTTAGATTAAAAAAATAATCAGTTAACTAGTGACAGCTATTTTTTCCTTCAGACAGCAACAGGAGAGGGAGGGTGAGGAGGAAGCTAAGTGTGAGACAAACTGCAGAGAGACAGCGAGCACCCTCCTTCCTCACTGACTCAGATGTAAAGATGGGATTTATGGCTCTTTGAAGGGAGTCGGATCTTGAGGAGTCGTTCCTTTCAAAGAGCCATTCAAAATGTATGATTTGGACAGAATAATTTAAACTTCTCACCAAAAGACGTGGAAATTATTCTCAAATATTGGTCATAATTCCTTCCATAAGCTGGCTCCACATCCCTGCGCTTTAACAGCAAGATCACCATTTTGGATTTTCTCTCACTAAAATACTTGGTGCTACAATTAACTTCCATGCAAAACAACTTTACTCCAAGATTTTCCACATATGGTTATTTTATTGATGGAAAAAACTCACACTATATAAAAATAATAAATATATACCTATATGAAATCTGCTATTCAAGATTTTAAAAATATATGCATCAGAAAAACAATTAAAAAAGAAGAAACCTGAGCGCCATCAGTGCAAATTTTACTAAACGTCTTGAAAAGAACTCTGTAGTCTCAGATGCGTCACATGAATGGAGCTTGTTGGACATCAGACTGATGATGGGACGAGTCATGTAAAAGCAGAGTGGATCATTTGTATATAAAAAGAAAGTCTCACAAATGAACAGCTTCCAGCTGCACCTCGATTCCCATTGTTCATTCAAAAGAGCCGTTCAAAAGAATCGATTCGTTCATGAAGATCTCTAGTCAGATGCCTGCACTCGTGGGAAACTCGAAGCCTTTCAAACTTTCTCCGTGTTTTTGCACAAACGCCTTAATGAGACGAACTGAAGAAGAGGTTCATGTTTTGAACCGATGGCTTTGATGACTTAGGAGGAAGCTGTTCAGGAGTTTTGGATATACGTCTCCAGCATCTAGTAAAGTTAGAAAATGCAGAAATGTAAATTCCCAAACTACTGAAAAAATATTATTTTTATCGTGGTGGTGATGCATGTGAAGCTCTGTGCATGACAAGCAGGGAGCTGGAAGCTCACATCAGCATAAAGAAAGTTTCTTTTTATGTTTATATTTATTACGTTATTGCTTCATAAAGCAACAAACGTTGAACAGAAACACACTTGGTCATATTGTTTTTCTCCACCACACTAAAAGTGGACTGAATGTCAGTGTGTTTTTACACATTTAGACCTGCGCTGTGCTGGACTGAATGAAGCTCTCATCATACTGTTGTAGCCTTGAATGTTGACATGTTGTATGTATCTGAATGGTCATGATGCCACATGTGACACATTTTACATGCAAGACCTCTTCCTGAGCAATGTGTAAAACATGTAAACACACATGAAGGGTCAAACACACTGATATTATCAAAATAGACTTTATTCTAGACCTTGAGCTCAGTGATATTACAACAGTCTGATCAGAGGGCTGCAGATGCAACCATGAGTGAGAAAGAAACAGAGTACAACGTAGTTTAGGGGAAAAAAGGACACAAAAGTCTGAAAACTGGTATTTACATGTTCTGTGAAACACCCAAAAATTTATTCATCCTATATTTATTTATTTTTTTGTTCATTTTGAATACATAGCTACAAATAAATCAAGATTACAAAAGTTTTGATAAGTACAAAACCTTTGAGGGCTCTCCGACATAGCAAAGATAAAATCAACGTTAGTACTTTTGGTAAGAACAAGTGGACCAACAAACAAAAAACAACCAGCAAATGCACTTAAATGCTGTGTAAAAACCTCAAATTCTAAAAAACACCAGCATTATAAAATACCATCCCACTGTCATAGACATCGTTTCTAATAGTGTTTTCAAGGTATAGTCCAATCACTGCTGGCTTTATTAAAGCAAAAACTTCCAAAATCACCTTAAACTTCGTCAGAAAATCTTTTTAAACGAGCTGTTGTGCACGAATCCAGACAGAAGTCGGCTGGGTTTAAATTCGATGTACCAAAGAGATCCAAACGAACCTCCTAACCATGCTCAGATGTGACTGACAGCTTGAGTTACACACCTTCCGCGTCCTCCATCTCTCTCTCTCTCTCTTTTTTAAAGTGCAGAAAAATACAAACACCCACCTAGAGCTTTTTCTTTTTTTTAAAGATCCATGACTGTTGAATGGTATTTTATAAAACCATTCCTTGTTTTGACCTGCTGTGACGCATGACGACATCGCAGACTGTGTTTCAAGCATTCAAAGAGTTCACCCTCAGCGTAGGGGTAGCATACAAAAGAATCCCCTGTAACAGCACAGATATATCCATCTGTATATATCTATATATGTCTATTCATATATATGTTAAATCATGGATCCTGTGTTACAGTTTTATGCTGCAAGTCTGCTTTATAACAAGCACAAACTTGCTTCAAAATGCAAACTATGAACAAAAGCGGCATCTTTCGGAGCATGTGCCTGAACACAGCCTCTCTGAGTTGATGCAGGTGGCCACGCTTGGCTGAAAGCTCCGCACTGTAACGGGGATGATAAATCATTTAGGTTTGCGCTGGATGCAGAAGCTGCACATATAGAGTCCTTCTGCAAACAGTTGCTGTCCAAGTGACAGACTGCGACAAGAGGATGCTAAAAAGACGAAGAAAATGGCGCAGCGATCTGAGTGGGCCTGTAGAGGAAGAGGGAATCCAGATGTGGCATGACTTAGTCCGATTATCACTCAGCGATGGGCAGCAACAGGAAACGAGCAGAGTTATGAAGTTTAACTGTTCATATCAGACAAATTCAGGAGGCTTATAGCTCGTTGTTAAATGTTAAGTTACTGATGTAAGGAGTTAGGATAGGGACATATCTAGTTTTGTTTACTCCTCATACCTGCCTATTTGAAGCTGGACGTACAGATATAAATGAAATCCGTAGGTATGGAGTAGCTCTGAAAGTCTGAAAGTACAAGTCAGTTTACCAAGTACGAAACATTTGGAAACTTTGTAAAACTGACTTGTATTTTCTAACTTGTACTTTTTATTCTATTTTCTGACTTGTAAAATTTATTATTTTTTCTGACGCGTATTTTTCTACTTTAAAAAGAATTTACTTGTATTTTCTGACTTGTAAAATTAATCTGAACATGATTTGTACCTATACTTGTTATACAATTTTCAAACATGGAGATAAAAAACAAGATACAAAACGTACGTCCTAAGACTGCACCCTCCCTCGTCTCCCACTCCACATGTTATATAAATCCAGTAGAGATCAGTAAAATCCAAACTCCACTAACAATGTCCACAGGACACCAAATGCTGACATATGCACACACCAACAGAAAAAATTCTTTACAATTCTCATACAAAGGTTAAAAAGGAGGAAAGCCTGAAGAATGCTGGCGTTTTGGTTTGCATGAGTCTGATGACAGATTTCTCTTCGTGCGGGTACGTGTGGAGCAAGTACAGCCATGGCGTCTGCTGCATGTGCATTTAAAACGGTGTGTGTGGTCCTTGCATGTACGTGGGGAGGGAGTGCTGCAGGCGGGACAGGCCATGGCATCGGACGGGACTACAGCAGTGTTGCAACAGACAGGGACAGTCATTTGGCTATGAACACATTCGTAGTCGGCCCATGGCTCCCTCTCACGAGTGTCATTTCCTCAGGTCGAGTACACAAACCTGTAAAGCAGGAAACCAGCTGGATTATTCTACTTTCTCTGCAATGGTGGAAATAAGCTCATCAGCAAATCAAGACTTTTCTCTCTTTTTTTAAAATAATATTGTTATTTTAAGAGAATGTATCTAACTTCTTCCAGAAAGAAATCCCAGTTAATATGAAGTTGGTTTTCTGTCCAGTTTTCTTTGTAGGTTTTACCAACATCAACGTTTCATCTGAGATCTGAACTGTAAGAATATTTAGAGCGACTTCAGAATGAAATGGTTTCATCAACATTAAAAAAAAGCTTTTTAAAACCTTTTTCTGTCCAGAGAGTTTTTACTGACACTGTCATGGACAGGTTACCTGTTACCTTGTAAACAGACAAGATTTTCATGCTTGAAGATTTTTCATCTATTTTGACGAGTTTCTTGGTCTTTATGGGGACAGAATTTTATTTCCTGCCCCCTTGGTTGATTATATATATATATATATATATATATATATATATATATATATATATATATATATATATATATATATATATATATATATATATGATACTGCTCAAAAGTTTGGGGTCACCCAAAAATGTCATGTTTTTTCCATGAAAACATATTTTATTAAACAAATGAGTTGCAAAATCAATAGAAAATATAGTCAAAACATTGACAAGGTTAGAAATAATGATTTGTCCTTCAAACTTTGCTTTCATCAAAGAATCCTCCATTTGCAGCAATTACAGCCTTGCAGACCTTTGGCTTTCTAGCTGTCAATTTGTTGAGGTAATCTGAGGAAATTTCACCCCATGCTTCCTGAAGGACCTCCCACAAGTCAGATTGGCTTGATGGACACTTATTACGCACCGTGTGGTCAAGCTGTTCCCACAGCAGCTCAATAGGGTTGCGATCTGGTGACTGTGCTGGACACTCCACTATAAACAGAATACCCGCTGACTGCTTCTTCCATAAATAGTTCTTGCATAGTTTAGAGCTCTGCTTTGGGTCACTGTCTTGTTGTAGGACAAAATTGGCTCCCATCGAGCGCTGTCCACAGGGTATGGCATCGCATTTGAAAATGGAGTGATAGCCATCCTTATTCAGTATCCCTTTTACCCTGTACCCACTTCACCAGCACCAGAGCATCCCCAGACCATTACGTTTCCTCCACCATGCTTGACAGATGGCATCAAGCACTGCTCCAGCATCTTTTCATTTGTTCTGCGTCTCACAAATGTTCTTCTTTGTGACCCAAACACCTCAAACCTAGATTAATCTGTCCATAAGACCTTTCTCCAGTATTCCTCTGTCCAGTGTTTGTGTTCCTTTGCCCATCTTAATCTTTTCCTTTTGTTGGCTAGTCTCAGATGTGGCTTTTTCTTTGCTACTCTGCCTAGAAGGCCAGCTTCCTGGAGGACCTGTGAGGCTTCTGTTTCTCAAACTAGAGACTCTGATGTACCTGTCCTCTTGCTCAGTTGTGCTCCGGGGCCTCCCACTTCTCCTCCTATTGTGGTTAGAACCAGTTTGTGCTGTTCTTTGAAGGGAGTAGTACACACCATTGTAGGAGGTCTAAGTTTCTTGGCCATTTCTCTCCTGGCACAGCCTTCATTTCTCAGAACAAGAATAGACTTGACGAGTTTCAGTAGAAAGTTCTTTTCTTCTGGCCATTTTGAGACTATAATTGAACACACAAATGCTGAAGCTCCAGATACTGAACTAGCAAAAGGAAGACCTTTTTTTTTTTTTTTTTTTGCCTCTTTAATCAGTACAACAGTTTTCAGCTGTTCTAACATGATTGCACAAAGCTTTTCAAATGATCAATTAGCCTTTTAACATGTTAAACTTGGATTAGCTAACAGAATATGTCATTGGAACACAGGAGTGATGGTTGCTGAAAATGGGTCTCTGTACACCTGTGTAGATATTCCAATAAAAAAACCTGTTTCTAGCAATAACAGTCATTTACCACATTAACAAAGTCTAGACTGTATTTCTAGTTAATTTCATGTTATATTAAATGAAGAAAATGCTGCTTTTTATTAAAAAATCACAACATTTCTAAGTGACCCCAAACTTTTGAGAGGTAGTGTGTGTGTGTGTGTGTGTATATATATATATATATATATATTTTTTGGGGGGGGGGGCTTAATACAAGATGATTTGAATGAATTTAATCTATTCTTGAGAAGATACTCGTATATGGGGGACCTGTTAAAATTCAGCTACTCCAGCAAACACTGGCTGCCAGTACTTGCTTGAGTTTTTGCGCCGTGCTGAACGCTTTGACTTCAACGAGCCTGTTTCTTCTTCTACTCGGCTCATGCTAATTTCAAACTCTTATGGAGGCTGAAGGTTCATTTAAGCTGGGAAGTCCTGATGACAACATATTTTATAGGCAATGTCTTCTTAAAGAAGCCCAGAAGGTTTGTGAGCAGTGGTTTACCTCCCACATTTACAGTTTTCTACAAACTCACATCAAACCTTCACAACCTGAGTTTTGCTGAAATCATTAGCAACCATCCAGGAAATGCTGGATGTGCAAATCGCAGTCTGGGTTGGGCTTAAATTCATCAACAGAGAACACTGGATTTCCTGAACTGACAGCTCCATCTAGTGCTGGTGAACGGCATCAAATGTTAAAACACAAGTTGCTCAGCTTACAGATGTGTTTAAATCTTCCTCCTTTGCTCTTCATCCCAACTCTTCCTGTAAACAGTCACCAAATGACGTCATGGGATAATAAACATCCTGGCATCGTGATGTCACATTTCTCTTCTGCTTTGTGACATTTTTCTGTTTATGTTGATTTCACATTTATTGAATAACACTAAAACAATCAGCTCCTCTGTGTTGATGACGTTATTTATCAACTTCTTGTATCTAAAATGACTTCCAGTGAGGAGGAGACCAGTTTATTCCACTGAATGAGTCTTTTTCATTGGTCATGCTCAGTCTGCGATCTGAGCACACAAAAGGGAAATTCACGATTCATGTTGGAAACTTTCTGCTGGACTTGCAAATGACTGCGTGGGAGAAGGTGGTGTTCACACCCACAGAGGGTGGTTTCAACATGGCCGTACAGAATCGGCTCTGCTCACTTGTAACCCCAAGCTGATGTAGTACCAAAGGAGGGAAATTTTTACTCTTAAAACTGTGTATAAGAAAAACCAAAGAGAAGTGAAACAAATGAACACTGAGGTCTGAAAACAAGCTAAATGTGGCGTAAAGCCGGCACAGAGGAGCTGGATGGAGCTCATTGCAGGGATCTTACGGCATCTGTTTATGGAGACAGAGTCAAGCAGCAAAACTCACCGATCCATCTGATGCGCTGGCTCCGACTTTGTCCCCTGTGGCGTTCCAGCAAACCTCAAAGATCCCTCCTGTCCCTCGGTAGCTGTGAACTAAAGCACCCGTCTGGAAACACAAACAACCAGCAGTCAGCAACGACTTCTTCTCATCTTTTGTGTCTACATCAACGTCTTTATCACACCTGAGTGTTCCAGATGTGGACACACTTGTCGAAGGAGCCGCTGGCGAGGTGCCGGCCGTCGGGGCTGAAAGCCACGCTGTAGACAGGCTCCTGGTGGCGGGTCAGTGTGTGAATACACACCCCTCGCTCCACGTCCCACAGACGCACTGTCGAGTCAAACGATGCACTGCAGAGAGAAAAAAAAACGCTGAGTCAGGAGTGGAGGATGCAGCAGAAACACCTGGATGATCGTCTGGAAAACAGGCTGGAAAAAGACGGAGGACGTCCAGAATCAGGGACAGAAAAGACTTTACTTGTGGAAACTTAACATCTGCTCATCTTCTATAAATCAGTCCCTCCAGGAATTTGCGATGTTGTGATCATAACTATTAATGCAAGTTCAGTTAATCCGCATGAATTCTGTAAGTCTGTCCAATTTTGTCTTACTGGATTTTAGGAATTTCACGATTCTGTCAGTGCGATTATTGTCAAAGAAATAATCACGATTTTACACTTATCACGATCCAGCCTCCTGGACTATTTAGTCAAATTACATTTGTCAGCAACTTTACTTCTGTGTTTCTGAGTCTGGCTACAATGGTGGATCAATGTGGGCTCTTAACCCAAACTCCTCCATCCTAGATGAAGCAGGATGGGTTAAATGCAGAATAGGAGTTTCCCAGCTGGGAATAATAATAATAATAATAATAATAATAATAAAAAGCTGCTACATGTGGTGGATTCTCAACCAAACCAACAGCAGGATGTTGAGTTCTTTGTCAGATGTTTCATTAATGAAGGACCCAAAAAGTTAAAAAGGAAATTGAGGGCTTTTCATCCCTTTTTTTCCGTGTTGAGTCATCTTCAGTGGTTTGACTGAGCTGATGTACGTCCTGGTTGATCTACACTCGAAGCTGAAATCTTCCTGAATCTGCAGAGACCAGTCTTAACCTCTTGGTTTGGTTTTCTCTCGCTCACCGCATCAACACTGACACCTTATATAGACAGGTATGTGCTTCCTAAATATTTTCCAATGAATTCAATGCCAGTGGACTCCAGTAGAAACAAACTGGAGGTGACTGATAACAGCTGTCATAGCAGAAGAGTGGAGTACAGAGTAGTTGTATACACAACATACTTCTGTGGTTTTTTTCTTTGAGGTTTGAACATTAAAATATAAGTTCAGCTTTTCCTCATGAAACTTTCCTTGACAGTTGGGCCGATATCGATATTAGCATCGGAAATACTCGTCGATCCTGCCACAAGTAAGGGGATCAGGATTGGTGAGTATTTCTGTCAAAACACCATCTGATACCACAGAAAGGGAGTCATAGTTCTTTTTTCTGCCTAACAAACACAGACGCAGGAAGTCATGAATCTTTCGTGATGATTGTTTTGAGTTGGTGTCACATGAGTCAATGTTGTGCTAACACTTATTAGCATTATTGTTATGTTAGCAATTTGGCGCTATTGCTAGTTGGAAAATCCCAAAACAGCAACAGCAAGACTTTTGCAAAAGAAAGCCAGAAAAAAATTTCAGAATTTCTGGTCTTGAATGACCAGCTCCTGTCCGTCAAGTTTATGTGCTCAGTAATTAAAAATGGCTGTGGAAATCAGTTTTCATGTGTTAATTGATGTTTATAGTTTAACCTAAGCTAGGCCGCTGAATTACAATAACAACAATATCATACAAAGTCTATAATAAATATAATTTTTTAAATTATGAATTTATTAGACCTCTTAATAACACGGGTATCAGATCAGTACTCGGCCTCTTGATGGAACTGCAGCTTTAGTCACTTTTGGTTCAAAATCCTCAGACGTCTGCTTGAAAGTTGAAGCTGAAGAAGAATTTCAGCTTTCAGCACAACAATGACCCTAAACATTTTGATCGTCAAAGAACAGATTCACCAGAAGAAAATGAAAGTTTAGACCGATCCTGAACCTAAATGCGTCAGAAAGGCTGTGTGCGGATCTGTGGAGGGCTGTGAGCAGGCTCGTGAGGAGGAGTGGGAACGTTACCATGTCAGGATGTTCCAGGACGATCCGCTGGAATTAAATCTAACTTCAACAAAAGTCGGGGCTTGAAAAGCTTTCGCATCCTGCTACTGCTTTACTCTAGTGTAAAGTTAATACTAAACTTATAGTTTATTGTTATTTACTGTTATGTTGGTAAACTGTTGTAATTGCAATATTTTATGTTCATAATTTTTAAAATTTTACTTTTGTTTTGAAAAAAAGTTTTATAGTAATTCAAGTATTAGTTTAGGGGTGCCCAAACTTAGGGGTGCAACCAGCTTATTGTTGTGTTTTTTTTTGTTTTTATTCTTTTAACAGATCTATTTGGTTTTTAGTTGAATTGCTCACATTAAAGGTGGGAAAACTTTAAAGATGATTTGTGGTGCCTTTTTTTAATGGGACAATTTTAACGTGGGTGTGAATACTTTTTATATTCAGGCTGAAATCACTGAGGATAAACAGATACTGATACAGCCTAGATACAGATACTTCAGGGTACTGTGGATCATCTATCATCTTGAAAACCTTCCTTTTTAAAAAAGCCTTCTGCTAAATAGTATTTTAATGATTTTTTTTTTCTGTAAGCACTTTGAGATTCCCTACAATATAAAGTGCTATACAAATAAAATTTATTATTATTATTTATCTTCTCTCTGTGGCAGATACCTGATGTGGGAAAAAGGGAAAAGGTTTCTCTGCACTCTTACCTGGCCAACATGAGGTTGGCGCTGGGGTTGTTGGTCCCAGGGCCTGTGGGGCTCCACTTGATGGTGTAAATTTCTTTACTGTGGGCTTGCAGGTCGTGGACACACAAATCTTGCTTCATACTCCAGATCTATTGCACAAAAGATGGAGGTTAGTCTCTGCATGCACAAAGTGTCTAACTGGTCGTTTGAGGACAGCCATGGCATCAGCTTACAGAGAATGTGCAGAGAACTGTGGGACGGAGCCGCCATGTTGGGGGAACCAGCGTTCTGTCTACAGCAGTTCACCAGAGACCATCATCTTTTTCATCTTTGTCTCATTCAGAAAATCAAACGTTCATGTACAAGAGTTCATGCAGAAAAAGTTGCAGGATTTTAAATAAAAGGGTGTGTGGATGAGACTCCCATATACAGATGAGACCATCACTTTCCTCCACCAGACTGAGATGTTTGTTGTTCTCTGATTAACGTGACGTGAATAATTATTAATTAGTATTTTAATAATGTTTTATTATTATTCAATGAATGTGTAATAATAATAATATTATATTTTTATTCATTCATGATTTTATCATTTCTCTCTGGAACAAATAAAGTATATTTTACTTCATCTATTCATTCCCATCAGACGTGAAGTTTTTTCGTTATTCTTGTCATAAATTAATCTGCTTCTACACTTTTTTTGCTGTCATATTTTTACAGCTTCTTTTGCTTAAACAAGAAGTGAATAATTTTATAATAATTTTAAACATGTTTTTAACACAGTTTAGTAGAGAGAAACCTGGTGGTGTAGATGTAAATAGTAGCGTTAATCCCCCAAAATGGCGGACAAAGCACCTGTGACGTCAGCGACACATTGTTTTATTGTGCCAACTGACCTTAAGCGTCATGTCGTCAGAGCAGGAGGCCAGCAGGCTGCCAGTGGGGTCCCATTTGATGGCATTCACCTCGTTCTACCGCAACATCAGAACAAAGAAGAAGAAGAACAAGGTGTAAACACTGTGTGGCTGTGTCTGGTTGTCCAAGCGTTCCTGTTTCCGTCTTGTGAATGCCGTCTTACCGTGTGTCCCTGGAAGGTCTTCACAGGTCTGTCCTGACCCAGCTTACATACATGGATGCACATGTCTGTGCTGCAGGAGGCGAACGTGTTGTTGCTCTGCCAGTCGACATCCAGAGCAGGTGCTGTTGGGAGGCAGAGACACAGCTTACAGCCAGAAATCAGGCTTTTTATTATCACACTGCATCCATAACTTCTCCCTGCATTACAGGAGCAGTTAGCTGTTTTCAATCTAAAATCATTCATCTATCTGAGAAGTTTCAAGACCCACTGAACCAGAAACTGAGCTCCACATCCATCACAATGTGCAGAAAGACTTGATGACAGGCAGAAGCCATTTTTATTACCAGCTGAGTCTCGCTGCAGTTCAGCAAAAGGTAACTTCTGTCTAAAAACAGACATGAAAAGTCATGTGGAACAAACCAGCTGACTCCTGTCACTCACCTGAGTGGAAAGGAAACTGCTGCTTCGCTTCTCCTGTGTGGGCGTCCCAAATAATCGTCGTCTGCATGAAGAAAGATTTTCATTTTCACAATCAACAAACACAACTCGTTTCATGAAATAAGTCAAACATGATTCACACGTCTTCCTCAAACTCTGCAAGTCACACTCGGTTAACCAGCGTATACCAGAGTATAACCAGCCCAAACACACAGCAGCTAACAGATCTCACACACCACTCACAGCCACTAAAACTGCATGTGAATCTAAACGCTTTTAATTCCAGTAAACATCCAGATATGTTTTCAGAACAGTCTCAGCTGCACCTAAAGGGTAAGCTATCCATCCCAATTCACCCCACAGAGTTAAACTACTGTCCCTGAAAAACTGTTGACAATATAAGTCATAGGGCTTGGAGGCGCCAGTGATGTAGCAGAGTTTTATGAGGTTTTGAACCAATAAAAGAGCTGAACTCTATTATGAAAATGTACTTCTATCTAAAAAAAGAGTAGGTACTTTTTCAGTTCCAGGTTTTAACAAATCAGGGCAGAAAGATGTAATCGGGTCCTTAGCACGGCTTAAAATGAGGCAAACATGGACTTTTTCCCAGCTGGTGTAGATCTGCTCCTGTGTTTGAGAATTTAGCAAGTGTGTCTGATAAAATAATTATGTAAACTATAAAAATAAAGACAAAAAAAAAAAACACGACATGTAAGAGACCCTGCTGTTTCTAACCTTCTCTATGGGAGCTCATTGTCCATGTAAGCATGGCCAAATTAACTGACAGACGTCGAAGTTACACAGATGATGCTGCTTTTATAAAACCAGCAGAGCGGCAGCCTGGAAACTGCTGAGTTGACAGGAAGCATGAGTGGTTCCTTTTCTGTCACATTTCTGCTGCATTTAACCAAGTGAGGCCTGAGTCTGAGATGCATCTCCTGGTATGTTCTTGTCTTTTTCTGAGCATTGCAGGGTGAGACTTTGGGCTGAACTTGCTGGGATGTATGATAGCCAGGAGACATGAATGACTCCTTCTTGTGAATCATCCTGCTCTCTGTAGAATAATGGACTCCAGATAGTTTGGAAATGACCTTAAAACCCAGACTGATGAGCAGCAAGCGCTGCTTCTCTGAGATCATTGCTGACATCCTTCCTCCTTGGCATTGTGTTTTTTAGGAGCTCACACTGATGATAATCAGCTAATCTGGTTTATCTGATTTATCTAAATTTTAAAAGCAAGCAGTGGATTTAGGATTTTCACACACTGCATTATGGCTTAATTAGAACTAATTAATATCAACATAAATGTCATGTGTTTTGTTAATGTGAAGTTGTGTTTACCACATTTTAAAACCCAGTAAATAACCAGGAAGCAGCTGTATTTGGGTTTTCTTACTTCCTACATTCTTAACATTAGTGTGATGTTTGTGTCTCCTCAGTAAGGTGAAGGCCTACATCCCCTTACACGACTCTGAGACAATGATTCATGCCTCTGTCATCTCTTGTTGACTGTAAGTCCTTAATGCTGGAGTTGACCAGATGTCAGTTTGTGGTCTGTAGGCTGCTGCAAACAGCAGACAGGAGTAGGACTGGGCTTATTGATACCTACTCCTACTCCTGATGGATTTGTGCCCAAATCAGCTTTTCTTACCGAGTTAATGCCTAATTCAGATTTATAATATAGAATAAGTAAAAACATGAGTAAAAAAATGGAAAAAATAATTTGTTTGTAAAATGATACGATTGTAAAATCGGGATTGTTTCTAACTGACTATTTCTTTATTGTTCAACACTTAATATGCTTACAATATGCATGTATGTGTGTTCCATCTGCGTCACATGATCACGGCAGCCTATCAGATGTCTTAATGATGCTGCTGCTGTTAATGATGAGGTTTTGCTGTGATGCCATTTTAAATAAAAATAATTTTGTTATTTTTGTTTATTTTCTCATCAGTATACAGTGAGGAAAACAAGTATTTGAACACCCTGCTATTTTAGTACTCCCACTTAGAAATCATGGAGGGGTCTGAAATTTTCATCGTAGGTGCATGTCCACTGTGAGAGACATAATCTAAAAAAAATCCTGAAATCACAATGTATGATTTTTTAACTATTTATTTGTATGATACTGCGTCAAATAAGTATTTGAACACCTGTCTATCAGCTAGAATTCTGACCCTCAAAGACCTGTTAGTCCACCTTTAAAAAATCCACCTCCACTCCACTTATTATCCTAAATTAGAAGCACCTGTTTGAGGTCGATAGCTGCATAAAGACACCTGTCCACCCCATACAATCAGTAAGTATCCAACTACTGACATGGCCAAGACCAAAGAGCTGTCCAAAGACACCAGAGACCAAATTGTAGACCTCCACAAGGCTGGAAAGGGCTACGGGGCAATTGCCAAGCAGCTTGGTGAAAAAAGATCCACTGTTGGAGCGATCATTAGAAAATGGAAGAAGCTAATCATGACTGTCAATCTCCCTCGGACTGGGGCTCCATGCAAGATCTCACCTCGTGGGGTCTCAATGATCCTAAGAAAGGTGAGTACTTGCAAATACTGAGTTCATTTATATTTCATACTGCCCTTGCAATGAAGAGATTAATGCACATTGTACAATGTTGATTTCCTTCAGGGGCCAAGAAGTATCCATATCCATACCGATGAAAACGTTTCATAAACTAAAGGTACTGCATCAACAGAAAAGATGTTGGTATCACCCTATCCCTCGCACACAGCCACTTTACTTGTCTGAACTTTTACAGCCTGATCCTGCATCCAGAGCTTTCTGAGGTCTATGAAGCAGTTATTTTTGGACATCCCTACATCCAGGCTAAAAGGTGGAGGTGATGGAGCCTTTATTTGTTTTTAGCTGTGGACTCTAGCCTGCCTCTTCACATCAAAGCAGCTCAGACTCTCAAACATTTTAAAACTTTGCTGAAACTAACTTCTTCTCGCTGGCTTTTAGCCCTGATTTAGTCGCATATTTTGGTTTGTAACCTTAACCGATTTATTTATTAGATGTTTTCACTGATTATTTAAACTTATATTTGCTTTGTACCTTGGAGATTGTTGAGGGTTTTAGTCTCGTTCAGCTTGTGAAGCATTTTTACTTGTTTTTGACTTGAAGAGATTAATTAATTTAGTTTAAGAGTCTTCTTTGTCCATGACTGTACGTGCCAATACAGGGCATGTACCATACTTCAGCACACTAGAGGGCAGTATTGACCCATGTAGAACACATCGAGAGTATTGCTTTTTCTTATTCTTCAGCTGATATTTATAGAAATTACACATTATATCATTAAGACATTAACAAAAAAGCTAATGTCTTAAAAATAGCTCGATTGTTTCCAACCAGCAGGCTCAAAAACCTGAGGCGGATTAATTGACACAGATATGAAAGAAATCTGCCAACATTCAGCTAAAATTTGTATGCCTTACCTTATCTACACCTGCGCTGAGGATAAAGTTTCCTTTCTTATTCCACTTGAGTGCAAATATCGGGCCTTTGTGTTGGCCCAAAGTACTGGCCAGGTTCCCTAGAAAACAGAATGATCAAATAACTCAGAATAAGGCCACAAAGCAACGCTGAGAAAGCTGGTGCAGTAAAAGATGTGAGCGTTACCATCCTTTGTCCATATTCTAGCAAAGCCATCGTAGGAGCCTGTCGCCAGCAGGGTGCCTTCACTCTGGAAGAAAACACACAATTCTTGTTAGGCTGACTCTTAGTTTCATATACAGCTGTCGTCCTCTGGTTATGGTTAATGAGATGAAATATTAGACTTGGTTTCTCTAGAGTGCAACCAAAGATTTGTGCTACCAACTTTTTTGCAGGTCTAGGTGTCAAACTTTTATCTTCCTGAATGTTCAAAGAATGACTTGTGATTAAAAACCAGCTAAAAGCAGAAAGGGGCTCTGAGCCACAGCTGGACACCATGTGGTATGTTTGAAACAGCGGCCGGTGCACATGCAGTACAGCAAAGAGCGACACGGATGAGTCGGACACCATCAGGACAAACGGCTCCATCAAATCCACGTTGTTGATTCCTGACGACATCATGACTGAGGTAATTATCCACACATCAGCAGTGGGGGTGGGAATCTTTAAGCACATCACAAGTTACGATCCAGATGATCGTGATGCCATTATACAATTACTGGTGCGTCCTTTTTCCCTGTGCAACTACTCTACTACGACTACTTCCCCAGCAGAAACGTGTAACATGGTCGCTCATATTTGTCTTGACAACCAAAGAAGAAAACTGGTTCATCTGTTGGTTGATGCAGGAAAACTTTTCTGTTTCCATCAGAGTAAAACATGGAGCAACATCAGATCCTGGCTGTCATGGGTTGATCAGATTTCTATCAGAACTTGTACTGCGTTCTTCCGTCAGACATTTCTCCCAGCTATTGTCGCCTTTGCGTTGTAGTCTGCTTCCTGTATTTGGACCAGAGTTGCTTCTTTGATCCACATCAAAGTTTGATTCATTCATATCTCCCTAAACGTAGTGGACTTTCCAAGTAAACAAAGCCCCCCACAGAAGCTGAAGTAGTAAGATCGCGTCTGTTGTGAGCACGCCACAGACAGTCCGGGCGCTGCACTCCTGTAATGTCTAGTTCCACTTTTTGCGTTCCTCAACATTGTGCTATTTTTAGGGTTTAAAGAATCTATTATTTTAACACTTGTGGGTCGATTCAGAATCATCCACATCTAAAGAACAACTTTCTCCCCACCCCTGAGTGGAAGGACAACGATTTCCATGATGTGGAAAACACAGAATTGCAGCAGTCGACAATGAAACTGGAATTTATGTAAAACATGGAATACTGTGAAATTTGCTCATATGCGGGTGTAATCTGTTACCTCCACCAGGTTTTTTTTTTAATGGAGTCTGAGCCAAAAGAACAAGAAAAACTAGACAGGAGTTGAAAGAAAACGTGTATTAAAAAGAAAATCTGGGTGCACCAGTGCAGACAGTCTGCAGCCCTGCTGTATCTGACTGAAGCACAAAAGCAGAAGAAGCCGTTTTAAGCATGAACAGATTTGATTACCAAAAACTGAACTCGCAATCATACAGTTTAATTACACACACACACACACTCACATTCCAGTCCAGTGAGGTGACGTCTTTGTTGCTGGGGACGTCTTGGCCCCCCTCTCGTATGCAGTGCCTCAGAACCAGCTGCGTGGACCCGCCCGTGCTGGTTTCACTCAGGTTCCAGATCCGCGCCGTCGAGTCTCCGGACCTACCCAAGTGGACACGTCAACGTTAGTCACCATGGTAACGGACGGACTGTTTAAGATCTTTACTGAAAATGTTAAAACTGACCATCAGAGCTCCTGAGTTGGGTTTTGGGCTTAAAGGCATTTTATGAACCGTGAACCCAAATCATCAAATCCAAAACCTTTTTAAATCCCTACCAAACTTTTTCACATGATCTGTTGAAACAAAAGGAGAAGGACATTTTACAAGCACAAAGTCATCGATTCTAGCCTGGTCTGTGTGTTTATCTGCTCCCTTGTGCAGACCCGAGCCATTTTTGTCTCATTTCAACAGGCGTGCCCATGCTTAAAACAGTCTGTCCAGATAAATACTCACCTGTACTGAGCTGGCTGCTTTTATAAACGAACAAGGAGAAAGTGGCACAATCGTTCCAGTCATTAAATAAGATTTGCTCCCTCACGTTTCATCTATGTCTAACCTTCATTAGAGAGCAGTCAGATGTCTCTCAGTTTGGAGAATCAGAAATAAATCCTGATGGATGAGCTAAAAGCTAAAAGCTACCCAAACAGCGGAGCGTTTCACAACAAACGACACATCAAGCCTAAAAAATGCCAGAAAACTAAAGTCGTCCTGTTTGATTTTACAGAAAATGTTCAATGCAGTTCACCTCTGCATCTAGAGCAGTGCGATACGGCAAAAAGATAAAATATCACTTCATGCGCCCCTTTCTTAAAAACATGCTACAAGTTTTGCTTCTATCCTGATCTTCTGGGAGTTTACAGAAATTTTAACTAACTCCATGTTCGCAAAACAAGATACCAACACTGTCAATGTAAACAATGATAAAACTTTGTCATTAACGTGAAGAACAACCAGCTAGAACCAGAAGAAGTGAGACAAATGTCAATTTAAAACGTTGCAATTAGCAAGTCGCTAGCAGAGCGATTCATTTTCATGATTTAGGTTTCACACCTGCAGCGTCCACTCGCTTCAGTCTAATTCCTGTCGTCTTCCATGTGCAAAAGTCATTTAAACATCACGCGGCAGCTACACTCAGCCGCCAAGTCGCATTTTCAAACCTCATCATGGACTAATTTAATACAACAGAATGAAACACAGACAAAACAAGAGGACAGAAAACAGAACAACTTGAATAAAGACAGTTTTACTTAGTGGAGTCGCTCTAAATATTCAAATATCAGGTGATGTGTTAGCGTTAATAAAACCAAAAACGAATATTGGATCCATTTTAAGCTGTGATACAACTTAAAATGATGTAGATTCAGCTTGTTCCGCTGATGGACATGAAGTTCTCAGTTTAACACCAGTGTTCCCATCTTCACCTCGCTGGAGAAAAACCAGCATTTCTGTCTGATGTTTAGGTGGATGAAGCCACATTTTTTCTCACATGCAGTCTGTCAGTAGGTAAAAGTGTGTGCGCGTGTGTCCGTGTGTGTGCGTATTGGAGGGGCACTCCCCCGTGTATAACACAGAAAGCATTAACAGAGAAAATAAAATTTCACACCTCCATTTTGTTTGGTTTGTTTCCCCCTGCACTTTACTGAAGCAGACCAAACCGCCTGTACAAAGCCACGCAGTTACCACAGCCGCCTGCCAGGGGGCGATATTCCCCAAAACCACCATTAACCAACAGCAAGAAAATCAAGTTAACTGATTGGCCAACGCTCGTCTAACCTAAAAAGATAAATGGATAAAACTTCCTCCTCTTGGGAAAATAAGTTTTCCTTTTTGAGCAGGGATCAGCAACTCCACCTGTTGGGCCGGCGTCCTGCAGGTTTTTCATGTTTCCCTGCTGCAACACACTTGACTCAAATAACCGGTTAAGAGGTTTGTGCAGAACTTGACAAGCTGGAAGAATATTTCCTTTGAATCAGGTCCGTTGCAGCAGGGAAACATAGAAAATCAGCAGGACACTGGCCCAAGAGGTCCGAAGCTGCTGATCCCTGCTTTGGGGTGTTTTTAAAAGTACTTTTAAAAAACACATAAATTTAACTTTGCATGCTGTTTTCACACCTGGGACGAAATGCAAACAAAAGTTTCATTAATAGTCATGTTTTTGTATGTGAATGTTCCTCATGTTTACATGAACCCCCTTTTGAATACCATAAAAAAAGTCGGGATTTTCTGGCCTGTTAAAAGCATCGTATCTTTAGCGATCTGCAGCGTGACCGCATCCGCCATCTCTTACCACCGAGAGTGTATAAATTAAAACAAATATATATTAGTAATAATTCTGTTCTCTAAATTAAGAGGACAAATTTACAAAATAAAACTATTTTTCAGTTTTCCAGAATTTATTTGATAAGAAAGAAGAAATAAATATTATTATTATTATTTTCTGTTATTCTGAATTAACAAGACAACTACAAAATAAAATAGTTTCTGGTTCAGATTTTAAGACTTTCTTTAATAATAAAAATAAATAGTAAGAAGATCTTTCCAAAAAACCAGCTCATTATTTTTATAGTTCAGATTTTTCCATAAAAACCACAAACATATTGAGAAACCAGAATCACGAAAGTTTAGTTAAAGCTGGAAAATAAGCCGTTAAAACAAAGATTTCGTCCATTTAGGGTTAAATTATTTAATGTTAACCACAGATGGAGAAAAGAACTGGCTGGTGTGTCATTTTAAAGGCTGTTTCCATTAATAAACATACAGACAGAAACTAAAGAGTTTTAAGAAACTGAAGCATTAGTGGAGTCAACTAAATTCTAGAAAGTGAGCAATAAGTCATAAATGTGAGCAAAGGGAGAAAAATACTGACCCAGAGGCCAGAAGGTCGTTGACCGGGTTCCAGGCACAGATGAAAACTTCGGATTCGTGGCCCCTCAGGACCATGGCTTTACTCTGCGGGATCTCCACATCCCTGTCCACCTCCATCATCTCTGAGTGGTGATCTACAGAAGAAGCAAGACTCAACAAGTCAAGTTCAAAAGCATCAATAAACCCGTAACCATGGATTTCTGTCTACCACAGATGCACATATTTCTAAAAGAAAATTCTGTGTCTTAAAATTCAGTTGTAAATCATCTTATTTATATCTTATTTTATCTGTAAATCATCTTATTTATATCTTATTTTATCTGTAAATCATCTTATTTATATCTTATTTTATCTGTAAATCATCTTATTTAATGTGAAAGGATTTAACTGTTTGGCTCACAGTAAAAATCTTAAACTTTGTTTAACAAGTTCAGTTTTGTGGTATCAAACTGGGGCTGGGTATCGTCAGTAACTTCCTGAATCAATTCGACTTGATTCACAACAACCTATTTAGATTCGATTGACTCCGATTCAATTCTATATCGAATCATTTACTGGTAATTGTATAACACCACCTATTTCTCTTGACTAATAAAGACATTCTCAGATAACTATTTTTATAAAACACAGAGCAGTTATCAGTTATCTGGGAGTAATCAGATTACTGTAATAATTAGGGGTGGGACTTTTACGTGTTAATTACGGTTAATTACAAAAAAATTACATTTCATTAAGTGGAGTCACTCTAAATATTCCTAAAGTTCGGATCTTAGATAACACGTTATTAATAAAACTTACAAAGAATACTGGATCTATTTTAACCCGTAATACGTCTCAGAAATTCCTTCAATGACGGCAGATTCGAGCCAGTTGTTGCCAGCTGTGTGTGTTGCCGTGACGACAGCGATGCTATCGGCAAACACTGCAGCAGGAGAAATCCTCCATCTGCTTCTCTCTGGAGCAGGATGCTTCCATCTGCACCTGCCTGAGAGAATCTAGAAAACTCATTTTTGTCTGATTTTCAGCTGGTTGACGTGTTTTCCGACACGTGCACTTCGATTGAAATCTGTGTGTGCGCATGTGTGTGTGCTGAACAAACAGGATAACTTAGCTGGCAAACCAAACATTGTCGGCTAATTTCCGGCCGGTAACGCCGACGGCTGGTTTAAATGCAAATCTCACATCGTCTGAAGTAAAAAAAACATCAGGAGAAAAGATCGGTGCTAGTAGCGGCGCTGGTGTCAGCGACGTAGCACCGGTGCCGCTAACGTTACCAAGCAGCACAAATAAAAGTTTCAGGCTAACAGCTCAGAAAATATCCGTGGCTTGAACAAAAACCGCACAATTTAATGTTCGGTGTTGTGCCGTTTGTAACCCAGCAGCTGCAAAGAAAACAGGCACACTTGCAGTTTGAAGGGGAAATTAACGGGTGTCTTGTGGCCACGTGTTTTTTTTTTTTTTTTAATGTTGAGAGTAATTATAGAATAGTAACTGAGTTTCATTAGTAATCCTGCCCGCGGTTTAAGAAAGCATGAACATCTGGTTAAACTCATGAAAGAGATGGAGTATCCTTCTAGAAACACCAAGACATGGTAGCTGCAGGAATGAAACAGGTCTGCCAGAAATATACCAAGAATTTACAGGTAAACTTGATTTTGACAAAGCTTTGCTAAAATTCATGTTTCCCTTTATAATGGATGAGTCCACCGTACGTAACACCAAGTAACTCATTAAGATACACCGATGATAAACAGATTAAAACAAAACTGTTAAGGAACTCCTAAAATCACGTGAACATGGATGCAGCACAAAAGAGGATAAAAAACAATGAAGAAATTCACTGAAGAGCACAAAGCTCACCAGTCTGATGCTCATTTCAGAGTTCGACCCTCCCCAAGACAAGTTTGATTTTACTAGAACTTCCATCAAATGGAAAGAGGTTAAGTAGAGGAGAGAAGATAGAAAAGAGGGTGGAAGGAAATGACTTATTACACTGATGCAGCTGAAAGAGTCGACAATTTACAGCAAAGAAAATAGCTTTTTATAACAAGTCAGTAAAGACTGATATGTGAGCAAGTTAAGAGCCTGGAGAGAAGAGTTATCCGAGATGACGACTAATAACAGAGAAAGAGACGACAAATGGAAGCTGCATTTAAATCTGAGGTACAAGTAGGACACCCCGAGACCAGAAGTTAAGCCCCCCCTCGCCCCCAAAAGTGTACAAATAATGAGATGTAAAGGAGACTCCCCCGCCATTTTCAAAACTAAATTTCAGACCCAAATAATAATAATAATAATAATAATAATAATAATAATTATTATTATTATTATTATGAGTGATAAATATTTCATGCTGTGAGTGAATGCCAACCAGAAGTGACATTAACAATAAGGGTCCTGACACCTCGCAAACAGTCAGAGGTTGATGGGGGAATCAAAAATCATTAACTTTTTTATAGAAATGGCATGAATGTCTCCCTAAACATGAGCTTTTTAGTAGAGAAAAGTGACCCTGTATACGGATGTTTTATGGGAAAAAAATCATATCCACACCTCCAACTTTCAGCATCATAAACCTAATTTCAGTGCATTCTTACTCCTTTAAAATCTACACAGATAATCTCAGATCTATGTCTGTCTTTGCTCATTTTATTTGTATTGATACAACAGTTTTATGTCTTATATCTTTTATCTGTGAATGATGCAAAAAAAATTTAATAAAAATAACATTAAATTTTATTACTTACAACAGGAGCCAAACAAGCTGTAATAAAAGTATTATGGCAAACAGCTGAGAGCTGATGGTTCTTATCTTCATCAAAACCCACCAGGACATAAAAAATAGTATGGTGGAAAGACACAGACCCCTGTGGCAAAAAGTAACACTCCTCCGCTCTTTACCATTAACACCTAGCTCCAGAGCTCTCAAATTAATCAGAAGACATGGCGAGAGCACAGCAGCTTGTCTAAACGAAGCTGTTTTTGCTCCGTCTAACTGAGGAAAGCTGGAAAAATTTTTCTCCTTGTTACCTTTTTGCTGGAAATTTGAGACCAACATCAGTAACTTGAAAGCAAAATGCTTACTAATAGTGGGAAATATAGTCACAAATATATGATAAACTTTGAGGAATTTTAAGAAAAAGCATATTTCATTTATTTTTAAACAAATGTTCTAAGTATTTAGAACATACTCAGGCCAACAAGTCTGAGTTTAGGTCATACTAAAGGCTCAAAGTTAAAAAATTATTATCTTTAATCCTCAGTACCAATAAAAAGTTTAAAAGGAATAATGTGAAATGAATGGGTAGGTGTGTCCACACTTTAAAGCCAAAAAAACACCCTGCTTTTGGGAGCCTGCTTACTGGCTAAGGCGTGCGAGCCGTTTTCCTCCCCGTTGGCAGCCCCCTCTCCATTCTTGGCGCCTCCCTGGGGTCCCATGCTGCTGCTGCCTGCCACCGCCTGCTGCTGGGCCAGCTTGTCTCTGTAGGCCTGCTGCCTGGTCTGGACCACATCTGGCATCACAGCATCGATCAGGGACAGCGACTCAATGGGCCGCCCGTCAAATAAAGTCCCATCCTACAGAGAAAAAAGTAACTTGCAACCCAACTTCACTTATGTGAATAATATTTACAGCAAGAAAAAATAAAAGTAAAAAGTATGGCTATACAAAAGGTGACACCTCCTTCTGCCGGTCTAACAGAAGTTTCCACTAATTAAAACTTGACAGTATGAAGATGGAAGCTGACCTCATTGATGCTGACTTCGGCCTCCACATACTGCAGGCCCTTCTGAATGATGGAGATGAGGGCAGCAGGGGGCACCAGGGCTCCATTGATGTTGGACTGGCTGATGTGGCTCTCTATGCCAAAGGTGAAAGCTGAGTGGGAGAAGCCTGCAGGAGGAATGGATCAATTAGAAAGTCCGATGGAGTCTGTTTGTTTGCAGCAGGGTATAATTGCTCATCGATAATCACTTTTAAATGATTCAAAGTTGTGTTAGTTGCAACAACTACAACTGCATTTAGAGGTACTTTCTGTCTGACGTACCGGACTCTTGCAGGTATCTGTAAACCAGGAAATTGACCTCATCACTGCTTATGCTCATTTTCAGTCCTGGTGATTAAACCATTGGGTCAGCACAGGATAGGAGCCTAAAAAAGCAAAGCAGAGTGTAGTTTGTAGTAGTTGTCCCGCCAACATAACTCCACACTTTTATACATCAATATCATAAAAACAAATCTATGAAAAACACTGGTGTCAATAAGAGCAGTCACACACTTATTACAGTCTGTCCAAATGTAAATCAGTGTGTCTCTCTCCTGGGACATTTTACCATTTCATGAAAAATATGAGCTCACTTTGAATCTGGAGCAAACAAAGGCGGAAAAAGTAATGGTACAGATAAAAAACAAATGGGGGAGCATTTGACAACTAATTAGGTGAATATACAAGATGTCAGTAAAATGACATTAGCATTAATGAAATTAGCATTTTAGAGAGGCAGAGTCTCTCAGATGGAAAGATGGACAGAGGATCATAAATCTAAAAGTCTAAAAGTTGTGAAACAATTTTAGAAAAATTGTCAAGACTTGAAGATACCAGCACCATCTACAGTCTATAATATCAAAAGATTTTGAGAATCAGGAGGAATCTCTGTGCGCATGGGACAAGGCCAAAGGGCAAAGTTTGATGTTGGTGATCTTGGGGTCCTCAGGCAGCAATGCATTTAAACCAGACATGATTTTCTACTGGAAATCACTGCATAGACTCAGGAAGACTTCCAGAAATCATTGTCTGTGAACACAGTTCACCCTGAAATCCACAAAAGCAGGTTAAAGCCTCATCATGCAAAAAAGAAGAAGCCATGTGTGAACAGGATCCAGAAACACCACCATCTTCTCTGGAACAAAGCTCATTAAAACGGTCTGAGACAAAGAGGAAAACTGTTCTGTGGTCAGATGGATGAAAATGTAAAATTCTTTCTGGAAAGCATGGACGGCGTGTCCTGCAGACTAAAGAGGAGAGGGAGCATCCAGCTTGTTATCAGTGCACAGGTGAAAAGCTGCATCTCTGATGGGATGGGGCTGTATTAGTGCCTATGGCGTGGGCAGCTTCCACATCTATAAAGCTCCATCAATGCTGAAAAGAACATGGAGGTTTTAGAGCAACATCTGCTCCATCCAGACAACGTCTCTTTCAGGGAAGACCTTGCAGGTTTCAGCAAGACGATGCTGAACCACATCCTGCATCCATCACAACAGCATGGCTTCACAGGAGAAGAGTCCAGCTGCTGAACTGGCCTGCCTGCAGTCCAGACCTTTCACCAATACACAACATCTGGAGCATCATGGAAGCAAGAATCCAGCAACCAAGGTCCAGGACTGTAGAGCAGCTAGAATCCTGCATCAGACCAGAATGGGACAACATTCCTCTCCTAAAACTCCAGCAACTGGTCTCCTCACTTCCCAGATGTTTTCAGACAGTTGTTTAAAGAAGAGGAGATGCTACACCATGCTAAACACCACCCTGTAACTACTTTTTACTCTCTTTTTATTGCTACCATCAGATTTACAATGAGAAAAATCTGTCTCACATTTTGCCGTTGTTTTTGCTTAAAGCACAACGACACATAAAAATCGGTAAATTTTGCACATCACTGTCAAACTATGAAAAAAAACAACATCCTGCACAACCTACATCTTAAAACACAAAAGCAGGCGAATGCAAACGCCATTTATTTAATAAAAACATCACAATCCTGCATACTTTTTGGTCACTGCAGAAGCCTCTTGGCTCCAGGCAGGGCACCAGTTTCCATTCATTAACCTACATCTGGAAATAATTCCTACAGCGCTTGTGTCCGTCTTCTATATTTGTTCATGCAGATCCCCACTCTTGTTTAAATGGGAGCATGGGAATAAACAAAGAGGTTTGGAAAAGGGACAAAACTTCCAGCCTGCCAGAAAAGCCACTGCTAGAGTCACAGTGTCTTTTTAACTACTTTTACTAATCCAGAACTCAGCACATCCTAAACGACACAATCTCTTCTCATAAAAATACAAGACTTTAAATACAGATGTGCAGTCGCACATCACTAATACTCCACTCCTGCTGTCAGGCTGAGCTGCATCTTTTATTACAGCTCATTTGACGTTCAGTGTGTGTTGAAGACTGTACAGAACTGCTGCTGGTGTGTATGACACTCGACTGGCTCTCAAAGGATGCCGACAAAATGTCAACACCATGCCAGTGACGCAGAAGCAGCCAGCAGGGTCAGGGCTCAGCTACAAGAATAAGTCAAACAATTCATCTGGCTGACCTAATGTTCAATATGTTTGATGAACATCAGCACTTAACACCTGCTCAATCAGGTGAGATGAGATCACACAGTTATTTACATCGTTACTTAAGTCATAAAGGATGCGATTTGCAGGTAGCTGCAGGAAAATTAAGCCTTGACAGGAAATCATCAGAATCTCTCCATGAACTATTAATTAACTATTAATATGTCTATTATCAGATTTTAATGCTCATCTCAGAGCTCAGATCTGTAAATCCAACGCACAACATCAGACAGACAGCTAGGGGAGAGATCTCTAAACATTGAGAAGTTGCAGACATTTGCTTTGCATCATCACCAAGTTGACGCTGCATCTGCACTGTGTAAATGTAGGTCTAACACAGAGTGGGTCAGCATTTCCACAAACTGGGTTATATTTTAGTTTGTCTGAACCAATTTACAAAGTCTACCAATAATGCAAACACATGCATGATAAAGCTTCAAGGTTAAAATTTAATAAAAATAAATAAATAAAAAACTAGAAGCACTCAGAGAGAACAGACCTCCACCAAGCTACTGTAATTATTTTTGCCAATAATTGTGGGCATTATTTTGAGTTAGAAGCTCTACTGGCAAAACGATCTCCCCACAGTAAAGAATCCTTTAAAAATTCCAGGATCCAGCCAGAGATCTAGATCACCCCCAAAATCTGACCACTTCTCCCAAATGGTGCATTCCGGTTGTAACCAGATCTCAGAATTCTGAGAAATTTTTGCTGGAAATGACGAAGTGATCTCATATTTTCCAAATGGTGAACTCTAAAGATGGCTGCGACCGGTACCACTTGTAGTCTATTGTTGTCTTTATTAAAACTCTTTCTAATAAATTCTGTGCCTGTTACGTTTCTAGCATAAACAGCTGTGAGCTGTTATTTATAATTTCATTGGTACGGCGGGCTTATTCGTAAAAAATCACATTAATATGTGAGGTTTATTAACCATTATCACCGAAATTGGCTGCTGGTCTCATAGTGCACATTTTTACGCTGGGTTTGTGATTATTTTTTTGTTTTATACTTTATTTGTAGATGCTCAGAAACTGGCTGTTGTGGGGGCGTCCATTTTCATCCGCGTTGGTGCAGCTGGAACGCCGGCTACCTGGTAATGACGTTGCTCTCGACTATTTGGGACTTCCAAGTAGGGCTGCACAATTAATCGGATTTTGATCGTGATCACGATTTTGGTGGCCACAATTAAATGAACCTGATCGTCAGCGATATTTACATTAAAAACGCAGCTCTGCTGCTTCTCTGATCACACACATTCTCAACCTGCAGTCGGCCAACCACCAGGGGGCGAACGCGAGGCCAAAGCTTCATTAAGCTGCCTAAAGAACAAGGGCGTGCACCTTTTACAGTTGGCAGCTAGTTGTACTCAGTGTTGCTAGTTTTCACTCACCTCTAGCGACTTATTTTCAAAAAACGACTAGCGACTAATCTAACGACTTTTTCTGGTGATATTGGAGACTTTTGGAGACTGACGTGAAAGAGCGTATAGTTTACTCTTCAACAAGGGGGGGGGGGGTGCTCCGACCCCTCCCCCGTCCAGAAGCACTCAGAAGAGGCTCGGTCCTCACGCAGCAGCTGGACTCAGAGCAGGAGAAGATCTGTTTCATGACCAGGCTGAAAATGAAACGTACATAACTGCTGCTGGCTGGTCCCGCGCTGGCTTACCGTCAGATATTAATGTTTATTAATGAAGAGTGTCGACATTAACATTTAAAAAGTGTTGTGACATGTTGCAGACTCCTAATTAAAAAAAACATTACACTTAATAAAATTAAACTTAAAAAACAAAGAAAATATTGACTGAAGAATTAAATTTTTATTATTTCTTTACTGTTCTAAACATTTTTATGTTGTCTTTTCTTCAATGTTTGCCTTTCTCACAACATCCCTCCCACACTAGCATCCATTACTAGTGATGGATGTTCGGCTCTTTTCAGAGAACCGGTTCTTTTGGCACCTAAACGGCTCTTGATTTAGCATCTTTTGTAGCCCCAAAATTTACATTAACTTCTCAAAAATGAATGGTAAATGTATTTATTGCATTATTTATCATCTATTCTAATTTAAAGTTTACTTTTTCACAAAAAATTGTTGCAAAGTAGTTTGTTTATAATTGGTGCAATAAAAATACATGTTTTTCCAAACACAGTGAATAATCGCGATTAATAATCGTGATTACAATATTGATCAAAATAATCGTGATTATTATTTTGGTCATAATCGTGCAGCCCTACTTCCAAGACAACTGGAACGCACCATTATTCCATTTCTGCGATTTTCTGAAAATTTTATCAAAATGAATCCAGAACGTTTTTAGTGATGCTCCTAATAGGGCTGCACGATAAATTATTAAGCGATCTCGATTCACACATACACGTGATCTCATTTCTACACACAACGATTCTGAAGCATTTACACCACGAGCTGCATCACAAACCATTTCCTCCCAGATTTTTTCAAGCATCCCCAAACGCAGCACTGCCGCTGCCTCCTCTCTCAACCAATGGTAAAGCACCATTACAACACGTGATTCAGTGTGGGAAGCCCGCCTGCAGGCCAGTGTTTGGAAAGAGAGAGCGAGAGTGAAAGCGGAGGAAAGTCTGTGGTAAAAAAGGTTTAAATGCATAGCGACAAAAACTAATGGGTAGTGTCGAGAGTTCCCCCCTCACCCAAACCGAACTCGTATCCAAAAAATGTTCGCTTTCAGCAGCGGTGTCAAAGTATTTTGGATTTAAGCCAGATGATGACAAATAGTATGAGTTGCATTGTAGAGTGTGTTTTCCCCTGGCTGCAGCTCTGCAAGGCCACGCCACAAATATATATGTAATATTTACCTGGAAAAAAGTGACGTTAAGTGCAGTTTAAATTTTTGCATTTTTATCTTGCTATAACGGCATTTGATTTTTCAAATGAGGAAAGCCTGTAGAAAATGTTTTCAATTGAAATTGAAAAAAGTGCCTAAGAAATTAATGCAACATATTTTTAATTAACTTATTTAACGATTAATGTTGTTTTATAGGTAAGAACTAATAGGCTGCGCAATAAGGTCATTATAAAAAGGTTTTTAATAAACATTGAACCAGTCCGGACCTCAACTTGTTAGTTTTTTTTCCCCCTAAAGTTCAGTGCAAAAAACATTTTGTGAAAAAATCGTGCCAGAGAATCGTGATCTCAATTCTGAGCAAAAAAAAATTGTGATTCACATTTTTTCTGAATAGTGCAGCCCTACTGTTTATGACAGGAAAAGTGAATACTTCACTATAAAACCTCCTTTATCTCCATGGCAACTAGCAAGACCTTCATGATTCATTTCAAACAAAGGCTAACACAGTTTTTAGAGCTGGAATAAAACTTTTGACCACAAAACAGCAAAAGTAAGACATTATTTATGATTTTGGCTGCTAACTCCCAGAGTTTGTGTCCCACGGTGGTGAGACAGACATCTCTGTAATCAGCTTTGACAAGTGGAGAAATTAGCAGAAGCTCTAAAGTGGACAGTGCTGCGCTCATGTTTTTGTCACATTCTCATATAAGCGCTGTGTTTGGATGCCAGTCTTTTAGCTGAGTTTCTTCATGTCATTTCGGTATGCTACATGTTAGCATTACTGCTTCCTAAAATGTAATAACAGAAACAGATCATTAAAAAGGTATGTATGAAAATAAAATACAGTACCCATGTGATCAGGATGGCTTCAAAGGTACATTGCGCCTCTGTTGATTTAAGCCCCTGAGTAAAAAAAGAAAACAAAATGAATACACCCAACCCAAGTTATTTACCACAACACACATCAGCACTGATCATGTGATCAGGTTTAAGTGGTTTCACCAATATGAATTCATTCATGCTCAACATATGAAAAAAAAGCTGGATGCATCTACACATAATAGTATTCATAATAATAATTAGAAAACAATAAAAAATTAAAAAAGAAAAAAAGATTAAGATTAATTCAACAAGGGTATCACCATTACAAAAACATGTACAGTTACTGGGCACATTTAAACAATTATTTGTGGCAGCTTTGCATAATCTATCCAACACAAACAGGGATGGAGCGACTGGAGTTTAAAAACTCATTCAGAGCCGAGGCTTTGTTTAAAACAGCTTTCTAACACCTGGGGGTTAAAAATGTACAACAACACTTTATTTCTAAGCCTCTAAAGAAACTACAAATGTAACAAAAACTGAGCTTAAACCTTTTGCTTTTAAATCAAATTACTGAACCTGCCCTTATGTTCCTCCTCATATGTGAGCGTCTATATGTGAGAGCAGAGCAAACTAGGGCTGCAACGGTTAGTCGACGTTGTCGACAATAGTCGACACTAAATATTCGACAACGAATTTACCCGTCGACTATTGTTGGCGCAAAAAAAAAAAAAAAAAAAACCTACAGAAACATCGTTTCTTCTAGGGCTGGGCAATTAATCGAATTTTAATCGCAATTACGATATGGGTTTTCAACGATCATAAAAATGAAATGGTCCGATTATTTTTTGTCCTTTGATTTGTGCTGTTTTCAAATCGAGCGCAGCTGTCATTGCTGCAGACTCCTCCCACAGCCCTGACCGCTTTAGTTTTATTCAGATCGAGTTGCAGACAACTGGACACACGGGAGGCGGCGTCGCTCCTTCTCCATCATTTTCTATGTAAACTTGCGCGAGGAAGCGAAAATCGCTGCCCTCCTCCAGCCAAGCGACAGGCGACAGTCGTGCATGTTAAAAGTTGCGTTCGTGCACACAGACGTGCACACGGGGGCTTGCGACGCATCACAAAAAAATAGAAAAATGTTCAATTTTTGTGAGTCACAACTAAATAATCCACCAGCTCCCAGAGTGACAGAGAGACAAACGTTATAAACAAACAGAACTTTTTTCTCAATTAACACAGTGAACAATCCGGGATTTCAGAAACTCATCAACACTTTGGACAAACGGCATCACTGCCATCTCACCACCATGTTAGTGGACTGTCTCTTTCTTCCCTGTATGATGAGTGTAGTGAGGGTGTGTGAAAGACGTGGTGACAGTCCGATGTTTCGCCACCACTGCGGACCTGTGGTAAAGCTGCACCAGAGCCGTATAGAAATGTCGCGCTACATTTAATTGACGCGGATTTCAACGTGAAAACGAAATGTCTCCAGACTATTTTTTTCCAGATCACACCAGGCGGAACGTAGCTGCTGGTCTGAGACAAACAATAGCTATGAGGACCTGGTGGAAAGAAACTAGGCGGCATTACCACAGTAAACTAAAGGTACACGCCCCCCCCCCCCCCCCCCCCCCCTTATCTATAATCGTGTTAAATAATCGAGATCTCAATTTTAATCAAAATAATCGTGATTATCATTTTTCCCATAATCGAGCAGCCCTAGTTTCTTCCCCATCTCTGCTGAGAGTTGCTCAATGCACATGAGCAATAAAGTCCGCCAGAGGAAAAGTATGGCGGCCGACCAAGGAATAAAACGGTGGCAGACGACATCGAAAGTCTAAAATTACTTCACGTTAAACGTACAAAATAAATTAAATACATATGGGATTTGTAAAGCGGACCTTGTGTACATCGGAAGTACGTCTGCAATGCTCGAACATTTACATTTTTCCAGACAAACTGCATTCACTCTGGATTACTCAAACTAATCAGACATTTTAAATAACATGCTCCACTCTCTGCCAGGCGCCACACCAAGATTTACTGAAGGAGAAGATGAAGCATACATGAAGAAGAAACGCCATTCATCTATTGGTTCATGCAGAACAACATTGCTTTGTAGTAGAGGATGACACGGGAGTGCATTATTACTCCTGTCCCATCCCACTCCCACAGATAAAAAAAAATCTTCCCAATCCTGGGCCAAAGCAAAAGAAAAAACCCTGTCCCATACCAATACCGATAAAATGACTCCCAATCCCATCCTGCTCCCATTTAGGATGACTCCCACTCCCATTTTTTAAAAAGTTTATTTAGTCTTTAGGCAATACATTGAATTTGATTAAATGTTTCCACCCTTCTTTTTTAGACCAAAAAACAAGAGGAAACAACAATAAAACAGTACATGGTTCACACCATGTCCACCAAAGTTAAATAAACTCAAACTGAACATATATAGTTGTATTTCACTCATTTCTAAATGTCATTAACTAAACATGTTTTACAAACAGCATACGGTGTCTTAAAAACCGTCGCACTTGACTCTCGTGAAGTTCATTAAAATGCTGTTAAATGGAACCGTACAGATCTGGATGACGCTCCCATGTGAAGATGAGAGCATCACTTCACTCGACTAGATTGTGAGCTTTCTTTTCTGATTAACACGAGTCCCAATCACAAATTAATTGACTCTTTTCAGAAGTTTCAGAATGTCACTGCCATCAGATTTAGCAAAGTATTTCACTGATATGAACATTTTCAGTACGATGGTACGAAGACTCGCAGGTATTCATCCATCTGGTTATAAAATCGCTAAATGAATATTTGATATGTAGTTTTTAAATTCATGACAGGTGTAGGAACTTCATGTAAACACTGATGTCCAGGACTGAAAGGGGTGGCCACGCATCTAAACCTGAACTTCGTTCATTGTACAGCAGCTTGTAAGGGTCTTAGTTATTCATTAATTAGTGCTGTTTTTGAATCGTAACGACTGCGTTTCTCTTGTGAGCTTATCGCAGTAGATCTTTTTCCAGCATATTTAAACATGTTTTTAACATAGTCTGCTAGTGAAAAGCCTGAAAGTGTACATGTAAGCAGTAGCAGTATTCCCCCAACACAGTGAATTCTCTAAAATAAGATACTGGAAGTAAATTCATTATGGGTAATAAATACTTTGCTTTTAAAGGTGTTAAGTAATCACACAGGTAAAAAAAGATGCATCAGGTTGCACCGACAGTTTTATAATTGCATCATAGCCATTTGAATAATAATCTAACAAACCGTGATGTAATGGATGTGAAAAATGGTGCATGACTTAATCTTCCTACTTTTTAGCAGGCCTTATGTACCACTACAGCTAGAAGCACTGTAAAAGCCTTTTATATTAGCTTCATGCAGATTGACATATGCAGGTCAAAATGTGCTTCCATGCATCAGATGCTTCTTTTATAACATTCCTCGGCATCTTGTTTCTAATGCTGGATCATTTATGGGTTAAACACGCAGGTTTGTGTGTTACAACATTCAGCTGCACAATTCAGATTCTGTTATAATCTCATTTGGGTCAAACAGATCTCCCACTGTGACATGCCTTCTTCCATATGACTGGTTTTGTGGAAATTTGGTACAAACACACGTCAACGTGCCGGTAATTATGTCACCAGAGCGAAATGAGCTTGAGACCAAACTAAAACACGCACACATATGCACACAAACTTCAGTGTGTAGGTTCACGGGACAAATTGGTTCATGGCTGACTCATACTGTATCGTTTGTGCCTCACACAATTCTAAATACAATGACCCGATATCTATTTGCAGCACACTTTTTTCTGACCGCTAACAGTAATTGAAGCCAATGAAGTAATGGTATGCTGACAGCTTACCACATGTCATGAGTCACAACGTGTGTGCACTGGGGGAAATTGGAAATAGCGTTATCGGCTTTGATTCTCCTACAGATCAGTATTAACTTATGCTTCCTTTTCAATTCAACTAGTTTATGATGCAAACAAATATTTATTAGTTACAGATTTAAGGCAGCGCCTTACATGTTAGCTTGCAAGCTAACATGCGTGGTATCATAAGTTGGGCATGGCGGTTGCCGTGTCGACACCACACATGTAAGTCAAGCAAGGCGGACTGCAGTTTATTTATTTTTTTATATAGGACGCCAACTTACTTCCGAGACAAATAGCACTAACGCAGATTTGACCAGTTTTATGTATACTGCTTGTTAAAACAATAATGTCAACTTGGTTTCTTTCAAAAGACATTTCTGTCGAGTACCGTAAGGTCGTCCGCCCGCTCCCACTGTACATTTGCCAACTAGCTAGCTGGGCTAAACCTATCCTAGCATGCTAAGCTACTGACAGTGTAGCTACAATCTCATACCTACTTGGATCTTCCACAGCTCTTGTGCTCAAGTCAGACCATGCTATCTCTTTAATCGATTGCAAAAGTGGTTGGTTTCAATCACAGATTAACTATCGTGAGGTTATAATATTGAAGCTAAAGCCCGCCGGTATGAAGCCAGCAACAGCTTCAGACACAGGGGTGACCCGACATGCAAAAATGGGCTGCCTGTAACTACTGTTATTTCAAAGCGCCACTTTATAGGTTACTGTAAAGATTATTAACCCGCCACCACGAGCTGGAGTAAGGCGTGTTTTCACCGCGTCGTCGGTTGAATAACACAAATTGGAGTGGGGTACACATAGGTAAAGAAACAGCGGTTCATTTGTATCGAAAGTAATTAGGACGGAAAACCTATAAATGTCACTAACCTATTTTCAAAAAGCCATCAAACACCTGCACTTTTTCTCTTCTGTTACTCAGCGTCTTCCAGCGTTGTTTAAATCGCAGCTCCTCCTGGTGGGTTTGACGCACTCACGCAAAATAAATCCGCATTTCCACGTTGAATCCGACCTAGATGGAAAAAAAATAGACTGCCAAGGCCTCGAGAAGTTTGTACCGCAGCCAAGCACCAGTCATAACAGTGTCCTCGCGCCCATCCCCCACTACACCTCATTTTTGCCTTGCTGGTCACCACTAGCTATGGATTAATGACACCCCACCCCCTCTCCTTTGCTCAGTCATTCAGACGAGAAAGTCAACAACAAGCTTACATCATCATTGCAATCTGTATTTTACACTGATTTTTATGCTGCACACATCATCTATAACCATTTCCTCAATGCTGAGGATGATGATTACAGTCCAGATATTTTCACTCTCACTTTAAACATTTAACATTTTATTCTTTATCAATGACCTACAGTGATTTATTTTGATTTATAAATGCTGACCTTTAAAATCAAATATAAGTCCACGCTGCATCTGAATATAAGTGGCTTGTTTGTTCTTACAGGCTGCATTAATTCCAGTATCTGCACAGCTTCACTTTTCCAGTGTGAGATGATGACATCCATTGAAATACAGTGTGGCCTGACCTTTGATGGGACCTCAAGATGAATTTGATTTAGGGGGCAAGGCCACCTCAACAGCACTTGTGCTTAACTTTTAATAGTGACTGATCATTTCGTATGCTGTAAATGTAACCCGTCCATTCATTTAATTTATTTGTAGTTGGTTGAAATGAAAGTGGTGTCACTTCGGTTATGATTTTTAACCTTAACTGGGTAGCAAATTTAGAAAAAAATGTGATGTTTGAGTGGGGCATACTAATCTGTTTTGAAAGAAAAAGCATCAGCTGACAAGTTAACCAGTCTGATGACTTTTGTATATAAAATTTTGAACAAAGGCACAATGGTGTGCAAAAAATGCTTTCGTCTTCAAAATACCATAAAACTTCAGCCAGCTTGTCCTTGACTTTAGTTAGTGAAACTCAATGATTCTACAGCAGTCTGCTGCACCAAAAAGAAAAAAAAAGAAAGAAAACTGCCAATGCACTATACAGCAGAGGAGGCAGGAATTAATTAAACTACTATTATTTGCATGCAACCATGATTAAAATGCTTATGCCTTGGGCTGGCCCTGCAGTGTTGGATAACATGCAGTATATTCATTTAAATGCATTTGTCCTTCAACCACCAATAACAATATCTGATTGTAATATATATATACATATATATACATGTCATCATCCTTTCAGCTTGTCAACCTGGCCTTCCTGTCAAGTATATCAAGCCAAGCTGCACTGATGTTACAGTGCAATAAGTGTAAAGCTGGGAGGACTGGTCTCAGTGGTGGTAAGCTCACAACATTCTGCACAAACTTCAGCAAAAGCTGCTTCAGAGCTGCTTGTCCCTGTTTGTCTGCCTAACGCTCTCTTTTCTGCAGCAAGCAGAAACAGAAATATGTGCTCCATCACTCCCACTTGGCGAGGGCGTTTTGGCTAACAGAGAAGAAATGTGAAGCAAATTCTTCATGCCCAACACCAGGCGTTACCCAGTATATTTTTCATTCCTGAGACAAGTTGTGAATTGACTCACCTCTTCTCTGTCTCTGTAAATCTTACTCGTTCATTTTCTTTGTTGTACACATGTTGGCCTACATTACACAAGGACAGATATAAGATATGTGCTCATATTTCACCCCAAAAATAAGTGCAGTTGTCGTCTGCAAAGTGAGAATAGCAGTGTTTCCCTTCATAAATGTGAGCGTGGAAGGACTCTGTCTGATATCTGTGTGGAGGTGAGAAGCTAATCATTGCTTCCGGATCAGGCCTTATCAGCTGCCGTAGCAACAGCAGGATTGTCTTTTCATTTGTGGTCATGTGTTTTTTATGTGTCGACAGACACATTAAAATAAGAATAAATCAAATAAATCAAATAAAAATTTAATTGTAAAAAGAGTCAATGCTTTATTTAATTTAGTTGAATCCAATTTAATTTTATTTAGCTTTAAATAGGATTATATTAAATTACTTTTAGTTTATGTTATTTTATTTTAATGAATTGTAGAATATTTTATTCAAATTTTCTAATAAAATCAATAAAAACTGAGTGGATTTATATTATTTCATTTTTTATTTTATTTATTTTTTATTTAATTTTATTTTGTTCAACAAAATAAGTCAGTTCCTTTACATAACTGAATTGAATTTTGTCTTATTTTCATAAATAAGATTAAATTAAATAATTTCTTGCTTGCTAAAGTCTTGCTTATATTAGCTTACTTTTATTTTGTTTTACAATATTTAATTTTTCCAAATAAATTAAAGTGATATTTTGTAAAGAAACAAAAAAACAAAAAACAAAATCAGTGTCATGTTATTTTTCTTTGTTATTATTATTTTTTAAATGAAATTAAATCTAATAAATACAAATGAAAAATGCCAGTAGCTTTGTTCAATTCAGTTGAATTTGAGTTTTTTTTAAATAAGATTAAATTAAATATTACTTAAAATAAATAAGCCCAGTTTATCTGAGAAAAGAACCCATAACGACATGGATAATAACTTATAGCAGGTTGTTCCTTAATACGTGTTTTTATTCCCTCCCGCCAGCGTTGTGTGGAACCCAGACCAGCTGAGGCTCCATTTACTGCATCATTTGTTTCAGCAGTGATATAAATCATAAACACAAGAGCAACTTTGTGAATTTCAGGTTTCAGACCTGAACTTCTCTGGCATCTCAGATGTGTGTGAAGGCAGGAAAAAAGAGGAAAAAGGAAGGAAGCAAAGGGACTGCTGCTCAGCTTGCCTGCTCAGCAAGAGCTATTTTTAGACCCTAAGGAACAAAAGAAGCGGCATCGCCTTTCAAGCCCCACGTAAACGTGTTGTTTCACCTCTAAATGTGGTGCCTGAAGACAGCTGGCACCACGTGGCTATGTTTAGTCCTCAACACAAATAAAGACAAAGGGCTGTCCATCTGCCGCCTCTCATCTCGATATATCTGTGCATCTTTATTCATGCTGCAGGAAGGATTGTTTTTCTTCTAGCTGTCTATAAGCTATAATCTAAGGTAGAGATATAATGTAATTAAAGAGCAAAGCATTTGAGCTAAGAGGCGGGAAAGAGTTCCTCTGGGACTCCAGTGGTATCGGATGTGCTGCTGCTATGAAACAGACTCATATAATCTCACACGCCAAAGAGGATGTGGAAAGCTTGCAAGATCAGTTTAGGTCAGCCATTAATCCTCCATCTGGTTAGACTGTTGAGGAAGTGACTGCTTACAGAAAAAGCATGGAACAAAAAACAAAAAGAAAAGGAAAGAAGAAGAATGGACCAATACTGTGCAAAAGTCCAGATCCAGCCCTAATTTCTTTTGCTTCCAAGCAGCCAAATGGTCTCAATCAACCGTTCTCCAGACCTTCTGAAGCTCTTTAAAGGTTTTCTTCAGTTACTTGCTGCTTTTTCACTCATTTTCAGTCGAGCAACTGAAGAAATGAACTAGTGTTGTTGTCAACGCAGAACAGACAACATTACCAAGAACATTTTAATAGTACGTTTAGGCTGTTTGTTAGTAGCAGCCTGTCACAAAATGCATAATTTGCTCCCATTTCTTCAGTTAAATCTATAAAATAAGCCAAAGATGACTCAGGCTGACAGATATGAAACCGTATGTTTGCAGCGGGTTGTTACTAAAGCGTTGGAAACTTGGTTTCATCTCAGCATGTTGTCCCTAGAACATGAGGAAGCAAGTGAAGGACTAAAGAAGAAATGTCAGGACAAAAAACATTACAGAAGAAAAGGATGTGAAAGTGATGTCCTGAAGAAAAAGAAAAAAAAAATCCATCAAAGACCTGAGCTAGGACCAGAAGGATGCACCTAGATCTACAGTTGATCCATCTACCGTTGACCAAAGTCTTATCATTAGTGGTCTCCATGGAAACGTAGCTGTCAAGAAGCCACTCTTAAAGAAGGAAAACAGGCAGAAACGGCTGAGGCATGCCACATGACTCAAGAACTAGGCTGAAGATCAGTGGCAGTAGGTCTGATGGAGGGATGATTTTTAAGGATATTTTCTTTTCCAAGCAGCCAGTCTTAATTATAATCAGATAATCCTTGGACTTGAGCAGCAGTTTCCTGACTTTCTGAACATCTTTTAAAGCTTTGTTGCTCTTCCACTACTTGTTAGCCCACCAGTCCTTGTAACATTTTCAGAGAATGTTTGTTTAGCCATTAACCCAGTTTATGAGACCTTTTGCATCACTTTATGGTAAATACTTTGCTCAAAACCCTGTTGTACATAATCTGATATTGTCTTCTGCCCCTGGTGGATACCTTTTACACTACAATAAATTAGCCATCACACAGTAATAAACGTTAATATTAACATATTTTTGTTAATTATTTTCTACATTTTGTTAAAGGGCCAAACAAAGACTTCAGGTAAAAATACAAATAGAATTTTATATCCATTTTTTTCTTGGATTGGGCTTTAAAGGGTTAAAACTGTCCTGTGACATATATATGTATGAAAAAGGCTCCTAACTCAACAGACAAACCAGTCTCCACACATAACACATTTAGCAAAGAACCAGTTTTAGATGATATCCATGAGTTTCTCTGTTAACAGCAGCATGTTGGAAAGACAAAACTTGTTCCTACTTTGTTCCTACTGGCAGGTTGATCACCAAAGAGCTGAAACTTGGCACATCTCAGCATGGTGTGCAGCGAGTCCTTAAAACATCTGAGGAAACTAGACAATTGGAAGACAAAAGAAGTTTCAGAACTAAAAAATGATCTACAGCAGATGAAGAGGAAGAGTCATATGTTCCAGAAATAAGAATAAATCCATAAAAGGCCTGACACAGGACCCGAGACATGCATCTGGACCTTCAGTTGACCAGAATCAGACGTATTTTATTAATCCCAGAGGGAATATTTTATTTATCTAAAAATAGGGACGAGCCACATTAATGTACATTTTCATGTATATATGGAAGATTATAGCCAATGACTATTTTCCATCTTTAGTCCCTAAAACCGTGACACAGAGAGAGAAGGAAAAAATAGAAAAATGAGAATGCAAGTGAAAAGTAGAATAATGTGCTGAAATAAAATAAATTAAAAACAAAATATTTACAGTATTTACAATATTTACACGAGGTTATGGCTGAGACTTGGTTCAGTGCGGAGTTATGCAGCGTATCATGGGTGTAGCTGTGAGGTGGAACCAGCCTGTAGCTGAATGTGCTCCTGAAGTTCTCCACCATGTTGTGGAGAGGGTGGGAAGGGCTGTCCACATCGTTCTTAGCTTGGACATCATCCCCCTCTCTGACACCACCCTCAGAGAGTCCAGCTCCACTCCAACAACATGACCGACCTTAGGGATCATTTTTTTGAGTCATCTGGGTGTTCGCCACCTTCAGTCTGCTGCCCCAACACACAACAGCATGAAGAAGGACTCTGCCAACCACAGACTCATAAAGTACCCTGAGCATCGTAGAGCAGATGTAGAAGGAACTCCACCATCGGTTGTGACCCTTCCTGTAGATGGCATCAGTGTTTTTGCTGAAGTCCACTCCAAGGTATTTATAGTCCTCCACCGCGTCCACATTTACACCACCGATGGAAACGGGTCATCGGTGGTCTTGACCTCCACATGTCCACAACCAGTTCTTGAGTTTTTCTTATGTTGATCTGCAGATGGTTCTGCTCACACTTATCCATCTTCTGTTGTCCAAAACCTCATCATTAATGGTCTCCATAGAAACGTGGCTGTCCAGAAGTCATTCCTAATGAAGGGAAACAGGAGGCTGAGGAATGCCACATGACACAAGAACTGGACTGAAAATCAGCAACAACAGGTCTGACGGAGGATGAATCCTCCACAGAACCTGAACTTCAACAATATTAAAGCAGCGTGAAATCATCTGGACAAGGAATGGAGAGTCCTTCAGGAAGTCTGGGGACCTGTTCCTAGAGCACATTCCACAGATTTCACAGAGAAAGTAAGCCTATAAAATTCCCAACAACAAAATATAAAATCAGTCATAAGAGCCGAAGTCTAAACTAAAAGCTTGTTAGAATAAAAATGTCTTCAGTTCCGCTTTAACAATATCCAAACTACGTAAGGATAAGGGCAGAGCATCCTGCAGTCTGGCTGCAGCTGCCTGGAAAGATCCATCTCCTAAAGCGAAGGACCATCAAAAGACTCTGACTGGATGACGTCAAACTGCGGCAGGACGTATACGGATGAAGCAGCTCAGCAAATAAGTACAAGACATCAATACAAGAAAACTTGTTTAGACTTTTAAAACCAGAGGTCTCCAAATCTGGGGACGTTGAGAACAGATGGCCAAGCTGTGCCAAACTGTCAGACATTTCCTGACCAGTCTGAACTAAAACCTCTAATTCTGACAGAGATGACCTTATAGAGGCAATGTTCATCCTGAGATACATCCTGGAAGTGTTTGGGGCGAGCCTGAAACTGTTTTCATATGTGCTATGTTCCATCTTTCTCTATTCTTTACCAGTAATATACTGACATTTACACATCTTAACTAATCTTTCTTTATTAGTAGTAATCAAATTGACCTTGTGAGTATGCAATTTTAAAGCAGAGGCCTAAGAAATATGTACAGGGTTTAAAGAAGTTAGGAGAGTTCTGACTGTGTGAATAAAACTGATGTTTATAAAAGCACAAACCCTGGTTTTTCTCATAAACAGCATTTAGATTTATGTTTCCACACACCCTAATAAAACATGGCATCCATTTCCAGTTTTTTTTAGTAATGAAGAAACGACGGGTGGCTTAACACGTTTGCACAATACTGTATCACACATGCTGTACGTTTAAGTAACAAATATAGGAATTTAATTCATTTATTTGTGATGTTATTGTAGAATAAAATAGTGTGTTTCCACATTAATTTCTATCCATTTGCCGGTTAAGTAACGGAATACAGATGAAAGGTTCCTAACCTTCTAAGACTGAAAGGGAACAAAAACAACATTTATACTAAGTCATGGTTAAGAATGGTTTTTCTTTCACTGACAAGTTAAATAATCATCTGACAGAACGAAAAGCTTTCCATCTTTATTTATTACTAGAAATCAAAGCAACAAACCCACCAGAAAGTCACCAAGCTCCACTTTCTGAGGCTGCAGTGACACCTTGTGGTCACAAACTTTCTTTTTCTTTTCTTTTTTTTTATTTTGGACACAGCTTGACTTTCAACTTGCCTAAACATTTTGTACATTTGTAACATGCGAAGGCAAAGCTCTTTAAATTCCTGAATCGTAGATGTGCAGGAGTGCCTGTAACAAATATAGCAGCTGGCCCGCAGTCAGGGCCACTTATTCAGAGGTACAGTGGAGAGTCATTGTGCTGGAGCCACTCATGACGGCATTATAAAGGGAACTCATATTACGAGCACAGGTATGGCAGGCATCCCGTTCATCTGGGCTAAGAGTTTAAATAAGAGGGAGGCAGCTGCCGTCCCCTCGCAGTCCAGACCTCGTTGGGAGAGCCACTGCTGACAGTTGGAGACCAGAGTATGGATTACAGTAACAACCCAGCGACAAGAGGTAGGACCTCACAGATTGTACATATTACCACTGCTATGTAAATTCAGAAAACACTAATCACTCCCAAAAGCTGGGGCTTACTCAAAAGAAGGAGGTTATTACAAGCAAGAGAGAGGAAACCCTGAGACGGTGACCAGAGATAACACAGACCATGTGCTGGTCTTCACATGTGATGCTGAATCTGAAGTGACCAGATTTAACTACAGAGCAGGTTTTGTATCTGACCCTCTGAATAAGGTCGTTCAGAACAGGCTTTCTTGTGTACTGAGTGAATCTCACATATATATCAAACCATGAGCAGCATGTTAGTAGACGTCTGTGTGGAATAATGCAGAACAAGTGGTTTTTCTTGCAGTAATAATCACTGGAACACATGACGAGAAGCAATAATCACAGCAATAAATACGTCCCGAGACACTCCGGATCAAAGTGTGATCATAGGAGGTTGTTCAGTATCTGCACCAAGATGAAACGAACATGCCTCATGTAATGAAGAGCCCCAGAACCTTTTGTACTCGGGAGGATATATTTTGCTTGCATAAAAGGAAAAAAACAATATTCTGTTTTTGTTTTGCATTGACATTCAGTAACATCTTTTCTTAGTGTGACGTAAGTCGCTTTGGGTAAAAGTATCCTCTGAATGACTGAACATGTTTGATTTTGTGTCTGTGTGGTCAGTTTTTAATATCCCTTTGAGTCTAGGAGGTGTTTGTTTAATTTCTTTACAACTTTGCACAAGGATGTAGTCATTTCATCTACAACTTATTTTATTTTAACGTATAAATCATCAAGAAAATCACCTGACTAACAATTAACAAGCTGGAGAATATTCTTGCTTTTTAAGCTTTTTAAGCATTTAAGCAACCAGCTCCATTGTGAGAGGAATTATTCACATACTTGCTTTTTGTGGTCAGTTTCTCATATTTGTGATTTTTTTGATGATCACATTTACATGCATTGTGCCTTTGTTTTAACTTTGCACATCTTTCATTGTGATTATTCTGTGATTCTTTGTAGACTTTTGGCATGTTTTCTGGGGTAATAGTAGCTTTATGTCTCTTTCTGTGTTGGAGGTGAAGCTGAATATTCAGCTGCTGGCTGAAAAGCTGCAGGACTTCAGTAATTTGTCAACACCTGAGATGAGGAAACGCTGTCGGGCACCTTTTATTCCACCAGCCAGCACCTAATAGGCCCATTCAGTAATCGCTCTGTGTACAGTATAAGATAACACCTGCTTCACAATTATGTGGTCTACCACATGCCATTTCGGTTTACTATCTCTCATTCAAGCTTATTTTCACTCACAAAATTATAGTGAGAAAGTTGGAAGAAGTAGGAATCAAGTGTGCACACATTAAGAGCACAGAGAGAGGTCAGCTGATTCTATCTGCCCAGAGCTCAGAATATTCATTATTAAGGTGATGTGAGACGAGCCTGAACAACCCGATTCTGCCGTATGGAGTTCAGATTTAAAAGAATCACCCTCCAGAGCTTCATGCAGTGAAGGATGGTCCAAAGTTTTCATTCAGACAATTAGACACAGCTGACAATGATTCAGTTTCAGCTCAGTTTAGGTCTTTTCGCACAAATAACCTCTTTTCATATAAAAACAACATTTCAACACATTTTTATCTAAATGTTTTGGGTTGTGTCTAACATTTGGAGCTTGTTTGGTCCCATTATGTCAGTTCAAAGCATGGCAGAGCCTGTCTGCACCATATATCTTTAAGTCCGTTCTAGTTAGTTAGTCTGCCGCTATAAATCCAGCCTGCATGGAGCATCAGGCAACAACACATTGACAGCCTTTGCACAGTTAAAAATCTTTTGCTTGGCTGAGCAGCAGACACAAGGAGCGAGGCGGCTCCTCTGAAACTGGTGTGTGTCCATGTTTAGCTGAAATCAATACAGTTATGTGTGGAACCTGAGGCACTCCAATAGAAACGGTCAGCACGCTTTCAGGGAGGAGAAAAGCTGGTTAGTAGCAACACAGGGCATAAAATTTATGTGAGGGAGACTTTGTTGTGGGTGTGCATGCAAATCATTGTGGGATGTTTCAAAGAGAGCGTGTTTGTAGATAACACGTCTGCTTTCCTTCAGACGTCTTGTGTCACACCCAGGCTGCCTCTCAGCAACCTTTCCCATAAGCAACTGGGAGGAAATTACTCATCTGTGAGGAACTTGTTGGCTTGTTTTCAAACTATTCAGCTTAAAGCACTCTGGAGAGGTTGTTATTCATTAAAAAAAGCCTCTTCATTCTGCTTTCATCTTCAACTGAGTGCAGAATAAAAGATCTAACACAATCTGAAGAGAAGTAAATAAACAGCATGATCACCATCATCTGATGTTTGACGAATGATTCCTGATTCTGGTTTCATGGATGGCAGCATATTGTTTTGTTTTTTTTTATAAATAATGGAATAAGTGGTACAGAAAACGAATGAATGAATGATATCAAAGAACCAAAATATGCCTGTTTTGTGAAAAAGAAAGTACAGACGCTTTCAGTTCTAGAGTTTAGGAAAATAATTAAAAACGATCTCATCCTGTCCAAGTCAAAAGATCTATTAAATCCACCTCAGCTGAAGACATGTTGCACTGTGATCATTTATTTAAAGGCGAATTATGCAACTATATGTTTAAGTGACCACCACAAGGGAGCAGAGTTTAACCAGACAATTTGCATGTTTATTATGAAATAATATGTTTACAACTTTGTTTTTCTTGTTTTTCAAGCAGGGAAAGAAATCTCTTCTTAATTCTGGCCCTGTTTAATTTTAATGTATAAATCATCAATAAAATTACCTGACTAACAACAAAGAAACAAAGCCATTAATATTTTTGCTTTTTAACCTTATGTTTAAGTAGGCAGTAGGTTTCATTTTAAGTGTAATTGTTGACATACTTGCTTGTGTAGTAAGCATGTTACAAGATGATTCCACTAGGGGGCGCATGAGCGAACTCAGACCAAATAGAGTTGCTGAGTTTATGAACTAAACGATAAAAATGGTGACAATAGACAATCATGCAAATGCGACCAGGTCCCTGCAAAGATCAGAGGCAGACCAGGGGGCCCCCAGGACCCGGGCGACCAGCCGCCACCCTGGAGCACGTGTCCCAGCCAGCCCAGAGGGTGGCAGTGGAAGGCCCTGGCTAGAGTACCCCGGGGCCATGAGGCACAGGCCCTAAGAGGACAGGGACGGCAGCTGCTGGCCCTGCCAGGGCCCCAGGAACCCGAGAGTGACTCACCCCCCAAGGCAGAGGCCCCACCCAATAGGAAAGTGTTTTAGAGTCAAACATGAGATCATCTGTGTGACCGCCAAATCATTTCACACAACAGGACAATAAACCCAAACACAGCAGTAAATCTGCAACAGAATATCTGAAAAAGACAAGGTTCAAGGTGTTGCAGTGCTCCAAATTCCAGACTCCTGACTGATATGGCATCATGACACTTTAAAAGATTTGTCCACAAACAAACCTCCATGACCTGAAGCACTGGTCAGCCAAAATTCCTCCACAATGATTCAAGAGACTGATAAAATCATAACTAAATCATGGACTAAAGAGGTACTCACGGTGCTCGTTCATCTGAATGTGTAAATGCTGCATTTCTGGCATTGAAGGATGTGTTTTCTGCTAATAACAGGACCTGCAGTGAGCAAGAAGAGACAGAAGCAAGAGACTGATGTGCCCAAAGAGGACCCAATGACTTTGTGTTGACAGCTCACGTGTTCAGGAAACAGCAGGCAGGTTTTTCATTCACACCTTTCATCTGTAGAATTTATCATGTTGTTTGCCTTTTGGTGGATTTCTTTGTGTCCAAAAAGAGATGTTTACCTATAGTCCAGCGTATAAGGGGCACTTCCTGTCCCCATGAAGCACTGCTGTTTGCAGGGTTGCAAGTAGAAGCTTTATTCCTCACTAAACAGGATTTATCTTCAAATAAAGTGTTTAACAGCAGAAATGCACCAAAGGTAAAGTGTTATTTGTCATTGTCTCAACTTACATGCTTTGTAACCAACGGCTGGGGAGTAGATGCAGTTGATCTCAATAGTTTAGGATAAAAGTGGCTGTAATTTTTCACAGGGCTTTCCAACAGTCGTGCCGTTCTGCTTCAGCCAGCAAAGGAGGACGGGGATCATCAAGAAAGATGTTTTTTGTAGCAGGGGCCAAAAATACTGCAGCAGCAGGGAGAGGAAATGAAAGAAGGTAACAGATTTTTACATTTCAGGCCTGAAAACACTGACTCATGGGTTGACAAGAGAGGTTTTCTTACTAATAAGTCACTTTCTGTCAGTGTTTTGAAACTTAAACTTTCATTTTCTATCATCAGGTCCATTTATCAGAAATTTCGTGAGGTAGACTCCTTTTTAGACAAGAAGAAGACAGTGACAGCCCTTAAGCCTGGAGAGGACCGGGCCATTCTCCTGGGACTCGGGATGATCCTGTCTTCAGTCATGATGTATTTTGTCCTGGCTATCACCATATTACGCTACTATGCAGACAGGTACAGGCTCGCTGTTAGAGAAGAGCTGATTTTTCACCGTAAAAGAGTGAGAAATTAAGAAATGTCAACCAGAAACGTGTTTTACTCATCAAACTGTTTCACTGCTCCTTCAACCTGAAAATAGCAGAAAATGAAAAGTTAGATTTGCCAGAACAAATGATACCCCCTAACACTGAGCAGATGTTTATTTATGTTTTATATCAAACTGGATCTTCATTTGAATGTCGATGCAGCGTGTGGACAGAGGAAGGCGTGTGTGTGGTTCTCAACTCCACGGTCACAACAGAAATGAACTGTTCCTACAGCTGTGGGTCAGACTGCTGGAGAGTGTCCAAATACCCTTGTCTGCAGGTCTATGTGAGTGTCAATAACACAGGACGAGTCACTCGTTTATCTCACAACGAAGAGACGCAGGATGCCAGCTCTGAAGTGAGTACTGTGTCAGAATGAAAATACTAGGAATTACTGAACCGTTTCAAGTGTTGACAACAGCAGTCAGATGTTGGCCTGGTGACAGAGCAGAGTTTGGCCACAATTGGTATGGAGCTAGCATAGAGACATAAGTCGTGTGGCTTTGCATTTCCAGTGACTGATAATGTAGCTGAGTCCCAGTGGTCTACTCACTTCAGAGTGCACAGACTACATAGTGTATGCAAGGGTTCTCTCTGGGTACCCCGGCTTCCTCCCACCATCCAAAGAAATGCATGTTAGGTTAACTGCTCAATCTGTGTGTGTGTGGTTATCATCTTCTTGCATTAATACTTAAACATTGAACAGTTGTATACATACATTCAAAAGTTTATAGAAAGTCAAATTAAGATCACCTGTAAGGGTTATAGTGGATTTTAGCTTCATCCTGATGTCCTACAAAAAGCTCAATATCCCTAACTTTTTGTTTGAAGCCGAGAGCAGCCAGGCTCGACTATTTTATTTTTTATTTTAATTGTTATCTCCAGATAACAAGAAAGTTTTCTTGTTATCTCGAGAAAACAAATTAGATAACAAAATGATTAAGCTGGGCTCAAAAGTAATTGTTACTGTGTTACACCTGGTTTTATTGATCAGAATAGACCCCATGACAGCTGGGGAGGGAAGTCATGGTGTATATGTGTTATTCTGTGAATGACTGATTGTAAAACATAATTATCAGACACGTCCACATTTCAGCTTTTATCAGACCTGACAGAAGTAAAATTGGATGCATTGATCAGTGATGAATGTTCCTCTATTTAACGTCAGCTTGCATCCGTTGACTGTACTAAAGCATCCCAGTACAGAACAGCTCTGTACTGGGATGCTCCTTGCAGTGACCAGTTAAGGTGTTAGGCGAGAGGGGGATGATGGCTAAGCTCTCATCGACGTTGAAGGGCAGTTTTTCTTCCCACCGCCCCACACCCCTCCCGAACACTGACAGCCCTGCAGAGCTCCTTCAGCAACAGACTGCTGCATCCAAACCAACACTGCTCCCAGTAGACCATACACTCAATAAAAGGCAGTATAATTTAATAATGTACAAAGACATGCATGTTAGGCTGATTTGAGTCTCTAAAGGTCCTTTCTTACTAGTACCTACTAACTCCAGCCTGACACCACTCCTCCTGATTTGTAGATATTCCAATCAGGATTTTCCAATCAGGCATGCAGACACATTTTTAGCATCTACTTTGTTGGGGTTTTGAAGGTGCAGAGCCAGGCCGAAAACCGTGACATGTCGAGATAGCAGCCAGAATTTGAAGTCATGGGATGAGTCATAAGAGAGAATCCTGGCCCTGCCATCTTTTAAACTCTGAAGCTGTGACTGTGGATAACAACATTGGCCAACAGCCTTCTCTGGATTAGCTCAATAAATTGTCTATGATTATAAGCATTAAACCATGTAAATCACGAGCTCAACGTCCTCCGTTGTTGTTCCGCGTAGTAGTAGTAAAGGCCCATTTATGCTCAACGCAGATGACGGAGCAATATCACCATAAATACCACTGGAACCTTGGGGAACATGTGGAGTTCCCCAAGGTTCCATCCTGGGGCCTCTTCTGTTTAACATCTACAAGCTCCCACTGGCACAGGTCATAAAGAAAAACAAAATTAGTTACCATAGCTACGCAGATGACACACAGATATATATTACAATGTCACCAGGAGACCGAGGCCCCGTACAGGCTCTTAGTAAACGCATTGAGGAGATTAATAACTGGATGTCCAAACTTTCTTCAGTTGAACAAAAACAAAACTGAAGTGATTGTATTTGGAGCCAAAGAAAAACTATTAAAGATCACCACAGAGCTTCAGTCTATACACCTAAAAACCACCAACCAGGCCAGAAATCTGGTGTAGTGATGGACTCAGACCTTAACTCTGAGAAACACATTAAGGGAATTACAAAGTCAGCCTACTATCACTTTAAGAACATGTGAAGGGTAAAAGATCTGATGTGTCAGCAGGACCTGGAAAAACTAGTCCAGCTTCCATCTTTAGTCGGTTTGATTATTGTAACAGTGTTTTTACAGGTTCTGCCTAAAACATCAGTCAGACACCTGCAGCTTATTCAGAACTCTTCTGCTTCAGTCCTCACTAAGACCAAGAAAGTGGACCACATCAGTCCAGCTCTGAGGTCTTTATACTGGCTGCCTGTTCATCAGAGGATAGACTTTAAAGTTCTGCTGCTGGTCTAGAAAGCTCTGAATGGTTTAGGACCAAAATACATCAGTGACCTCTTGACCCAGTATGAACCTACCAGAACCCTCAGGTCATCTGGATCCAGTTTCTTATCAGTTCCCAGAGTCAGAACCAGACATGGAGAAGCTGCATTCAGCTTCTATGCTCCACATGTCTGGAACAAACTCCCAGAAAGCCTCAGATCAGCTGAAACACTCAGTTTATTTAAATCCAGGTTAAAGACCCACCTGTTCTCTGCTGTTTTTCAATGGTTTCTATTTAGAAGTAAAAATCTACATCTAGTTCTTTTAAGCTGGAATCTTTAAACTTGATCATGTTTTAATACTGTTTTTCTCCATATTGGAACTTTATTTCTTGCATTTTATCTATTTTATTTTAGCCTTTTCTTTCTGTTTTTGTTCATTAATTTTATTTCTTTTAAACTCAGTTTTTTTTAATGCACTTGTATTGCTTTTTGTACCCTGCTGTAATGTTTTATGTAAAGCACTTTGAATTGTCTTGTACATGAAATTTGCTTTACAAATATATTTGCCTTGCGTTGTTACAGTTTCAAATGTAGAGATACGAGTAACAAAACTGGTGATTCAAGCTGCAAGACTCAGGTCTCTATTCTAGCTCCATAAAGAAGCCCCAAAAGCAAAAAGTGTGACACACACCTATTGCTCGGTGTAACCTTCACTCCTTTCTTTGCAGTGTGTCTATGTGCCGCGGTGCCAGAAGGACAGCATGGCCATGCACGCCGTAATCATGAACATTTCTGAGCATCTGAAGGTGAACCAGCAGGTCTCCTGTTACTATGATCCCAGCGAGCAGCAGGAGAACGTCCTCCTGACACGGCTCTATGACCACAGCGTCGTCTTCCACTCGCTGCTCTGGCCCTCGTGCATGCTCTCGGGAGGGGCCCTCATCATCATGATGGTGAAGCTCACCCAGTACCTCTCAAGACTTTGCGAGGAGATAGGGAAAATCAAGAGGTGAATTACATGTAGCAACGGTGACAGGCAGTTAGATGATGGACATCTATCAGGAAAGGGAATGTTTGAACCAAGCGCACTTATGACCCCTTGCAAACTTTCCTCCTGGGCTGAGACACTGGGAGCAGCTGACTTCCACTGCCAGAGAGGATGTTTATAAAAGTGAACTGAATGTTCCAAGGCGGAAACCAGGCGAACATGTAACAGGCTGTTGCTAGAAAAACAAAGATTGCATTTTGCAGGATGTTAAATGGTTGTAAAGCCTTTCAGTGTACTTGTTTACAATTGTTTGCTATATGCTATATTATGAGCATGTGCTTTTCATGCTACTTGACAGAGAACACCTCTGTCTGCATAAATGGTTAAAAATGCTGAAAATTTTCCTGCATTTTGATGTTTTCTGGAACAATGATTATTCTTAATCAACTTTAACAGTGACCAAATAAAATGTGGTCTTCCGGTGAACATTGGTGGTTAATTTATTTTTTTCTTTTTCTCTGATTATGTTATGAGAAACTCTTCAAGACATGTTTCCAGTTTGGCATCAAAGTTTACTTAATCCACACTGGTTTAATGTCCCAATCCTTGAATATATGACTCATTCGAGGGTGGATGTTCTCATTTCTAAGAATAACCCAATGAGTATTGAGGATTCAGTACATTTTGCTGGCCACAACTTTTTCCTTTAGCTCACTGTCAGCACAATTTAAAGTTTTTTTGTTTTTTTTTTACAGATGCTGTCAGAACAAGTTGGGAAAACATGATTTATATTGTGGGTTAAAGCAGTAAAGCAGACTATTGATCTTAGCGAACTGTTCTCTTCTCTTCTATGAAGGATCTATTCACAAACAGCTAGAAGGAAGAATTATATTTGCTTTCGGCTCTGCATATGACTTTGTTCAGTAATAGACCAACAGCTTAGCCACTGTTTTCATGTCCTCTTCGGTGACATTTCTTAATGTGTACTTCAACACGACAAAACACTGACAATTTGGACGTAGTTTTATCCCGTTTATGTAAACACAAACTGATTCTCCAGCTGCTAACTCGGAGGGCGGTCCGTGTGGAAATGATGAGCCTGGTAGCTAGCTGCCCCCGGACAGTCTTTAGCCGCTAGCGTGCTAGCAAACAGTTCAGTTTCTTTTTGGGACAGCACGATGACGAACATTATGAACTATTACAGACTTATTCCGCTACAAATTATTGACAACACTACCGGGAGCTAGGGACGGCTTTCTTCCCAATAATCTGGGACTGCCCTGACCACCTTAAGACAACCGTTTAGATGGACTAACAACGGAGCTAGCGCTGCTGCTGAGACTTCTGGAGCGGGCACGAATGGGATTAGCCGAGCTAGCCGCGGCTAATGACGGTGCTGGCTGACTAGCTTCTCGGCTAACCGGTTGGCGTTAGTTAACACAGGTAGCCTTATTTATTTGCTTTTTCATTAGTGATCAGCTAAAACAACCGATCAGTTGCTCACACAACAGACTATCGGAGCGTATAATTTAGTTATAACAGACAAAAATTAGGTCATGTATGAGGCGATGTTTTTATGTAGCAAATGACATTTATCTGCTTAGTGAACTTGGCTAACGTGCTAGCTAGCTCGCTAAGAAACAACATTTAGCTAAAGTTTAAACAACTAAACACTCCCAAAACTAGTTCAACTGACTGTCCAGCTCAGGCTTAAAGTTGAATCTTAAAATTGTTAGCCAAATTTAATTAATGTGAGGTTAAGATTGGTTAGCTAGCGAGTTTGTTTACATATTGTAGGAAGTCCAGTTAACCGACATCACTGGACATTATCAGATTAAAGCTACCCCATAATGAGTTATGAAATATTTTAACATGCCAGTCATGTAAATGTGTTATTGTCGATTATTCGTCTGGAATGAGATGATGAGGTTGGTCACGGTTGTAATAATGCTCCATCAACTGACAGCTAAATGGTCGAAGTTGAAAACAAACGAAATGAAAGTAACTTATGTCTGAGTCATGATTAGCCCAGAGTCGCAGTAATTTGTTGAATAGTCCTCCTTAGATATTTAGTTACTCAACTTTTCTAGTACTTTTGGGACCCATTGTTAACCTTGAATTTGCTAGGAGTGTGTATTTAACCTTTTTAAATGTCCTATCACATTGTTAGACTCATGTATTTTTGACAAGTGTTTTGCATTTTTGCACACAAGACCGCAGTTCTCATATAATTATGTTTCCTTCTTCCTCTCAGTTTGGTTGACATCGCTCATCTGGTAATTACCAGGCTCTAAATAGAGCAGATTTGCTGGCACAACCATGCCTCCCCGACCCTCCTCAGGAGAACTATGGGGGATGCACTTGATGCCCCCCAACATCGAAGTGGACTGCCTTCTGCCAAATGGCATGATTCTGACATTGGAGTGCCTCCGAGAGGCCACGCTCATCACTGTCAAGCATGAGCTTTTCAGAGAGGCCAGGAAGTACCCTCTTTACCATCTGCTACAGGAGGAGAGCTCCTACATCTTTGTCAGCGTCACCCAAGAGGCAGAACGGGAGGAGTTCTACGATGAGACCCGGAGGCTGTGTGATCTTCGGCTGTTCCAGGCCTTCCTCAAAGTTATCGAGCCAGTGGGCAACAGAGAAGAGAAAATTCTCAACAGAGAAATAGGTATGGGTCTGTTAGCTGTCTGTACTTCTCAGTAACGTAACAGCTGTTGGCCTTGGCAGTGTTGTTACCCATAGTGAGAAGGATTAACTTAATACTGCGTCTCTTATTCTGTGTATTGTGTTTCAGGGTGTTATTATTATATCAAATGTCACAGTACAATGTATCTGAAATATTTTTACAAGCAGTTTTTTTCCTTTTGTAGGTTTTGCTATTGGAATGCCGATTTGTGAATTTGATTTAGTTAAAGACCCGGAAGTTCAGGACTTCAGAAGGAACATTTTAAATGTTTGCAAAGAAGCTGTGGACCTAAGAGACAGTAACGGGCCTCACAGCAGAGCTTTGTACGTCTATCCTCCTAATGTAGAATCCTCAGCAGAGCTTCCCAGACACATCTATAATAAGCTAGATAAAGGTAAGACTTCTTGGGGCAACGAGGGTTCATTATGTAGATAATATTTATATGGCGCTAGGATAGGGACATACCTTTTTCTAATTTCATATTTGAAACTGTAAGAAGTATGAATAAAATTTATTACAAGTACACATGAATTCTGCAAGTCAGAAAATACAAGTAGCCTAAATCTTTATAAACCAGAAAATATATTTCAATTGTACAAGTCTGATAATACAAGTCCTAAATTACTAGTAAATCTTACAAGTAATATTGTACAAGTCTTAAAATGTACTTTTTAATGTTTCCTCTGCGCCCCGCTGTAATGCTGTTAATGTTTTATTTAAAGCACTTTGAATTGTCTTGTAAATGAAATGTGCTTTTCAAATAAACTTGCCTAGCCTTACTAGTACAAGTCAAGTCTTAAAATACTAGTAAACATTGGTCCCACGTACTTGTAAAACAGATGTGTACTTTCAGACTTGCACAGTTAATCCATACTTGTAGATTGTACTTGTGCCTTTACTTGTTGTTACTGTTCCAAATATGAACATACAAGTTACAAAACTATGTCCCTGTTCTAGCTCCATTGTTACCCAATATTTTGCAATATCTAATGGGATAAAATTAAGAGATTTCTTTCTCTGTGTCCCAGACAGACCTGTGAGCAACTAGTTTTACTTCCAAACTACAGCATGTTTGATCATTTATTTTCCTTCCCCACAGGTCAAATCATCGTAGTCATATGGGTCATTGTTTCACCGAGCAACGACAAACAGAAGTACACCCTGAAGATCAACCATGACTGCGTACCAGAGCAGGTCATTGCCGAAGCCATCCGTAAGAAGACGCGCAGCATGTTGCTTTCCCAGGAGCAGCTGAAGATGTGCGTCCAAGAGTACCAGGGGAAGTATATCCTCAAAGTGTGCGGCTGCGATGAGTACTTGCTGGAGAAATATCCCCTGAGTCAGTATAAGGTGACTTACGTTCCCCTGTTATTAAGTTTTAGCTTCAAAATGAAGCAATCAGTGCCATCTCAATATGTCACTTTGTCCTCCGCAGTATGTCCGCAGTTGCATCATGCTGGGAAGGATGCCAAACTTGATGCTGATGTCCAAAGAAAGCCTGTATTCTCAGCTGCCCATCGACAACTTTACCATGCCGTCATACGCCAGGCGTATATCCACAGCAACGGCGTACATGAACGGGGAAACGGCCACCAAGTCTCTCTGGACTATCAACGGCGTGTTGAGGATCAAGATACTCTGCGCTACTTACGTTAATGTAAACATCAGGGACATCGACAAGGTACAACAGCTGATTTTATGTTAGAAGTTTTTCTTTAATTTGAAACAATGTCTCCTATATACAAAAAGTAATTTCATCTGTGCACATCCTCTGCTCTTGTTTCTTCTAGATCTATGTCAGGACTGGGATTTACCACGGTGGAGAGCAGCTGTGTGACAACGTCAACACTCAGCGCGTGCCCTGCTCAAACCCCAGGTACAGAAGACGTAAAGAACAGCATTTCATGTGCTGTGATTTGAATATATTGACCTCGTCTTTATGAAGCCTTTTTTTATCTGCCACTTGAATGAAAAGACATACCCCCCAAAAATTAAGTTAATCTTCACAACTACAAGGGCTGTAAGTATGGTTTGGTCTCTAAAGAAAGCTGAGACATGTGAGATTACTGCAGAAGTGTCAGGATAAGGACATTAGTTATTGTGTCAGAGTAAATTCACCTGGAACACAGTAGAGAATGTAAATGATTATCTCCTACTAAAAATAAACCCATGTTACTTTCAGTAAAAAGGATAGCAGCCAATTTAATCTAGGAACGAGTAAAGTAATGTCTGGTGAGGAACTGTGTAGAAGTAGAAGCTAAAAAAGGGATCCTGAGCAGTTTTACATGTCTTCTAATAGACGTGTTACACAGGTAAATATCTCAGGAAGCCATCAGATGGTTGACTTATATGTCAATCTGTCAGTCAGGAGAATCCAGGGATAGCCCCCAACTTCTCTGTAGAAACACCATGAGGATCCAGAAAGAAGTGCAGCCCAAGATAGTAAATGACAGGTAGCGTGAATGCTTAATTATAAAACCTCCTTCATCTCCATGGAAACCAGCAGGGCCTTCGTGATTCTGTTCTCATGGTTTTGTTACAATCTCATATTGAGTTGTTCGGTTTAGATGAAATGCTTGGTAGAGTCTTTTAGTTGAGTTTCACCTCGTCATTGTGGTATGCTACATGTTAGCATTGCTGCTTCCTAGCATGTGCAAAAATCTTCTGTGTTGCATGAATCTCAATGAGGAAGAGATGCCTGAGATTTACATCCTGTTTATTAAGACTAGATGGAAGTGACAGGCAGGAAAGCCAGACTGACGAGTAAATGCAGATTATGATGTAAGAAACACATTTTTACTGTGTTTGTCATTCAGCACATGGAGGGGGATACTCCCATATGATCTTCCTGCTACTACTGCTGCCCTCTGTACAGGGGCTGTCCTCAAGAAGAGGTTAATGCTTCTTTTTGTTGTTGTTGACTTCAGGTGGAACGAGTGGCTGACCTACGACATGTACATTCCAGAAGTTCCCAGAGCTGCCCGACTGTGCCTCTCCATCTGCTCTGTGAAAGGACGGAAGGGAGCTAAAGAGGTTAGAAATGCTGCCTCATAATCAAAACAAGAGAGAATCGCTTATTTTTTTAAAAAGAAGTTTAACAGTTACAGGGTTTTTGTTTTGTTTTAACAGGCTAGAAGTAAATGGGATTAGGCAGAAAATGGCCCGCGTCATATTTGTAGACACATTTGTTTTTGCTCAGAGCTGTTTATGTTTCTTCTATTCATGTTCAAATCAGAAGGGATAACAGAACCGGTTCCTGATTGAATGAGGAACTACCGCTCCTCTCTGTTCCATAGCCCCGAGCTGTCACCTTTCTATTGATTTTAATTTTTATGGTCACGCCTGTGCTTTCCTGTAGGAGCATTGTCCCCTCGCCTGGGGCAACATCAACCTGTTTGACTACACCCACACACTCGTAGCAGGAAAGATGGCTCTTAACCTGTGGCCGGTCCCACATGGCCTGGAGGACTTGCTCAACCCCATCGGCGTCACAGGTTCCAATCCCAACAAGGTAACACTGTTTTTACATATTAATCATACTGACATGTCTTTCTCATGACCAGCTGGGGGCACGCTGCGAAGCCTCACAGCCGGCCCTGATCCGCCTTGATCTAAGCACCCAAGCTCCTTATAACACTTAATTAATTACTCGTTGACACAGGCACCTTACTGTGTTTACAAACCTCATATAACCCCTTTCCCCTCCCACCACTTTCACACAGGAAACCCCTTGTTTGGAGCTGGAGTTTGACCAGTTCAGCTGCCCTGTCAAGTTCCCTGATATGGCCACCATTGAGGACCACGCAAACTGGAATATATCCAGAGAGCTTGGCTTTAATTACTCCCACACTAGTCTGGTGAGATCTCATCTGGCCTCTGAGCTGCTTTTACATCCTAGAAACCACAAACAGAAAGCTAATGTTGCAGTTTCATCCACAGAATTAGCTTTCAGAGCCCACATCTTGATAAAATCCATCGTCTTATTGAACTGCTTGTCATGTGTTTTTGTAGAGTAACCGGCTAGCTCGAGACAACCCCCTGACTGACAGTGACAATGAGCAGCTACGGCAAGTGTGCAACAGAGACCCGCTGTCTGAGATCACTGAGCAGGAGAAGGACTTCCTGTGGAGGCACAGGTAACTTACATCTGAGGGGTCTGTTTGGATTAAATGTTCACATTTCTGTATCCTGAGCTACAAATAAAGTCAAACACCAGAGTCTGATCTTATGGAAACATATTGCTGCCACCTGAGGAAAGATGGAGACAGTGATGGATGCTTTTATCAGACCTGGAATTATTTTAACTTACTTTTTTATTGACATTAGGCAGGCTTCGCTCTTGTGCTGGTTCAAAGTGCTGTTGCACAAATTCGAACTGGTACAAGCAAACAAGAGCACATCAGTCCGGTTTTAGCCTCACTTCACCATCAGCTGAGTGTTCCAACCATGGCCATAGCTTTCGTTGAGGACACAGAGGTCTGGATGTCGGTATTTTTCCACTGTGTTCATAATAAATTTATTAAAATAAATGCTTTTGAGCTTCGTGGTTATCTGAAAAGAGTAATTATTAGTGATGTGTAGATTGTTAGTGTAATATCAGTTCCTTTCATACCAACTATTTATAGTCTCAGATTGATTTTCAAACTAAATCTGCTGCTCATATTAATAGTTATCACTAACATGAACACAGTGGAAAGTAACTAAACTATCAGGATAGGTAGGAAGTACTACTTCTTCCGCCTGCTCACTCTCTGATCAGTGATCATTCAGTACAAACAGCAACAGCAGTTTGATGTGAGAGAAAACCACAAACTGAGAATCAACCAGAACACAGAAGCAGAGGCGATGAGGTCATGATGGGGTGATCTGAAGAGGAGAAGGACAGGTGCTGCAATAGGGTGAGACAGACGCCACTCTGGAGTCCTTTCATGCTGCAGTCAGGTACTATCCAGGTACAGAGAGAGAAAATTTGGAGCTGTTGTAGACGTGTTACACGGTCACTGACTTTTGGGAAAGTAATTTCCATCTCTTTTAGGTTTAAGTTTTTGTGCTGATAATCAAACAGGACTTGCCTGCAATCTTAAAACTAAGGCTTCCCATTTTCAGTATTTTGATATAAGTAATGAAATAAGTAAATGCAACAATATAAAGCTGCATGAGTTCAGCTTTAGTGTTAAGTTAGTATGGGCATGGTAATTAGCTCACATCACTTCAACAGGCCTACATAAGGTTGTCTGCAGAGTAAATCCTTACGCAGACCAGGTGATGTTAAAACATCCAGCACAGGGAATAAAACAGCCACTGTAAGCTTTTAAAGACGAAAAAAATGACTAAAAATGTTTGATAAGATCAAACAATAAAATCCACCAGTCTAATTTGTTTAACTGAAGGAAGTGGATGGATGGATGGATAAATGTCCCCGTGTTCAAAACAAACTAAATCTGATAGCCTCATTCCATCCAGTGTAGACTTCTGACCACAGAGAGATGTTTTTTTTCCACATAAAAAAAAACAAAGGAAGGTGAAGATAACTTAAATGTTTCTAATACACTTTGGTAGGAGAGATGTGGGAGGAGACAGAAAGTTCAGAGGGAAGCAGAGGAAAAAAATGGGACGATGACATGAGACAGAGGGAGTGGTTTGTGTAAAACAAAAGTTCCTTCCTTTTTCAATAGATGTTGGTCCTTGTTTTTGTCTTTTAAAATGTGTGGGCGGTAATGGGTGTTGGACCCCAGTATATCTAAAACCCTGGATACGGCCCTGGTTCTAACAGCATTTTATATCCTGGTTTGGAAACCTCTCAATTAAACAAGAAGAAACTACTACAAATGATTAATCAGACCAGGTTAAGAGTGGGACGGGGCAATAGGGGCAAAATGAAAGCTCAGAGTTTTTTCAAACCAGATCAGATTTTAATGGATTTTTATTTCTTTTCTTTATTAAAAATATTGTTCAAATCAAAGAAGATTTTTACAATATTTTTGCTGCTATTTTGATCATCCTGTCTGGGAGTTTACCTGCATTTACAGTGCTTGTAAACAAAATAATAATAATGGATTAGATTTTTTTGTTATAGCGTTTTGCAAGGCACCTACAGCGCGTTACGTTGTATCCATTATTCATTCACTTCTTAGTAAAGCCTCGTTTCCACTGAGCAGTTTGGTCCAGGCTGGTACGGTTTGGAAGTTTTAGAATGGTCCAGCTAATTCAGGTGGGCGTTCCCACTGCAAGTCGGACCGTCACTGGGCATGCGGGGTTTAGACCAAATGCCTAGCATGGCGTCATACTAGTGCAACAACAACAAACATGATGTTACAAACAAGAGTGGAGGCCGGTCAGCAACTGGTTTTTGTTCTGCTTGGCTTTTGGTTCTTTGTACAAACTATACATGCCGCATTGTACGGCCAGACCTTACTGTTGTTTGCAGGCATCCTTTTCCTCTTATCTTTCCAACATCCAACTGAACCATGAACTGTACAGCAACGTTGTTTGTTTCACGTTTGCTTTTGTTGTGGGCAGCAACATTTTTCTGTCCACCAAGCAATGAATTATATCGTTATGGTAACAGTAGCTCTACCTTAATGGTAGCATTTTCCTATGGACCTACAACTGGAGGGGGTCCATAAATGGTGCAGTACGGTTCGGTTGTATGGGCCCCTTTTATAATGGAAGCACAGAAAACAAAATAAGTGTACCGGACCTCATCGGCCTGAACTGCTCAATGGAAACGAGGCTTAAGCTACATGTGTAGCCACAGTTGCCCCGGGGCAGACTGACAGAAACGTGGCCTCTCCGACCACCACCCCCCACATTCATACACCATGCTTCTGATTATTGGACGATCCGTTCTACCACCTGAGCCACTGCTGCCCCGAATGCCAGGTCCTAGCATTATAAACAACCATGTCATAACTGCGTCTCCAGGCATGTACATGATAAATGTCAGTGAGGTTTAAGGTCAGAAAGTTACATAGTGCTACTTTAAAAACACATTTTATTGTGTCATTAAATATATTTTATTAATATATTTCTGCTTCCTGGCTCTATTTTAACTCGGTGGGATTTGTTGTTTCACTATATTTATTCATTGTTATGAATAGACATAACATGTACAGCGGCAGCAGGAAACATCCAAAACCTGCAGGACAGTGGCCCTCGAGGACCCACGCTGCATGCACACTCTGCATACTGTTATATACTCCTGTACAATCTGGATATTAGAACCTATCTAACCACTTTCTTTCCCCTCACCTTGTAGACATGACTGCATTAATATGCCAGAGATCCTTCCCAAGATCCTCCTGGCTGTGAAATGGAACTCCAGAGATGAGGTTGCACAGGTGAGCTCAGGTTTCGACACCTGACATGAGCTTGTGCTCTCTTCTGTATTTAGGGTTATAACATTAAAATGACTGAATATTTGTGTCAATTGCAGATGTATTGCCTTCTGAAAGACTGGCCCGCTATTAAGCCAGAACAAGCCATGGAGCTGTTGGATTGCAACTTCCCAGATCCCATGATCAGAGAGTTTGCTGTGAAGTGCCTTGAGAAGTACCTGACTGATGACAAACTCTCTCAGTACCTGATTCAGCTGGTTCAGGTGTGTTTGGTCTTCAGAGGAAAATCTCCAGCGTGTTGTATATGATAAGTGAGCTGATGTTATTTTCTGTGCCCAGGTTCTAAAGTATGAGCAGTACCTCGATAACCCACTGGTACGCTTCCTCCTGAAGAAGGCATTAACCAATCAGAGGATAGGACACTTCTTCTTCTGGCATTTAAAGTGAGTTAATTTAAAAAAGGCCTTCTTTCAGGAAGACGGAGCTGTTTGTGTGTGAAAAGGTTAAACTGTTGTTTGAATGTCACTGAGCGGACTGTCACATTTTTCCATCAGGATGCAACCTCTTAATGTTTGTTTTTTCTTTTTAAAGATCAGAGATGCACAACAAGACGGTGAGCCAACGCTTCGGTCTGCTGCTGGAGTCGTACTGCAGGGCCTGCGGTATGTACCTGAAGCACCTGAGCAGACAGGTGGAGGCCATGGAGAAACTCATCAATATCACCGACCTCCTCAAACAGGAGAAAAAAGATGAGGCACAGAAGGTAATCTGACAGCTGGCAGCTGTTAATGTGATCTGCTGAAGCATTGGGTGTAATCCGTCCAACATCTGGACCAATGTGGCAACAGAGATGCCAGGAAGTGCTGGAGTGATGCAGCTTGGAGCAGTTCCTTTTCTCTGTTAGCCTGCAGCCAAACGGGGATGAGACATGTCTAAAAAGAAAGAAGTCTTTCCAGGAATAGTCATTGATTAAACGTCTTTTATGCAGGTTTGGTGACTTAAAAGTTTTTATCTGGCTTTTGATGCTTTAATGAAGTATGCAAATAGAAGGAAGCTTTATTGTCATTGTCGTTAGGACAATTAAACTTTGTTGGCAACTGTCAGTCAAGTAGCAGATACAAGTAAATAAAGTAAATCAATATATAAGTAATATAAAAAGATGTAGTTATTAACATATACACAACTGTAACAATAGGCCAAATTACACTAAAGGCACAGTCACAATATTGCACAGATCTCTCTTAGTACATATCCATCTGCTTTCAGTGGATGATGTAGCAGCGTGTCCACAACACAAGGGAAGGAACTGTTTCAAAGCCTGTTTTTGCATCCTCTGTAAGCCCTCAGAGACAAACACTTCAAGTAGCAGGAAGATCATATAGGAGTATCCCCCTCCATGTGCCGAATTCCAGACAGTAAAATTGTGTTTCATACTTCATAATTAGTCTGAAATTGCTCGTCAGTCTGGGTTTCCTGCCTGTCACTTATATCTAGTCTTAATAAACAAGATGTTAATTACAGGCACCTTCCTCACTGAGATCCGTGCAACACAAGATTTTCACACATGCTAGGAAGCAGCAATGCTAACATGTAGCATACCGAAATAACGGAGAGAAACTCTACCAAGCATTGGTGTCTAAACCAAACACAGTTGTGGATCTGTCCACTTTAGAGCTTATTTCTCAACACAAACAAAAAGTGTCACATGTAAACAGAGACTTTGCTGAGCTAGCAGCTAAAGAACAGCAAAGAAAACACCTCACGGAATCATAAATCATGTCTTACCTTTGCTGTTTCCTGGTCAAAAGTTTAATTCCATCTCTATAAAATCTGCTAATGTGTTCCCATATGACTCTGGCTTTGTTTGATATGAATCATGAGGTTCCTGGTTGTTTAGAAAAAGACAACGGGGTCTACGGTGAGGTGTGCGCCCTTCTTACAATATACAAGCTTTGAGTTTACTTTCTGGAATGTTATTGGTGTGTTATTGGTGTTATGGTGAATTTTGGTGTCTTTTTATTCTCTGGACTGTGATTGGTTGATAGAGGTATTGTTAATAAATGTCAACCAATGGGTTGCCAAGATTTTTTTTTTTTCCCAGTGAAACAGAATTAATTTTCCAGTCTGATACCCGAGAGACAGCCTAAATATACAAAATGGAACATTTAGGTGGTTTTGCCTAAAAACATCAGTAAAACGTGATTTTTTTAGCTTTTACTTTTGCACAATTAGTAATTAGATATTTTGAAAATTCCTAGATGAATTGGGCTGCTGTTTTAAGATTTAAAGGTTATTTTTACTGTGAATGTAGTGATTTTTTCATAGGCGGAGATCAGAATTAAGATCGTGCTACTATGTCAGAGTAAATTTGGTTTGGAACACAGTAGAAAGATTAACATTTGATCTCCGCCAAGACTTCACAGCTGATTGTAGCTGTCACTTTTTTTAAACCTCATTGTGGACAAATTTTCTGGAAATGACTGAAACACTGTGACAGAAAAAACATTTGGTTTTCGGTTTTGGCCAATCGATGACTTTCTTACAACATGCATGTGTTTGGAAGGGAGGAAGCCTGAGTAACCGGAGAGAACCCCCTGTTTGAATCTCCCCCGCCTGAGGCTCGAACCAGCGACCTTCTTGCTGGGAGGCTGCAGTGTTGACCACCACACCACCATGGATTTACCTTCTTCTTCTTAATTTGTGGTGGTTTTGGGGAATACTGCCCCCTAGCGAGCAGTAGTTGTAACTGTGTGATGTTGTCCAGGCGGTTTGGTCTGATTCAGTGTGAAAGCAAACCGAAGGAAAGTCTCCCAGACTATCCTGGTGTGAATGCATTCATACTTTCACTATTAAACATAGCTCTGGGTTCTGTTGGTGCTTTTTTCATGATTTGATTTCACTAAACGTTTGAGCGATCACTGATCGCCATCGTTCAGGATTTTTTTTCTGGCCACATTTCTTCCTGGAAGACGATAGTTCCCCACTATCCTTCCAGTTTTTAATCATGTGTTGGACAGTTCTGAACCCAGTTTTAGTAATTCCTGCTTTTCCTTTGATGTTTTCCCTGCTTGATGCCAATGATTTGACCCTTCTGAAACAGACTAACATCTTCTACGGCCACGAGATGTGTCTTCCAGCGTGGTTGATTAAGAAATGAGAAGTTGCTCATTACATCAGTTGGGGTTAAATAGTTTGTCACAGCTACAACATCGTTATCCATGCAGTAATTGTCCAACAGGAGACTCTTAACTATTTACACAGTTAGAGCCAGGTGGTGTTAAAGGACAGTGTTATTTATGCAGCATGTAAATGAACAAAATCTCGTTGTCACTTGGATTTTATTCAGAAGTTGTGGGTGGAAATGACAATTTTCTTCTTTCACATTGACTGTTTGGTCTCTTTACTGCTGCTTTGCTGCTGTTCACATCCATTCACACTGATGACATGTGCTCCAGTGAGCTTCATCCTGATTGTGACACAGCCAGTCAGGCTGTGGTTTGGGTCGTGTGGAGGAGAAGAATCTGCTCTGAACCGTGCAGTGTGAGTGTTTCCTCTGAAAAGCATCATAGCTGATGTGACACTGTCGGATCAGCCATGTTCACTTGATGCATTTTAGATGATGAGGGTGTTTCCACAGCCTTTGTTTTTTTACTCATCAGTGACAAAGCGGTGCTCCCCTGATGGGCCACTAGAGGGTGTGTATTACTACCCAAAAAAATAAAACAAAAAAACTTTGTAAAGCAGCATTACCGCACCGTGAGTTATAAACTGGTCTGCTGAAGAAGAGTTTACAGCGCGTAAACCAGACCAACCAGAACTGATGGGTGTCTGATTTCTTTAAAGGTTCAAATGAAGTTCCTGACGGAGCAGATGAGGAGGCCTGACTACATGGATGCACTACAAAGCTTCACTTCCCCGCTGAATCCAGCCCATCAGCTGGGATACCTCCGGTATAACAGTGCTTTCTTATCTCACCCTGTCCTCTCAGAAGGTTGGAGCAGAATGTTTATTTCCTCTGCTGGTGTTGACTTTAGCCTTTTCTTCAAGGCTTCGACTGTCACTAGATACAGTGAGAATTGCTTGTGGGTAAAGAACATTTAGACATGATGTACTCACAGCTTGTAGAGCACAGAGAGTTCCTTTATAATAGAACTGATGAGCGTTTGAATGTTTATTCATTTACAATAAAAAACCTCCATGTTTTCAGGGCTTTAAGTCTTCCAGCACCGTGTGCTGCAGTTGTTAAAGCAGGAGAGGAAAAAAGATAATTTAATAACTTGTTCATGTGAGTTGTTGTCACATTGAGTTAATTGACTATGGTATGAGAGGAAGGCAGCTTTCGCTCTCATCCAGACAGATTGCTAACCACTCAGAGGTTCAGCAGGTCTTGGAAAAGTTTGGTTGAAGAGATGCAGCTGCATGGTAGACTGGTGCCACACTGCACACACGACAGAGCCGCTACAGTCTGTCAGTCATGTTGACGTCTGAGTGAGTGTGTGTGTGCCTGTGTGTCTGCATCAGGGCAGAAACAGCAGCTGCACATTAACTTCCCATTCCTGATTGCTGTTTGTGATGCAATTCCACTGCTTTTTTGTGGACCATTAGACCAGGTCCTGCTGAAAAACTATGATTCAGGATGTTCAAATCTGGGTTAAATTGTTCCACAAAGCATGTAGATTCATTAGCACGCAGGTACTGATGTGTGAAACCTGTGCTCTGTTTATTAAATTATTGTTTTTTTGGGGGGCATCTGGACCACATCAGTCCAGATCCTGTTACAGATTGAGCACTTTAGCCACCTGCTTAGCTTTGCTGTCTGTAAAATGCCAAAATATGGCAGGTAGATGCTTTAAAAGAGATGGGAAATAATTTCAAATAGTATGTTTGCGTTGAGGCAGGATACTTTTTGCTTTAACTCCTGTGTTTGGTTTTAGCCTGGACGACTGCAGGTTGATGTCATCTGCGAAGCGACCACTCTGGCTGAACTGGGAAAACCCAGATATGATGTCAGAACTGCTGTTTCAGAACAATGAAATAATCTTCAAAAACGGAGATGGTGAGTTCTGGATAGATGCTTCAGTGAAAGCCCGTCACACCCACAAACACACACACCCATCTTCCTGCTTTTTTTTTTAATACACAGCATATTTAGAAACATGTTATTTTGCAGCATTCTTCACTGCAGCAGTCTGTGTGTTGAGCTGCATCTTCTGAGATCGGCTTTACTCTGACAGCTCTGCTCCATAATGCATCTCATAGTTGATCAAAGCAGCTAAGCAGCTAACATCCGCCTCGCTGTTATGCACCTCCTCTCCTCCGCAGATCTGAGGCAGGACATGCTGACGCTGCAGATCATTAGGATAATGGAGAACATCTGGCAGAACCAAGGCCTTGATCTCAGGTAGGCTCCTCACTTCCTCCTGACAGCGGGGATGCAGGTACAGCCACTGGGACCTTTAATGTTCTGCGCTCCACACTTCAGCCACTTTAGGTCCTTTTATATTAGAATGAATCTTTTTTTTTTCTGCCTCTCATGTTGTCTGTTCTTCCTCTCAGGATGCTGCCGTATGGTTGTCTGTCTATTGGCGACTGTGTGGGTTTGATAGAGGTGGTGAGGAACTCTCATACCATCATGCAGATCCAGTGTAAAGGTGGTCTGAAGGGGGCGCTGCAGTTCAACAGCCACACGCTCCATCAGTGGCTCAAAGATAAAAACAAGGGAGAGATGTGAGTGAGACAAAGCTGTGATTTTTACATGCAGTTACTGAATAATCTGAGCTGAGTTATTCTCTGTTTGTTGTTCTCAGGTACGACCAGGCCATAGATCTGTTCACGCGCTCATGTGCAGGCTACTGTGTGGCTACATTCATCCTGGGAATAGGAGACAGACATAACAGCAACATTATGGTCAAAGATGATGGACAGGTAAAAATGACTATTTTGTTCAGTTACACATTCATGGTCCACTGTATCAGGTCCACCTTACTAGTGGACTGGTTATACTCCCTCTTACCTTCGGAAATGCATTAATCCTCATGCATTTTTTGTCCATTTTGCAGAGCCTGTCGGCTGCATTTTGTCTACGTTTGTGCATAAGGCTTGGGCTGGGCCATTAATCGAATTTTAATCTGTGTTTTCAACATTCATAAAAATGAAATGATCTGATTTTCTGCTCCTTCTCAGTTTACTCTTGTGCTGTTTTCGGTGGCAAATCGAGCGCCACTGGCATTGCAGCGCTCTGCTGCAGACTCCTCCCACAGCCCCAACTGTTTTAGTTTAATTCAGCACGAGTTGCCAACACCTCTCAAGTTAGGCTGAAGAGTCGCAACTAAATAATCCACCAGCTCCCAGGCAGACAAAGAGACAACACACGTTATAAACAAACATAACTGTTTTTTTTTGCCAAAGACCAGACTTAATTAACCCAGTGAACAACCCGGGATTTAAGAAGCTCACCAACACTTTGGACAAATGGTATCACTGCCATGTCGTCACAATGTTAGTGGAGTGTCTCTCCTGCCATGTATGATGAGTGTGGTGAGGGTGTTGTGAAGGACGTGGCTACAGTCCAATGTTTCGCCACCGCTACAGACCTGTGGTCAAGCTGCACCGTAGAGCCGCATATAAATGTCACGCTACATTTTATTGACGCAGATTTCAATGTGAAAACAAAGTTTCTCCAGACTCACTTTTCCCAGATCACACCAGGCAGAACATAGCTGCTGGTCTGAGACAAACAAGAACTACATGGGACCTGGGTGGAAAGAAAATAATCTGTATTACCACAGACAACACTGCCCCCCCAGTCAAAATAACCGTGATTATCATTTTTCACATAATCGAGCAGCCTTACATAAGGCACAATTTTTTCTTTGAAAGTCTCATAAAAAGAAACTTTTCTAATTCATATTAATTAGATGGACATAGTCAGCAACAATACTCAGGTAGGCTGTGGTGTTTAACCCTTAAAACTCTGCTAGACCACTGGTGCTTATACTGTCAACAGTTTCTCAGGAACCGTAGTGTGTAACTCTGTGGGGTAAATTGTGATGGATAACGTACCCTTTAGGTGGTCTACTGAAGTTTTTCAGGCATTTATATCCCGTCCAGGAGGTTTACAATCCAGCTGCAAAATGTTTATTCAGAGACTTTATAGTAAATCCACAAAAAGTGATTCATGATAACATTTCACACATTTTTGTAATAAAAAAAAGATCACTATCACTTGCTAAGAGACCTCTGTTTTGACCCAGAAATTCTGATGAAGCCACTTCCTGTCAAACTCTCCAATCAGAGAGCTTAAATTGATAGTAATGTCCAATCAGGAGCCAAAGATCAGCAAGTGAGAGAAAGTTTTTTGTGTCTGAAAAGGAAAAAAATAATGTTCCTCAATGGCTGGAATAAAGCCAAGACGATTCAAAAAGCAGCAGAATGGATTTTGTGAGGATGAACAGTAAACAGTAGCATAAATAACTGTAAATAGCAAAACTGGCTGGAGGAAAAATGTAAATAGTTTCTGTTGTGTGTTTGTTTCAATGCCAATATTTTTTCCCCGGAAGCCAAGACTTGAGAGAATGAGTGCCGATGGGAAAAGGCTTGGCCAGTGTTGATCTGTGGGTTATCTCTACAAACTATAGTTAGTAATAAATTCGGCCTTTTTGATTTGTTTGGCCTTTATGCTGCTATATCTATTGATGCATTGTTGACATCATTTAGCCTTATAATCTGACAACTGAGGCTGTCCTGAAAAATAATGTCTGGATGTTGACTGGGATTAAAAGGGTTGAGCTTCTACATAAATTTTTACACTAAGAAATTCAAAAAACAAAACAAAGCAGGTGCACCAAAAGTAACAAAACATGGCGGAGTTTTAGGGATAAACCAGACCACGTTGGTACTAAGACGCCCAGAGTGGGCCAAGAAAATCTCCCCCCACCATTACACCACCAGCAGCCTGAACCGTTGATCCAAGGCAGGATGGATCCATGTTTTCATGATGTTTCCAGCAGATTCTGATCCTAGCATCTGAATGTGGAGCTGAAATGGAGACTCATCAGACCAGCAACGTTTCTCCATCTTCTATTGTCCAGTTTTGGCGTGGCCGGTAAGTGTACTATAAATAACTTAAATGTTTTCTGTGTTGCAGCTGTTTCACATTGATTTCGGCCACTTCCTTGACCACAAAAAGAAGAAGTTTGGCTACAAGAGAGAGCGTGTACCATTCGTGCTCACGCAGGACTTCCTGATTGTTATTTGCAAAGGAACACAAGAGTGCACCAAAACGAGGGAGTTCGAAAGGTAGCAGCAGCAAAAAACAACAAAAAAAAAAACCCAAACAAAACGATCCAAACCTAAAACAATGGATGGATTATTATTGCATTTTCACATGGAGCTGACCCAGCTTCCTTCTCCTTCCCCCTCAGGTTCCAGGAGATGTGTTACAAGGCGTACTTGGCAATCCGACAACACGCCAACCTCTTCATCAACCTCTTCTCCATGATGCTGGGCTCAGGCATGCCTGAGCTGCAGTCTTTCGACGATATCGCATACATCAGGAAGACTCTGGCCCTGGACAAGTCGGAGCAGGAGGCCCTGGACTATTTCATGAAGCAGATGAACGACGCTCACCATGGCGGCTGGACGACCAAAATGGACTGGATCTTCCACACGATTCGCCAGCATGCCATGAACTGAGGAAGCAGGCAAGCGAAGAACCGTGGCAACAGCAGCACACTAAGAAACAAGACCTGGTTATTCTTTCTCCCAGCTTCTGACCCAAACATTATCCACGTTTAGACTACAAAACGAGGATGCTCAGAAAAGCTTATTTTATGGACAAGATGCCTAACAACTTGTTTGAATTTAGTTTTCCCTGCTTAATGTAATGGACCTCGACGAGACTGGTCTCTTTGTGAACTACAGACAAATGTTTATTTTTCTTACCTTTTTATTCCTTTCCATCTCCAGCCATCAGCACTAAGGGCCGGTTGTTCAAACGTATTCCGATGGGATTTTGTTTAACAGATAGGATCAAATCTTGAAAATGGGTTATTCAGAAGGGATATCCGGATTCATAAATTGGCTTGGATCACGTAATCCAATCCTGGTTGTTATCCGGATAAAACCCTCAGTTTGGGTTGTTCAAACCTTTTGAGTAGGATCCGGATAACTTTGATCCAAAAAAAACAGGATTACCCTGATCCCAACAGATTACAAGGCGGATTTCAAAAGGAAACTGCAGTAAAACCTCAGATTTGAACAAACAATAGTATCTTTTTAGTCGGTGCATATGCTAACATTTATATCTATAATATAAATAAAAACATACCTTCATGCTGTCCCCGTGGAAATAATCCCAAACAAATTCAATAAGAACACACATAAAATAATTGATTTACCAGTCAGTGCTGCATAATCAGGCCCTGTCAGAAATAACGTCTGCATCTCTCGCTACACGTCTGTCCGTCCCTCATTCTGACAGAATGCTGGAGGCTGGTCCGGTTCCTCCACACGGGGCTCTGGTGTCATTAACATTGTCACAGAGAGGGACATCCGCAATGTAGTTGTTAACAGAGTAGTATTATCTTTGTTGTGGCTTCGATGGGAAGTCATACACTTAGACCTGACGTGACCCCGTACCTGCTGTTCTTCACATAGCCGGAAGTCCACATTGATCTACATGCTGGAAATCCAGATTTGGTGATCCTGAAAAACAGGATTCTGGATCAGGATGATCCAGTCCTATTTTGCTTTGAACAACCGGCGTAAAAGTAAGCCGGATTACGTGATCCATCGTCCCAAAAAACAGGATTCCCAAATCCGGATAGCTTTTAACTGGATTAAATTTTTTGAACAACCGGCCCTAAGAGAACATCTACCATGAGACATCTAGCTTTTTCCTAACCCAACAGAGGGCAGCAGACTTATTTCTTCTACCTATTTTGAAACTGATGAAGACGAGGTGTGTGTGGTGAGGGATGGGGTTATTAACATGCACACAGCCAGGAAGGTGTAAGCCTGCAGGCGCTCACAAAATGCAAGACTGTCCTCTACAGCTGTGTGAACAGTCCACAACACTTTAAGCAACAGACTGACGGTGGGTGGGTTGTTGAAGCACCTAAATTAGCATTTAACACTTTTTGGAGCAAACTTGTACATCCGTATATCCACATACATGTATGCACACGGTGCACATATTCCAATTTTCTACTGAGCCAAAGTACTACATGTATAACCCCACTACAAAGCAGTCTTATTAAGAAAAGAAAAAAGTCACTACTATTCCAAGATTTTTGTGTACATGTTGCACTGATCCCTGCAGTATTTGTTTAGTCTATCAGTATTACTCTGTGTCCGAAAGCCTCCATCATCCAACCTAACACAGACGGACCAGAGGACCCCCTATGATGGCTCGCTGGCATGTAGGATCCCACTTCTGTTTTTGTTAGATTTTTTTGTGTGGGGGCATTTCCCGAAGGAAAAAAAAAACGACCCTTAGCAGTCATTTAGCATCCTGTGCTGTTACACTATGCAAGTCAGGGACTTCAGATGTCCTGTAACCACAAACTAAAGAACAAAAAGTGATGTCTGAAAGAGGAAAGAAGAAGAATCATTTTACCTGACAGACGTGTACAGAAAGGTGTGTGAAAACGGTGGGAAGAAGAGGGGAACAGAAAACAAGGCAAAATGCTGCCGTGGGACAGTTTGGAAGCAGCTCTGGATCCTGCGTCTACTTCTTGCCATTCTTCTAACTTTGAAACTTTGATTCAAGCCATTGGGTTAACGTGTGAAGTGGAGTTTCCCTCTCGTCACACCCACAGTGTTTGAAGCCAAGATGGGGACATAATTTGTATCTTCATATTTAAAACTGAAAAAGCAAGTACAGGTACAAATCAAATCTACAAATACGAATTAATTGTGTAAGCCTGATCCTATAAGTCAATTTTACAAGTCAGAAAAATGCAAATAAATTTTACAACTTTTACAAAATTTAATAATAATTTTCTGATTCTATGTGTTTGTATTTTCTAATTCTACATTTTAAAAGTTAATTAGTCCTGAAAAATGAATTTCACTAAATGATTTTTAATTGAAGTCATACAATTCAAGCAAATTTTACAACTTGTAAAATTCACTTGTATATTCTGAGTTGTAAATGTACTTGTACCTTTTGCTTTGTAAAATGTACTTGTATTAAGTATGAAATAAAAGTACATTTTACAAGTCAGAAAATACAAGTAAAATTCAAGTAATAAAATTCAAGTAAATTGTAAAATTTACTTGAATTTACATTAAATTTATGTAGTTTATGTAATTTACATAATTTATGTTTTCTTTTCTGACTTGTAAAATGTACTTCTATTTTCCAATTCTAAAAGAAAAGTATATACAATAATTTTACAAGTCATGAAATCTACTTGTATATTCTAACATGTAACATGTACTTGTATTTTTTTTCACTTGTATTAAGTGTGAAATACAAATACATTTTACAAGTCTGAAAATATAAAAAATATTTAAAAAATACACGTAAATATTCAAGTAAATTTTACAGGTAATAAAATATAAATATAATGAAAGTATGAAAATTCAAAACTTTTGAATGCAGTAAAATTGATTTGCGTTTTCTAATTAGTAGAATTAGCTTTTTTCAGACTTGCAGAATGAATTCATACATAGATTTGATTAGTAAATTTGCTTGTTACAATTCCAAATATAAAGATACAAGTTAGAAAACTAGATAAAAGTAAAAAAACAAAAAACTTATGTTTCCATCTTTACTCCACAGAAGTGAGTTTTTCTCAACCTTCCAAGTGTCGTCTTCTGTACTATTCCCTTTTTTTTGTTTTGTTTGTGAAGAGTTGCTGCAGAGGCCCATTTAGTGTTAAAACACTACAAAATGACACAGAAAGACCAGGAAACCGATCCCACCAAGATGCTTGTGCTTCTGTACTGGATACAGAGAAGTGGGCCGGACCCCAACTGACAACTAAACCGTGCATACTTTATTGAAGAACAACCTAAATGATGCCATTTCCCTTTGTTCTAGTTCTCGTTCTTTTCTTTCTCACACTGCATTATGCATGAGCTCCTCAAATAACTACTTTCTTTTTTTCTTTTTCTTCTTTTTTGTCCTGATGTTGTTTACTTGAATTTCATGTCTCAAAATGTTACTTGTTTGAGGTACAAAAAAAAAAAAGAGTCACAATGAAGGTAACAGATACTGCTACTACATGTGCAAATGCTTTCCTTGAATAACTACAGAGGTAATATATTTTTGTATTTTTAAATGTAAACAAACGTATATGTAAACTGCTAACCAAAATAAAAAAAGGCTTCCTCTTGCAAAGTTCAGCAAACATCCAGCTAGTTGTTGAAAGGAAGAGGTAAATGAAGGAAACCTTCTCAAACACCATTCTCGCATCTTTCTGCCTTTTAGTGGAAGTCTGTAAGCACAATAAGTTTGAAGAAACTACCCTGCATGTTTTAAAGCGACCCAGAGTCATGTTACTCATATATATTTATCTGTATATATCAAAGCTGCTTCAAATAACTTGTTTTAATCATCCTCATATGTCTGTCTGATAAGAAACTGTATGCATTCATTTATTGTGCTGTTAAATAAAAGCATTTTCCCCACTTGGATACATTTATAAAGGAATTTATTATGGGTATATGTACAGTTTAAAAAGCATTATTACACAGAAAAATGTAAAAATGAGGCTTAAAATTCAACTGTCAGAAGTCCTTCAATTTACACACAAAGTTTATTTTTATGTCAACAGGTTTCCAGAAAAACTGCCGAACCAGGGACAGTGAAGTAGAGCTGAGGCGACATCACATGATGTTAAATGTTTTTCATCATGTGGCTGTTCTGTCAGCAAGTTAGGATTCTGCGTACACTCAGCATGAATCAGCTCTACCTGTTCAACCACTTAAAAATATCTAATCAGCCAATCACATGACAACAACTCGATGCATTCAGTCATGTAGACGTGGTGAAGACGACTTGCTGAAATTCAAACTGAGCATCAGAATGAGGAAGTAAGGAGATTTAAGTGACTTAGAAACTGCTGATCTGCTGGGATTTTCTCACATTACAAGTGGCGTGGCAAGACTATCATGTCACATTGACATGAGCACGTGTCCATTGTTTCTCTGTCCATTTGTGTTAAGTCCTAAAAAGTCTGTTTTTTTACAGTTTCAGGTTACATATGTGGATGTTGCAGTGGACCATGCAGACTTCTGAACCTATTTGGCTACACTGACCACATGCAGGGATCAAAGATCGTGCTCATTAAGCAGAGGTTTCTGGCATTGGTCTTTGCACTGCAAGATTTCATAGACTTTGCTTTTAGGCATATTTTTGGTGTTATATTTTCAGTAGTGATGGGCAACTAGTAAAATTTTTAATTGCGATTAATCTCAATTAATCACATTGTTTGAAATTATCTTTCCTTTAAAAGAAGGCCTACTGCTACATAAAGAAAATGCAGTAAATTTTGGTTTACAAACACTACATAAGGGGTCTCCAACCTGCGACTCTGGAGCCACAAGTGGCTCTGTGGACTTTTCACAACGCCTCTAAATACATGGCTAGAATATTTTTTTTAAATTTATCTTTCTTGTCAACCATGGACTTTTTTTTTTTATTTTTTACTTCACATCATTTTCCACAAATATCTACATCCCTTAGAAGAAAGTCTGTCTATCCTCTTTTTATAAAGGTTAATGTTTTTCTTTATTTTAAAACCTAAAAATGGAAATAAAATGTGGTTCTTCAAAAATAACAAATATTCTTATGTTCGTGAAATTGGGGAGGGGGTTTAATAAGCTATTAATTAGTTTTAATGAATACCATGTTCTTTTTCATTCAATTTCATACTCAGTACATGTATACTTGTGTTTCTTTAGTTAGATTGACGCTAACAGAATTATTGATTATTCAAGACAGTCAAAGCAGTGATTTGATAAGTGTTTTTTTTTTTGTTTTTTTTTTACTTTTATACAAGAATGAAGGCGAGAGTGCAGCATTCTACCAGGTGGAACTTTCTTTAGGGAGTCTGTATCAGACTTTTGAGACACAGCTAAGCTAAGCTTGAATGTTAGCCTGCCCCCGAGCAGGCTGGTGCAGTTACCATGGTTACTCAGCGGGCATTCAAATAAGCCACCTTGATAGAACGGAACTCTGGCTTAAATGGGCCAGACATCTCAAGATAAGCCCGGCTTTTTCTTAATCCAGCTTCGTGAAATACCCCCCAGGTACACAAAGTCAGAACAATATGTAAACACATATGACATATGATCTCCCTGTGGCCACCCGATGGCATGAACACGAACAAATGACTCCTCTACTGAAACCTCACATCTCACAGATTCTACAGCTGGAAGTTTCATCTCACTAAGACCAAGGTTCACCGAACCAGAGGCAGAAGAAGGCCAGATTATTGCTTTACATTTGTAAAAGTCAGACATGTCTTACCTTTGCTGTCTTGCCTAAATGAAAACCGCATTTATTGAAAAAATAATAATAAATAAATAAAAAGTTTCTCATTATCTTTTGGGAGCAGTTTCCCGTCCAGAAATCACAATGTTCTACCCATGGGTTTTGACAGACAAAGAGAAAAGTCGGTTCTTCTTCTTTCTTAAGTTCCAGACAGAAAACGTCTCTTCATTTTAATAAACCCGCTCTCTCCTGATTACATCAGACACACCGTTGCAGCAGGGAAGGGAGACATGGACGCCATGTTTCTGTGATAACAGCCAGCGGTCAGCAACAACAACAACAAAAAAAAAACAAAAACAAAAAAACAAAAAAACAATGCGCGATTAAAGAAATGAATGGCATTAATTAATCATTGTGTTAATGTGCAATTAACGTGCCCAGCCCTAATTTTTACCTGCACCAACTGCCAAGAAAACAAGAAGAAGAAGACAAAGGACAAGAAGAAGTTGTTGCATCTATATAATGGGGGACTATGACCTGATTGAAAAACCCGTTGGCCCTTTATATATGATTCTCTGACTGAATTTGGAACACAGTTGTGAACAGCAATTCATATTTGCTTGGAAAGACCGAGAAATTGGTAGAGTTGCCTTTTATACCCAATCCTGGCACCCTCACCATCACCAATGAAACTGCTAGTTTTAGACTCTTCTCAAACTGTGGCATTTATATGGACTATAAATTGCTATGTGATCATGGCATATTTCAGCATAAACACTGAATATGTCATGAAGGAGACTGCATACTGGGCATACTGGATCTCTGCAGGAGCCTATACAGTTTGCCCTGAGTGTGTCTTGAAGTCATCTGCCTTCCTCCTGCTGTCTCACTGCTTATTTCAGAAGACACATGAGCTAAGCACTGTGTTAGCTTCACAAGCCCCACCAGCAGAGCTCCACCAGCCAACATCAGACATGGCCACAGCAGCCCAAACAGGGCTCTTCTGAAAGTGTACTTCATGGTGTAGATGGCGTGGTTGGGGTACGTTGTCTTGTTGCTGAAGCAGGACAGGGTGATCCCCAGCTTACTCTCCAAGCTGTTTTGTACATTCCGTGTTTCATTTTTAAGAGTTTCTCTGTCCATTTGGCATTTTGGTAGGTAAAAACACTGGGAACAAAAATAAATTTTTACCACATGACTAGTTGGCAGCACTATTTGCAATCAATTAAAAAAGTTTTTATGAGTCCTTTATGACTCAAACATTTTTTAACTGTCCCATATGCTGCTATGGGACTGAAAAGTGCTTGATTCAATGGCTTTATATATATCTGAACATTTCTTAATGATATATGTTATTTTACTCACAAATACATAAATACTACTTTTCCATCATGTCCGTTGGGACAGGATTTGTGTCCCTTTTTAATATTCTTTCCTAAGTTAAAGTTAAACTCCCAAACTTTAAACTGCAATAAATTCTTACCTCAGAACCAAGGAGAACAGACTCCTCGTCAAAATGAAGGAAGGTTTCCTGATTGGAGTCACTGAGGTTAACTTTCACTTTGAGACAGGGCACTGTGCTCACACCTTTGCAGTCCACCCATTCATCCAGGATGAGGGTCTTCCACAGCACACAGCTGGTCTTCTTCCAGGAACTAGAAGACAACCGCCAGGAAAGGTTTAGAAAAGCCTGACCTAGGCACCTAGTATATAAAACCCACATCAGAGAAGCATTAAAGGGGCAATGCAGACCAAAACAAAGGGTGTAATGAACCACACCTTTCTTTTCCACTACTTTCTTTGTCCACAAACAAAAGTGCAAACACACTGAGGAAAAGAATATCACCATTTTGTGGAACGTGTCGAAGTAACTCATAACATTTTTGCTGCTACTTACCTGTCCAGAAGTGCTTTCCTTTTTAGAAATACAAACCCAATGTTAATCTGGGTTATGTCCCTTTCTTTATCAGACAACTTCTTCGCCAACGAAAGTTGTTTTTTTGAGGGAATGTCGGATTCTGGTTGTCGTCTGGTGAATGTTTCGTTCTGCTCTCTTATTTCACTTAGAAAATATGCGCTGCTATTGCTTGCTGGCTGAAGCCTTTTATACTCTGAATTTTGGTCTTAAACAAACATTCCCATCAAACTTATGAGTGTTGATGGATGGTAATGAGTGTTAGCATGCTCAAATGACAGTGTGACTATGGTAAAAATTACAGGTTCTTATCATTATGCTAACTTTGTTCAGACATTCCCTACAAGCTCACTTGCGTTGATTGATAATAGTTAGTTATCTAACAAGCTCGAATGACTGTGATGATAATGGTAAAACATCACCATCATCATGCTAACATTAGACATTCCCATCAAGCCTCCTTCTGTTAATTGATGCTACTTAGCCGGTATAAGCTAACATACTCGAATTAGTGGTCATTATGGTAGAAATAATACCTCCTCACCATCACCATGCTAACTTTAGGCATTCCCATCAAGTTTACTTTTGTTAATTGATGCTAGTTAGCCAGTATTTGCTAACATTCTCAAATTACAGTGGTGATTACGGTAAAAATACCTCCTCAACATCATACTGCCATTAGGCATTCACATCAAACTTACTTCTGTTAACTGATGATAGTTAGCCACTGTTAGCTAATGTAGACTTGAATGACAGTGGTGATTATGGTAAAAATGATACCATCATCATGCTAACTTTGTTAAGACATTCTCATCAAGCTCAAGTGTGTTGACTGATAGTACGTTCCAGTTGTCTTGATTTTCCGAGCGGTCATGAATATGTGATATCATTATCATGTAGTTGGCATTCCAACTGCACCAACTCTGAAAAAATTAAACCTTAGTGAGCATCTACAATTGCCATATGAAAACTAGAAAATCACAAACCCATAAAAAAATTGTGCACTATGAAAACACCAGCTAATTTTGGTGAAAGTAAACCACACATACTGACATGGTTTTTCACTAACAAACCCTCCGTAAACAAAGTAATTATTGAGAACAAAAATGTGCTACTGTTTACAGTAGAAACTTAACAGACACAAAATATAAAGAATTTTATAATGACAACAATGCAAGTGGGCGCAGCCATCTTGAAATCTGGTATCCTCCGAATATTATGAGTTTGCCGCTTGGAAAAACGAGATCACTATCATTTCGTTGCAAAAATTCCTCGGAATCTAGTAATGCTAGAAGTGCTAGCAAACTTATTTGAACAACAGTTTATATTTTTCTTACTTTATAGATCTGACTTAAACTTGTATTATGAGGGGACTCAGTTCAGGTGGTCAGGATTACTACATACATATGGAAATGTACATGTATGTACACTGAAAATGTATGTACACGCATGTACCCACATCGGGTACAGACCTGTGAGTCTACCTGCGTGAGTCCCCTGAGCAAGGGCGCGAGCTATAACCTTCTCACAACCAAATCATCGCACAATGTGAAGACGTGTCCAAGACATGTCACCCGTAGACAACTCAATCTGCAAAACTTGTCCTTTCCAGTGGCATGCACGTCAGCCACATCCTCTGTTACCTTCGGTCTCTGGAACCATCAGTCCGCAGTGAACAAAACAGAATTTATCAGTTCATTGATAAATCTCTCAGACATTCAGGTCCTAGCCCTGGCTGAGACCTGGATCCATCCAGAAAACACAGCTACACCAGCTGCCCTTTCTGTCAATGCAGAATTTACCCAAACACCTCGCTCAGCTGGTCGAAGTTATGGTAAGGTCATTATAATTTCTAAAAAGTGGAACTTTACCTCTCTCTGTCCTATGGCTAACTTCTAAAGGTCTCTACACCCATCACTGCATACATTCTGGTAATTTACCGCCCTCCGGGAGGCAATATAAATGAGTTTGTCTCTGAAATGGACATGATTCCCTCTGACATTCCTGATGATGGCACACCACTAAATGTCATGGGAGACATGAACATTCACATTGGCAAACCACAGTGACTGACTTTCTGGCTCTCATCTACTCATTCAATCTCAAACTGGTACCGACTCCTCCAACACACAAAACTGGCAATTCTCTTGACTTGGCGATGACCAGAAACTGTTCCGTAGCCGACTTGTCAGTCACCCCACTGCACCTCTTAGACCACTTCCTGGTTAAGGTGATTCCCAATCTGCGCACTTTTATACTTAGGAACACTACATTTAAGTGCTTAGTGTGCTGACAAAGAAATTTCAGTAAAAACTCAGTGCACTGAAAGTACCCGGATGCTGCCCTAAACTCGGCCAAAAATCTAGTGCGAACAGATGGACGCTACGCGCACTAAACGGACGTCATCTTGCTGACATAGCAGAAGGGGAGGAACTTTCGACCAGTTTTCCAGAGCTGAGTAATGGCAGCCAACGACTCAGCTGTACTGATGCAGAAAGAGGCTATTTTGTATAGATGTAAGTATGAAGTAATAATAATATAATAATAATAATAATAATTCTAATAAAAACTGCAGCATGCTACCTATCTACTCTATCCCCGACAACAGTTATGAATCTGATAATTTGTTGGAGGCTACAGTAGAGTTAGCACACGTAAAAGTTGGCAGTTTCTTAGCCGGTATCGTGGACGTAGATGGGCTATAAGTGTTAGAAATTATTAATGCTATGGGTTCTGTATGTATGATTGTTGAACCTCCAGATTAAGCACTACAGGGTCTCTGGCGTAAACAAAATGGTCCTTGATCTAAAAACTGATTAGGAAACACCGCTGGTTAGAGAATCGGCCCGTTTCCATGGTACCATTGAGTAGCAGTAGCTGTTTGTACATCACTTTAGATAAGAGTCTGCAAAGTACCCATAAAGTACATATAAACAAAAATAATGTTTGCTTTCATATAAACTGCCAATGTATGTTCACCGTAGGTCACTGTGGCATCAAACTACCGAGTGGCACTGTGGCATTTACCACCTGGGTGCTAGGACCCTGCTGTGGAGAAGAGGAGGCAGCAAGAGAGAAATAATTCAATAAAAAGTTTCAGTAAAGAGTTTTCTGGATCCCTGTGTTTAAGCCTCTTCATTACTGCAGATCATATTTTAAATGATGATTTCCAATATAATCGGTTTCCTGTATATGATGTAAAGTTCTTTAATTCCGTGAAGATATCTTTGCATATTTAAAAGCTGTTTTACTAGTGTTTTAAATTGCACTTTATACTAACAGGTAAGGGGAGACATGCAAATACACATGAACGTGTGTACTGATGGTTTTTATTGTTATCAACTGAGGTAGACTAATACAGTGTAGGCAACAGTACTTTGTTTCACAAATGAGGCCTTTTAAAAGACATTTAATAGCATAAAGTATGACATGCAAACACTTATGTGAATGGGATTTTGGATTTGGATAGAGCACTCATTCTCTTTGCGATTCGGACACGAAGCTGCCTATTTTTTCCTCACCGCAAACCACGTGACAGATGTCATTACAAATCCAATCCAAAGTTGTGTGTAAATATTTTTATTTTTATTCCTTGTGTTGTATTTTATTCTTTGTTTGTTTGCTTATAGGTGATTTCACGCAGCTCAATTTCTTCGCCTCCTTGCGCCATGTTGAGCTTCTGCCCGCAATGCATTGTGGTCTATATTGACCCGTCTAGTGACCATCGATGCTCACTACTTTTCAAGATGCATTGTGGGTAATTTTGTGTGCCTACTTTTTTCTCTCTGGACATTCGGACACTCCGACAAAATGGCCTGACCCCTATATAGGGCACTATGTAGGGAGTAGGGTGCACATTTGGACACAGCCTCTGTTTTCTTTCCTCACGTCACTCAAGCAGCTCCAAAAATGGCGTCCTACCGTGCGTGCCATCTTCAGTCAGGTCTCACAGTTCCTCCAAGACAACAACCTGTTCGATCCATATCAATCTGGCTATAGGCAAGGCCACTCTACTGAAACGGCTCTCCTGTCAGTACTGATTCCCTACGGGTTGCCAGATCCGCTGGTCAATCCTCAATCCTTATACTGCTGGACCTGTCTGCTGCCTTTGACACGGTCAACCATCAGATCCTCCTCTCCACACTCTCAGAGCTTGGCATCTCAGGATCTGTCCTCTCGTGGTTCATCTCCTACCTCACAGGAAGACCCATCAGAGTATCGTGATAATTTACTTGTACATTATCAAGATACATTATTACTTTTTTATGTTTATTTTTTTTAATTGGTCCAGCCCTATTTGAGATCAAATCGCACTGAATGTGGCCCCTGAACTGAAATGAGTTTGACAACCCTGCCCTAAGCCTTCATGATTACCTGTTCACATAAGGTTTGACTGTGGTGATGCCGACCACAAAGAACATGAGCACAGAGAAGGCCATCATGGTGAAACCCAGCAGGATGGCTCGGTCCTCTCCAACACTTGACACCAGCATCTGGGTCTGAGCTCCCCCAGCTCCACGTCCATCCACTTTCCGTTTCCACTCGTGCTCAGACGTTGCTGCTGTGTGCAGTAACTCCCTGTGTCTTTCATACACACACATAGACACAGGAGTTAGGATAGGTATATACTGTAAGTACATAAGTATCTTCAGTTACCATTTAGACGTACTGCTTTTGGAAAGGAAGTAATTTCTGGACTAATCATTTTACTCTTCTAAGAAAGTGTTCCACATATTCCAGCTTTAAGGCTTATTAAAAAAATAGCTGAAAGAACATCAAACTTGTGATAATTTTTACTTCTTATCTTATCTATATGTGTCTGTTGTATGTTTATTTATATTTATTGTTTTATCTCTTTTTGTTTGTTTTTATTCTACTGTATCTTCTTACCTGCTTTAGTATGGAAACTAGAATTATTTGCTATAATCCAGCATCTTTTGTTTGTAACCTGCACTGTTCCAGTTAAATAAACACATAAAATAAATGAATATTTGTAACTTTAAAACAAGTACAGGTACAAATCAAATCCATAAGTATTAAATAATTCTGTAAATCTGAAAATACAAGTCAGAAAATACAAATAAATTTTAAGTACAAAACATTTGTCACACAATTTACTCAAGGACCAATCAGAAGTCTCTAATCTTGAACTAATTGCGGAGAACGAAGGGTTTAGATTCTCTGTACCCACAGACAAACTTTGTATACATGATGTAGAAAAGTAGCGCTACGACTGACCAAGGCTAGCGTGACCATCATAGCCCCCTAACAGTAACTTTGGTTTGGATATTCTTTATATTCTTTCTGGAGATGGAAAAATGCATCTTTTCTATTAACTAATTCTTTAGTGTCTTTAAGTGTTTTATTTGTCCATAAACAGACTTACTGTTAGGAAGTTATGGATGACGCGCCGGCTTTGGTCACCTCGCTCTGTGATTCAGAGAAATCTAGTTCTTGAATAGGCGTAAAAAATGTTTTGTCCTTGTAAAACTGACCTGTATTTTCGACTTGCAGAATGAATCCGTTTTTGTTGATTTGATTTGTACTTTTTTTCAATCTGAGTAGAAGTACTTACTGATACCGAGTACAGATATGAGTACTAATAAATTCCATTACAGTTTCACTGATAAGGAGTTTGGACCAGACTGTGAGATGCGATGACACATGATTTTGTGATATATCAAGTGGGTCTTCCTGCAACCACATCCTATGAATATAAGGCTTGAAAATGGTCAGAAACTTAATAAATAACAAGAATAAACTATTTTTAAAATAGATTCTGTTCACAGCTGTAACAAGGCACCTACATGCCCAGAATCAGCTTCACGGGAATAATGCCAAATTCGGATTTTTAATATGGCACGAGTAATAATTTAGTTGTATGTGTTAAAAAATTAATCTCACTAATTAATTTATTTACATTAACGGATTAATTTTCACAGCCCTAGTTTTTTCAGATTATCATTGGGTTCTGTAGTATTGGAACATTTCAATGAATACTAAGTACTAGTACACACACATAGTATCGGACTAATACCTGATACTACTATCGGTATACATCGGCTCCATACATGGATAGTAGTCATCCTTCAGTAAACTGAACAGTAGACTTCAACAGATTTCACCTTTACTCCAATTTTAAGTCAGTTCATATTCTTTGACTCTGCATTATCCTACTTAATCTTTAAAATGAAATATTTGTCAGATTAAGATGTTTTAGATACAAATGTGCACTATTTGATGACACCATCAGGGGAATTTTCATTTTAAAGAGCCACAGGAGACATGCAACAGCTTTTCCATTAAAAAACAGTTCTAGTCAGGGCAAACCTGGAAGATCCATGCATGTATTTTAAACGCTGCCCCAATAGACACCTCTAGTGTTTACACTGTGAAGCACTGGTTAAATTCAGCCATACTTTTTTACATTATAATGAACTCCCAGCAGTGTTTCCAAAAGTCTTGCTGACCGCTCCACTCGATGGTCTGTCCTTACCGTGTCTGCCGTCTCAGAGCACCATGCAGGTTGATGCTAATGGGGATGCTAAACGACCTCCGGGGAGAAGTTGTATTCAAGAACATACCCACTCCTTTCTCAGCCACCACCCAGCCTTAAATATGGATATCCACATAACAAGCTCTATCTGAAAGTCAAATATTCTTTTGCCAACAGCTGATCATCTTATATCTCTAACAGGCTCTAGTACAGTGACTGACTGGATGCACCAGATTGTAGGTCATTCACCAGGGAACATGCTGTTGTTTACCAAAGCTCAAAGGTAAGAGCAACATCTTCCACCCTCATGCGTTTCTATAGAAACAACCACAGGTAAGGCAGGTAGCATGCTAATGGCCCCTCACTGGGCCTGTGACACTCAGCTAGAAGTGTTTGTCATTAAAACAAGCTGAGCTGAGTGAACCCCCTGCTGACTGCTAACTTTTCGCACAGACAGAAGCAGCACAGTGATAATGCACCAGCATGAAAACTCCTAAGACTTGGTGACAACTAGTTTGCAAACCAACCTTTTTAAAACAAAACAATCATTTTTTAAACACAAAAAGAGAAGACACTTACACAAGCACATGAGCCCTGTGGACTTTCATCACCACTTAGGTCCTAGGAGCTAAAAACACTCAGATTATGTGGAGACTGTGTGACATAGGAGCAAGATGCAGAGTGAGTTTATATGTGTTATTCAAACAATCAGAATATCCTCTATTATTCATGGGTTGCTGAAAAACAGATGGAGGTATTAACCTGGTGGCAGTTCAGTTTAAAATAACAAGCCCAGGGCTAGAAACACCACAGCAGCTTGAAAATGGAGCAACTTCTCATCAGAACAGACAGCATCGTCATACCTGGCTTACTCAGTATTGGATTCAGTGTATAAACATAAACATGCAGACAAAAACACATTTTTCCATGCAGCGTCAATATATGACTGCTTCTTTGCAAGCTACTGTTTACAGTTATATTTCTGGATACAGCACCAGAGTAAACATGGTTTTCCAAGGTTTTCCTGAGCCCATATGGCCGAGTTGTGTTGCATTCAATTCAGTTCAGTTTAATTCAGTTCAAAGCCTTTGTCATTACACATAGTAGTGCAACAAGATTACTAGGCACTCCGATTACATAAAACACATAAATACAATGAAAAAAGACACATTGAGTATATTGGAAATTATATATTAAATAACAAAATGAGTAAATAAAACTAAATGAAAGTGAATTGTGCTTAAATGACTAATGTGTTCTAATAAAGTGCAATTGGTCACGAGTTGGTTATTTTTTTTGTTCAGTAGGCAAATGGATAAAAACTGTCTAAACCGAGATGTCTGTGCTCTGGTTGCTTCTACAGAGGGCAACAATTCAAAGTGGTGGTGACCAGGGTGGGAGAAGTCCTTCATGATGTTTGAAGCTCTGCTGAGGTAGCCTGCATGCAGTGCAGCTTGGGGGCCAAAGCTTATGGCCATCCTGTGGTGGTTTATCCTGTGGTGGTTTCTGTCTTCGGCCTTTATTCATTGAGATTCCCGAGACTCCCTCCATCTTTTCATATGATTATACATTGAAATGTTTAAAAATCTGTTATTTGCAGTTTGCAAAAAGATTTTTTGCAGGCATGAGCAGTTTAAAATAAATTTAACTGACAAATTTTACAATTCATTCATTCATTCATGTTCTATACACTTAGTCCAATTAGTTTAGGGGGAGCTGGAGCCTATCCCTGCAATTACCAGGCAAGAGGCAGGTACATACTGGACAGGTCGCCAGTCCATCGCAGGGCCAACAATTATTATAGTATAGTCTTTTAAAGTTTCAGCTTCTTCTCAGTGTTTACAGATAAATATATTTATTACATAAGATGGAGGATTACCACGTGGTGACGTCAAAATATGAACGGCTCTATATTCTAACAAGGACAGAAAGTTGAGGTATGAACTGCTTCAGTTACCAACTACAAGATGCAACCTGGGGCCAAAAACTGAAGTTTCCTGTAGAAGAGGTTTCTACTTTGTCCTTGTAGTAAAAACTAGACAGTCTGATTTATCTTATTTACACCACAGCTCCTCATTTCTGTCTACATGATGACTTCCACCCACATGTGCACACACACAGACATGTGCACATAAACGCAGGTGTGTTGTATGAGGAGAACGTATGTCAGACAATATGTGGCTTCATCCAGCTGAAAATCAGACCGAAAACCTGTTTTGTTTTTTGTTTTTACTCTCTCAGGGAGGTGAAGTCAGGAATACTGGTGCTACGCTGAAAACTTCATGTCCATCAGGGAGACGCAGCTGAACAAACTGAATCTACCGTCATTCTGGTCATTTCTGAGTGGTATTACAGCTTAAAATGGATCCAGTATTCTTTTAAGGTTTCATTAACTTCAACACGTTACATGAGATCTGAACTTTAAGATATTTAGAATATTTATTTAATATTCAATATTAAGAATATTTATTTAATATAAAAATATTTATTTATAACTCCCTTCACTAAAACCATCTTTATTCACTTCACCTGGACTTTTCAGGAGTTGGACTGTTTTCTTTCCTCTGTGTTTTTCTCAGCATTCAGTTGTGTCAGTTATTGAAAATTTGTCTGTGATGAGGCTTGAAAATGTGACTTCACAGTTGAGTGTAGCTGTCACATGATGTTTAAATAACTATAACACAAGAAAGATGACAGGAATTACAGCTAAAGCGAGTGGATTTGTAAAATTGTGGACACTGCAGGTTTGAAACCTGAATTAAACGCAATGTAACATGAAAATTAATTGCACTCCTTTGCTCATTTGCTAATTGCAATACTTTAAATTGTGATTAATTGAAAATCAATTAATCATTGTTGCTTAATTTTCCTAATTCTTTTGCATAAATTAATGATCATGACCTATAGTGCTTAAAAAGACTGAGTCTTGGTGGATACTCCTTTTATACCCAATTGTGACACCCTTACCAGTCACTGATTAATCTGCTGATTGCTGACTCCTCCAGAGCAGTTAAACTTATATATTCCATTAAAGCTGCAGTGTGTAAGAATTACTGACATCTGGTGATAAAGATGGTGATAAAATTACTTTAAATGCTAAACACAGTTGTGAATAGTAACTACTTCAAAATTGTGTACGTTTTTACTGTCTTCTATAGTCCTTTCAGGTGTTACGTATCCCAGTTGATGCTCTAGCGCCGATCAAACAAAGCCGGTACTGCAGTTTCAAAGCTTCACACAGAGTTGTTTGTCCATTCAGAGACATTGTAGTAAAAATAGAGGCACAAATATGGCAGCTGCCATATATGTGGACCTGCAGTAAGTAGATATGAATGGCTCATTCTAAGAGAGTAAAATAATTTATTTTAGTAAAGTGATTAGATAACAATGGAAATACAGTTTTTAAGTAAATCAATTTTTTTTTTCGTTGACCTGTAAAATTGTTACACATGGCACTTTTAAGCTTTGTTTTCCTGTTGTTGTAGACTTGTTTAAATTGACTAAATTCGGTTAAGTTAATCAGTAAAAAAATATATATTCTTTGTAAAATCAAGCTCCAAGCAAATTAATAGATATACAGATTTAAGTTTTTTCTTGTACTTCAGAAACTTCACAGCTCTTCTGGGAAAGAAGTTTGTCATAAGAAGCAGTATGATTAGTTACAGGTTTTGTCAGGAGATGGATGTTGGGCTCCCTTTTTCTTTCTTTTTTTTAAAGTAAAAACCACAAAGTTATTCATCTCTGTAACCTAGAAAAGAAGATAGGCTTTGCACATTTCCTTTCAGGGGTCTGGTGGATCAAATGCTTTTGATGAAACTGAAGAAAACAAAATTAAATATGTATAAAGCGCGGGCTACTTTACCTCAGCTGGCAACCTGAGACCTTGCCTTGACCGTGAGGCACGCAGTGTTGCACCTCACTTTGGTCAGGACTCAAACAGAATTTCATCTTTAACATAAATGCCAAATGGAATAAGACTATTCTCTTCAAATAGTTTCCTGTGCAGATTTTATGTGTTCTGTCCTGTGTGAAGGCCTCACCACTGCTCGTTTTTTTTTTTTTTTTTACATTGAAAAAGCCTCATTTTTTGCCATTTGTCCTTGAGAAGTTGTGCTATGATCTTGTACAATGATACAACTCATTCCTCTAGGTAACGGGACTAGCAGCTGTAAGTGGACACATGTTGTTTCTTGTTATCTGATTTGGCCTCTGAACATCATTTCAGTACATCATGCTCTGACAGAGATCAGTGCATAAAAGGCAGCGGCTAAATGAGAACAATGGATAACACCCATAAGAGGACTCTAACTTTTCTAACCATTGGACTGATATTTATGCTGAGCGGCATAGAGTATGGTAAGTTTATGCTGACAGCTTTGTAGAAAGGACTGGAGTTAAAATCAGATTTTGCCTGTAAGCGCACATCACAGACGACTTGGGATCTGATCTAATTTTTATAAATTTTGCTCTGGGCGCATGGTTCTCCCTCCTCTTCTCTATACTCATCCTCCCTTATTCCTCTGTGATACTCTTAGCTGTCATTCTACCTACAATATGGAAGTATCTGCAGATTTTGGAGGCTCCACCTTACTTCCTGGGTTTGGGTTTGTCTGCCTTCAGTCTGAGTGGGCTGTTAACTGGTCCACTTTTTGGGTTCTGGTCAGATCGGAGCAAAACTACAAAATCCATCATCCTCTTCTCCAATCTTTTTGAGATTGCTGGTGAGTAGCTAAATCACAAGACAAATCACATGACAGTTTAAATTAGACCATTTGACAAATATCTCATTTGCTTTTCCCTGGATTCCTCAGATAATTGTGTGTAGACTAGTGTGTGTGACAGTGAGTTAAAGTATTTTTATTTTTTTCATGTGGCAGCCATTGGAATGAACTAACTGAAAGCTAATACTGGCACTCAGAAACTGTGATACTGACAGTGCTAACACAGATTTATACCGTGGTCAGGAAAATATGGAGTTTTTTTATGTTAGCATGCTAACAGTACAGCTGTGGATACTAGGACGGTAAAACATTGACATCAGCTGTTTTAGATCCAACTTTTATGTAGACTTTGAAGCATTCATCAAGTTCACATGCAACTCGTTAACAAACCTGGTCGTCTCTTTTTCTTTCTATCCATCCTCAGGTAACTTCATGTATTTTATCGGATATTCAAGGTGGCTGTTATTAAGCAGTCGGTTTGTAGCAGGTGACAAACAGACACACACACACACATACACACACACACAGGCATGCCAGTTATTAATTAGGCAGAGAATATACATGTTTTTTATTCTCACATTCACTAAAGCAACCAGTTCCATCTTAAGTGTAAATGTTTACACACAGTGGTGTGAAAAGTGTTTGCCCCTTTCTTGATTTTTTAACTTTTTTTTGCATGTTTGCTTAAATGTTTCAGATCAACAAACTAATTTAAATATTAGTCAAAGACAACACAAGTTAACGCAAAATGCAGTTTTTAAAACAAGGTTTTTCTTACTAGGGGAGAAAAAAACAATCGAAACCTACATAGCCCTGTGTGAAAAAATGATTGCCCCCTCTGTTAAAACATAACTGTCATTTATCACACCTGAGTTCAATTTCTGTAGCCACACTCAGGCCTGATTACTGCCACACCTGTTCTCAGTCCAGAAATCATCTAAATTGGACCTGCCTGACAAAGTGCAGTAGACCAAAAGATCCTCAAAAGCTAGACATCATGCTGAGATCCAAAGAAATTTAGGAACAAATGAGAAAGAAAGTAATTGAAATCTATCAGTCTGGAAAAGGTTATGAAGCCATTTCTAAAGCTTTGGGACTCCAATGAGACACAACGAGAGCTGGGAAGTGGTGAACCTTCCCAGGAGTGGCCGGCCGACCAAAATTACCCCAAGAGTGCAGCGACAACTCATCCAAGTGGTAATAAAAGGCCCCACTTAAACATCTAAAGAACTGCAGGCCTCGCTTGCCACAGTTAAGGTCAGTGTTTATGACTGCACCATAAGAAAGAGACCGGGCATAAATGGCCTGCATGGCAGTGTCCTAATACAAAAACCACTGCTGAGCAAAAAGAACATTAAGGCTTGTTTCAAGCTTGCCAGTAAACATCTGGATGATCCTCAAGACTTTTTTGGGAAAATACTCTGTGGACTGACGAGACAAAAGTTGAACTTTTTTGGAAGATGTGTGTCCCATTACAGCTGGTGTAAAAGTAGCACCACATTTCAGAAAAAGCACATCATACCAACCATAAATTATGGTGGTGGTAGTGTGATGGTCTGGGGCTGTTTTGCTGCTTCAGCACCTGGAAAACTTGCAGTGATAAATGGAACCATAAATTCTGCTGGCTACCAAATAATCCCGAAGGAGTGTCTGGCCACCTGTTCGTGACCTCAAGCTGAAATGAGCTTGGGTTCTGCAGCAGGACAATGATCCAAAACACACCAGCAAGTCCACCTCTGAATGGCTGAGGAAAAACAAAATGAAGACTTGGTAGTGGCTTAGTCAAAGTCCTGACTGAATCCTACTTAGATGCTGTGGCATGACCTAAAAAGGTGGTTCGTGCTCGGAAACCCTCCAGTGTGGCTGAATTATAACAATTTTGCAAAGATGAGTGGGCCAAAATTCCTCCGCAGCGCTGTAAAGACTCACTGCAAATTATCGCAAACGCTTGATTGCAGTTGGTGCTGCTAAAGAGAGCCCAACCAGTTATTTGGTTTAGGGGGCAATCACTTTTTCATTCAGGGCCATGTAGGCTTGGGTTTATTCCTCCTTTTAATAATAAAAACTTTCATTAAAAACTGCATTTTGTGTTTACAGTGTTTTGGACTAATATTTAAATTTGTTTGATGATCTGAAACATTTAATTGTGACAAACATTAAAAAAAAAAACAAAGAGAAATCTAAAGGGGGCAAACACTTTCACGTCACTGTATTTCTTGTGTACTACTAGAGGATTCCACTAGGGGCACATTAGAGACTCAGACAGGATATAGTTGTCAAATTTATTGGGTGTAAACAAGACAATAAAAATGGAAACCGAGTTACTATTTCTTTCATTTTGAGATGGCAACAGAAATATTGGAAGCAGTGGAATAGCAGATGGTACGTAAGGCCCTTAAGCTACACATGTCATGCTTTGTCTTCGAAATGTTATGTAAATTTTTTTTTACTGCTGACAATTGTGTAACCTTACATCTGATCAAATTGGTTTCTACACTGCACCTATTGGTTAGTTGCATGTTGCAGCTTGTGAACGCATAGCGTTAATTTCTATGAATGCGCAGAAACAACACTTTAAACCAGGGGTAGCCAACGTTGGTCCTCAAGGGCCCCAATCTGGCAGGTTTTCCAGATTTCCGTGCTCCAACACACCTGACTTAAACTAACGAGTCATTGTGGAGATCCTTATAGGCTGTTGGATCCAATTAATTTGAGTCAGGTGTGCTGGAGCAGGGAAATCTGGAAAACCTGCCGGATTGGGGCCCTCGAGGACCAACGTTGGCTACCCCTGCTTTAAACAAAGAAAAACATCATGATAAACACATACGTGTAATTTAAAGTAAGTATATTCTCAGCCTTAGACAACACCAAATTCATGCACGGGCTGTATTATACATCTGTACAGAAAGTTTAAATATGAATTATTGGCACCACTGAACAATAATGCAGAATTAACAAAGAATACAAATAATGAAGGTCTTTTGCCAGCTTCTCGAAGTTTCTGCCACCACTTACATTGCCAGAGTTCCTTATGCAGTTACAAATTTCAACTCTTTCCAATGTTTTCGAAGGAAGTTTGTTTGGGATTCAGCACTGACTTTTGTGATTTATGGATTGTTCTCTTGAGGGAAATTCAGTAGTACCCAGAACTTGTGTGATGCAAATTTCATTATCTAGTTCATTGGATCCCAATGTGACCGAATGTAGGCAGCCCAAATATTTAGTAATCACGCTCAGCAAGTCGTTGATGCAGCTAACCCATATGGACATGGAAACCATGTCCCTAGCCTTAATAAGGAGGCCAAGCCTTTTCCCTTCAACCTACACTATCTGACACTGGGCAGAAAGATCTTTGTATTCCTTTGATTCTATCACTTCTTTGATAGACCAAAGCAGCCCTACAGCATGACGAAACATCCACCATGTTTTACCATAGACAGGCTGCTCTTTTTTATGTTTGCATAATTTTATCGTCCAAAAGCTCATTAACTGCATCTCCAAAGAACTCAACTTTGAGCTGTGAAGAACATGAGAAACAAACAGAGATGGCCTCTTGGTCCTTACTAGTTGAGTCCGTCTTGGTTCAGTTGGGCTGAGAGAATAAGATGCATGCTAAAACTACACCTCTGGATTCCACCCAAGACTCTTCAGATGTTTTGGATGGTGTTTTCTTCCTTAAACCTATGAACCTTTTCAAGACTTTCTCATTGTTTCTTAGTGTCTTTTAAACATTGAAACAGTTTTATGAATATCCATCCATCCATCCATCCATCCATTCATTTTTTTTTTTTTGCTTATCAGGCAAGAAGTTGGGAAGGAAAACCTAGACATCCCTCTCCAGCTCTCATGCTGGATCCTAAGGCATTCCCAGACCAGAAGGGATATATAACCGCTCTAGCATGTCCTAGGTTTTCCTGAGTGTTTGGTCCCACTGGGAGTGCTCGAAAGATCTGCAGAGAGAGACGGCCAGGGCACATCCTAATCAGATGTATATATCACATCACCCGACTCCTTTCAGCATCTCTCCTCCCAGCTCCCTCCAGAGGCTTAAGCTCCTTACCCAATCTCCAAGGCCGAGCCCCACCACCCTCTGAAAGAAACTCATTTCAGCCACTGATATTTTTGATCTCTTTTTTTCAGTCACTACCCAAATCTCATGATCACACGTGAGAGTTAAGATAGACCAGTAAATTTCGGCCCAGCTCCTAATTCATTACAAACGACTGGAGCAATGTCCTCACAACTGCTGACCTGCCCATCTCTCGCTCCATTCAACCATTACTTGTAAACAAGAACATAAAATACTTAAATGCCTCCTCTTGAAGTAAAGACCCATCCCTGACCTGTAGGGAGCTTTCCACCCTTTTCCAGTTTAGAACCATGACCTGAGATTTAGAGGAACCATAAACCAATTCAGTGTGAGATGAAGGCCATGGCTAGAGGAGGCCACACTGAACCACAAAATCCACAAAAGGTTTTATGAATGTGCAGCTTTTTTTTTTTTTTGAGCAGCTGACTGTAAACTTGGAATTTTAATATTTTTGGATTAGAACTTTTGTGATGCTGTCAGACATCATTATGCTTCAGGGATGCCAATAATTCTGACTGAGAACACACGTGAATGTTGAGAAGATGAAACTAATAACTTGTTTTTCCTCTCAGGTATTGGTGCAGGAGCAGGCTCCTCCATCTTTGGTTTTCTAACCCGGAGCACTCTACCAGAGGAGCGTGCTGGTATCTTTGCAGCCATCATGGCCTGTCGACAAGTTGGCCTACTTGTCGGTCAGTTTTTCCTTTTCCTCTTCCTGCAGAAGGAGGGGTCTTTCTCACCTCTGTGCGTCCCCATTTTTCATTCTACAAACTCACACTAGGAAGGATTTTGAGATGTTTTCTTTGATGTGTAGTTTCAACTGTGAGGAGGAAAATGTATTCAATAAAATCACTAAGGTGTAAGCCACTGTCTTCACACATTTTCCATTTATCTTATCTTTAAAGAACTTCGTTCTGTTTCTCCAGGGCCGGCGTTCAACTTGTTCCTGCGGCTGTGTGATTTCAAACTGGGGCCCTTTGTTGTGAACAAGTATACGTCTCCTGGGGTAACAGCATCCTGATAATCAGTAATCTGAGGCTCTTCAAAAGACTCATGCATACTGAAACAACCTTTAGAAACAGCTGCTCTAAATTCTGAACAAATAGCTTTTTCTTCTTTACCCTCCTCCAAATTAGAATACAATACTCTGGCCTGTACCAGCAGATCCAGTGATCCAATGAAACACCTGTAACACAGGTGCAGATTAGTTTAAATAAAGTACAAACTCCTTTACAGTTTCATCCATTTTCCATATAATTAAAAATAATTGACATCCAGATCCTTTTCTAAGATTCTGATGTAAAAGATATTGAATAAATTTGTGCCTTTTCTCTCCTTGGTCTCAGATCTTCATGTGCCTGTTGTGGGTGTTGCTCCAGTTTGTCGTCCTAACCATTTACTGGGATGTACCACCCATCAGCTCAGAGGGGGGTGCCATAATGATGGAGATAAAACAGGAGGAGGAAGAGGAGGGGGTGCCGTTGATGGGGTCGGACGAGGACCTGGTGCACTCCTACAGAGCTGTTAACTCTGACCAGTTGGAGACTTCCTTCTCCTCAGAGATGCAACCTGTCCACGGAGCCATGAACCCCTTCAAAAACTTCAATGCCAGCAGAGGTGAGGGAGTGGGTCTGACTGCCATCCTGTGTGATGACTGTCAGCCCTATTAGTGGGCGTCCTGTGGGAAGAGGTGTCACAGTCAATACACATGTTTTGTATCTACTCCATTGATTTTCTTGCATTCGCACACACAGTTATACTCACACTCTCTTTTTCTGGTCTCTCTGAGGGATTTTGTGCCGCATGTCAGATCACATTCCCTGTGTATTGATTGGACCTGTGTGTGTGTATGTCATGTTTATATAAGTGTGTGTGTGTGTATATATATATTTGATGTCAGGTGTCCTATCGGATAAACATCGTAATAAGTTTACATATGATGTGAGCAGTGATTGTGTGCCATCATTGATTATCCTCTTCTGTACTATATTAGACAATATGTGTGTGTGCATGTGTGTGTGCATGTGTGAACTTACTTGTGTGTGACAAATTAAAACCATCACAATGAGGACATTTTCAATTTCTCAGGGTACAGATTAGAATAAGATCTCAGTGTAAATAAAAGATTTTTTTAAAACATTCTTGCTTGAAATAAGCACACTGGGAGAGTATTTCACCATTCAGCAACATGCTGTTGAAGCTGCAACCATTATTTAAACAGAGAGCACAAAAAAAACAAAAAAAACAAAGAAAAACAAAAACAAATGGAGGAAGCCCATGTTCAGAATTTTCAACATTAACAGCAAATCTGGATGATAAAGACTAATCATGGTAATTTTCTCTTTGTGCATTTCAGACCTTCTGTAGAGGTGTTTTAGGCAGAAAAATGTGTGTGAGTTGACTACATTTGTTTGTCTTCCAACACAATGTTGCACAAGGTACAAAACAGCTTATTTTCACTTTCATGGTCAGCACTAGTAAAGTATTTTCAGACTCTTGGACCTTTATTAGTCAGGAAAAGCATGTCGGAGAGGGGAATAATGCAGCAATAAGTCCCCAGCCGGTATTTGAACCATCTCTCTGGCTTCATCAGAGGGCTGTGGTGTCTGTATGTGATGTGGTTGCTCAACCAGTTCAGCAAAACCAGTCCCTGAACACTGGGCAAGAGTCATGTTATTTGATGATGTAAGTGTATGAGGTAACATGAAGGAATGCTGGGATTTCTCAAAGTTGTTTTAAAGTTGCTGTGATTGGAAAAAGTTGCAATGGCATGCAGAATTTGTGTTAATAATTACAATCACAACATTGTGAATTCCCGGAGGGACTGATTTAGGCAGTGGACAGAGTTAGGACCTTATTTATGATGATAAAAAAATCTGTCTTGATAAATTCCTCTCTTGCCCACAAAGGGAACAGTAGAACTAATACAACAGTAATTCACTAGAAAATAGATCCACAGCTTTTCTAGTTGTTGTTTTCAACTGAGATATATTTCAGACTTATGTGTAGAAATTAAAGTCATTATAAACTTTGGTCCAAAAGGAGCTTCTCAATTTGATAGTGTCTGTGTGTCTGTGTTGGAGGACCACTCCAGCTTCTGCTCTAGAACCAACCCCCTGTAGTTCTGCACAGTCTCTATTTCCTCTTTGTTAATGCAGACTGGCTGGCTAGGTGTTTTAGATCTGCTGAAGTCTGCCACCACCTCCTTAGTCTTGTGTTCAGGAGAAGACAGTTCTTTTTACTATAGTCGGAGAAGGCCTCCACAAGGTCCCTATACCCCCCCACTCACCACCACTGTCCACCACTCACATATGCCACAACAGCTGTATCATCTAAATACTTCTGTATGTGGCAGGACTCTGAGTTGTATCTAAAGTCTGATGTGTAGAGCGTAAAAGAAAGGGAGCTAAAATAGCCTCTTGTGGAGCCCCAGCCCTGCATTCCAGTGTCCCAGAAACACATGTCCCCACCCTGACCTACTGAGGTCTGGATGTCAGTCCATTATCCAGGATGTCAGGGAGGGGGCCACCCCCATACTCATAAGTTTGTCTCTCAGTATGGGAGGCCTGATGGTGTTAAAAGTGCTGGAGAATTCAAAGAACATGATCCTCACATAAGAACCAGGCATGTCCAGGTAGGTGTATGCCCAGTGCAACATGTAAAGAACCACGTCATCAACTCCTAAGTGTTCCTGGTAGGTAAGCTGGAGGGGGTCTTCCACATTACCGGGACTTTTTCCAGCTAAAAGCTCATACTGAAGGGCCTCTGAAGAGGGTTTGCTAATTGTCCTGCACAGTCCTTCAGAAGCTTTGGACATACTCCATCTGGACCAACAGCCTTTCCTGTCTAAAGTTTCCTGAGCTCAGGTCTCACTTTTTCTAGACAGGTGGAGCGGCTTGGGATGCAGTGGAAGGGGGACAGTTGGTGGATGTGGGGGTAGCAGCAACTGAGGTGGAGGGAGCAAGCTCGGAGGTGGAGGAAGTAGCCACAGACATGGAAATGGAATAGGGTAGAATGAGGAAGAAATGGGATTTAAGTGGCTTTGAACTTGGCATGGTTGTTGGTCTGAGTATTTACTGGGATTTTCACACACAACCATCTCTAGGGTTTACAGAGAATGGTCTGAAGAGGAGAAAATATCCAGTGAGCAGCAGTTGTCTGGACCAGAATGTCTTGTTGATGTCAGAGGTCAGAGGAGAATGGACAGATGGTTGGAGATGATAGGGAAACAGGAAGTCAAAGAAGAACTGGTTTCAACCAAGGTCTGCAGAATAGCATCTCTGAACACACAACACGTCCAACCTTGAAGCTAGTGTTAATTTTGTTAATGAAAACTAAACTAAAACATTTTTGTCAACGCACATTTTGCACCGGACGAAAATCAGACTAGACGAGACTAAAATCCCCATTAATAAAGAATAACTGAGACTAAATCAGAATGCATTTTCGTGGACTAATAAAGACGAGACAAAAATGTAGTTTACTAAATAAAAACTTAACTAAAAGCTATGGACATTTTAGTTCACGAACAAAGACGAGACTAAAATGATATTATGTCATATGACTGTCAAATCCTCTCTCCTCCGCCTCCTCCTCGGATCTTTGGCCACTAGCACACTCACACAGGTTTACAAACACATGGGACAGACAGGAGGTGGATTCACGGCAAAGGTTAAAAGTAAAACATTAATGACCATGCTTTGCACGGGGCCCAAGAGAAAGAGAAGACGTGATATATGGACCCATTACGCTACACTGAAAGAAAAAGATAAATAAATAAAAATAAATAAATAAAAAAAAACGTATGTCTGATCAAAGGAAGGGAAGATGATCCCAACAAACCTGAAGAGACACGTCGCAGTTCACCACAAATACATCGTGGTAAGTTAACAAAACGTTTGGTGGTGGTTGTTCATAACGTAACATTAAACAAATGGCTGTAATGTTCCAACAATAACATTAAACCGACTGCAAACCGCTGGCTAACTTACTAGCTTTGTAGCATGTAGCAATAGTAGCCACTTGTTGGTAGAATTGTGTGTGAAGTTGAATTTATGCTAACTTAAATACGTTATACTGGTCGGGCAACTATGTTTTCGGTTGGATTGCAAGTTTAATTAAATCAGACAGAAGTATGAGCTAATCTAGGAGCTGCAAGCGAACTATAGTTAACACAAAACACCCGAGTAGCTACACATGGATGCAAACTAAAAACTAAAACGTACTAAAACAAATCATCTAGATAAAATAATACACCATACTTAATTCAAAACAACTTTAACCTACATTTTCATACTTGAAGTAGTTTAAATGTGGTATAAAAGTAAGTAAAATTGTGTTTTGAATGTCTGGGGTCACCAGAGTTTTGTGATATCAAAATGGGGTTCCACGCTAAAAAAGGTTGGGAAGGAGTTTGCATCCCAATGTATTTACTTGGTGACATAAATGCTGTTCTATTTGTCTTCAGGTTACCATCACAAGGACATTTGATTTAAATTGGCATCAATATTAATATAAATAAATGCATGTAAGCATAAAATGCCTGCAATTATTTCTGCATAAAATAGGGTAGTTATGTTTTAAGTGAGTTTTAAATGGATTGGTAAATGTAGTTTAACAATGTTAAACTTCATTTAACAATGTTCTACTAACAATGTAATATACTACTAACAATGTTCAATATTATCTGCTGACAAAAAAAGTAAAAGGGTAAAATGATTGTCCTGACTAAAACTAGACTAAAATGTTGACAGTTTTAGTTGACTAAAACTAGACAAATAAAATTATGTTTTCTTGGACTGAAATAGAGCCTAAAATGCTCGACCTATAGTCGACTAAAACTTGACTAAATAAAAACGACAATGACTAAATGTGATAAAAAACTAATAAGCACGACTGAAACTGGACTAAAACTGAGACTAAATTTAAAAATGGCAGATCAAATTAACACTACTTGAAGCAGATGGACTGCAGCAGCAGAAGACCACACCAGGTGCCTCCTGCCAGCTAAGAACAGGAAACTGAGGCTAAAAGTCACACACACTCACCAACACTGGACAATAGAAGATGGAGAAAGGTTGCTGGTCTGATGAGTCTCCATTTCAGCTCCACATTCAGATGCTAGGATCAGAATTTTGTGAAAACATCATGGAAACATGGATCCATCCTGCTTTGTGTCAACACTTCAGGCTGCTGGTGGTGTAATGGTGGGGGGATATTTTCTTGGCCCACTTTGGGCCCCTTAGTACCAACATCGCATGGTTTAACCAGCACAGCCTACCTGAGTATTGTTGCTGACCATGTCCATCCCTTTATGACCACAGTGGAGCATCTTCAGATGCTACTTCCAGCAGGATAATGCACCATGTCACAAAGCTCAGATCATCTCCAACTGCTTTCTTGAGCATGACAGTAGCCTTGTTTCCACCAACGGGTAAGGGTTGGGATGGGACAGTTAGGGTGCAGATATGGTTTGTAAACTGTAATCTCGTTGCGTTTAAACTGCCAACTGTGACCTAATTCAGCGGCAGAATATTAGTCTGAAAGCAATGTAACTTAAGCCTGGTACACACATAACGATTTTTTTAATCTTGTGAGAATTTTTATCTGGTCGAGACCTGTTTACTTCCTTGCTCCCCAGCCAGCTCGCTCTCTGATAGGCTACATTCCGTGCCACGTCACCACCCACACAGTCACAATGCACGAGTTGTCGGCGTTCTTCAGAAATCGGCACTGAAATATTAAACATGTTCAATGTTCCCAATTGTCGGTTAAGACCCATTTCGGAGTGGATTATCGGGACAAATTGGCTCGTAACACACCACAGACCAAATGATGATTGGACAGGTAAATCTCACGATGATCGGGCGTTTGCCGTCCGAGGGCGGGAAGAGGAAAAATCGGGACAAAAACAGTCCAAATATCGTTATGTGTGTACCAGGCTTAAGCTACGTAATAGCATGACACCACTGCAACGCCTTCCTGAAAGTACAATGAAAACATGACTCAGAAACAAAAGAGGAGAATGGTGGTCATCCAGCAGTTTGTGTTCTTTCTACTTGGTGGTGCTTTGTAATGCCATTTTAAACAGAGATTTAATCAACAAAAAGAAAATATGTTGCTCTAAACAAGGAGCCATTCCTGCTTTGTTTTTACACCAGGTCACATAAGTGACCTGTTTTTTTCTCAACCAATCAACGGATTGCAGTGTATCAAACTCCACCCTTTCTGGTCAGGTCGAAGGTGTGATTGGTACTCCAATGGAAGGGTCCCAACAAAGTAGAACGGGTCGGGTCAGATGTTAGGGTACCCTTCCCAGTTTTCACTTGTGGAAACAAAAGATTGCGTCCCACCTCGCCCTGACCCTCACCCGTTGGTGGAAATGGGGTTAATGAGTTCACTGGACTCCAACGGCCTCCACAGTCACCATCTCCATCCAACAGAGCAGCTGGGATGTGGTGGAAAGGGAGATTCTCCTCATGGATGCAGCAGACAAACCTGTAGCTACTGTGTTATTAAATGTATAACACCAAGAATTAAGACAGTTCCAAAAGAAAAAAGGGGTCCAACCCAGTACTAACAAGGTATACTTAACAAGGTGTTCGGTTGGTAATCTCCCTTTAGAGGTAAGGGTCAAAAATTGTCCCATGATAAGTAGCAATAGAAACATAATCATATCTGCGGTTCTGCTTGGAGTTAAGGGGTAAAATTGTACATTTAGATAAATTTGAGGTTGGGATTAGGGTTAAGACTTTTCACAATGGATGAGCAATGTCCCAGTAAAGATTTCTGTGTACAATTGTATTTGTGTGTTTCTGTATGTGTGTGTGTGTCAAACCCTCATATCGATTCCCTCACTCTTTGAAGATGAGGCAAAGGGATGGCTTGCAGACCTCCTTGTTTATTGACTGACTGGCTGTGGTTGACTTGTGGATGAAATGGAGACAGAATTGGTAATGTGGCCAGCGCTTTTCTTATCGATTTCTTTTTGTCCTGCCATGCTAGAAACTGCAGAATTGAAAGATGTCTGCTTGGGTACATACAGTAGCTGTGTCTCTTAGCTGTTACAGTGCATCTGGTGTTTTCTGTCTTGAATTATTGATTGTTTGGGACTTTTATGTATCTCTGAGGAACCTTTGAAAAATTGACAGAACATACACTTTCTTTGATTAAAGTCTTTTTTGCTTTTGACATAGGCTACATGGTTCTTTAAACACCTTGCTCATCACTCTTTCCGGTGGATGTATTTCAAATTAATTTATGTAAAAAAATTAATTTGAGTAAACATGTTCAACATTTATATAGAGAAAATAGCTCTGAATTTAGCTTTTTCCCTGTTAAATTATGAAAGATTTGGTGAACGATTCTTAGCTAGCATGACATTGTGTCCAGAAGTAGATGCAAGCAGCAAGATGGGCTAAGTTGAAGCATACAAAAAAAATTCAGTTTCTAATGCAGATCCTCCTTAATTTCTAATTTCTATATATCCGCACTGAACAAGATCAACACAATCATGATGACTAGCATTAATTAGCACTGCAGCCATTAACACAAACATGACTAGCATCCATTAGCACGGTCAACACAAACATAAGATTATAGCATCTATTAGCATCTTAGTTGTTGTCTCGTTATGTCTTGCAAGCTAATTTGGTTGTTGTATTTTCTTCTTTTTTCAAGAAAAACAAACAGTGAGTTTCAGAATTGGCTTCTAGCTTGTTGAAAAGTTAAATTTTGTGGTTGATTTTAGAGGGAGAACACATGTGCTGGGTATTTGGAAAAGACATTTGAGCTAAAAGGCTAACAAGCTATCCTGTCTTGAAAGCCACATGGGTTATCTAATCCATACATTTGTATTTGAACAATTAATGTTTAGCTAACATGGGTGCTGAAGTGAAACTGAAGGATGTTGTTAATGTAATAAACATAATAAACATTAATTTAATCCCAGACCATATTTTCAAAATAAACACATAAAAAAAATCCAAAGTAAAGAATTGCTTCACAATTATAAAGTTTACCCTCACCTATGGTCATGAGCTGTGGGTAATGACCGAAAGAACGAGATCTCGAATACAAGCGGCCGAAATGAGTTTTCTCCGCAGGGTGGCCGGGCTCTCCCTTAGAGATAGGGTGAGAAGCTCGGTGATCCGGGAGGGGCTCAGAGTCGAGCCGCTGCTCCTCCACATCGAGAGGAGCCAGATGAGGTGGCTCGGGCATCTGGTTAGGATGCTTCCTGGACGCCTCCCTGGTGAGGTGTTCCGGGCACGTACCACCGGAAAGAGGCCCCGGGGAAGACCCAGGACACCCTGGAGGGACTACATCTCTTGGCTGGCCTGGGAACGCTTCGGGATCCCTTCGGATGAGCTGGTGAATGTGGCCGGGAGAGGGAAGTCTGGGTTTCCATGCTTAGGCAGCTGCCCCCACGACCCGACTCCGGATAAGCGGAAGAAAATGGATGGATGGATGGATGGATTATAAAGTTTATATGAATCTTTTTGGTGTCTTGGGACATTTAGGATTGCAGAAAATGTCCTTGCCCTATCAAATGTTTTATCAGTCACTATGTCTGAGTAAACAGCAATAAAACAGGAGAAATGTAAAATTTTATATCCTTACCAAATTTTTTATTTAGTTGACAGAGGATAACACCATGCTAATGATTCATGCACACAGATGCCAGAGATCTCCTTGAGCAACAAAAATCTCTAAACATCAGTGTTCAAACTAAAACACAGTTTTGATTTATTTTTGTGAAGATTGGGATCTAAACTTTGAGCAACAGTTGAAAATAAACAAGATTTCCCTGTTTCTTCTTTTTTTAAATAGTAGGTGATTATGTCTGTCATTTTTCTTCAGCCCTTATAGGGGCCGATCAAGCTTTAAACAAAGTTTAAAAGTGATGCAGAAAAAAATCTTTGAGTCAAAGAAACGACCTCTCTTCTTAATCGACTTTATGGACTTGGTACTTGGGCTTGACTTATGGGAGGAGGCTGCAGAGGAACTACACCCCTCTGAGGATTAATGGTGGAGAGGGTTTGCAGTTTCAAAGATCTGGGTGTGCACATCACTGAGGATTTATCCTTGACTCTGCACATAGACAACCAGGTGAAGAAGGATAAGATAACTGAGGAAGTTCAAAGTCTCTCTGAAAATCATGCAGATGTTCTAAATTGGAGTGGTGGATAGTGTTCTGACTGGTTACATCACTCAGTGGGACGGCAGCAGTACTGGTCATGACCGGAAGGCCCTGCAGAGGGTGCTGAGTTCAGAAAACTGTACCATGGGTACAAAACTCCCCACTCTCCAGGACATCTTCATGAGGAGAACAGCCAGAACAAACTGGCTGACCGTTGTTAGGACGATGAGGGTCTCTCATCGTCCAAACAACGGTCAGTTTGAGTGGCTGCGCTCTGGCCGGCTCCTAAGGCTCATTAAGGTAAACACAGAGAGACTCAGGAGGAGCTTCTTCCATCAGGCTGTCAGAACTGTAAACTCTACCCTGTAGTGACACCACCCAGTGTCCTACCTTCTGCTGAAAAACAGTCATTTACTCATGTCACTTTAAAAAGGTTTATATTTTGTGCAATATAGTAAATATTATATATATACATACATATATATATATATATATATATATATATATATATATATATATATATATATATATACAGTGTCTCACAGAAGTGAGTACACCCTTCACATTTTTGTTTCACTGCCATCTTGCATGTGACAAACAACTTGAAGCTTGAAGTTAGTGTGTCTTGGGAAATAGAAAGACTTATGGGCTGAAGCTGTGTGTAGACATGTGACTACCTGTTTTGGTTTTCCACTGTCACATGGGGTTAGCGCGCAAATTATGATACAGCTTGAAACGAACATGCCTCTTCGTTTTTGTTTTATTCGTTTTTTATTTGTCTGCACTTGTACAGGAAAGAGTTAATGAGCTTTAGTGGAGAAAGTACACACTGTACAACCTCATTCTTAACAGTATGGATGACTGTCAGAGAATGTTATTGCAGGCAATGCCTTTGTGCTCATGAGAAATGAGATGAAATTGAACTGAATTAAATTAATCAAATAAATGAAGTATGGATGAAGGATGAAAAATGAGGGCAATAGAGGAATTCTGCAAGGTAGATTTTGTAGCATGATTATCATGATTTTTTCCCCCCAGTAGATTCATAAAGTTTTTATATCAGTAAGACTTTTTAAAGTTTGTTTGCAAAGCCTGCGGGAAAAACACAGAAAATCTGGTCTGGCTTTTGCTCCATGCGAGCAATTTTCATCAAAGTGATTGAGCACCACCTTTGAGATACCCCCCTTTTTTTCTAATATAGACATAATGTAGACTCACATATGAGGCCAAACCATTGATTAAAAAAAAAAAGAAAAATTAAATTACTGCAGGGCAACTTTAAACTCATATCAAACTGTATTTAGACATGAAAACTGCTGCTGAGGGGCACAAATGCAGCAGAATAAAAAATAATAGATCATGTAAATCACATATGTCAAACTGGTCCAGCAAAGGGCCGTGTGGCTGCAGGTTTTTGTTCCAACCAAGCAGCAGCACACCAGATTTGACTGATTCAATCAACTGATCTCAGTCTTCAGACAGCTGATTGGTCAAACTGTGTGCTCTTGGCTGGCTGGAACAAAAACCTGCAGCCACACGGCCCTTTGCTGGACCAGTTTGACATGCCTGATGTAAATAATAGTGCAGACACACTGAACAGTGAGAAGTAAACCACACACTATAACAACAAGCTGCTTCTCCAGCCATCTGGCGTGGACATCCAAATTTAGCTGTGAGCCCAGCTCATTTTCCTCTTCTCAAAGTCCGCGAGAGAGTTTTGGTTCCAGGAAAGCTGGTTTCAGAACTTGGAATTGATTGGAATCTATTTTTTTCTCTCATGTTGTGTTTTGGACATGTGGAAAACCAGAAGTCGGACCACTTACCAGCCAGGATTTCATCATGCCTGCCTCTTGCAATTCTAATAAGACGCTTCTAACACAGTCCAAGTTGTCTTTACTTGTTTAACTTTCTTATTTCAGCCTAACTTGCAGATTGAATCTTTCAGGAACCATTTATGCTTGTTTTATGATTTTTCTCTCTGTCTTTCTATGTGCAGAGTTCCTGAGAGAAGAGGTGATTGTTGTTCTCACGGCTCAGTTCATCACTTTTTTCAATCAGACAGCACTGGAGGTAAGAGTAGCTGCTGTAGAGATCCATCAGCCAGAGTTACCAAACATTTCTCTCAGTGCTAGCAACTTAACCTCCTCTTCACGAGGCCTATTTTTTCTGCCGCCTGTCTGAAATGACAAACCCCAAATAAATTAATTATATCTTCACAACTACAAGGACTATATGTACAATCTTAGTCTTTAAAGAAAGCTAAGACATGTGAGATTACTACAGAAGTGTCAGAATCAAGATATGTGTTACTGTGTCAGAGTAAATTCACCTGGAACACAATAGATGATGTAAATATTATCTCCTCCTGACAGAAAACCAGAGGACAGCAGCCCAGTTCGTCTAGGAATGAGTAAAGTGATGTGCTAAGCTAAAAGTAGCTTGAGTAGCTGGGTAGTTTTCCAGGTGTTTAATAGAGGTGTTACACAAGTAAATATCTCAGGAAGCCATCGACCGATGATGATGATAGACATCTCTATCAATGGTCATTCAGGAGGATCCAGGGATAGCCCCCACATTCACCTTAGAAACACCATGAGAATCCAGAAAGAAGCGAAGCCCAAGACAGTCCATGATAGGAAGAGTGAATCCTTCACTATAAAACCTCCTTCATCTCCATGGAAACTAGCAGGACCTTCATGATTCATTTCAAACAAGTAGAGTCATAGGAGAACACATTAGCAGAGTTTTTAGAGCTGGAATCAAACGTTTGACCACAGCACGGCAAACGTAAGACATGACTTATGATTCTGGCTGTTAGTTCACAGTTTTTGTCCCACAGTGATGAGACAGACATGTTTGTAATCAGCAGAGTCTCTGCTTTCATGTGACATCTTGTTTGTGTGGAGAAATGATCAGAAGCTCAAAAGTGGACAGAGCTGTTCACATGTAGTTACTTGGGGTTTGAACTGTGTTTCATTTGTATGCCAATGCTTGTCTTTTACCTGAGTTTCTCTCCATCATTTTAGTCTGATACATGTTAGGATTGCTGCTTCCTAGCGTGTGACAAATCTCATGCTGCCCCCAGGAGAGAGGCTCTCGTCAAGAAGAGGTTAACTCAGACCTGAATTCACAGGGAATCAGTCTGAACACTTTTACTTTGAGAGAAAAAAATGGAGCTTTGCTGAAGGTTAAACTGATGCAATATCTGCACATAAGGAGTGAAAGGCCTTTTTTCTTTCCTCATAAAGCTGCAGTGATAGGAGAGTCACATCTGTTTACCTGGTTTACATAATTGCTTTTGAGAGCTCATTTCAGCTCTAATAAGAATTTCTTCCTCTTCTGACTCCCCCACTTTGTCTAACTGACTATCTTTTAAAAAACCCCCAGACCATGGTGACTCCTCTGACGCAGCGCTACTTCAGCTTCGGCGAGCTGGGAAACAGCCTGATGTACAGCCTGTGCGGGGTGGAGGTCATCCTGGGCTTCTTCTTTGTGCGCTGGCTGAGCAGGAAGGTGGAGGACCGTGTGGTGCTGGCCGTGGGCCTGGTCATCTGCTGCACCGCCTGTATCTGGTGCCTCATTTTCCTCTGCAACCCCCGAGGTGCTAACCTGCTCGTCAAAACACACAAAACCTACCCAGATTCACATTCAGACTCAGAACTGCCTCTGTTTCAGGGGCTAATTCGCTCTGTGTGGCTGCAGTGGAGCCATATTGAGTTACACAGTGGATGAAATGGATGAGCTACCTCTGGTAGGCCAGCAGGAGATCACACAGACAGGCTTTATGTTCACGTTGGCCTGCGTCTGTTGAAGCTCGTCACGTTTGTTGCTCTGATTACAAGTGACAGGTGCTGGAGCTGGGTATGCATAAAAGGATTACAATAATCTAATTAGACAAAAATGCTATTTGTTAAAGTGTAGCGTACATTTGTTCTCCTATTCGTTAGGTACACTTAAGCAAGCAAACATAAACGTCAGATATCTGGAGTAAAACAATTTCCTTTCTTGGACCAGCTGAGAAAGACGTTTAACTGGTGAAATTGCTTTTTCATCGCTCCATTACAGACTTTCTGCTCACACGGGAACATCCAACCATTTGAGTGGGCACAAATTCACACAAACGTGCACGATGCAAAGCAGCAGAGAACAAAACCAGAGCGGCTGCCAGCTTGGCAGCGGTTTCTGATTCAGACAGAGCTTTCAGTCCTGCTGCCAGTCCGTTTGTGGAGGAACATTAAAAACCGATGGCAGAGGGGATGAGGGGGAGCTGAAGCAAGATCTGTCACTCTCTTCAAATCATCACCCCCGATGAGAAAGAAGAGATATAAAACATTTAAATCAATATAAATCAATATCCAAGAGGTCTATCATTTATTTATATTCTTCTTCCAAGCTGCCAGATATGTTTGAGTTGTTTAAAATGGTCTTAAGCAGCTGTTTTTCAGGTTTTGGGAAGTTGTTTCTTTTGACATTTGCTGCTGTTTTCCTCATCTTCAGTCCAGGCCATGTACCTGACCTTTTTCAGAGGAATGTGATTTGCTGTTAACACTGACCTATGAATCATTCAAAGATAAAGAAGGTCCTAAACTCAACCATGAAGCAGCGCTGCATACAAACACATAACAGACAACATAGCAAAGAACCAATTTCAAATAGGATCTTTAATAATAACAGTTATACATTTTATTTAAAGCACCTTTTAGGAAACCGAATGTCATTTTGCATTTTAGGGTTTTAGGCAAGTTTGAAGAGGTGAGTTTTGAGATAGGGAGAGGAAGGGAGGTCAAGAGGAAGGGAATTCCAGAGTTTGGGAGGAGAGCAGGTAAAACCCTGGTCCCCATGGTAACAAGGCGAGAGGAGGGGACAGTGAGATGGAGGGGGAAGAGGATCTGAAGGAACAACAGGGGATAGCAGTGTGGACCAGAGCAGACGGGTACAGAGGAGCAAGAGGATGAATAAAGCTGCCCATTCTAAAAGTTAAAAGAAGGATTTTAAAAAGGATTTGTGAATTTTGGCTTTTTGTGAGCAGCCTGTCACAAAGACACACCATTTGGTCCCGTTTCTTTGGTTGCATTGATCAAAACCACCAGCGAGAACACAGTTTAACAGGCTAAAAACTATATTTCTGTAGCGACAAGGTGATTCCCAAACAGCTGTTAGCTGAAAACGTGATATACCTTAGCAGGATGACCAGTGTGTCCTCAAAACATCTGAGGAAACTGGACAAGTAGAGGGAAAAAGAAATGTTAGGAAATATTAGAAATATGTTAGAAATGTTAGAAATATTAGCCTCATCAGAAATCCATGGAAAGATGGCTGTCAAGAAGCCATTCTTAATGAAGGGAAACAGGCAGAAAAGGCTGAGGAATGCCACATGACACAAAAACTGGACTGAAAATTAGTGGCAACAGATCTGATGGAGGAATGGATCCTCCCCAGAACCTGGACCTCAGCATCATTGAAGCAGTGTGGGATCATCTGGACAGAGAATAGAAGAAAAGGCAAGAAAATAACTTTTCCTCAACACTACTTAACCCCTTTAATAATAGAACCAATAAATAAAGAGCAATTTCTGCTGTGTGATATGACAGAATTATTGTAGTGTAAATGGTATCCACCAGGAGGCAGAAGACACGTATCAAATTGCAAACCAAGGGGTTTTGAGCAAAGTTTTCACAATAAAGGGATGCAATAGGTCTCAGAAACTGTACCAAATATGATATATTAGGCTTTAAAGGGTTAAAGACACAACAGAAAACTTGTCTAAGAGGATTCAGAGTTGAAGAAAAAGGGTCCTTGCCGTGACCCTTGTGGATGTGTACCCTGATGGACAGAGTAGTAACCCTGGAAACCGTGGGGACAGTGTTGAAGAGTATAGCTGATGTGCAACCAGCGAAAAGAAGAAAGGAGAAGAAGAAGAAGTCGTGGTGAATTTAATCGTTGCACAGACCACCAGCGTCTACTGCTGGGCTACTGCAGCTTCTTTTTATTTCTTTTTCTGCGATTGAACATGATCATGACCTCTGCCATCACCATGTTGTCTGAAACTGACATCAGTGAGGCGAACTTAGCGCCTTCTAGTGGCTGCATGCCAGCATATTGGACGCATGGAAGCATGGAAGGGCAGTAACGTTTGAAACGGACGTACCTATTTGTTTATGTAAAAGGAGCATAAAGGGGCCTTAATTCGCTTTTGGGCGAAGTTCGTTTTTGCCTTAAATCCTGTATTTATATGAATGTTGGCAGATTTTTCCCAAATGCTGAACCTGTTTCCATTTTTTTCTGTGATCTACATTTAATAGAAATGAGGGCTGGGTCATGACTGTGGCCAGATACTGTAGTTTCAGGGCAAACAACTGTAACTTATCTCCCGTCCTCCCCAGGTGGTTATGGATGGGAGCTGTCGGCCTTCATCATCGGAGTGTTTCTGCAGCTGCTAGGGCTTCCCTTCGTGGCTGTGTCTCAGGTGTCTCTGTTCTCCAAAGTCACTGCTGAGAAAACACAAGGTTGGCTCATTTTATGTTGCCTGTGTTTGCACAACAGATTGATGCGCAGCATATGATCCCAAAAAGAATTACAAATGTTTTACTTTCAGGCCATATTCTTATGAATGTGCATGTAAAAAAAAAGAAAGAAAAATAATACTGTGCTTTGACTATTTTGTGATGCTTCACCAAAAGGGTTCAGCCAAGGCGTCAGACGCTCAGTTGGGGGCCTGGCCACCATCTTGGGTCCTTTGTGGGCTGGAGGATTGACCAATAATTTGTACATAATGCTGGGCATGATGCTGGCTCTCCTCATAATGATCACAGTAAGTAGAGCAAGACACCAATCTGTCAACTTTTTATCACTCCAAATATTTCTCATACAGACGTGGGGGTCAGGACACGTTCAGTCCAACAGACTTCAGGCTTGTTACCATAGTAACCAAAGGAAAACAAACACCAAAAAGATTTAATTAGGCTCAAAATGAGTGTACGCTGACGAGTGAAGACTGACTCAACATGTTCAAACCATTACCTTAAAAAACACTTAAAACATAAATATTTATTACATCCAAACTTTAAATTTCACTAAACAGGAACTGAAAACAAAATTTCTGACCCTGTAGTGACTAGTTTCCACTTACTTTATTCTGCTAGGTGAAGGTTTTGTATTTTATTCCTCCATCACCCCTCCAACCTCTGAATGTTGGACTTTTTTGCCCATTAAAAGATTCTAATTGAGTCCAGTCTGTGCACTGAAATTGACCAAAATTGACCCGAAGAGCTGCCAACCAAGCCTCAGTCATGTTGAATTGTATGGAACCCATGTGGTGACACCAGAAGAAAATTATTCATGCCTAGTAATGCTAACTAAGTCGGTACTATGCTTTATTAACGTGTTACAACTTGCCCAATATCCACATAAACTGCATTCTTTAAGCACTTGAATTAATCTTCTCCTATAAATTATGACACAATGCTTAATTGGAAAAGATTTAGGATATCAACAGACCATGTTGTTTTTAAGTATTGTAGGGTTTTTAAGTAGGGCATATGTCCCTCCAGGGTTACTACAGGGTAGACGAAGACAGTTGCCTGTTTTTGTTGAATTTGTACTTTTTGGGGAACAGTAAAGTGATAGAGCCACCGTTTAGTGGCGCACAAGGTGTCTCGTCTCTTGTCTAGTAAGGTGAACTCAATAAGCTCCAATACATCATTATCATTATAATTCATCTCAAGAGTAAAACAAAATAAAATATAAAAATAAAATAAAAAGTGTTAATGTTATAGCCATTTCGCAAATCTCCCATGATACAGTTTTGGTATCACTTTCCGGATATTATTAACATGTGATCAATGATCTCGTTTCCATGTATTCACAATCCTCAACCACAACGTAGTATGTGGCTCTGGATCAATATGTTGTACCGGAAGTAGGAGTGAAGCCTGGCTTTGATGTTCAAGTTTATAACAACTCTGGTGCAAATCAAGAATAATTCTGATTTATTGACCTTATTAAATTAATTTAGTTGCTTCCCCATGTTACATGTTACTATGGTGGCCCAGAAAGGCCAAGCCAAACAACTAATTTGCATATTAGCTAAGCCCAGCTTAACTCTAAAAATCTTCTCCATTTCCAGTAAGACATCAGTCCAATACTTTTGCAACTTGTGACATGAGCAAAAACGATGAGCAAGAGTTCCTGCTTCCATCTCACATTTAAGACACATGCGGAAAAGGACAGGATTGAACAAATGTCTACACTTGGGAGAAATATACATCCTATGTATTATCTTAAGCTGTAGCACTTTGCACGATTGCAAACTGTATTTAATTTACTTTCCTTCCAAATATTTTCCCAATCTTCATCATCAGTAGTAATGGCTAAATCTTTCTCCCATGTGGACTTCAGTCTTTGCAAGGAAGCAGGGGAAGCAGAAAGCCGGCTTTTCTAGAACAGACTGATAGAAATGCTCCCTGCTCTTTGAAACGGTAGCCTCTAAACAGATGATGTCTCCAAATTTCTTTAATTGTTTTGAGGACACAGTAATATTCATAATGCACATTCATGGAGCAGCTGAATCCCAGCAGCATTACGAGGCTGAGAATTCACACCTTTTTGATGCTGTATCACTTTACAGCAGCTTTCGTTTTACAGTGCCGCATCACACGCTGGCAACAGACTGAATGCAAGATGGATGCTGAACTTTCTGACGTTAGGGCGGCTCCAGGAATGTCAGTCTGTCATCATAAGCACATATTTTTATGGTCAGAAAATTACATAATGCTACTTTATTCAGTAAGCTCAGCTTTCCGGAAGTCTTAATGAAAAAACAAAAAGAAAAATTTGTTTTATCATAGTTAAAAAACAAACAAACAAAAAAACAAAATTAACTGCAAGATAAAACATACGGGAACAAAAAAGACTTAATTCTAAGGTTATTAAATCAGATTGATTTTAACTTTCTGAAATTGTACACTAGCAAAAATGACCAAATATTTTAACCACCAAAAATAAGTTTGTTTCTGTATTTTCTGCATCTCCACAGTTATAAACGTGTACGTTAAAGCAGGCTAAATGTTTCCCTTTGATTCCACTGTTTATGCTAGCCTGAGCTAATATGCAAATTAGTTAGCTGTTTTGACCTTTTTGGGCTACCATAGCCAGAGAAGGACATACATCAGTCCCTCTGGAAATGTGTGATTTTGCGATCTGTTTGTCTGTTTGTGGTTTTATAGTTTTGAATGTCACCATATCTTACACACTGGACTTTTAACTGCTTTACCACCAACTTACAAAACCTTGTTTGTTAGTTAAATGTGCTGATCAATATCACTTTCTGTTGAAAATGAAGCAACCAAACTGAGGAGAACAGCAGCAGCCACAGGCTTTTCTCAGTAAACTCCTTCACTCAGCATCTCTTTAACAGTCTCTTTCTTTTTTAATTACTCGGCCTTCTTTATTCTCTAAAGCCACATGAAGCGGTGTATTTTTCGCAGGTTATGACGGTGCTGTCCTACGAGCGGCTGGCCGAGCCCAGGGTGGTCCAATGTGCCCAGAGCTCTGACAGCGGAGGATAGGCCCAAAGTCAACGAGCAGCAGAGGCTAAAGACGCTGCGAAGGAATGCCCTTCACTTCAGAGAGAATTAATCTAAGTTTCCTGCAGATAAAAGTGTATGAATGCAGAAAAATAAAGGTTCGGAAATACTTCACAGGTGAAATACCGTGTGAAGCTTTTCACAGTCTCTCTGCTATCAGTTTGTATTACAATCTACCACATATTCACATTACTATCACACTATTAATTATGTTTTACACAAGGGGGCACCATTGCTCTCATGCTGAATATTTAGATGTGTAATTGAGGATAAAAGACATTATTTTTAAACTAAACTATTTATATTTCCTGGTATTTGACCCCTGTTTCAAAATTCCTTTCTTTTTTCTGACTTTTCTTTCTCTGAAAAAGAAAAAAATAAATCTTTTGACACAATGAGTGCAGATGTGGAGTTTTCAACATCTTAGCAGCTCCCTGTTAGCACAGCTGACAGAAGGAGAAGGTCAAAAACAGCCAAGCTCCACAGATTTGTTGGTAAAAACCAGACACTTGTATTGAAGCTTTTTGATGCAATTAAAGCAGCTGCTTGTTATCTGACTCTGTTCCTGTTCAATCAAACTCCTGAAAGAAAAACAAAATTTAAAAAGTACTTGCTAACTTGCCATCTGCATCTTTTTACTTTGGGGGAGAGATTTAAATTTTAATAACATGTATTCATTATTCAAAACTTGAAAAGGTGTGAGGAGTGTGTAGTCAGCTGTTCTTGCCTGTATTCTCCTCTAGGATGTGCTGCATGCTTCGTGTGAGCCAGGGATGCTGTAAGCATCATCAAGGCTTTGTGGATTCCCTTTGTAGCAATGAGCATGAGTTTGGCCAATCTCTGTGTTTTTGTATAATTGCAGATAAGACTCGGTAACCTTTCCAGTTTTCTGCGCTCAGCATGATGTTTGCCTTTCTGGAAGCTTTTTTTTTTTTTCTTAGGACCTGAATGAAAATCTAATCTGTGGGACTCAAGGACATAATATGTATAAATACTTTCATGCCCTGATCAGCGTATTCAGGTACTTGACATTTTAAAGTAGATAACCGGGTGCACAGATTCAAGTCTGAATTAATTCTCTTTAAACTAAGGCTGTTTTTATGTTTTTACAATAACTTAAATGTGGAGTTTAAAGAAAACCTGTTTGGCTGATTTTTCCACTTTTATATTTATGGCTAAAAAATTCATTGGAGAAACAGAATTTGAAGATTGCAAATTAAAATTTAAATTAAATAAACGCAGGAGTTTAATATCTTCAGCATGAGAGACATGCAGTCCAGAAGAAGTTTACAAACTCAAGGAAGCAGCAATGCTAACATGTAGCATGCTAAAATGACGGGAGAAACTCAGCTAAAAGACTCTACCAAGCATAACCACACAAACCAAACACAGTGGGAATGTAACCAAAACTTGAAAACAGCTCTGTCAACTTTTCCGGCTTCTGATCATTTCTCCACAAACAAGGTGTCACATGAAAGCAAAGACACATGAAAGCTGATTACAAACATGTCTGTCTCATCACTGTGGGACATAAACTCTTGAGCTAGCAGCCAGATTCAGAATTCATGTCTTCCTTTTGCTCTTTTGTGGACAAAAGTTTGATTCCAGCTCTAAAAACTCCGCTAATGTGTTCTCCTATGACTCTGCCTTTGTTTGAAATGAATCATGAAGGTCCTGCTGGTTTCCATGGAGATGAAGGAGGTTTTATAGTGAAGGATTCACTCTTCCTGTCATGGACTGTCTTGGGCTTCGCTTCTTTCTGGATCCTCATGGTGTTTCTAAGGTGAATGTGGGGGCTATCCCTGGATTCTCCTGACTCTGACCATTGGTAGAGGTTTCCATCATCAACATCGGCCAATGGCTTTCTGAGATATTTACCCGTGTAACACCTCTTTTAAACACCTGGAAAACTGCCCAGGTTCACTATTTTAGCTTCTACTTTTGCACAGTTCCTCATCAGACATCACTTTACTCATTCCTAGATGAACTGATTTGCTGTCCTCTGGTTTTCACTAAAAGTAATGTGGTTTTCTTTCAGGAGGAGATAATATTTACATCATCTACTGTGTTCCAGGTGAATTTACTTGGACACAGTAACACATATCTTGATTCTGACACTTCTGTAGTAATCTCACGTGTCTCAGATTTCTTTAGAGACCAAAATTATAAATACAGCCCTTGTAGTTATGAAGATATAATTAATTTATTTGGGGTTTGTCATTTCAGACAGGAGGCAGAAAAATTAGGCTTTGTGAAGAAGAGGTTGACATGTTCTGATATGACCAGTTAACAAGTCCTGAAAAGACATTGCAGCTAAGTAAATGACAGAAATGAGATGTAATTTTTAAGTTTTACTGTATTTCTTTAATGACACAGGAAAATGCAAGATCATCATCAATACGTTAAAAATAATGACAGATACTGAATTGTGTTCTGGCAGCCCACCGTCACCACATCACACCCCCAACACCCACACAGACATAAATTCAAAGGCCCTGACTTGTATGTTAAATATACAAAGGTCTGTACAGTCATGAAATTTTAAACATACACAGAACAACCATTTGATGCAGGGACAAGCAATTAAATGAGTGAGCCATGGATGAGCGTTTGTCGCTATGGAGATGGGATTTTGTAAAGAGTGGGAAGAAAGATGCCAAAGATGAAATAACATTATGTAACTGGAGAGTGGATACAGTGGTTATTCTGGTGGAGCAGGTTGTGGAAACGGATGAAGGTGTAGCAGAGATTTAGTCTTACTCTTTATTATACTATTTTCATCCCATCTGGAAGATAAATAAATTCATTTAGTGCAGTTATTTTAGTTTTAATTGAAAAAAAGAGTGAAAATTTCATGGATTTAATTATTACTTAAAATATTATAATTTTTTCATGTTAAACAATGACGTAGTTTGTTTCAGCAGGTCATGACTTTTTTTGTACTGGGACAAAACGGTACCGGGACATTTTTCTCCCGTTCCACCACATCCCAAAGCTGCTCTGCTGGACTGGGATCTGGTAGCTGTGGAGGACCAAGAAAATATCCCCTAAAACATTAAACCAGCAGCAGTCTGAAGCATTGATCCAAGGCAGAATGGATTCATGTTTTCATGATGTTTCCACTAGATTCTGACCTTACCATCTTTTGTTCCAGTTTTGGTGACTTTATGTGAATTGTAGCCTCAGTTTCCTGTTCTTAGCTGACAGGAGTGGCACCTTCTTCAGACCATTCTCTGTAAACCCTAGAGATGGTTGTGTGTGAAAATCCCAGTAAATCAGCATATTCTGAAATACCAACAACCATGCCATGTTCAAAGTCAGTCTCGTTCTACCTCATTTCATCTTCAGGTCTGGCTGCTCCCTCCACCTCCATGTCTCTGCTTGCTACCTCCACCTCTGAGCCTACCCTAATTCACCTCTGTGTCCCCCCCGCCCTACAGTTTAGTAGTGCTGCTTTAATTGAGTAACCCTGCTTTGAAGCAACACTACTGAAGCAGATGTTCTCATGTTGGCGCTTCATCTTCATCCTGTCTCTTCTCTGGGCTCTCTCCAGTGAAAGTCAGTCCTCCGCTGACTCGTTTTATCTCTTGTTTTTTCCTCTCTTCTTCTCCGATAATGTCCTGTTGGGTTTCTTAGATGAATCAGCTACGGTGTGCGTTCAGAATAGCCAGTGCGTTGATATCCAGTTGCTGGCATGTGACACAGTGCTGTCAAGATAAATGCTGTAGTAAAGTGATGCTCCTGGACATAAAAAAGCAGCTGTGATGTGTGATTTCTGAGCCTTGATACGCTTCGGGGAAGCAAAAACTCAAGAAATGTATATGATATATACCACTGGGCCATCAAAATGAGTCAACACAGTTTTAATGTCAGAAAGTTATGTTGTGTTGCTTGAAGTTATGGTGGTGTAAAAAAATCTGTGTTCATCACCACCAATGCAAAGATTTAACGATCTCTCCTGGTAAATGTTTTGCGGCGAGATTGGGTTGTACAATCATTTCCTGTTTTAGTACAATCATTTCCTGTTTTAATAAGGCAGGATTTTGCAATCTATAAAAAAATGTCAGGGTTTGCGGTGGAGGTGAGGACCCAAGTGCAGGTAATCAGAGCAGGAGGCAGAATCGGTGCAGAAGAAAGGTTTATTTATACGACTCGAGACAGGGAACCGCACAAGACAAGGATAAGCCAGACAACATAAACCACATACAACAACATAAGAGGATCTGACTGGGAGTGACTGAAAACCAGGGATGTATATACATGGAAGGAGTAATGGGGAACAGGTGAAGTGGATGCGCAATCAGACCAGGTGTTCTAATGAGGCAGAAACACAAACCACAGAGCACACAAGGAAAAAACTAACAAAAACCCAAACATGATCTTAACAGAAACAAATGACAAAAAACCAGAACCACAAACAAAAAACTACAACCAGAAAAAGAAGAACACCCCCACACAGCCCATGATCGTGACAAAACACCCTAAATGTAAAAGCTAAAAGCAGCTATCTCTAATAGGAAACCATAGAAATCTGCAGGGTTTAAAGGTTCATCTTTATAGTATTTATGTGACCACTCTGTGGGAGGTGGATGATGCTTTTCTGATATTTGATTTGTAAAGGTAGCGTGCTGTAGGCAGTCAAGCTGCAGACATTTGATCAAATCCAAACCATTTTAATCACGGGGTACATTTAGTGGATTATTTTGGCTTGAAGAGCTTTAAAGCCAAATTGACGTTGTCATCTGACAAAGATAAAGGTACGCTCGCTCGAAGAGGAAAGCAGCGTTCGAACTGGAGCCAATATGTAACAATTATGTTTGCTGCAGCTGAGTGGCTCCTCTCTTCCTGATGGTATTAGCTAAGGTTGCTTGTTAATAGGTTGTAAATGATAGATGAGTTATTAGTTATGAATGGGGGATGAAGTCATGCAGCCCAGTTATAATCATTCCAGGATTTCTTTTTATTTATCTCTTTGCTGCCATCCATGTTTTCTGCACGAAGATTTTTCCTTCCAAATCATTTATTAAGAGATTTCATTTTACCGGAATATATTTATTCAGGACTTTGCTTCCTTAGAGGAGACAATTCATTAAAAGACCTCTTTTAAATAGACGTCAGAGGCTGGATCTCCTGCCAGCTCGGTCAAAGATTTACAGTTTCACGTGCTATTGTTGCTGACTTAAAGATGCATATCATTGCCAGGGTGTGGCTCATGTCCAGTTATGTGTGTGCGGAGCAATTTACACACAAACTAAGATTGAAAAGATTGAAAAGTTTTCTTTATCTAAGTCACTGTATTATGTGTGTGTTTGGGCATAATTAGATGAGTTTGGATCTACACCTTCAAACAATATTGAGGTGGGTGGGATGGGGGGGGGGGGGGGGTGTAGAAAAGAGTGGACAGGGGACACTTTGTGATTTGGTACCCATAAATACAAATCTTTTTTCTCCCACCTCTCTTTTTCACATAAGCAGCTTAGATTGAAAAACAGGGCTAGCTGGTGGGAAAGCAAATTATTTGATTTATTACACGAGACACCAGCACTTAAAGGAGCATATCTGTAGGCCCCTCCATCACTGTCCTTTTGTATTCTGTGTGGCTGGCATCGCCTCAGATACACTTAATCAATTGCTGCCACCCACACCAATCGTCCACCCCCGAACTCCTATGTAAGCCGTGGTGAAATTAAAGCCTTTGGGACATGAGTTTATGGCAGCTGATTGGAGTCTATTGTAATAGGAATGAAAATACATCTAGATAATCATCAAGCTCATTTAGGTATGCAAACCTGGTGAAGATTGAGTCTGTTTCTCTCAGCAGTTCCAGTGAACTCCGGTGGCCGACAATACATTCGCTCATCAACCAGTTTTGTTCCAGTATGAGGTAAAAAAATTGCTGATATTTCACGGTCTGGCCCTTTAAAGGTGGTATTACGCAGTAGACCTCAATGTGTTGTGGAGCCAAAATGTATAAGAGCCCAAATTACCGGCAACAATGAAAGGGGGGAGGGGTCAGGACCACTGACCTTTACCTGGGTAAACCTCAGATGCCCACATGCAACTGCATGCAGCTTGTAATGTACCTCTATGTGTTGTTCTACATCAGCGCTTTCATGAGCTTGATCATGATGCAGCATTTTCTTTCTGTCTACATGACGATCATGTTTGTCTTTCAAAAACGTTTATTTTACAACCCCAGTTACAAAAAAGCTGAGTTTCTATGTAAACTGTAAATTAAAAACAGAAGAAAATTATTTGTAAATGTAATCACCCCATATTTTATTGCCTAGAGAAGATAAACTACATATCAGATGTTGAAACTGAGACATTTTGTCATTTCATGGGAAATATGAGCTGATTATGAATCTAACGCCAGCAACACGTCTGTATAAAGTAGTTCCAGACAGATGTTTAGCATGGTGTAGCATCTCCTCTTCTTTTAACATCTGTCTGTAAACATTTGGAAAGTGAGGAGACCATTTGCTGGAGTTTTAGGAGAGGAATGTTGTCCCATTCTGGTCTGATGCAGGATTCTAGCTGCTCTACAGTCCTGGACCTTGGTTTCTGGAGTTCTGCTTCCATGATGCTCCAGATGTTGTGTACTGGTGAAAGGTCTGGACTGCAGGCAGGCCAGTTCAGCAACTGGACTCTTCTCCTGTGAAGCCATGCTGCTGTGATGGATGCAAGATGTGGTTCAGCATCGTCTTGCTGAAATCTGCAAGACCTTCCCTGAAAGAGACGTTGTCTGGATGGGAGCAGATGTTGCTCTAAAACCTCCATGTTCTTTTCAGCATTGATGGAGCTTCACAGATGTGGAAGCTGCCCACGCCATAGGCACTAATGCAGCCCCATCCCATCAGAGATGCAGCTTTTCACCTGTCCACTGATAACAAGCTGGATGCTCCCTCTCCTCTTTAGGACACAGTGTCCATGTTTTCCAGAAAGAATTTCACATTTTCATCCATCAGACGACAGAACAGGTTTTCCTCTTTGTCTCAGACCGTTTTAATGAGCTTTGGTCCAGAAAAGACGGTGATGTTTCTGGATCCTGCTCACACATGGCTTCTTCTTTCCTCTGCCCATCTGAGATTCTCTGCCTCTCAGAAATACTCCTTTTACACCCAGTCGTGTTACTGAACTGTTGCCAATTAACCCAATTAGCTGTGAAATGCTTCTCTAGTTGTTATAGATTAGTCACAATTACTTTTTTAGCCTTTTGTTGCTCCTGTTCCAACTTTTTTACCAATGTGTTGCTGCTATCAGATTTACAATCAGCTCATATTTTCCATGAAATGATAAAATGTCTCAATTTCAACATCTGATATGATGTTTATGTTCTACTGGGAATAAAATATGGATTTATGAGATTTATAAATAATTGTATTGTGTTTTTAATTGAATTTTTATTTACACAGCGTCCCAACTTCTTTTGGAATTAGGTTTGTCCTTTGATGCTACATATGCTACCCTTTCCTCAGTCTGTGGTCCATCCTGCCCCCCACACCACCACAAATGTTCCTTGACCCGCCCCTGGAAACAAGTACACAATAATAAAATAAAACCCATCGTACGACTGCACGAATCAGGAAGACACCTGATCCCACTTATTGTCTGACAGCGTTGCGGTCAGGGCTTATCCGTGCGTGGACCTGTGGGAGCCCACTGATCTCATTAACAGTATTGTAGTGTTTATTATGAAATGATGAGAACTTCATAGGAGGTCAGCCGAGGATCAATATTAAATCCTATCTCATTTATAATCCTGCTGAGCAGAGCGGCTCCGTAGGGCTTAGCCGCTTAAAGAAAACAACATTTGACAATTTACTTTAATACGTGTATGAATAAATGTAATGACACACAAATGCTTTGAGATGAGTTTTTTTTTTTTTGTTTTGTTTTTATTGTCTGTTTGCAAGCACTTTAGTGCTGTTTGGTGTCAACAAATGCACTATAAATACACTGATGAATGCTGCAGAGGCTTGACCAGAAGGCACTCACACTCACAAACGTGATCAAGGAGAATATTGACATTAAAGGAAAAAAAAATTAGAATCAGTTCATCAAATGTTTGTCGCATCTCTTGGCAGATTAATGTTGTGTCCTCAGCTATTTTAAGGAGATTCGGCTGCTCTTATCTGCCATCTCTACCCTCTTACATGCAGCATCCTCAGATCAAGGATTAAGCTTCTGATTATACTTATCACTTAGAAGATTAACCCTTTCACACACTCTTATCTCCCCAAGTTAGGAATCTGATCAGTGATGAGTGTCAGGTTTGATGAAGGGGTGTGTCACCACAAATTCCAGGAGGCAGCTGCAAAAAAAAAAAAAAAAAAAAAAAAACGCTCTCCTAAATCTTGGAATTTAACCTTTGAATTTTTTTGTTCCTGAGCCAATAAAGCGATGAGGTTTGTTTGAAGTGGTCGATTGAAAGGAGATCTCGTCAGTTTCAGGGCCCAAGCAGTGAAGGGAGGGCCCCAGGGGTCCAGGTTCCCAGAGCCTGCATGTGTAATCCAGTCTAACATGCATGCAAATCTCATCTGTGCCCAAACACAATGGGCAGTCTGTGTGGAGGAGGGAGGAGGGGGAAGGAAAGGCTGGAAGTGTGTGTCCTCTGTGCCAGAGAATATGCCATGACGAGTTTTATATGATGAAATAAGGTCCACAGACTAAATAAGTGTCTTTGATCGGGGTTGGTATTTAAACATCTGCATAATTAATCCAATATCTAGAGTTCTCAGAGGAAAAAGAGCATCGCCCGTGGAAAAAAAAGAACATTGTAGATTTCTGGCACTGATGAGTGCTCCTCTTGCTCTTTGTGGGTGTAAAAACAAAAAGTTGGCAACCTACGATCTCAGGGGAAATTAAATCTTTGTCTTATCCAGCCAATTAAATGAAATACACTTTTTTTTTTTTTCATTTTTTGGCCGTGGCTGGAGCTGGACTCTGCAATCTATATTTAACCATTTTGTGGTAATCTCCTCTCTTCGTTCAGTGACTTCACCCTGCAGATGAGGCTGAAAATCAGAGCTATTGGGGGTGAAAGGTTCAGGGATTCTTCTTCTTTATTTATTTTTTCCCAGAGGCAAAGACACTGAAAACTTTCTTTGCATCTGTCTCAATCATATAGATTTATAGGATTAGTCCCAGTGCTGTTTAGTCCTCAGCAGTGGCTCGACTCTTTCATGTGAAACATTGGATTAGACAGTCATGGAGCCTTTTTTGTGTGTTGTCTCCATTTGTCCAATACCTCCTTTCTTTGCCACCTCATTGTTCAATATGAGCCTGTTTCTGTATGCACGGCATGCCTTGAACTTTATTACATTTCGATAACTTCATACATGTGTGTGGGTCTTTTTTCTCCAATGCAAGTGCTCTCATCTATAAGGCAGACCATAGCTCAGCATGGGGCCTTCACTCCAATTTGCTATCGTTTGTCACCATTTGTTCGCCCTGACAAACAAAATGTTGGCCCCCGGTTGCCTCCTGGTTGGCCACAGCACACAGAGGATCATCTGCTCCTTTCCCCCGCAGCTTTATATATATTTACATTTATATCAATAAGGTTGCTGCGCATGCGAGCTGAGTGAACACATGCTTAAAATTGTTTCCTGTCTAATTACCACGTTGACTCTGACATTAATAATGTAGTGTGTTGCTGCTGCATTATTGAAGGTGTGTTTGTCTTGGTGTATGAGATGTTAATTAAAAAATACACTGGAGCTTTGGGCTGTGTGACAGTTTCTTTATATCCCTGAGTCAACAGGCTTTCATCCCGTCTTCTTGCCTATTGTTGATCCAGTCAAACTTTTCTAGCCTCTGATTCATTGTCTATTTCCACATCTCTGTTACAGACTTTTTGGTTTCAAGACAGCTGCATGATGCACTTCACAGATCATTTTACAATAAAGTCAGTCTGGACAGATTTCCGTGTGGCCCGCCGATCGCTAACGAAGTGGACAAGACGTTTTAGGCTGATACAGCAGCGCGAGCACAGCGAACCTCGCCCCCAAGCCATGTTTTACTATATATTGTACAAATTTACTTATGTATATATATATATATATATATATATATATATATATGTATATACGAAGTACGTGAAGAAATTTAACCTTTTTAATCCCAGTCAGCATGCAAACATTATTTTATCAGGACAGCCTCAGTTATCAGATTATGAGGCTAAAATGATGTAAAATGAATGTATGAATAGATTAGCAGCATAAAGGCCGACCAGAAGATGAAAACAGAATTTATTACTAACAGAACTTTGCAAAACAAACAAACAAAAAAAAAGAAACAAAACAAAACAAAAAACAAAAAAAACACGTAGATCAAAAGTGACCAAGTCTTTTCTCATGTGCACATCACTCTCTCAAGTCTTGGCTTTCAGGAGGAAAAATATAAAAAAAAAACACACAACAGAAACTGTTTACATATTTACACTTGTTCATGCAGCTATTTACCTACTATCCTCACAAAACCGACTCAGCTCATTTTGGCACCACCGTGCATTAGAAACGTCTTCTTGGCTTTATTCCGGCCATAGAGGAGCTTTATTTATCTTCTTTTTTTAAGACACACACAAAACTTTCTGCTCACTTGTTGATCTTTGTCTGCTCCTGATTGGACATTACCATCAATTTAAGCTCTCTGATTGGCGGAAGGTTTAACAGGAAGAGCTGCTTCATAATTTCCCGGTCAAAATAGAGGTCTCAAAGGAACATAATAGCGATATTATGGATCACTCAGTGAAGATTTACCATATAGTCTCTTAATAAACAACATTTTTATAAACTGCCTGGATAGGATATAAATGCCTGGATCACCTAAAGGGTAAGTTACCAGTTTACCCCACAGAGTTACACACCACCGTTCCTGAGAAATAGTTAATAATGTAAGAGATGATACTTGGAGCGCTGGTGAGCTAGCAGAGTTTTAAGGGTTAATACTGTTATTGCTTTCTTGGATCTCATTTGAAGTGGCAGGGAAACTAAAAGATGCCAAAATGTTCCATGAAAACAGAGGAATGTTGGGCAGCTAAGGAGCTTTCCTTGGCTTCCTGGGAGAGTAAATCTTCCTTTTGGATAGCTTGAAAATGAACAAGCAATAAACTTTAGGTGACTCCGTGGTGTTAGCAGCAAGGAGTGAATCCAGTCAGGGATTTGGTTTCCCTCTACCCTCCCTTTTCCTCCCCTCCCCCCCTCCCCTCTCTCTCTCTCTGATGTTCTGCATGTCATCAGGTTTTAGAAGTAAGTCTTGAGATGAGCCGACAGATGACCATGCCATTAGAGCTGAGGCGACTGGCTGCTTCTTTGGTCAATAAGGACACAGTCACAAATAAGTTGGCAAAGATTTAGACATGAGGCTCCTTGGCACAAAAGCCCAGACTGCTTCCTTTCCGCCCCAGTGAGGGACGAAGAACAGATGTCTGGTTTAAAAACACGGTTTCTCTTGAGCTGTAATTTTTGTCTTGTTTGAAGCAAGCCCCGAGGCATATCTCATTTTCAGCTCCCGTACCAAATCATATGCATACCTTTATTCACTTCTTGAAGAATCTCATTACGTGAAATGAAGAGTGTCAGATATGGAAGAAGCTATTAAGAAAGAGCAGTGAGCTCAGTGGTCTGCCATAATTGGAGACGCTGTTGCTGAGATGAGCTTTTTATTAACAAGCACAGAGTAAAAACTGACCTTGGTGTTTGCATGTTTGTCGCCCTTTAAGGTATTTATAGTCTGGTTGTGATTCATGGAAAAATAACTGCGCAACCAAAAATATTTAGACTGATCACACAAAAAGGATTTGATGGATTGTCGTCAAAATGTCAGGGAACTGATTCTGCAGACATGTCTCTGTTCTCTTTTAGTGACCATAGCTTGATGTATCTTATGCCACAATGTTGTCAACAATCCTAATTCTAAAAAAGTTGAACTGCTGTGCAAAAACATAAATAAAAATAGATTTGCAAATCTCATAAACCCATATATTATTCCCCATAGAACATTCACAACATATCAGAAGCTGAAGCTGAGACATTTTAACATTTTATGGAAAATATGAGCTCATTTTGAATTTGATTCCAGCAATACATCTTTAAAAAGTTGGAACTGGGGCAAAAAAAAAAAGGCTGGAATAGTAATAGGTACAAATGAAGGACTACTAATTAGGTTAATTGGCAACAGGTCAGTAACATGATTGGGTACAAAAGGAGCATTTCAGAGAGGCAGAGACTCTCAGATGGAGAGAGGTTCACCAATCTGAGACACTAGGTCTAAAAAGTGTGGAACAATTTCAGAAAATGTTCCTCAATGTAAAATTATGAAAACTTTTAAGATCCCACCATCTGCAATGTATAATGTCATCTAGAGATTCAGAGAATCGGGAGGAATCTCTGTGCGCTTGGGAGAAGGCTGAAGCTGTAAACTGGATCTTGGGGCCTTCAGGCAGCACTGCATTGAAACCAGACATGATTTTCTACTGGAAATCATTGCGTGGACTCAGGAAGATTTCCAGAAATCACTGTCTGTGAACAAATCTACAAATGCAGGTCAAAGCTCCATCATGCAAAGAAGAAGCCATACGTGAATAGGACCCAGAAACACCACCCTCTTCTCTGGACCAAAGCTCCATAAAATGGTGGAAAACAATGTGGAAAACTGTTCTGTGGTCAGATTGATGGAAATGTGAAATTCTTTCTGCAAAGCATGGGCGCCGTGCCCTGCAGACTAAAGAGGAGAGGCAGCATCCAGCTCGTTACCCGTGGACAGTAGAAAAGCTGCATCTCGGATGGTATGGGGCTGCATTAGTGCCCTTTAGCCACATATTACACCCATCCAATAGTAAGCATCACCCTGTATTGTAGAGATGGATAGATTTGCCGATTTGAATCGGTGGTCCGAGGCGGACGTTTGTGATACGACTGCACTGAGAGCTTCAGTGTGCATCGGATGCAGCTGCTGGCTAAATGCGCAATGTATCTTTGTTAGCCTGTCTGAACTGATAAAATCCATGGTTACATCGATTATTACCAGTGGTGTCTTCGTCAATGATGACGATGACGAATTTATTTCGTTGACAAAACTTTTTTTTCGTGACGATAACGAGACGGTGACGAGCTAAAAATGGCTCTCTGATGAGGAAAACATGACGAGACGTTTGTGAGATTTTGTTGAAGAGACGAGACGAAAAAAGGGCTGATTGTCCGACATTAAAAATACAGACATTTCTGCCTATTGCCTGTCAGTCAACAATGCTGCTGCACCTTGGCCACGCCCACCACCAGACGTACAGCACACAGACAAGTACTTTATTCATTCATATGTTAACCTTTCCCGTTGTCCTCTTCTGACCGTGGCCGGAGGACACGGGGGAGATTTTCTTCTTCAGTAGCATGCTCTCCAGGGTTAACTTCCTACCCTCCTCTCTATACTTGTTAACGGGGTGAAACGCAAGGAAAGGAGGGCAGAGAAAAAGCTTTATTACAAGACCCCGTTCATACCTTTTACACTAATTCTCTGTCTCTTCACTCCCGATGCATGTTTCCCTACGCGTGCACGTTCACTCACGCTCACACACGCACTGAGCTGGCTGAACCACACACACAGCAGTTACACATCCCATAACACACAGATGTATCATGATGCAGCGTCGATGAAGGGGTTTGGTGGAAGCAACGAAGCGATACATGGACATATTTTAACTATAATCCATCATAATTTCACTGGCAGACCAGGTCAAGTTGAGCATGTGTTCCTCATCCTTTGCTCATATTCTGGGCATGTGTATGTTCAGGGTGGAGTTTTACACTTCAGAAAATTCTCAGAAATTAAGCCACAGTAAGGATGTTGTTGCTCTTTGCTTTTTAGGAGTAATTGATAACAGTATTTGCTGTTGGTTGGGAAACCTTCTAAGTTTAAAACCATTCCTTTTAATTTGTAATTATTGATGAAAATAACCAAACAACAAGCTCAAAATGTGTTGCTATATGATGAACTTATGGATCTGCTATTTTCTTGTGTGACATGTTTGTATGATGAAGTAGGACATCAGTTCATGAAAAAAGCTGAAATATAGAAATAAAAGGTTTCTGCTCAACAGCAGTTAAATAATACGGCAGCATTTCATCCCTGTTGATGGGAAAGTCTCGGCTAAAGCTTTCAGTCTGGTAAAGGATCTGGTTATTATGTAAAAGCATTAAGTTTAACTTGTTTTATGAATTGCAATACTTGTTATAACCTGTCAACCTTGATTCCACTTTTTAACACGTATTATTGACCTAAATTAATTTGTTAAAATACTAATACTTTTTTTATTTGACTAAAACTAAACTAAAACCTTTTTGAGTTTTCGTCGACTAAAACTAGACTAAAACTATCAAACTTAGACATGATTAAAACTAATAAGCATTTTGGCCATAAAACTGAGATGCCTGTCAAAAACAACACTGATTATTACATAGTTTATCTTCTCTGCACCTGTATTTTCAAGGTGCCTTGAACGCATCATCACTATTGTTTGCCATTTTGTTATTAAACAGACGGGAGGCGGTGGCAGCCACAGTTAAGAAACAGCAGACAAGGAGGGAAGCAAGACAACATGTGAAGCAAAGATAATCAGCAAATTAATTTTTATATGTGTAAACAGTGTAAAACTACAGACAGAGAACACGATTAGTTCAAGGGCCTGAGAAAAGCACTGTTTGTGAATGTTGCATTACCTCTGCCATAGTGGAGGTCATGTATTCGGTGGCGTTGGTTTGTCATAATTTAAAAAGTCAAATTTTCAGGACAATGTCAGAAATGGAAAAAGGAACAAATGATTTGACTTTGGGGGGGAACAGGACCACCGCCTGGATCCAGGAATCTTTTAAGGGATGCTTTACCACGAGGAGATAGAGATCATTTTGACATTAGAGCTTCAAGCTTAAAAAAATACTGCAGATAGTCATCATCATCAAAATGAAAAAAAACAAAAACAAAACATAAACGAACAAAAAACAACACATAAATGTATTGAAAAAGTAGAACATTTGATTAGAAACAAATGTAATGAACAAGAAACATTTGTTTGTTTATGAGTTAGTGCATTAGGAATAAAACGATCCTCTGTCTGTACCATATTAAATTGCATTTTCTTTTAAGTTGAATTTAATGGTTTGTATTGGTTTGCTTTATAAAAAACAATGAAGTATCAAATACATCTTTCACAGGGAAAAAGACAAAATAATTGTGATGTTATTTTGTAACCGGATGTGGCCTTGTAGATTCTTTGTATTGTGTCGAATAGTTTTGAAGAATCATTATGAATCATATCAAACCGAATCGCACCGTATAAAGTCAACTCACTGTCACATCGTGAAGAGGGGTGGATAGTATTGCACCGTATCGGCAGCAGGGGCTTCACTACATCATCAGTGTATCGTATCGCTGGCAGCGTATCGAGATGCGTATCGAACTGGCCTCAGTGGTGGGGATTCACATCCAGTGTATTACTGTCATCACATTCAGCATGGTAAGAAATAATTGAGGTATAATGAAATGAATGCATTCAGTGACAAAGAACCTATAAGTAATGAAACTCAGCTTGTTCAACAAATTTCTGACTCTTTTTTTTAACACAACCATGATTTAAACTCTTGTAACATATATATATATATATATATATATATAAAATAAAAACACTCTAACAGCTACTCCTTTACAACTGAGACTATTAGCCGGTCACAACAAAAACACTGCATAGACCAAACATCACTTATATGTCATAAAACACCTACAAAACTAATGTTTACAGATTAAAATAATAATAATAATTCAAAGAAGACGGCATCATTATTCTCAAATTTATCTCAGCCTGGTGTGAGCGTTGTTCCCGGGAATAATGTCGTCATCATATTTCATTTATATTCTGTTTTGAGCCAGCTGCCCTTTACATCTGTTTACTTCTCTCCAACTCTATTTGTTCAAATATAGTGTCATTAATACAGACGAATTTCAGATAAAGATAAAGTGGTCTCTATGTTTACATGTTTAATGATCTGCCAAAGCGGAAGTTGGAGGCCACCGAATGTCAACACAGTTCGAGGCCTCCTCTCCAAAATGTGCACATGCATCACTCAGTATGTTCATGATGATGAATAAAACCTTTAACCCCGTCACTCCTGATGGCACAAATATGCTAAAAAAAACACTTGTGATGTTATTACTTCACATGAAGGGTCCAGAAATTGTGCTGAAAATGTTCTGTGCTAGTTTGTAAAAATGGCTTCAACTCAATTCAGTTCAGCTTTATTTGTAAAGCCCCAGTTTAAGTAATCTCAGGGCACTTTACAGACATCGTCAGCTTCAAACCAGTTTCTCATATCCAGTTAAAACAAATCCACAGTAGCTCAGTTTGTAATCACGTCTTCCATCAAATCGTCCCTTTGATTCAGTCCCCATTGTGAGCATGCACGAGGTGATGGGTGACAGTGGAAAGGAAAAAGCTGCTTATATATCAGCTATCTCATACAGTATTGATCAATTTTTATGTTGATTGATAATAACTGTTAACTCAGCCATTTTGCGTTGTTAACAACTTGACAGAAAAAGTAGAAAACTTGTCTAAATAACATCCAGAAAATGAAAGTAGAAGCTTTTAAAGACAGGCTTTGCGAGTGTTTAGGGTGTGTTATAGTGGAGCATTACCACCACCAACCGGTGTCTGAAACTGACGTCGGATCGCGGGAGTGAACTCTGAACTCAGCCCTGCCCACTAGTGGCAGAACTGACTCAACAACAAAGGCGTAATTAGAGACGCGTGGACGTATGAGAAAGGCGACGCATGACGTCTGGGACGGACGTCCCTATTTGGGGCATCATGGCTCAATTGCTAGAGTGGTCGTCCTGTCGCCCAAGGATTGCCGGTTCAATCCCCGGCCGGACAGCTCATGTAGAGGTGCCCCTGAGCAAGACACCAAACCTAATAGCTCCTGATCGGTGGTGGTTGAGCGCCCTGCATGAGTGTGTGAATGTGACGTACAGGTAAAGCGCTACATACAGACGGTTTACGTATGTAAGGAAGCAAGAAACTTTAAACTGTTGCATTAATTAGAAATTTATAATAAATTATTTTGTTTATTGAATACTAAATTTTAATAAAACATAGCAGATTTTTTTTCATCAGCTTTATTTTAGCAATGCCAATTCACAGCAAAGTCATCTCAAAGCACTTTTACAGATAAAGTCCAGATCGTTGTAGTCCAGTTATAATCTAATTAAAACAATCCATTATATGATCACATTAGTCCAATTCATGATCTAACTGTGTTTATATAAACCAATTCATAAAAATAAATACACAGCTAACGAAACCAATAGATTGCATCAAATCTTGAAAAACAATTTATTTCAGAAAAACATAAGAAAAGTTTTTTTTATTGAAAATTGATCAAATTTACTTAGAAATAAAAATGAACAAAAATCATTTTTATGTGAAATTATCTAGTAAATTCAGAAAAAGAGTTTGGTTTTTATTCCGAGTGAATGCAATGCACCTCCGTCTGGTTGTTGTGTTTTGTTCAATTTTAACAGATTTATTTGTTTGTTTGTTTTTGTCTTTACTTTTTTTTTGTTTTAAATTTTTCCAACTTTGTTTTCTTAATTCCTAATGCAACAATTTTGATGTTTGTTTTTCTTTTCATGTTATGGCAATTTTACAGAA